>NW_027130457.1:0-1200000 GCF_026122565.2 Emydura macquarii macquarii
TAACTATAAAATCAGGCTACACCTTGCATCTGTGGATGTCTCAATGGGCCGTTAAGCAGGCTATTTTTTTGCAACCACCCAGTCTACGGTGTGTCTCAGACAGCACAATTTGAAATACAGATATATCAAATATATCCATAACTTCCATTACACATAACACATGAACATAAGTATTATCTTATTTAGCATATTATAGCCTTTCCAACAGTACCTGACATGGCATATCTTACATGAGTTATTATGATTTTGACATACTGATGTCACACAATATAATAAATGCCCACCCTCTCCCCCAATCCAGCCAGCGTGACACCCTCCATTACCTTCCACAAGCACCATGGAGAGATCCATTCTGACACAGCACCTGACAAGCTGTTAACACACCCTGTATGCTCAAGTTAGGTTTGTAGCAGGAAGCAAACTAATGTAGGAGGCAGATTCTCAGCCTCTGCTGGCTTTATGTCAGCCAGTTCTACTTCATAAATGGAATCCTCCATGAGGCATTTCTGGAGGAAATACATCAGCTTTGCACGTCATGAGCAGGGCAAAGTGGGCATTACAGACCAGAGAATTCAGCCCAGCCTTATCGGTAATTTCCATTCTGTGTTCTGACATCCTAGATCATTTCTTCCATTTAGACAAAGGAAAATTAAGTCAATCAATCTTCACAAAAAACTCTAAGACAAAGGCAAAGGGTATGTCAGCACTTGTGGTGGCAGGATTCACACTAATGGCTGCCTAGACATTACTTTGACCTTGCTGCTTGGGGTCTCAAGTCCACAACCCCCTTTCTCTGACATCATGCTTAAGTGCCTGAGATCCATCCCAAACCACAATTTCTACACAACTACTGTTAGTGGTAGCTGGGATCATGCTAGTATACAAGTCTGTAGACCCAGGTTGAGAGTCCCTTCCCATATTTCACTAGGCCAGCGTGGAACAAACATCGTAACAAGAGGGAGGGGAAAAACACATTTCTTTAGAACATATGTATTGGGGTGAGACTTTGCTAGGGCAAAGAAGAACTGTAGTCAGTATGTGCCACATTCCACCCAGTGGCTGTTGAAGTGTTGATCTTTACATACTAAGTGCCCCGGCTGAGGAACCAGTACAGTCATAGAAATATACTCCCATTATCTATATAGGACTAAATTTTATGAGGATTCTGGGTTTTTGTTGTTCTGAGAGTACCAAGCACTGGTACCGCTTTTTCATAGCCTAGGGCCTGATCTTGTTCCTGCTGAAATCAATGGCAAAATTCCTATTATCTTCAGTGATGCAGATTTAGGTCTTTAATCACTCTGGCTCCAATTCAGAAAAGCCCTCAAGCACTTGCTTATGTCCACATCTATTAAGGACAGCACTTATGCAAATGATTACCTTTAATCATGTACTTAAATCCCATGTGCTTAACTTCAAGCACATGCTTCAATGCCATCCTGTATCAGGGCCTGTAATAAATTCATTTGTAGAATGGGTTAATTACTATCCCTATTCTTTGAAGAAAGAACACAAATTATGTCTAATTTTGCATATAGTCTGTGTCAATACTAGTGTGAACCAGAGACCAGGCATCATTTAAAAATCTATAGACCTTTGGGTTTTTGTTTTTGTTTTATTTTTATTGTAATTTTCAATAAGCTTCTAATTGTACAGCAGTACCTCTTAATTTCCCTGGCTGTTTAAGACAACTGTATTCTAGTGGAGAAAATGTCTTCCCTATATTGGAAAAAGATAACATGTGCAAGGAGGAACAAACAGGTCTTAGAATTTCCAATATTTTATTTTGTTACTGTCAAATGGATCATTATTTTCATTAGTTATTTTTTCATCCCCAAATATTCTGCAGTTAGTAAAAAAAATAATAATGACTAATGAAATATTGACAAAATATAGTATTAAATCTCATTTTTATGAAACCACATGCATGAAGATCTCAGAAACTAGGGAGCAGACTTTGTTTGCACTCTGAAACCCTTACTGTCTTTTTCCCAATTTTTTTTACGTGTAATTCTCAAAATTACATATATGAAATTCATGTGACACAACTAGACAGATAATATTTTTTAAAAAACTAGAAAATAAGATAGTACAATAAACCCTTTCCAGATGAGCTAAAACAAATTCATCCAACCTCAAGCCACTTTTATAAATACACAAAACCAGGATAGTGAGCCTGAAACGGAATTCACTTACGCCATTTATATATTCGTTTGACACCTTTGATTTCTTTAGAGTTATTCCTAATTTATGCCAAAGTAAGTAAATTCACAGTCAAACCATCATCTGCAAATTGCACCAAGATAAACTTGGACTTTAGAAATAATGTGATTCAACTCCACACACTACACTTTAGAATATACTGTCCACCCAGAATATTTAAAAACAATAAATCAAGCATGTATTAGAGATATACGGGGGGAAAGGGACATATCCATATGCTACTTGGGCTTCCCCAAAGCCCTCTCCCTCTGGATGGAATTTATAAACAGAGCCAACAAAAATCTGAATGAAGTACTCTTAGTGATATCAAAAGCAACGAGAGTTCTGTGGCACTTTAAAGACTAACACATTTAATTTTAGCAGGCATAAGCTTTCGTGAGGCTCAGCTCATTTAGTCAGATGCAGAGGTAGAAATGAGAAACATAGGATCATCATATACATATACAAGTGCATAGAGAACAATGGGGGAGGTGGATGAAAGCCAGGTACTTGAGGTCTAATGACAGTCATTGAGTAGGAGGTGAGAATGGGTGAGCAAAGCAATTTACCTCTTACAAATTGCTTATGCCTGCTAAAATTAAATGTGTTAGTCTTTAAAGTGCCACAGAACTCTCGTTGTTTTTTCTGTATACAGACTAATACGGCTACCCCTCTGGAACTCTTAGTGATATGTCATAGAATTGGTTTTACAATTGAGATACAAGGATACAGTGGAGCCAGAAAATCAGAGCAAATAAAGGAATTAAATCTCTTCCAATCTAGAAATCCCTAGTGCTTCCAAACAGTGAACAAGACATGCAGAAGTCAGGATTTGTTTGCTAACCAATGAATAATTTAATCGAAAACAAGAGCCCGGATAGAAATTAAGCATTAAGATTAATTGAGAGATCAACACACTGAAAGTAAGGAAGGTCACAAAATTAAGGCATTTCAGAAAACCTTAACTCTGCCCCATACTTTTACCCTGAGAAAATAAGACTCAGAACTTATCCATCCACCACAATTTTATTTAATCAGTGAACACAAACTAAAATGCTTTATTCTTAGTTGTACAAGAGTGAGCCTTTTTACAAATCACACACTTCACAGAAAGGTCTACTTTATAAATTCCTGATTACACAAGTAGCATACTGAAGGCTATGTTATTCCACACTCTTCATTAAGATTCCCTATGCCACTAATTATGCAGGTGTCATTAAACACAGAGCTAGTGTATCTATGTACACAAACCTCTTAGGGACAGATCATGAAGTCACAGCACTTACATGAGAAAAGCCATCGTTAGTGTGATGATGAAGCACCACACTTAGTGTCAAGACATATGAAAACAGTTACAAAACTAGTGCTTTATAGTCCATATTTTTGACATCTCATCCACAGACTTTTCAAGTATAATTAGGTGACCAGATGTCCCGATTTTATATGGACAGTTCTGATATTTAGAGCTTTTTCTTATATAGGCACCTATTACCATCTATCCCTGTCCCGGTATTTCACACTTGCTATCTGATCATCCTAAATACAATGTCTTGCCCAAACAAAATGTGAACAGCCAAATATTAAAAATTTTAAAGCTCCTAAGAAAGGAAAGCAGGGTGGGGGTGGGGGGCAGTAGAAGGGGATGGCAGAGTGATCACTGTATTGGGACAGTGGCTTTTCAAACCTTACAATGTCCACAGCCACAGGCAGTAACTCCCTAAATGCCCTAGGAGGCATACTTATCAGAAGTATAGTATTTGTCTGAACTAACATAGGATTTGAAAAGTTATACAAAAGTTGTAACCAACTTGCACTGTTACCCAAAACTGAGCTTCCAAAAAAGTTCTAAAAAATAAAGCTACTATATAAAATATCAGCTTATGGCCCAGAAGGAGGAAAAAGTTTTAAAACCAGTTTATTCACCAGTACAACTACTAAGAACAGAGAAAACCACATGAATGTAAACAAGAGCAGCAACTCAAGCTGTGGCCTGTTGATCACTAGTAGTCCATATAGGGTGCTTGCTGGTGGTTCATGGACAGCTAGCTGATCACAGGGTGCTACCTCTATTTGTTTGTAGTTGCTAATATGTGACAGTCTTAAAATGCACCACATTTTCCAATGTTACTTTTCCACTGTAAAGTGGAGAGGGTGTGGTCCATATAGACCACAAATAGAAGACATGAGACACTATCTGTATTCAGATGTAGGCTAAGCAATGGAAAAGTTTAAGAATCCCTAAACTGGAGAGAAGACGCAGCTCGTATCTTTATTAATAATCATCCTATCAGTTCAGAAACAAGTGATTTATCTCCATTCCCCTTCTAATGTTTGACTCCATATATGATATTTCACAAGCCAGTGGAACCTGTGCAAGAGAAGGTGACAAGACCAAAAGGTGAATGAACCCATTTTCAAATTGGGTGTATTTTGACAGCATTTAATCATCAACTCCCTCCTCCCCACTTAATCTGTAAAGAAATTTGCCACTGCAATAAGCAGGTGACCTACCTTATCTGCAAACAATTTGAGCATTGCAACGTAATTGCCTTCACTTCTCACAAATTTGCATTATGCTATCATAATGTCCATTTTCATCTTATAAATTCCTTACTTTTCACACATTAAGAGTGCATAAAGGTTGAAGTGAAATGTAATGAAAGCATCACTGAGATGACAGTAATTCTCCTTCAGTACAAATTAGGGACAGCTAATATTGTCCCCTTTTTTAATTGATAATGTTGGTGTAAACAGAGGTGAAATGTTGAAATGTTTAAAAGTCAGCACAATTTGTAATGTTATTCCAGTACAGGATTTATAATAAATTCTCAGTAAAACAGCCAAGTAATCCCTGATGCACACAAAGCCTTTTCATTTTTTCTTGTTAGGTATCTAACAAGCTTCTCTAAAATGGATTACACTCCACAGTAGTGATTTGTGCACAAAAGGTTAATTGATTAGATTTAATACTTGGTATGTCACACTTACTGTAGATTCTGCTTTTGCATAAGCTACCATTTTAGTCCTCAGATGGACTTAACAGCTGCTAATAGAAGATATGCTATGGGTTTCTTTGTACTTGTAGATTATTTGTGTGTTGTCATTGTACAGATTTGTTTGTTGGTGAATGCCTGATTAAATGTTGATGGAAATGAAGGATTTACAGCACCCATGCTGCAAACTCTTTTTGCCACCCATTAATATAGATGTTCTGCAGTACACTCTAATATAGATGTTCTGCAGTTCTGTTCACTACAGTTTTTGGTTTCTCAAATGGCTCAATCTTACTTCCATGGAAGGTTTTGGCAGAACTACCATTGAGTTTAAATGGAGTAGGGGCAAGATACCCCATTATTTTAGCTTAAATCCACAATGGTAGGATACCAGCTACTAGGGGTAGCAAAGGGTATGCAAAGCATATTTTCTTAAAAACCTTACTCCCTTATTTCATACAATCATAAAAATGTAAGGCTGGAAGGTGTTAGAAATAAACAGGTTGTCCCGGGCGTAAATTGGGGAGACGGAACCCTTTATTGCCTACTCGTTCCACCTCGACACCGCGAGTGAGCAACGAGGGGGTTACTTTACAATTCTTTTATCCATAACAGTATGTAAATGTATACATTTTCAGCAACTCCCCATAGTCCCTTATTTGGTTACATTGACACCTATAAAATTAATATTAACTACATAATGAATATAATTATACCCAACTCTGTTTATTGTTTACAGGATTACCATACAGAGGTCAGGCACATTACCTTAAAACCTATACATTTTACACTAACATTTTTTGAAGTAAAGGCATGCCAGGGGGAGAAGGAAGATGTACTTTTTTCCCCCCACCAAAAGGCCTTGCACAGAAATAGTGATAAACTTATCCCCTGTGCAGATGGCCAGGAAGAGAGGAGAAGAAGAGCAATAACAGACTCTAAAATTCACAACAATTAACAGAAATAAAGTTTGCCCTTGCCTTAACCCTGTTCCCTGTAATTTAGGCCTGGCCACTTGTCCAGTTTTTAACTCTTTACTCTCCTACAGAAGGGATCTCAAGAGGTCAGCTAGGCTATCCTCTCCTCTCTCCCTCCCTCCCTCACCCATGCTGAATAGGATAAGCATTGGATTTATGGTTTATTATAACAATCTGTAATTCACTAACCCGCTCCCCCTTTTTCTCCTATGACTATAGAGGTGTTAATGGGCCACTTCATCTTGAATGGTTGCTTAGTTTGGCATAAATTGTTAGCACATTCTATCTATTTGATCTTGTATTTATCTGTGACATTGAGTATCTTTCCCAGACCAGAAGAAGAGTTTTGTCTAGCTCAGTGGTTCTCAATCTATTTACCATTGTGGGCCGTATATGAAGCTCTTGGTGTAGTGGGGATGTGGCCCACATAACACAGAGAGCTTCATATGTAGCCCACAAAATATACAGACTACCTTTATGGCCCTGAAGATGTCATATGGGCCATGGCTGTGTGCTGATTGGGTCGCAAGCAGCCCATGGGCCACAAGTTGAAAACCATTGGCCTAGTTCAAAAACTCATCTCTTTCACTAACAAAAGTTGGTCTTATAAAAGATAAATAACATTTTTTAAAAAATTAAAGATTACCTCACTCACTTTGCCTCTCTAATATCCTGGAACTGACACAGCTACAAGCACTGCATAGACCATCCCTGACAGCTGCTTGTATAAACTGCTCTTCACAATCTCCAGTGATGGGGATTTTACAGCCTCCCTAAGTAACCTGTTCCAGCATTTAACTAGCCTTACAGTCAAAGTTTTTTCCCTAATATCCCTAAGTCTCCTTGACTCCAAATTAAGTAGATTTCTTTTATCCTTTGTTCAGTAGACATGGAGAACAATTGATAAGTTTTCTTTATTACAACCTTTAACATATTTGAAGACTTATGTTTTCCCCCCACCCTTACTTTTCTCTTCTAGCGAAGAAAAGTAATCAATTCTTTCAACCCTTCCCCATAGGCCATATTTTCTAAGCTTTTTATCCCATACTCCCCCTGTGGATGGGGAGAAGCAGTATATGTCATATCTTGACTTTAGTAAGGCTTTTGATACTGTTTCACATGACCGTCTTATAAATAAACTTGGGAAATGTAACATAGATGAAGCTACTATATGGTGGGTGCATAACTGGTTGAAAAACCATTCCCAGAGAACAGTTATCAATGGTTCTCACTCACGCTGGAGTGGCATATTGAGTGGGATCCCACAGGAACCAGTTCTGGGTCTGGTTTGGTTCAATATCCTCAGTTATTTAGATAATGGCATAGAGCGTATACTTATAAAGTTTGTGGAGGATACCAGGCCAGAAGGGGTTACAAGTGCTTGAGAGGATAGAATTAAAATACAAAATGATCTGGACAAACTGAAGAAATGGTCTGAAGTAAACAGGACGGAATTCAATAAGGACAAATGCAAAACTCCAAATAGGAAGGAACAATCAGTTGCACACATACAAAATGGGAAATGGCTGCCTAGGAAGGAGTACTATGGAAAGGATTCAGGGGGTCATAGCGGATCACAAGCTAAATATGAGTCAACAATGCAACACTGATGCAAAAAAAATTCTGGGGTGTATTAGCAGGAGTGTTGTAAGGAAGACACAAGATGCAATTCTTCCTCTACTACACGCTGATTAGGCCTGAACTGTTGTGTCCAGTTCTGGGTGGCACATTCCAGGAAATGTGGACAAATTGGAGACAGTCCAGAGAAGAACTGCACCAATTAAAGGTCTGGAAAACATGACCTATGAGGGAAGACGGAAAAAAATTGAACTTGTTTAGTCTGGAGAACAGAAGGTTGGGGGCCATAATAAAAGTTTAAGCATGTAAGAGGTTGTTACCAGGAGGAGGGAGAAAAATCTCATTAACCTGAGAATTAGACAAGAGGCAATGGGCTTAAATTGCAGCAAAGGTGGTTTAAGTTGGACATTAGGAAAAGACTTGTTAACTGTTAGAGTAGTTAATCACTGGAATAAATTGCCTAGGGAAATTGTGGAATCTCCATCATTGGAGATTTTTAAGAGTAGGTTGGACAGACACCTGTCAGTGATGGCCTAGACAATGCTTGACACTGCCTTGAGTGCAGGGGACTGGACTAAAAGACCTCTTGAGATCCCTTCTCTGAACTCTCTCCAATATATCCACATCTTTCTTAAAGTAAACTAGACTCAATATTCCAGCTGAAGCCTAATGTATAAGTACTGTGTTTTCAGAACACTCCCATGCATCACTTACAATATAAACTGATTAATTTTCAGCTTCTGTTTAACAATGGGTTGAAGGTTGGTACACCTTTCAGGAGCTCCCTCTTGGCAAAGTGCACGTGCCTGTCCTTTCTCTATAGCCCTCCTTGGGCTCAGGTCCTTAATCAGTCCCACAGTCGTTAAATGGTCTTAGCGCTGGTATTAAGCCGTACTCCAGAGCACCTTTCCTGGAAGCCATGTCCTCACATTCTCTAGGCCTTTCCAGCCCCAGCTCTCCTCCAGGCCCCTGAAAGAGTTCAGTTCCATTTCTATGGTGTATCTAAGTCCACATTAATTCCCAGGTGGCAAAGGGGGGGCTGAGGGAAGAGCTCCAGGCTCACACACTACTCCAGGTCCCAGCCCAGGGACCCTATAGATAACCATCCACCATGTCCCTTTATCTATGCTGCATCACTGTTATGACTCCCTACGTCACTTCCCCCCAACCCAGCATATTCTTCCCCCTTACCTCAGGGCTGTGTCACAGTTGAGTCCAAGCAGACAGTCCAAACCCTCTTCTCATTCCCTCCACTCTGCCAGAACTGCTCTGTCCCAGGTCCTGTAGATCCCTCAGCCAACCAGGCCCACCATCCACACTTCTCCAGCTCTAAAAAGAAACTAAAGTCATGTGGGCCCTGCAAATCTTTTTATACTGAGATTGGTCCTGAGAGGCTTCAGGGGAGATAGCCACTCTAGGCCACTTGGAAGACCCTCTCTACTGTCTTTTTTCTGGCGGGTTGTGGCAAGACTGCAGAGCCCTCTGGAAGGCCCCACAGAATCTGATCGGCCATTCATGAATGGCTGGAGTGAAGAAGGGAGAAGTCAAAATCAGAGCATTTGAGAAAACAATATTTTTTATGTAGTGAAGAATTACTTGAATTTGTGAAGGGTAAAAGATGCAACACCTTTTTCCTCATCTTCGCCCCATTTTCTGTAGCTGGTATGTGAAAAGAATGTGTACGAATTAATCAGCTACTTTCCCACTCCCTTTTGAGCACTGACTACCCATGAAGCAACTTCCCACCACATAGCTATCATTCTCTAGCACGTTGTGAATTGACAGCATTGGAACTGGGATGAGAGAACTAGGCAAAATACTAGCATCCCTCCGTAAATTATGTGAAATGTGACATCCAGTTAAGACAATGTTCAGTGCTGTTCCAACAGGTTTAAGCATTTGTCTATGTATATGACTCTCTGCACTATCTATAGCATCTGAACACCTCACAATCATAAACAGATGTAATACTTACATCACTCATGACAAGTAGGGCTGTATTAATCACTTTTTTTTTAAATGGGTGACTAAGGCATATGATAAATTAATTTGATTGCTCAATGTTCACACAAAGTCCGACTGAGCCAGGAATTGAACCCACATCTCCTGAGTCCCAGCCCTATACATCAGACCAAAGGATGGAGAAATTTTCCTTTAGAATCACCTGGTAGAAATTCATATTTTATGAACAAACAAACAAGTGCACCTCCATTGACTTCAGGGGTATTTGCCACTCCTGTGCTGAATTTGGTGCCCAGGCTTTCATTCCAAGTTTCAGTTATGATAATGTGCAACATGACATGAGAGAATCAACTTATTGGTTGAATCTGGGTATGTGCTCAACTGCTGCCACTTCTACCCCTCTTCCCCAATTGTTAAAAGCTTCAGAAGTGGTAGTGTTATTTCCCCCTAAAGTAAATAAAGGGATGGTACAGTGGTGGTCAGACCTTCTGGAATTGCTGAGGAACTTATTTTTTTAAACATCAGGCATTTCTGGTTCTGGCTTAGTTTGTTTATTTGTCTGTTATTCTTTCAGCAGAACATTTCTGAAAGAAAAGCAAAGAATTTATCGGACAGACTGTTTGCTGTCAAAGGTCTGCCTGCCTAAAACTTGCTTTGTTTATTTAATTTACAAAAGGATAGAGAATGTAGTACTAAGACAATAGAGTTTCATCTCATGACATTCTAGACTGGTTGACAACATTTTCCCAATGAAGCAATGGATGACTCATGTTGAGATGTATCTATGTGTCAGGTAGGACAAATGTGTTCCTCTAGGAAAAGTA
The DNA here is from genome assembly GCF_026122565.2 of Emydura macquarii macquarii. Lineage (NCBI taxonomy): Eukaryota > Metazoa > Chordata > Testudines > Chelidae > Emydura > Emydura macquarii. Next base: position 10,537 of record NW_027130457.1, read on the forward strand.
AAAGGGTGTAAGAGGCAGCCAGAAGTCAGAAGAAAGTTTGCTCTACCCAGTATGTGCATGAGAAGAAAGGTCAGGTTAACAGAAGACTTTCCCTAGCAAGCATACCAAGGTAATTTGAAAGATTTAGTCATCTGCAATAAAACTGCATCTCTGGAAAGCTATGTGCAATGCACATGTAATCATTATTATTTTCTAAGTAACAAATCCAGTAATTTTATTTTAAAAGGCCATTCCAGTGTTTGTGAAGGGTGCCTCTATCATCAGGTGCAACACTAGTACATGAAAGAGCAGTAAAAGGAGCAAGCTTCCCACACAACCATGCCAATGCACTTTGGCCCTACTTGACTTGGAGTCAATGTTCCAAGTCAGTGGAGCTGCATTGACTTCAGTAGAGATATTCTGATTTACATCAGCTGAGGACCTAAAGCAATTGCTCTAGGAGCAAGAGGCTGGTTCATTTCCCATTGCCTTCCTAATGTACAGGGAAGCTGGGAAGCATGGCCACCACTACATCTATTAAGGAGGTGTAATGCATGCTCTCCTCCAAGCCAACCAGCTCTTTTGGCAGGTGTTGTAAAGAAGTAGAGTCACAGTGCTTCTTATACCCTTCACTACCACTTTGCAAGGACTGCCTAGGGCAGGCCATCCTATTCAAGTAAGTGTAAGTGTCAAGATTCTGACTACTCACTGGGAATGGCATATAGAGTAGGGAAAGCTCTTCTCACACTCCACCCCACTGTTAATCATGAGCATAGTGACCAGCCAATCTCAGGCTCAAAGTTTTTATTCCCCTCCCAATTTTGCCCTTCTCTATTTAGAAATCTTCAAAAAAGAAATAAAAACTTATGGTACACGAATTTAGCATCCTTTGTTTACTTCTCCAGGCAGCCTATAAGATTATAGCCTGCTTGCTTGCACATATATCTTTCCTTAGAGAGTTAAGTATTGTTGTTTTAATATAATAAAGTCATAGATTCATGTTAAAGTATCATAGCTGTAATGCAATATACCTTACAGGTCATATCCTGTATGAAAGCTAAGGCAATTAGCATACATATGTTCAGGACCTTTGGCCCACATAAGTAATGATGAGTTAAAGGATAAGACATATATGGTTATATCCTTTATCCTAGATAAATCAGGAAGCATTAAGACAGGGGGGTTGTCCCAGTTTATGCCCCAAGTAAACCTCACAGTTATGCCACAAAACCCACAGAAAGGGCCATAAACAAAAAAGGGGATATGAGCAAACCATCTGGAAAGGATATGGATATGTCATTAATATGCACCAACCTGCCAGCCCATAGAAAAAGTGTACCTGAATAATCCAGGGGTGAAGAAGCCAAGTTTGGACTTCGAAGGAGAACCCATATTGTTCAGGATATAAAAGGGGCAAACCATGTTACTTGGATGGTGATCACCAGCTACTCCTTTAAGCTTCTTTTTAATTAGCATTTGTTAGAATCTTTTATTAGTTTATACTTCATATTATTTCTAGTCTTAGCCTTAGCCTTATAGCTCTTAAGTCTCGAACATTGCCTAGCTCTCCACCCCTCCACTCAAGAGTTGAGGAACTGGATCTCTCTCTCAACCAGGGAAGGGAGTGAGTATATTAATTCAAAGCATACAGTATTATCACATGTGTCTTGAGACTAAGACTGTAATCTTACCCTTTATCCATTTGATTAATTTTCTTTTAATCAGTCATTTGTCTATCATTTTATGTTATTTTAATAAAAGCTTATAAAATTATACAGATTCAGTTATCAGTGTGAGCATTCCTGTCACGCACCCCAGAAGTCCCTGTAAAAACTCTTCTGGAGCCTGATTCCGGGACTAGAACCTCATTATCTTCTGATCAGATCAACTGGTGAGCCTATAATCCCATTCAAATTACTAAACACCCAGAAATCAGGCAACATTCCTCCCTTTTCCTTACCTTTGATAGTTTAATATCACTGATATTAGAAGGCATAGCTCTGACCACTGCTGTTCTCTATTTATTTTTCCATTTAAATGAATAGCAGAATTGGAATACAATTTGTTTTTATTAGGTTTCGTGCTGAAGGTCGGAATTTAGCAACAGCTACAGACACAGCATTGGGCATTTAAACCTGTTTTTATTGAGGGAAGCAGTGTTGGGCAGGACACCAGGGCTTTCCTCTGCTCTCTCAAAATGAGTCATATGACCTCTAACTTCCACCTGAGCAGACATCAGATGCACTCAGCAGGAATAGCTGCAGTTTAACCCCTCATAAGAAGGCCATTGCAAGGCTTGCTACTTTGCCTGCTATTTAATAAAACAGGTGAGAGGTCAGGCATGGAAGGAAGTGGAATGTTCAAGTTATGTGTTATTACACAATTAGGTTAATTAATTAATTAATTGTGTATGTGTGACAGATGGGGGGATTTTTTTTAAATAAATATTTACAATGGTTAGGACATTCCTCCTCTACATCAACTGTTTGAACCATTGTAAGAAATTACATCACAGCAATGGAGTAACAGTTGATGATGGCAGCAACTCTCATACTCAGGATGATGACTTATTTTTTAAAATAAGTTTCAGCATTTGCCTTTTCAAGTACTGGAGACATAACTGCTGAAAGGATTTCATTTGCCAATCTAATGAACGCTTAGTTGCCAAGAAAATAATGAATTAAGAATAGCCTAATGGATTATACTTAGAGTTTTCTTTAAGGTACTCCTGATGAGAAGAAATCTCCTTCACTTTTCACCTTATGTGACAAAATGCCCATTGTAGTCAATCTAACAAATGGGACTCAGTGAGAATTTTAGTTAAATATGCGTTTCCCTCACCCAAGATTACAGGCATTTGATTTTAGGAATACATTACTAAATTTAACTCTTCTGGTCACTGTATAATGAATGGTATATATAGAAAGACTAAGCAAGAGTTTGGATATTTTATAAAAATTACTTTTTCAGGCAAATAAATAGTTTGCTTACAAGCACATCCCATTTTAGACTTAGTATTATGTGATAGACCATTCCTATTTTAATTAGTTTGCCTCAGTGAGTTTTTATACCCACTTTAAAACTTTGTAACAGTTGGCGTATACTCCATCAAAAGACCTAATAGGCATTCTATTAAGCATGTCTTTGAGCATGTGTAGGTGTGCAGACAAAAGCACTGTATATACATTGAAATAATATCCCATACCAAAAGTATGTATGTATAGAATGCTAACAGAATTATAGATAGATATGCAGTTTGCTTCCTGTATCATATTTTAACCTTAGCATTATGTGTAAAACAAGTGGTATTGTGTCCTGGTTCAGGTTCCTGAAGTATTAGAAATTTAGATTTCAAGTATATTTGTACAATGCCCAGCACAATGGGGCCCTGATCTCAGCGGGAGCCTGAAGCACTACTACAACGCAAATAACAAAAACAACCTTATCTGAATGGTTACAACTTTGTTATGTATCCAAATGCAGAGCAAAACATGAATGTTCCATCTAAAATGGATTATTTTTTAGGTTAAAGAAAAACAATAGTAAGAAAATAAAAGTGAAGTGTCTATGAGCCACAGCACAGGGTGTGCATCCCCTCTATAACAGGCCACAGCAATCCTGACAACAAAATCACTGCTTTATATAATACAGAGAAAACAAAACTATAATAAGCTGCAAACTGTATATCCCGTAGATGTTTGAAAATGTAAATTCTAATTTTGTCCTACAATATATACATGTGGCTCCCTTGGAGACCAGCAGATGCTACCCACACAAATCAGAGGGCAGAGATTAGTCTTTTGCAAATATCTGAAGGATGGTTCAGGCTGCTCTGGTGCCAGCAAGAAGCAATTAGTCAGTCATCGTGAACGAAATAGACTCTCAAATTAACATAAGACACTGACAAAAATAACACCTGTGTTTTGAACCATCAAATATTGCCTCAGAGTCTGTTTTTTCAAGACCCCCGGTTTTCAATTTTTTCAGCACAAAAAATAAGTCCAGTATTCCCCCCTGGAACAGCGAGTAATGGGATGTCAATCTGTTTTTCTGGATGGTCAGTGCCAGTGAAGAGGGATGGTGAGGGAGGGCTCCATTCCCTCTTCCCCCCCATTTCAGCTAGGGGAATCCCTTCAGGTGTGTTTGAACAAAAGCATATGTGATGCGAATAGAGCATGATTGATGTATTTAACATCATTCTTACTTTGCCTCTTTTTCCTCTCATTGGTATTTGCATTTTTCCAACTCAGACATTGAGTGAACTTCATTCTGCTGTACTACAAAAATTGTGATTTTTTTCTGATATTGTTGTTGTTTCTGATGACCATATCAACTGATAGTTTAGGAAGTTTGTTCATTAGCTGATTTAGACACGAGTTTTTCCTTTGCAAGATTTTAGCTGAATGGGATGCATTGATTTATCGTCTCTTTCAACCCTTGCATTACCTAACAATGGCAAGGAAATCCATATCTGAGAGCTGTCTGCACATACTCTGAACACGCTGTGGAATTTTATGACATGCTTATTCAGTTGTGTTGATACTGACATGCAACAAATATAATATAATACATATGTATTGACATTTCCATGGGACAATATATGATCATATAATCCATATTTAAATTTAAGGACATTTTTTTCAAAAATCAAAATTGAAATTTTTCTGCTGTCACGTCAGGCATTAGAAATATTTGATGGACTAGTAATTTACAGCAAAAGACAAGTGCTGTCAAATAAAGGTAATCTATACACATTTTCCTTTACTTCAGTGTTTGATTGCAGCTGAACTGTGAACGTGGATGAGACTCCACTAACAATTACTGATTGAAGAGTCTATTACTATTTCCACAATGCCATTAATGCAGTCTCAATTAACCTAAAGTGAAGAGGAATTTTGGTATAAAGTTCCTTCATATAATGGATAAAATTCAACATTAGCTGGAGTCATCCACATTTTACAGCTGCAGCATTAAGGGATTTTCCATTTCCTAGTTCTCTTGATGGTCCTGTCACATGAGCAGTTGATGAGTCCTACTGCAAACACCAAGTCACATCAATGCTCTTGTAACATTGCCATATTGCCAGGAGAGTGTTTCAGGTCACTTCAGTTTGTGACTATTCTTTTCAGTAGCCTTATTTTTATACTTTCAGCAACTGCAAATTTGCATTAGAGAACATTGCAAGCTGGTGGACTGACTCAATAGGGCCAATATTGAAACTTGACTCCATATTTAGACATCTAAATAAGCAGCCTAATTGTAGAACCATAGAAGACGACTGGGTTGGAAGGAACTTCAGAATTTCATCTAGTCCAACCCCCTGTTCAAAGAAGGGCCAACCCCAACTAAATCATCCCAGCCAGGGCTTTGTCAAGATGGGCCTTAAAAACCTCTAAAGATGGGAACTCCACCACCTCCCTAGGTAACCCATTCCAGTGCTTCACCACCCTCATAGTGGAAAAGTTTTTCCTAATATCCAATATACAACCTCCCCCACTGCAACTTGAGACCATTGGTGGTAGATAACAGAACTATGAGCAATGAGAACAGCCTAGCTGCATCATCTCTGTAACCCCCCTTAAGGTAGTTAAGGTAGGTATCAAACCCTCCCTTATTCTTCTCTTCTGAAGACTAAACAAGCCTAATCTTCAAAGGTACTGGGTATCTGCAACTCCCACTGTTGTTACCTGAATGTAAGTACAATCAGAATCAAGCCGCAGGGTCCTGGTAGGCCTCAGTACAGAGTGTGAAGAAGAATGCAGGCCAGAAAGTATCCTGGCATACCCAGGGGGGCCAGTCACAAATAGGCCCCAAATGTGTAACCATTAGATTTAGAAACACACATTTGAATATATATTTTCAAAGATTATGGATGTGCCAGCTTTTCACTACACTGGCTTTACACCAGTATAACTCCACTGACTTCATTGCAGTAATTCCCAATTCATACTGCTGTAAACTGGGAGGAGAATCAGGCCCCCTAGCTTCCTGTACTGAACTGTCAGGAATAGCATTCAGGATTCTGTATTTGCTCTGGAACTGCTGATATCATAACCAAGTAAATAGCGTACCTAGATTCCAGTTCAGTTAATGTGATGTCAGCTATTGCAGAGGAACCCTAAAAAAAATAGAACTAGGACTCAACAGGTAAAAAAATAGAAGCACTGTTTTTAAAAATATTCTCTTAAAATATAAATATAAATGCAAATTTGTAGCATACACAAGTTCTGTTACTAATCTGAAATCTTAAACCATATTTTTGATGAACTATAAAATTAGAGCTAAGAATAAAAAATGTTTAAAAATACAGTTCAGACATTTCCATAAACATTGCCAATGAGTTCAGTTTGATATTATTCATCAGACATTAACATTCATTTTTCACAACTATTCGGAAGACCTCTGGTTTATTCAGAAAGGGCTTGATTCAAAGCCTGTAGAGCCAAGTCCTATAGACTTTAATTCACTTTTGATTAAGCTCAAAATTGTTTTCCAGTGATGGAAAGGTCAAGAATTAATTTTCTTGAAATTTCGCACACTTCTTGAAATTTCAGAAATGATCAGTTTCCCTAAAACATGGTCTGGAAGTATTTTCATTGCCCTTTTTACCCAGAGACCAGTGGATTCAGTCCATGTCCTCGATACATATGTTGTTTATGGTATGGTAAGCAGCTAACAATATTGACAAACAACTGAGAGCCAGACAGAGATCTAGTTATAATTTTTGCCCTCACCACACAAATACATATGTTCAATTACAGTACAGAGTCCTTCAGATCCAAACAATGATTGCATCAGAAGTTGAAAGGGGTTTACAACTGCATCTTCCTTTCAACCACCCACAGCAGTCCCCCAAAAAACAGACCTGGAAGTCTCAGCCTCCAATGTACATTTTGTGTACCTAATAAATAAAATTAGAGCAATCTTATTTTTTCAGGCTACCAAAAACTACCAACATTTCATTCTTTTGGGAGATAGCACAAAACCAGCAAGCAGAACTAAAGATTGCTATATGACTGAATGCATGTGCTACAGCTCAAATGGTCTTTTTCCATTTTGAGAAAATAATGTATTATTCTATAACAGAATACCAGGCAAGAGAAGTAACTGACTCACTGATGCTTCATGTTAACATCATACTGTAACAAAGCCTACTACCTTTCAGATTGTTCAGGTCTCATTGCATCTACATTGCCTGTGCCAGAACACGTATGAAGAGGGGAAGTATAATCCCCTTTGGCCTCAAGCTCAGTTCATTGCTCCATTAATAACCCAGTCTCCTCTGAAGTCAAAGATTAGGTTATTTCTCTCTCCAAAGTGTCATTCTCAATTCCTAGTCTTCACGTCAAACACCAATCAGACTAAAGAAAAAAAGTTTTACTGCCAATAATAGAAAGAAATTAAAATAAAATTAAAGAAAACTGAGTGGCCCATTATGAAAAGTGCCCACATGTGGACCAGAAATCTTAGTGATGAAGAAAATTGAAGATAATAAGAAGCTATTTAGAAGTGATGCCTAAAGTCATTGTGTTTTTTAACCCAACAGTGCTGAGACTATGGAATGGCCCTGCACATACACAGTGTACTCATCAGTAATTATCACGTCATGTTTACCACATCTACATAACCTCCAGCTTTTGGTGATTTTTCAGTAAATTTAGTGGTGCTGTAGCTAGTGGTGCCAAAGGTGTCATGGCTACAGGATCCAAAAATGGCTTTGTATAGACTAAAGCTGATAACACGGAGCATATTTCAAGAAAGTGAATGTGTTGAGGGCACCTCCTCTCTCATTGCCAGTAACGCAGAGCCCATCCCCTCCCATTCATAATTGTGTAACATTTCTTTTGACGGCTACAACAATTGGTTACCTGGAGCAGTAATAATAATTTAGGGTGGGGTTTTCAAGAACTCCCATTGACTTCATTGGCAGTCATGTGAACGCCAGCACTTAGCACTTTTGAAAACCCCACCCTTTAATGTATTTTGGCTGTCTGTTAATGTAGATACAATGAGAATATAAAGCACCATATGACCAACCAACCCTCTATAGACCATCAGTCAACCATCTTGGGCCACAGTTTGAGCATTCTGAACCAAGGAACAGATAAATGGGTCCTGCCCAAGCAGAGGACAAAGAAAGCATTTCCTGAAATAAGGAAACATCAAGGAAAAACCAAGAAGATGTTAAACTTTATTTTCTATCAAATTTCTGAGATACACCAGTTGGGAGAAGGGAGTCAGCTAAGAGGAAAACATCTGGCTTTCAGTTTCCCAGTGTGGGCAGGAGTGTCCCTCTTTTCTAGGCTGGACAGATTTACTTCTCCTGTCATCTCTTCATAAGGTCATGTTTTCTAAACCTTAGTATTTTTGTTACCCTTCTTTGGAGTTTCTCCAGTTTAATAATAAATGATGATACATAATAAAACAAAGCAAATACAAACAACAAAATAAACCCCTGACAAATAGGGAGGAAAGGAAATATAAATATTTTAATAGAAACCTGGGTAAACCACTAACACACAGACCATACCATAAGGATCATATCTGCTATTTCAGCTACAGAAGAACAAAAAACTGACAGGTGAGATGGCAACTTATTCCTTGCTGTAAAAAGAAAAACCTTGCCCAAAATCAGTCTGGGGTGCATAGCATTTATAAGTAAACCTCTCCAGTGAAACCTATTGGAGAGATTTGGTTGAAAAAAATAAACAAAAATGATGGCATTATATGACTTATGAAATAATTAAAATATTTTTTCAGATTGATCAGATTATTTATCAAATTGATCAGACTACTATAAATTTCAAACTGGAACAGTGAAAAAATTCTTATCCATGATCACTGGCTTAAGTGAGGTGAGTTTGGTAGTCCCAGTCCAGTTACCAGTGAATAAATGTTCTCATAAAAACCATCCCCCAACACCAGTACTAATAGGCACCCCAACTCTCATCTCAGCAGACAAGCCAAGAACTGAGTAATTCTAGAGACTGAGTACTTTCTCATCCACAGAACTGGCATTCCAGGCCAGAGGTGAACCACACTAATGCAGTTGTTTGGAGAAAGCTGTGGGACTGCTAACTATGCCATAGATAGGTGATTAAATAGACTACTTTAGCCTCCAGGATTTTATAACAAAGCCTCTTTGTGAGCACAAGATTCACACTCAGCAGATCCAAGAATCCATTGCAAAGATATTGTCCAACCTACTGAGCAGGATGGGGATTCCCATGTGCTGAGAGTTGAAGGACAGAATGACTGAAGAATTCCTCTCTGTATAATTTTATGGTAACTGTGTCAGAGTTACACCACTCACCACCAGAATGATACCTCCTGCTGGTTGTTTGGGGTTAGCTCAAGACAACACCCACATCCACAGTCTGCACACAGTCACTTGTCCTCCCAGTTCACCTTTGGCCCTTCTCACAGCTGTTAGGACCCACAGCATCTTCTTCATGACTCAGCTCACCCGCCAAGCCATAATCCATGTTCCTCCCTTTTGCCTCATCAAGAGTCCATCCACTTTCCCAGTGGCTACTGCAGTTTTTCAATCCACCAGTTCTTCAATGGTGCTTGCAGTCAGTTATTGCACCATTTCCCCAGTGACTAGTGGGGGTGATGGAAGGGACCCAGACCCACTAACTACTCAGGTCCCAGCCCACAGGCCCTGTGGATCATAGCCTCCTGTTGCACCTCAAACTTCTTTCCATGCTGCTGTCTCCCTGGGCCACTTCCCCCAGCCCTTGCACCTTCTCTGCCCATTCTTAGGGCCTGCTACCACCACTCCCATCAGTGTTACCGGAGAGTGTTTCAGGCCTGTGAGCCTGCAAGACACACAGCCTTCTACCTTTGAGCTCCAGACAGAGACTGCCCTGCCCTGCAGATCCTTCTATATGGGCCTGCTGGATTTCAATTGGCTGTTCCTCACAGCCTCAATCCTATTGGCCACCTCCCACGTACCCTCCTTAGGGCTGCTTTTAATCCTGTAAATGCCGGTGTAGGGCAGACACCGCATCACAGTAACTTAAATTATTTCCTTTTCAGTAGTAACTTCAATCAGATAATGTGTACCTATTCTGCCCCTGCAGAGATTCTGAACCTGATACAGCCTACATATCCGCCTTGAGGGGGGATCCTTGAGACAGACCTTATGTTAATCAGACACCTTTTATGAAAACAAATTTCACTTAAAAAAATAAGCCCAGAAATGTACTGGTTCTCTGAAGAATTAAAAAAAGGTGCAAACTTTCCTGACTTAGAAGCCACAATATTGAGGGAAGAAGCAGGGGTGGGGGGTTCCCTCTTCACAACCATTGAAGGTGGGATTTTCAAAAGCCAAAGTCCAATGCTGACTACATTTTAAAATCACACTCTTTATGTTTAGATTTAATGGTCTAGATAGATGTACTCCCATGGTAAAAGCTTCAGGAGAAGGACAGAAAGTGAATAAACTTCACAAGTCTCCCCTTTTGAAGTCCCACCAACATCACTCAATAAATGGGCCCACAAACCTACACATGACCTGGGACAGGGTCAGAGGGAGGCCATGGCACTCTGTCTCCAGTGCAGCAGGGGACACAACTTCAATGATATTCTCAGTGGGAGGCCTGAGCTCTTGAACTGTCTTCCCCTCTGTCTTCTCATCAAGCTGGTGACCTTCAGGATGTGCTGCGAAGCTCATCTATTTATCCAGGTTATTCTGGGGAATTACATGGGAGGATGACTAGATATTTTAGCTGGTTGGCAGGGGAGCAGGTTTTTTCAGTGGGTGGTAATCTTTTATAAATTCAGATAAATATATATAGGCATTTTATGTTGCCTCCCCCCCCGCACTGCAGAATCTGTATCTCCTTCTTTAGTATCTGGAAACCTAAAGGAGAGAAACCCATTAAATAGTTTATGAAGAAACTCATTTTTTCATAAGTGCAGAAAGTCCATAAATATTTCAGCAGGCATGCAACTGTACCAAAATATGCCATGGTGATACATTGAATCAATAATCCATAAAGTGGCAGCTGTAAACTAACAGGGTGGACAATAATGTTTCCTAAAATCCACTCTCTAAATAATAGTTAAAGGTCAAAACAAATGTGTGGTTTATTATGGATAAAATCCATATCAGCACAGAGAGCCTATGAACCACTTACATGTCACTTACGTCCCCAACATAGGATTTAATTGGTGCATAGCCACTGAGTCGGTCCTTTGCCCTTGGGTGAACTTCATCAAAGGGTATAATATGTATTTTAAAATGTATTATCAGGACATGTTTTATGTGCTGAATGACAAGGCTCTGAAACATTGAAGATGGTGTACGGTATGAAGTAATAACCAATCCAAAGTGTTTCCAGTAGGCTTAACAAAATACTAGTTTAACTGAACACATAATGCAGTTTGTATCTGAAAAACAAATGTCTAAATACATCTTTGAGAAAGAGACTGAAATAGCTTTTTAAAGTGTGCTTTCAAAAGATAACTGTAAAACTGGCTGGTTTTTACTTAATACAGACTAGATTATGCAGTGATGAGGGTGTGCAAGGAGCTCTTTTCTCCTAATACAACCATAGGTAAGTGTGACTCTGGTAGACCAGGTGCCGAAGCTGTAGACATCCACTGAGCACTGACAAATGTATTGCTGGAAACCAGACCAGCTCACCTGTATTGTTCAAAATAGGTGATAGATGTGTTTAGTGGTAAAGAAGAAGGATTACTAGGAAGGGACGGGATTCATCTAACGAAGACAGGGAAGAGTATCTTCGCAGACAGGCTGGCTAACCTAGTGAGGAGGGCTTTAAACTAGTTTCGACAGGGGACGGGGACCTAAGCCCGAAAGTTAGTGGGGAAGAGGGACACCGCAAGGAAGCAGAAGTAGGAAGGTGCAGCAGGGGAGGCCTCCCGATTCATACTGTGAAAGTAGGCCACTCAGCTACTTATCTCAAGTGCCTGTATACAAATGCAAGAAGCCTGGGAAACAAGCAGGAAGAACTGGAAGTCCTGGCACAGTCAAGAAACTATGACATGATTGGAATAACTGAGACTTGGTGGAATAACTCTCATGATTGGAGCGCTGTCATGGATGGGTATAAACTGTTCAGGAAGGACAGGCAGGGGTGAAAGGGGGGAGGAGTTGCACTGTATGTAAGAGAGCACTATGACTGCTCTGAGCTCCACTATGAAACTGGAGATAAGTCAGTTGAGTGTCTCTGGGTTAAGCTTAGAAGCAAGAACAATAAGAGTGATGTCCTGGTGGGTGTCTGTTACAGACCACCAGACCAAGAGGATGAGGTAGATGAGGCTTTCTTTACTCAGCTAGGGAAAGTTTCCAGTTCACAGGGCCTGATTCTCATGGGAGACTTCAATCACCCTGACATCTGCTGGAAGAGCAATACTGCAGAGCACAAACAATCCAGGAAGTTTTTGGAGGGTGTCGCAGACAATTTCCTGGTGCAAGTGCTGGAGCAACCAACTAGGGGCCGTGCTTTTCTTGACCTGCTGCTCACAAACAGGGAAGATTTGGTAGGGGAAGTACAAGTGGGTGGCAACTTGGGCAGCAGTGACCATGAGATGGTCGAGTTCAGGATCCTGACGAAAGGAAGAAAGGAGAGCAGCAGGATACGGACCATGGACTTCAGAAAAGCGGACTTTGACTCCCTCAGGGAACTGATGGGCAGGATTCCCTGGGAGGCTAATATGAGGGGGAAAGGAACCCAAGAGAGCTAGCTGTATTTTAAAGAGACCTTACTGAGGGCACAAGAGCAAACCATCCCGATGTGCAGAAAGAATAACAAATATGGTAGGCGTCCAGCTTGGCTTAACAAAGATGTCCTTGGCGAACTTAAACACAAAAAAGAAGCTTACAAGAAGTGGAAGCTTGGTCAGATGACTAGGGAGGATTATATAAACACTGCTCGAACATGCAGGAATGAAATCAGGAAGGCCAAAGCACAATTGGAGTTGCAGCTAGCAAGGGACGTGAAGGGGAACAAGAAGGGTTTCTACAGGCACGTTGCCAACAAGAGGAAGATTAGAGAAAGTGTGGGCCCCTTAGAGAATGAGGGAGGCGACCTAGTGACGGAGGATGTGGAGAAAGCTGAGGTACTCAATGCCTTTTTTGCCTCTGTCTTCACAGACAAGATCAGCTCTCAGACTGCTGCACTGGGTGGCACAAAATGGGAAGGAGGCGAACATCCCGCAGTGCGGAAGGAACGGGTCCAAGACTATTTAGAAGGATTGGACATTCACAAGTCCATAGGGCCGGATGCAATGCACCCGAGGGTGCTGAGGGAGTTGGCTGAGGTGATTTCAGAGCCATTGGCTATTATCTTTGAAAGCTCGTGGCAACAGGGGGAGGTCCCTGAGGACTGGAAAAAAGCAAATATAGTGCCCATCTTCAAAAAAGGGAGGAAAGAGGATCCAGGGAACTACAGACCGGTCAGCCTCACCTCAATCCCTGGAAAAATCATGGAGCAGGTCCTTAAGGAATCCATTTTAAGGCACTTGGAGGAGAGGAAGGTGATCAGGAACAGTCAACACGGATTCACTAAGGGAAAGTCATGCCTGACCAACCTGATTGCTTTCTATGATGAGGTGACTGGCTCTGTGGATGTAGGGAAGGTGGTGGATGTGATATACCTTGACTTTAGCAAAGCTTTTGATACTGTCTCACACACTATTCTTATCAGCAAGTTAAAGAAGTATGATGAATGGATGAATGGACTATAAAATGGATAGAGAACTGGCTAGAGCATAGGGCTCAACGAGTAGTGATCAATGGCTCCATGTCTAGCTGGCAACCGGTCACAAGCGGAGTTCCCCAGGGGTCGGTCCTGGGGCCGGTTTTGTTCAACATCTTTATTAATGATCTGGAGGATGGGATAGATTGCACCCTCAGCAAGTTTGCGGACGACACTAAGCTGGGGGGAGTGGTAGATACCCTGGAGGGTAGGGATAGGATACAGAGTGACCTAAACAAACTGGAGGATTGGGCCAAAAGAAATCTAATGAGGTTCAACAAGGACAAGTGCAGAGTCCTCCACTTAGGAAGGAAGAATCCCATGCACAGCTATAGACTGGGGACCGACGAGCTGGGCAGCAGCTCTGCAGAAAAGAACCTGGGGGTAACAGTGGATAAAAAGCTGGATATGAGTCAGCAGTGTGCCCTGGTTGTCAAGAAGGCTAATGGCATATTGGGCTGCATTAGGAGGGGCATTGCCAGCAGGTCACGGGAAGTGATTATTCCCCTCTATTCGGCATTGGTGAGGCCGCATTTAGAATATTGTGTCCAGTTTTGGGCCCCCCACTACAAAAAGGATGTGGACAAGTTAGAGAGAGTGCAGCGGAGGGCAACCAAAATGATTAGGGGGCTGGAGCACAAGACTTATGAGGAGAGGCTGAGGGAACTGGGCTTGTTTAGTCTGCAAAAGAGAAGAGTGAGGGGGGATTTGATAGCGGCCTTTAACTACCTGAAAGGGGGTTCCAGGGAGGATGGGGCGAGGCTGTTCTCGATGGTGGCAGATGACAGAACAAGGAGCAACGGTCTCAAGTTGCAGGGTGGGAGGTCTAGATTGGACATTAGGAAAAAGTTTTTTACTAGGAGGGTGGTGAAGCACTGGAATGGGTTACCTTGGGAGGTGGTGGAATCTCCATCCTTAGAGGTTTTTAAGCTGAGGCTTGACAAAGCCATGGTTGGGATGATATAGTTGAGATTAGTCCTGCTTTGAGCAGGGGGTTGGACTAGATGACCTCCTGAGGTCCCTTCCAACTCTAATATTCTATGATTCTATGATTCTATGTGTTTAGTGGTTAAACTCTATAAAATGCTTGTAAGTTGCTGCATTCATTAATCTTTCTTTTAATGTCTGTATCCAATATTATATGGTAATATGTAAGTTTTGCTTTATAACTTTAAAAAATGCCTGCTTTGAATTTGTGAACCCATATAGGAGTCATTCTGCCACACATCAAAAAAGATTATCAAAACTAAGTGGGCCATCATGAAACATCACAATAGTTGATAGTCCTCTTACACCCATGAAGGTGCTACATGTGCGAAAACTCGTCCCATCAGCTTGAAATCTGGAAGAAGAAAATAAAGATAGCTGACATGAAAATTCATCATTTTTTGGCTGTTTGGACTCTAAAGGGCTGGAGCTAGGAAACAAAAGCAGAGATCCCTGGTGT
Source organism: Emydura macquarii macquarii (assembly GCF_026122565.2). Taxonomy (NCBI): domain Eukaryota; kingdom Metazoa; phylum Chordata; order Testudines; family Chelidae; genus Emydura; species Emydura macquarii. The sequence continues at coordinate 25,693 of NW_027130457.1, forward strand.
CAACCTTGGTTAGCCCAAAAAGACATTCAGTGCTGACAGATTACTGCAACTCTCTCACCATTTGGAACCACTGACTGTAGCTCATTCATGTATATATGTTGCCTGCTTTAATCTGTAAATAACACTCTTGTTTCTTTTTCCTAATCCTTAGTTAATTTTCTATAGGATTGTCTATAAGCATTGTCTTTGGTGAAAGATCTAAGGTACAAATTGACATGGGGTTTGTGACTGATCTCTTGGACTGGGAGCAACCTGAATATTTTGTGATCTTTTGTATAAGTGACCATTTATCACTAAGTCCAGCTTTCTTAGGTGCCAAGACAGACTGGAGTGTCCCAGGGCACTATCTGTGACTGTGTGGTAAGACTGACACAGTGCTTCAGGAGTTCACATTTGTTAATGGGTTGGTGAAATCTAATTATAGAATTTACCACCAGTTTCGGGTATCTGCCCTGCTTTTTGATAGTCTGCCCTGAGGTTGGAACTCACAGTCATGAACCACTCCAGACAGTGTGACATAGTTTGGCTACAAGTGCTGAGTAGAACAAGACTTGCCTTATTGCTCGCAGTATTAACTGACCACGAGGGGGCTCCTGGGGTACAGCATGGGCAATGTATTGAGAAAACACATGGAGTAAACAAACTACACCTTTCAAGAAAGAGAGAAATATTCACTGAATTCCCCTGGCATCCATGAAAGTGTAACATCTCCCTGCAGAACTGCACATGGTACTTCCCATCCCGTTCCCAGTGAAGTTAGTGGGAGATCTGCTATTTATTTCTGTGGAAGTAGGATTATGCTCTGCGTGATTGGGTCATATATGCTTAGTTTACAGATAGAGAAACCGCTGGGGTTTATTAGTGTTACAACTTGACAGAACACAGAACTATTGAAGAATGAACTAGATTTTATTTTACCTAATGAGTCATCAACAAACATGTCAGCTAAAATATGTCATCTAAATTCTGATTATAGTATCTTTACTAGGGGTGATGATGTCATGGGCAGAGAAAACATGTTTTGCTTTTTAGACACCAGGTTGAATATGCAGAGCTAGCAGTCAGGAAAAAAACAAACACCTTTTGACATTGACACAACATAGTCACTAAGGGAAAATACAGAATTATTATAAAAATATTTTTTTTAAAAAAAAACTGAGCTTTGAGTCAGACTTTTAATACACATTTTATATGTAAATCCATATTATGGCATAAATGTATTTTAAATGGTACCAACATTACAAAAGAGTTTAAACTGTCAGAAAAGCCTTTAGTTATTATCAAGTCATACCCATTATAATTCACATATTTTTTACTCCTTACCGCATGGATTATTGTCACAACAGAACATAATAGTTCTCTTCTTGTGGAATCATGATGGTGCTTTTATTCAATTAGCCAACACATCTTTGATCTTGTGTAATAGAGAAAATATATATTAGAAACACCTGATAACTACAATATATTTAAAGATATTTATTATTAGTGGTGGGAACGATCCATCCTTAAATCACTGATTACACCCATTCCTGAGGAAGTGAATGGTGCCTCAGCCTTGTGTTGGCAATGTTAACGGCAATGAATTTCTCCCATAATGATCATCAGAAATGTTTAGGGCACAATACATAAAAAATAAAAATAATTTACTTCTTATTATTGGTTTTGTAAGTTATTAATACTTAAAAATATGACATCCTGCATTTTTAACAACATGTCTTTGTGCAATTTCTCACTCACCTCCTTATTTTAGCTGTTTTACAACTCAGAAGCTCGATACTGAAAAGAAATAGAATCATCAAATGACACAGATTGAGCTTAGACATTTTAAAGATGTCTGTGTTTTGGGTGGCATACAATTAGAACCTCAAAAATACATCAGCAAACATTTACATTTTCTACATTATGCCACAGGAGCTGGTTTTCCTGGCCTCAGCAGAAGTTTCTTCCCAGGTTAGGTAGGACCTAAGTGAGAATTGGCATCTACCACACTTTTATTCCCTTCAGTTGCATCAAACAGACATGCAAGACCATCCTAGGTAAGTGTGTGGATTTTACATCAATAGCTTTCTTAACTCTGATAATGCAAAGGCTGCTCATTGATTACAATATAAAACACAGGATAATGTAAGATTACAAATGGACACAAACAAATACTTCAAATATGAGCACCTCAAAATGTAAGGACATTTTGGGTCCAGTTTTGAACTCCCCTACTCCTATAATACACTGAACCAACACTCCTTATTCAAGCACCCCAAATTTTGGCAAAGTGAAAATCTAGATCCAAATGTTGCTGCTATGACTCATCTGTATTTAAGACACTTTGATCTTAACTGCTCAAACTTTTATATCCTGTTTACAAGGTAGTGTAAACAAAGTCAAGTGGTTAGGGCACTGGACTGTAAGTTGTGAGACTTGTGCTCAATTCTGGCTCAGCCAGTGACTTTCTGTGTGAGTTTGGACAAGCCAGTTAAGCACTAATTTCCATAAGTGACCATTTGGGGGGGGCGGGGGGAGAGAAGGCTCGATTTTTCCATGTCCAATTTGAATCACCGGGGTCTGATGATTTCCAGAGGTGCTGAGCACTCTAGCTCCCACTGAGTTGTGAATGTTCAACACTCCTGAAAAATCATTCTTAAGAGAGGGAGTTCCTCTCTGTGCTGGTGCTGAACCTAATGGAGGGAACAATGTGACCAGTGGCAGCTTGTGCCTCCCCAATTCTGAGTCTGCCATGGACCAGTTCTGCTCTCTTCTTCTGTCTGCTTGCATCGCAGAATGAACATAAACATATTTTTATCATCAATAGCTACCAGGGCCCATTAGCTCATGTAGTCTATGCTTTTGGAACCGAGCACCTAGCATTACAGTTCTTGTTCTATAGCTGTGTTCAGTTTACTATAGAGAAGTGATAAGCTCTTCATAGTTAAGGTTGAGCCCAAAGTTTCACAAGGTTCTTATCCCACCTGTAACCTAGACCCACACCGACACAAAAGAATGGAACAAGAAAAAGGAAAAAAACACCTCACTGTTTTCCATTTTTAAGCTGAAGTCTCATTGGTAACTAGAACATGTTCTGAAATTTCTGAATAAAAGGACTAACTACTTTTTAAGATTAAAAGACATATCAATAGCTCTTTTTTGAAATATTTGTGAGATATGTAATGTTTTTCTGGGTTGCTTCACAGAGTCTAATTGTTGTTATTTTAATCCATGTACAGAGTTTCGCTATCACAGTAATAATCACTTTAAAAATTCTGACAGACTTTAACTTTGGCTCATGCAACAGGCAGTTTCCAAGGACAGGAATAGTAAAATATTTAAGCAATTGTTATTACCAGGAAACTAGGACACAATTCTCCATCACTGCAGCCAACAGAGAAAGGAATAAGATGCTGGAATTCATTCTCTAAAGAAATATTATTTCAATAACTAAGGCAAAGATGGAGGGGTCATATATTAGGGGCACCAGAACTGCCATTCCAGATTAGATCATTGGTCCATCTATTTCAGTATCCTGCATCACATAGAAACCCAAACCAGATGCTTCAGCACAAGATGCAAGGAACCTCATGGAGGTCAACGGATGTCCCAGGCAGGTGAACAGGGACAGGGCCATGAACTGCCTCCTTCCTATCCTCTCCCCCAACTTGTCAGCACTTTGATCCCTGTATGGGAGGAAGAGGTATGAAAAATCCTTGCACTCCTCACAGTAAATCTGTGCCTTCTTCATTACAATACACCCTTAAGGGCCATCTACTGCAAAGACAGCTATTGTGGGATTCTGGGGAGGAGCTTCACGTGTGCACCTTGACACCCATTTAAGCCGGTTCTTACAACCTAACCCTAAAAACATGTCCTACTGAATTACGTAACTGCAGATGTTCTTATCCCTATAAAAACCTAATCCTTTTTCAAATCCCATTGAGCTCATGGTCTCAATGGTATAACTGTGGCAATACTCACTTGCCGTGTTATTGTTCCTGTACTTGTAGAAAGGATAACTAGGAGCACCCAACTGACCTTTTATATACTAATCATTATTTTGTAGACCTGTGTCATCTCCCTTCTTATTTTCACTGACAGACTTACTTTGTAATTTCAACGCTACTAAAATAGCATCATTATTAGTTTGGCCAGTGGTGCTCATTCATTTAAGGATCTAACAATCAGTCCATCCCATGTTTTTTAACTGACTTTATTTATATGAACAGCAGAAATATTAAAATAAAATGTTTAGGTCTTGAAGTCAAGATAATAGAAATGATAGGTTTGAAAATGAATGGATCATATTTAAGATTGTTTTATAATGAAATAGGCATTTCCTAGTTCCTGATTTAAAAAAAAAAAAGTGTTTATATTTATTACAGTCAAGATACTGGTTCCAGTGAAGTGAATGACAACACTCCCATTGATTTCAATTACACAAGATAGCCCTATGTGTTCATTCAGTAGGGCTTACATATTTATTTTCTTGTTTTTAAGTGCTTGCAATTTGAAAAAGAACATGAGAGGTATGTACATTGTTGTCACTTAGCAACTGTAAGTGGTTTGTTGAAACTACCTTTTTTTGTTTTTCTGGAATTATCATTTGTTTTCCACCTCAGCACCACTCAAACTCATGATTCTTTGTTCCAAATGTAGCAGCTTTTTGAGTGAAAGCAGTTTCTCCATTAAATGTTTCTAATCTCTTTGCGGGCCTCCAGGTGCTAGAGGGTGAAACCATTATAAATTCATCACTACTTGAGCAGGTCTGACACCCCCTTTACTAAAGGATGGCACATATACAAAAGTCACTACATCTCAGTACGCTTGTCTATTCATGTGTACAGGATTTTCAAAAAAAGATCAAATACATTGTGTCTATCTGATCTATTTCTCTAGGAATTTAAGGCCAGAGCCTGCCAGGTGCTAAGTGCTTCCTTAGGGCACCATTGACATGAGTAGCAGCAGAGAGCACTCAGCACCTTGCAACATTAAAACCCTCACACCATGCTCTGTTAGTGAAGTAATTGTAAAAGCACAAAAATACAATACTCTGGATTTTATATTGAGTCTTGTATCTTTATCCAATGACAAGAGGGTTTTGTTTGTTTGGTTGGTTGGTTGAAGTCTTCATCTGTTCCATGGCTTTTTATTATGGTTATAATCATTTAATAAGCCTCTATTAAACTTACTTTGCTGCTTATCTATTTGTGCTAAAAATGTGGAGACAAAAAGAGATGCCACTACTTATAAAGAAGCACAGCAGGTAAAAGAAATTTTAAAAAGGGAGGGAGAAGGAGTCAAGATAAAGATAGTCTTTCTACATTTTTTTTTATTACATATCAGTACATTAATCCAAAGCACCACATGGTTTGAAGTGTTGTTCCAAGTGCCAATGAGTTTTGTGAATTTCCCCAGTGCAGAGAATTATACAGCAACACCTGTCATCAAGCAAGGAATGCAGCCAAATACCTATGGGTGGACTTCAAGCCACATTTCCAGAAATATATGAATGAATCACATTAGATAGACTTGTTATCTCTCTCTCTCTCTCTCTCCCTAATTTATTCTCTTTGGCAGGGGCCTCAGACTTAGAATCTCCTATGTGCTGCACCACTTCTCATTTCTTCATCACATCTGGTTTAATATTACATACAGTATGAATTAATGTGATTCACAGTGCTAGCCCATTGTGTTTGAGGTGTAAAGAAACATACACTATTTTCCTCTCCTCAGTGGGAAGTAAATGCTGCAAGTAAAATTGCTGTAGATATCTGTAGGTGCCTTGGGTGCATTTTTTTCTTTTCTGTTGTGGTTGTTGTTACTGCCCTCTTATCTCCACAGAAAATACTATCAAGTTTTCTTTTTCAGGAACAATTACAGATGAACTGTGAATATTTGAGTTTTGCTATACGTAAAAAGCAAACAAATGACTATTCATGGGAGGCAGGTGATTCACTTCTTCATATCCTTAACTTTCAGATTTTTGGTGTGTTATCTATTTATATATATAATATTTACATTTTGTATATTGGTATCACAAATTAAAAGTATAAAATTGGAACATGACAATAAAAGTATCAATGGATGCATAAACAGGGGCATCTTGAGCAGAAGTAGAAAGCTTTTATTACCACTGTATTTGGCACTACTGCAATCACTGCTGGAATATTATGTCCAGTTCTGATCACCACAATTCAAGAAGAATGTTGATAAATTGGAGATGGTTCAGAGAAAAGTCATGAGAGTGATTAAAGGATTAGAAAACATGCTTTATAGTGATAGAATCAAGGAGCTGAATCTTTTTAGCTTAACAAAAAGAAGGTTAAGGTGTGGCTTGATCACAGTCTATGAGTACCTATCTGGGCAACAAATATCGTATAGTGGTCCCTTCAGTCTAGCAGACAAAAATGTAACAAGATCCAATGGCAAGAATTTGAAGCTAGAAAATTCAGACTGGATAATAGGTTTGAATGTTGAATAGAGAGGGTAATTAATTATTAGAACAATTTACCAAGGCTTGTGATGGATTCCCCATCACTGAATTATTTTTTAAATCAAAATTGGATATTTTTCTTTAAAAAATATGCTTTAGTTTAAAGAGAAATTATTTCAGGGAAGTTATGGTTTGTGTAATACAGGGATGTCAGCTTAGATGATCACAATGGTCCCTTTTGGCTTTAGAATCTCTGAATTACAATAACCATAAAATAATAAGTGGTGTTGTAGCCATGTCAGTCCCAGGATAATTTAGAGGAGACAAGGAGGGTGAAGTAATATTTTTTACTGGACCAACTTCCGTGGGCAAGGGAGACAAGCTGAAGAAAAGCTCCTGTAAGCTTGAAAGCTTGTCTCTCTCACTAACAATAAAAGATCCAATAAAATATATTACATCACCCACCTTGTCTCTGTAGTATAATAATAAGACACACATTTAAAACAGGTGATTGTGTACTGTTATGGATGGATACTATTTGTGCTATATGGTGCCAAACAAAGATCTACACACATATGCAATTCAGCTATAAAGATGGCAAAAACTGACTTTTCAGTTTACTGGTAGTTTTGAAAAAAAATCTACTCAACAATTAGATTGAGGTCCAACAGAATTTAAAAGTCAACAACATTTTCATTTTGGGGCAAATGAAACATGAAATGATCCAGTTTTGTTTTGTTGCCAGGCACTTTTTTAACATAAAAGTAAAGGAAATGAAAGGCTAGATTCACAAAACAACTAGAAGAGGAGCCCCTCCTAGCCAGGTTACTCTTCTACAGGGTCAGAGACCCAATTTCAACTCCCTCCTCTACCTGAGATGGAGAATTTGATCTTGGATCTCCTGTACTGAAGAAAAGTGCCTTTGCCAATGGGTTGCATGATATTCGGTGTGGGTCGCAATGTCTCCTATTGACGCTATTCACTTTGTATAAAATACCTGTATTGTCAGTGAGCCAGAGAGAGAATGACTTTATAGCCTGGTGGTTTAAGCACTCATTTTGGAGGTCGGACACCAAAATTCATGTCCTTGCTCCAGTGACTAATTATTTATACAAAGTAGAACAGCTTCAGCAGGAGAGACTGAGAGAGCCCCACATCAAACTATCTTATAGTCCAGTAGTTTGGTCACTCTCTTACTATGAGGAAGACCCAAGTGCAAATGCCTTCTCCACTTTAGGTTGAGGGTGGAACTGAACACAAGTGTCTCACGTCCCAGGAAAGTACTCTAACTACTATGCTAAAAGTTATAACCGCTATCTCTGGATGTTTTGTGACTGGCACCTAGATTTTTTTAAAAATTGGTCAGGAGTATTTGACAAATATGTGTCAATTTCATGACTAGTTTCATATTGTCCAAGACTGCATTTTTCCATGAATAAACCATTCATCAAAAAATGTTTGCCCAGCTCTACTCAACTAGGTGCCAGTGAGCTACACAGAATCAAGATGAGGAAAAATAATCCTGCCTCCCAAACTATTAAGAACCTGCAAAAAAGCCTTCTGGCCACCATACCAGCCTACTAGCATAGTCCTTGTGCCTTCCTCCCGTCATCCTAATTAGCCATTTAAGGTACTCCATTACCATGGTATCTCAGCAACTCAATCTTTGATGTATTTATCCTTCCAACACCTCTGTGAAGTAAGGAATTACTATTATTCCCATTGCACAAATGGGGAACTGAGGCACAGAGAGATTAAGTAACTTATCCAAATTCACACAGAAAGCTTGGGGGGGAAGAGGTGAAGCATGGATTTGAACCTTGGTCTCCAAGTCCAAGACTAACATCTGGACCCTCTACTCCTCCTTGGAAAGCTAGAGAAATTGCTGTTACTCCTCCTATTTTATTTCACTCACAACATATGTCCACAGAAAGAGAACCTGTAGAATAATATTCCACAGCATCAAGGCCTCATCATACTTCTTCCCCCTCTGTACAACATAATCATAGGATCAGGGACCATTTTCAGCAGACACTGAGGGGCTAGCCTTTGTCCTTGAAGACAGGCCAAATATAAATGGCAGGTATGCTGGAAATCTGAAGTCAATGTTGATGTTACTTCTGGAAGTAGCAACTCTAAAAGTGATACCTGCAGGAGCAACTTTGCTGTCTCAGCCATGATGACGGGCTAAAGTAGCAGCCTCACACCTGGGAATTTTGCCACCAACCTCAATGTGCCTTTTGCTGTGCTAAATCTTTTTCAGCAGAACCTACCTTGCCAACTCCGGCAGTATTTGAGAAGAAAGAGTTCCCCTGAGTGTCACAGCTGGTGAGAGCAAACAGAGACTTCAGTCCTTAGTGTCTTTAGTTCTTACTGAATTTTAAAGAAGCTCTTATATCAATCATTTCTTTTTAAAGATGTGAACAGCTGCTTGTTTATGGACCTGTGAAAGAAGTTAAGGAGACTGGTGTTCACTGAACAAATCAGAGTGTTTTATTATTGCAAGCAAGTTTAACTACTCATGACATACTTTTCAGCATTCACTCAATTTAAAAAAAAACAACATAAAACCACAACAAAAATGAGACTTTTTAGCTTGCATGATTCTGATGCCTGTATCAGAATTACTCGGCTACCTTGTGTCTTTAATCCTCATGACACAACCCTCCCAAAACATCAGAATTAGACTAAAATATCAATTCACCTCAAAACTCACATACTACTGTATTTTCATGACCTATTAACATGGCATTTACGACAGCCCCATCTCAAGGATTTGATTATATTGTATATACAATACATTTTTCCTGTTTATTCTTCTGTTCTCAAATGGGCTTTCTTAGTATTTTCCACTTCTGTTAATTAATTTTTGGTTAAAGTTTATGACCTCTGTGTATGAATAGATGGATTGGAATTGATTATTCTAAATTATTTAATGTTTCTTCTGTTTGATTGCTGAGGGATATTTGTGGATCTCTTGGCAAGAAATCTTGGATGAGGACTCTTGCATGCTTTCAAAAGCCTCTAAGATGAAGTGTGAATGTATGTATAGTTCAGCTTCAAAACCTGGGGTCAGATTCCACATTAATTGTATACACAAAATTCCTAGGATCTGATTCTCCAGTCTCTTGCACCTTGCATAATCACACACCTGTACAAATGGGGTGCAAAATGCTATCAAGTTACAACTTTCAAGACAATGGAGAATCAGTCCCCCACTGACTTCAGAAGATATTTAAGGTGACAAAGACAGACCTGAGCCTCTGATCTCTGCTTCCCTCCCAAAGTGTTTTCTAAAAATCTTAAAAACAATAATTGGTAACTTTTAAAAATGCCTTCAGCAATTATGTGTTTCTATTTGTAGGGACTGGAAGCTGTGAAACACAATGTATGTTTTAAAACCAAAATATCTCCACATCTTGATTTATCTAGAGGTGCTTTATTTGCCATGAAATCTAACTGTGCAGTGTGCAGAAAGGAATAAAAAAAATACAAACACCAATAAATGTAACATCTTTTAAAATGACCTAAAAATGTTTTCCCTACTTAAAATATCACCACTTTAATTCGCATTATCTCTGGCCTTCCGAGAGTTGAAAACAAGTGTTGAAAATCTCCTTGGAAGGCTAGGAAACTCATCTTTCAAAAAGTGTAAAGCTTCTATTTCTAGTCCTATATGGCCAGAAAAAAGACTTTAAAGGTGGAACAAATCTTTTTATATACGTATGTATACACACTCACACACATTATTGACGGCTGTGATGGGGTCCCTGGGGTGCAACCTGGGCTGCAGGACTGCTGAGCCCTTCAAATGCACCAACCTGGGCTTTGTCTTGCATTGTGATGCTGATGTCAAGCTACAAACATCTGAAAGGCACTGTGCTTACACCAACATCCACAGGCAGGAACACACTCTACTGTGTTACATGAATGATCTCCAAGTAACTCATGAACCATCAACAGAGAGGCTCCAGCCAATCCTGTTAGAGATAAAGAACAGGCTGATCCTGGGGTGGATTGGGGAGACGGAACCCTTTATTGTCTGCTTTTTCCACCTCAACGCCGCGAGTGAGCAATGAGGGGGTTACTTTATAATCCTTTTATCCATAACAGTATGTAAATGTATACATTTCCAGCAACTTCCCATAGACCCTTATTTGATTACACAGATGCCTATGAAATGAATATTAACAACTACATGATGAATACAATTATACCTGCCCCTGTTTGTTGTTTACAGGATTACCATACAGAGGGCAGGCACATCACCTTAAAACCTATTAATTTTACACTAACGTTCTTTGAAGTAAAGGTATGCCGGGGGGAAGGAAGATAATGCCCTCTTCCCACCAAAGGAGGAGAAAGAGGGGAGGGGAAAATGGTTATTTCGTTAACCTTATCTTCTGCACAGATGGCCAAGAAGGGAGGAAAAGAAGGAAGGTAACTTTAACTAGAATTCATACCAATTACCGGGGACAATGTTTGACCATGACATGACTCCATTCCCTGTAACTTAGGCCTGTCCAAAACTTTAACTTTTTACTCTCCTACAAATCCCACCTAGCTCCAGCCCTACACCCCATGTCTGTACTGCCTTATGCTGCTCAAAGGCCCTCTGGGCAGTGCAAGTTCATTAAGGAGTTTGCCATTCCATCAGTGTGGAGTTGACACACACTAGCTTTTGTAAATTGAGCTGAGATTTCCCAAGCACTTCAACCAAATCATAGTGTTTTAGGTAAAACATAAAACAGCTTTATTAACTACAGAAAAATAGATTTTATGTGATTATAAGTGGTAGGCATAAAGGTCAGAGATAGTTATCGTAAGAAAATGAAAGGTAAACGCATTCTAAATCCTAAACTTTTAGTCTAAGCAAGAATTGAATCGAACAATGCCTCACCCTAACAGATGGTACAAGCAGGTGACAATTCCTAGTTTTTGTCTTCCAGACGTTGTTCCAGGTGTTGAGATGGGGGGAAGGCCAAATGATGTTGTCATCATCTCTCTTTTTATATCTTATCTCAGTTGCTAGAAAGACCCTTGCTATGACATGGAGGTCAGGTAGTCCCCATTGGTCAAGCAGTTTCCATTGCGTATGTGCCTTCTCTAAAGAATCTCTGGATTAGTGGATTGGGTATTAATGAGCCATTCATTGCCCGTCTGGCTATTGATGGCTACTTCCTTGTTATAACTGAAAGACTGGTTGTGGGTGTTCCCATCCTCACAACATATTTCAGTAACACCTATAGCAATATTTCATAATTCCACATATAATGATAGCACATACAATCCAAGAGGATATTAATGTTCAACAGATCAAAACATTTATAATGATACCCCACAAGCATACTTTCTACAAAACATTTCATAATCATATCACAGTGGTGAATGTGGGGGCTACCTTGAGGTAAAGAGTATCACAATGGTGAAAGTTTGAATCTTGTCAATGTGAAGCTTCAGAAAGTAACCTAAATCATTTTGGGTAGAAACTCAAGGAGGAGGTGGAGGAAGAAACATTTATCTGACAGTGTTGGTTGGATTATTTTGGGGAGTGGTATATTAAACTGGAACAGCAGGCATATCCGTGTGTATATGTACACATATGTGCACCCACACTATCACATGTAAGGTTGATATCCTATATTGCTGTGCTCCGTGATAATTTCATTTATCATGCACCTTTGACTGTCTCATTTGCCATCTGCTGATTAATCCATCTTCTCTCATACTTATTCTAATATTCTAACTCCCTGAGCAGCTACAGCCAGCCACCATTATATATATATATATATATATATATTGGAGAACTGTTAAAGATGTTAACTAATATAACACCAACACATTTCAAAAATACATATTGCTGCCTGCCACATTAAGCTTTCACTGTCTGATATACTAGCAAATTCACCTTTTTGATTTTTTTTTTGTTTCATTCAGGAAATGTATTATCCTATGTATGCTATTTATTAAATGTAGCAGGGTGAATTTATAGAAGTTAAAGAATAAAAAGGCATAAGGAATCAGTATAGTTCCTCTTCTGTTGATATAGATTTGTATACCACACATCATATCCTCTGTTGCTTTGTCCATTCCAGTTTAAATTATTCCGAATTTCACCACTTCCAGCCAGGGAAAAAACGAAGCTGACATCCTCTGTCCTGTACTAAGTAGCTTTCCACTGCAATCAGTTTACCAGTTAATTCTACACATTTTTCCTGCATTCAAATTTGCCAGTTAAAGGATTTTCAAAGACTTACAAGTTGAGATATTTAAAAGATAACAGATATAAAACCAACACTAACAAGGGTATAGGGAGGAATAACCATATTTGAACAGGTGTACAGCATAGAGTTTCCCAGACAGCTGGTTAGACTCAAGCACACGCCAAGTCCATTAAGCCCTCGTGGCTCCAGATTTAATGAGAAGCATATTTTGTCTAGTTTGGCACCCCTGGGCCTTCAACTTCCCTCATGGACTTGGCAAGTTCTTTCTGTCTGAAATTAAAATTTCCTTCTACTCTGGTAAGGATTCAAATTTAAATAATTTTATCCGTAAACTATAAAAAATTACCCCTACTTATTTTTAGCATATTAAAGGCTTATGCAATGAGCAGATTAAGCTTGCTCTGTGTTTCTGTGTTGAAGAGGAGCTATTTTCTATTGTAATTGACAGTTCCAAGGTGGTGGTTGGTTTTGTTTTTTTTCTCTCTCTCTTTAAACCATTATTAGTTGAAAATGTTTTCCACATTTTAGAAACCAAACCTTGTCATTTCCTCACACTCCAGCCCCTTTCTACAAATATATCCACTAGTATATAAAGCAAATTTCACAGAGTGAACAGTCAACAAAACAATAAAATGAAATCATTTACTGTCAGAGCCACTCTCCACAGAAGCCATTTCACTCAATGATGAGTTACTAATGCACTTTTATTCACAATTATTTAATTGCTTGGTTCTCACCAACTTCCTCTTTGACAACAAAATATTGATCATATTTATTCTTAATTTGAGACTTCTAAAATGTGGAATTGGAATGTGGAATCCTCACCTACACTGCAAAGTATCAATAGGATTATTAAATAATCAATAGGATTATTCATATAAGTAAATACCAGCTTGACTAAGGATACACAATTTAATCAAAACAGTTCTCACTGTCCTATTTAAGGGCATTTTTGGTAGGTATATATAACGTCATTTTACTTAAGTGCTTCTTGTTCAACGCTTTGTCATGTTATATATTTAGAAGAGATAGATGTAATATATCCCCCGCCCCAAGTTTCTTCACACTATTTCCTCAATTCCCTATGTTTTATTAAAATACAAAGCACGACTAATACTGATGCTTACTCAGCTTTCATCACTTTTAGGTAACTGTCCAATTTAGTACTTTAAGAAAGAGATTTTGCAGCAAGTCTTATTATATTCCAGAGAGTAAGCTACTCACTTCAGGTTGGTTAAAGTCAGTTTTGCAGGCCTTTAGATACAGATAGCTTTATTCGCAAATTTTGTATGTGTATCTCGTCAGGCATTCACCTTCATATATATGAGTGAATGCCTGTCCTGCTGCAATGAAGGGGAGTGATTGCCCTCTAATTTTATCCGTGGCCATGTATCCTTCACGGTCATTTACTGTTTTATATATTATGACATACAAAAGACTGCACTATCAACAGTGAGATTGGAAAGCACAGGCTTCTACCAATGGAATTAAAAGAAAATATTAACTGTAGTATTAGACTTGTACCCACTCTATGACAGACAGGAGTAGCTCCTATCTAGTCCAGGCCAGTAACACACTATTACACAAAAGATTGGAACTTTCAAAAAAACATAAGAATGGCCATATTGGGTCAGACCAATGATCCATATAGCCCAGTATACTATCTTCCAGACATTTCAGAAGGAATGAACAAGGCAATTACTGAGTGACCCTGTTGTCCACTCCCAGCTTTTGTCAGTCAGAAGTTGAGGGACATCCAGAGCACGGGGTTATATCCCTGAACATCTTGGCTAATAGCCATTGATGGCACTGTCCTCAATGATCTCATCTAATTCTTTTTTGAAGCCAGTTGGCCTTCACAGCATCTCATGGCAAATTCTAAAGGTTGACTGTGCATTGTGTGAAGTACTTTCTTTTATTTGTTTTAAATCTGCTGCCTATTAATTTAATTGAGTGACCCCTGGCTCTTGTTGTATGAAGGAGTTAATAACACTTCATTATTCACTTTCTCCACACTATTCATGATTTTATAAACCTCAATCATATGCTCCCTCAGTTGTCTCTTTTCCAAGCTGAGTGGACCCTGTCTTTTTAATCTCTCCTCATATGGAAGCAGTTCCTCTGTTAATTTTGTTGTTCTTCTCTTTATCTTTTCCAATTCTAATATATCTTTTTTGAGATAGGGCAACCAGAACTGTACTCAGTATTCAAGGTATAGGCTCATCATGGATGTATATATAGTGGCATTATGATTTTTCTGTCTTTTTATCCTCCATCCCTTTCCTAATGGTTCCTAATGTAGTTAGCTTTTTTGACTGCCACTTCATATTGAGCTGGTATTTTCAGAGAACTATCCATGATGATTCCAAGATCTCTTTCTTGATTGGTATCAGCTAATATACATCCCAACATTTTGTATTTATAGTTGGGGTTATATAGGTGCTTTGCACTTATCAACATTGAATTTCATCTGCTACTGTGTTGCCCCATCACTGAGTTTAGTAAGATTGCTTTTGTAACTTTTCATAGTCAACTTTGGACTTAATTACCTTGAGTAATTTTGTATCATCTGCAAATTTAGCCACCTCATTGTTCACCCCATTTTCCGTATAATTTATTTATATGTTAAACAGCCTTTGTCCTAGTATGATTCTTGGAGGACCTTGCTATTTATCATTGTCCACTGTGAAAACTGACCATTTATTCCTACCCTTTGTTTCCTATCTTTTAACCATTTACTGATCTACGAGAGCAGTGGTGTTGGAACAGTTTTAATAGTGGGGGTGCTGAAAGCTATTAAACAAATCTGTAAACCCTGTATATGATGGAAACCACTTCAAGCTAGGTGGTGCTAATGCACCCACCAGCACCCCTAGTTCCTCCAATCCTGCATGAGAGAACCTTCCCAAGACTGCTTACTTTGCTTAAGAGCCTTTGGGGAGGGACCTTGTCAAAAGCTTTCTGAAAGTCCAAGTAAACTATATCCACTGGATCACCCTTGTCCAGGTGTTTGTTGACCCCCCTCAAAGAATTCTAATGGATTGCGGAGACATGATTTCTTCCCCAACATATCATGATCATCTAGATGTCTGATAAATCTGGTCTTTACTATAGTATCAACCAATTTGCCTGGTACTGAAGTTAGGCTTACTGGCCGTTAATTATCAGAATTGCTTCCAGAGCCTTTTTTTTTTTTTTTTTTTTTAAATCAGTGTTACATTAGCTCCCCTCCAGTCATCTGGTACAAAGATTGATTTAAGTAATAGATTACATACCACATATAGTAGTTCTGCAATTTCATATTTAAGTTTCTTCAGAACTCTTGGGCAAATGCCTTCTGGTCTGGTGACTTATGAATGTTTAA
The DNA here is from genome assembly GCF_026122565.2 of Emydura macquarii macquarii. Taxonomy (NCBI): domain Eukaryota; kingdom Metazoa; phylum Chordata; order Testudines; family Chelidae; genus Emydura; species Emydura macquarii. The sequence goes on from NW_027130457.1 coordinate 41,699, forward strand.
TTTATTAATTTGTTACAAAATCTCCTCTACTGACACCTCAATCTGGGACAGTTCCTCAGATTTATCACCTAAAAATATTGGCTCTTGTGTAGGAATCTCCCTCACATCCTCTACAGTGAAGACCAACATTTAGCTTCTCTGCAATGACTCTGTCAATGCTCCCTTACCCTCTTGATTGTCTAGTGGCCCCACTTACTGTTTGGCAGGTTTCCTACTTCTGATATACTTTTAAAAAATGCTGTTAGTTTTTGTGTCTCTGCTAGTTATTCTTCAAATTCTTTTTTTTTGGCCACCCCACTTGTATTTTTACACAATATTTTCTTTTTCTTTTTTCCTCAGTGGGATTTGACTTCCAATCTTTAAAGGATGCCTTTTTGCCTCTAATTGCCTCTTTTACTTTGTTTTTAAGCCATGGTGGTATTTGTTTGGTCTCTTTACTGTTTTTTTGTTTTTGTTTTTGTTTTATTTGGGGTATACATTTAGTTCAAGCCTGTACTATTGTGTTTTTTAATGGTTTCCATGAAGCTTGCAGGTATTTCACACTTGTGACTATTCTTTTTTATTTCCATTTAACTAGCTTCCTCATTTCTGTGTACCTTTCCTCTTTGAAGTTAAATGCTACTATAATGGGTTTCTTTGGTATTTTGTCCCCTTAACAAGGATGTTAAATTTAATTTCATTATGATCTCTGTTAATGAGTAGTTCAGTTATATTGACCTCTTGGACCAGATCCTGTGCTCCATTTAGGACTAAATCAAGAATTGTCTCTTCTGGGTTCCAGGACTAGCTTCTCCAAGAAGCTGTCATTAATAGTGCCTAGAAATTTTAACTTGGCATCCTGTCCTAGGGTGATATGTACTCAGTCAATAGGGGCATAGTTGAAATCCTCCATTATTATTGGATTTCTGTTTTTGTAGCCTCTCTTGTCTTCATGAGCATTTCACAATCACCGTCACTAACCTGGTCCAGTTGTCAGTAGTATATTTCTACTGCTATTCTCTTATTATTTAAGAATGGAATTTCTATCCATAGAGATTCTATGGTAGTTTGATTCATTTAAGATTTTTTCTCTATTTCACTCTGTTTTCTTTCACATATAGTCCCACTCCCTCACCAGCATGAACTACTGTGTCATTTCTATGCATTTTGAACACTCATGTTATCATGTCCCATTGATTATCATCATTCCACCAAGTTAGTGTGATGCCTGTTATATCAATACTCTCATTTAATACCAAGCTGTTAATTCACCCATCTAAGTATCTAGACCTCATGCATTTGTATAGAAGAACTTATAAAATTTGTCAGTGTTTAGTTGTCTACCATCATGTGATGTAACTGGATAGGATTATTTTTTGTTTGACTGTTTCCCTTCAGTTTCTATTTATACTTGATTAACTTCTATCCCTTTTTCTGTACTAGGATATAGAGTGTCCCTTTTTAATAAATCCTCCCTTAAGGTATGTCTCTGTTCAAACTACGTGCTTCTCCACACATGTTGGTTTAAAAACTCCTCTGTGACCTTTTAAATTTTACATGCCAGCAATCTGGCTCCATTTAGATTTAGGTGGAGCCCATCCTTTCTGTATAGATTCCTCCTTTACCAAAAGGTTCCCCAGTTCCTAATAAACTTAAATTCTTCCTCCATACACAATCATCTATTCAACACACTGAGATCCTGCCTATCTAACTTGCCCTTTGTGTGGAACTGGAAGCATTTCAGAGAATGCTACAATGGAGGTTCTGGACTTTAATCTTTCCTAGCAGCCTAAATTTGGCCTCCAGGACCTCTTTCCTACCTTTCCCTATGTCATTGATAGCTATGTGTATGATAACCACAGGCTCCTACCCATCACTACACATAAGTCTATCTAGATATCTTGAGAGGTCCACAATCATCACTCCCAGCTGGCAATTCACCAAGAGGTTCTCCTGGTCATCACAAATGAAATCTATATTTCTAATAATTGAATCCCCTATTAATATTATCTGTCTTCCTAATTACTGGGATATCCTCAGTGTGAAAGAATACCTGATATCATCTGGAAGCAGGGTCTCTGCTATGGGATCATTTCCCTCCACTTCAGCTTGATGTTCTCCTTCTCCAAGACTTTCTTCACTATTGAAGAGGATGAGACTGTCAGACTGGGGATGGGACCACTTTAGTGGGCTCCTGAAAGTCTTGTCTATGTATCTCTCTATCATCCTTAGCTCTTCCAGTTCAATACTCTGGTCTCAAATTAGTGTACTCAGTATCTAAGAGTAATGAGTTGATTACACCGAATTAATACACATGCCATGTATCCACAAGGCAGGTAATGGTACATGCTGCAGCATTCAGTGCAATAAACTGAATAGTCCCCACTCTGCTGCTGGATTATTGCATGCATTATTTTTACGCTTGAAGGAGATTTTATTGTTTTTGTTATTTGGGTTTTTTTGTGGGGGAGGGAGGGCAGGGAGATTATTGTCCTAACTTTAGAGTATGGTTGTTAGGTGTCTCTGCCACTCAAGCTCCCTCTCTAAACTCCCTTGAAAAACTCCCCTTTGTGCTGCTCCCCTGGTCGCTTAGGAACTGGCCTTTTTAAACCCCTCTTCTCTGTAAATTGGCCCTGTTCCATTGTCAAATGATCCTAAAAGGATTAAGTATCAAAGGAGAGTAGGCTAGAGTCTCATTAATAACCTCTCAGCCTACTCTAGCAAGCAATGTGGCTCAGCATACAGTTCCCAAAACATACTACACTATAAATTTCAATCAAGTAGGCCTGTGGCAAAAAACAAGCAGACAACAAATTAACAGACGAATATACTAATTGGGATTCCCTCTTATTTATGAGTACATAAGGTATGAGCATTTACTAAGGGTTAAGGTTTCTCATATGTTTTCTGAGACTGTCCTCTAGCAAACCAGAGGTAGATTCATCAGAGGTAGCAGCTGCCTCTAGAACAGAGCTGCAATCTTCAGCTCTCTGACAACTTGTACTGTAATTGTTCTCTTCTCACATCTCCTTCCTAGCTCAAGGTTTCATTAATAAGGGCTTAAGCAGGGTGGGCCAAAAAAGTTGGGAGTAGAATTGGCCAAATAATGGATTTTTCAGTTTGCTGACATTTCAAAAATACATATATAAATAAAAAAGTTGTGTTTCAAGTCATAGTAAAAACAAATTATAAAAACAAACAAAAATAAATCAGCACATCACAGTAAAAGTTTTGAACTGGGTCAAATTGAAATGTTTCAACCCAATATTTTTTATTTTGATTTTGGGGCATTTTTGAAAAAAACAAAAAACTAGATTCACAGAACACCAGCGCAAGGAGAGAGGACCTCTCTTATATCTTTAGTTCAGTGGTTGGGATGTAGGAGACCCTGGCTTAATTCCCCCTTCTGCCTGATGTCCAGGGATTTGAACTTGGGTCTTACCCATTGCATCTTCTTTGGCCATAGCACCTTACAGAGCTCTTATTTCAAGCTGTCTGTGTACTCAAGCTGGTAACATTGCATCAATTCACATTTTCAAGGTTCTGTCTAAAATCGGATGGATTAGAAACAATTTTTTCAACAAAAGCCCAGATTTTGGAGCACAGTTCTATATCAAGGGGTGAATTCTGCCACACTGTAATTGCAGAACACATGACTTTGGCTATAGCCTATTCCGAAATACAGGGAAAACACTATATAAATGGTAGAAAATGAGACTGTGGTAAACAGCCTTGCTTTCTGGTCTCAGAGACTGATCTTTCTAGGTGTTGAGAACCCTTACCTCCTCTTCAAGGAGAGCTGAAAGTGTTCAACACCTTACAGAAAGAATGTAATACCACACACATTCAGGCAATTAAATAGACTGCGACTGGATGACAATGCCACATGCATGTGTATAGATGAAATGCACTTCCACCTCCTAAAAGACTTGTGTCAGGAAGTTCTTTTGTTGGCTCTTTAATCTCCTGAAGAAAAGAAGTCAGTTGTTGGTGGTAGACAATTATATGTTACCAATAAAGGATTTGAAATGTGGCATCTCCCAAAGATCCAGCCTCTCACTCAGGCTGTTCAGTAAATGTTAGATATCATCAAGTATGTTCCAATCTATACAAGTCAGAGAATATCACCGGTATGCTGATGACACACAGTGGTATTTTTTGTCCTTGTAAACTTACACTCCACTCTGCCCTAGCAGAATTCTTAAATGATACTGCCCCATGGATGCATCAAAGCTACCACAAGCTCACACCTGCGAAGAGAGAAGTATTGTTAGTGAGTAGAGGTCAACGCTATCCGAGGGATCACTCTTCCTTCATGTCTCCAGTTATTAAGGGGTATGTTCAGAGATAGTGAGTCACATTAAATCTCGGTGTCACTTTCAACCATGCCCTCTCCATGGAAAGCCATGTTTGGGAAATGTGATGAAAGTGCCCTTTTCTCTAAATTTTGCAGTCTGCCCCTTTAATTATCCTGTGATGACCTCACCACAGCAACACAATCCCTCAGGACTGTAAGACTCTATTATTGTATTCCACTTTTCACAGGTCTTACAGTAGGACAGTTCCATTTCCTGCAGCTGGTTCAGAATGCAGCAGCACATTTGCTCACTGGTTTAATCAACTGAAATGGTGATATGCCCAACTTGTTTACTTTACAATGGATGACTATAAATTGGCAGATTGAGGAAAAAACCCAAACTCTTCAGACTATCTTTATTTATCTAATTACTTTTTTCCCAATACAATTCATCTTTAAAAAAATAATTAGGCATTACTTTATCCATATTAAACTTCTTTTCAATTTACACATTGCCTGTTTCCCAGGATATGTACAGACTATACCACTCTTCTCCCTCAGCCTCTTCCCTCACAAACACCACTGAGTGAGGACATTGTGACTTATGATTTATAGAATAATTTATATGTGAGCTTCCATTATTTAGGATTAATGAGCCACTTTATGTGTCTTTCCTATTTACAATTCCTTTAACATAAATTACACACTCCATAAATGATAATACAACAGAGACCAAGATTTTTCTCGCATGTGCTGTTTGTTGCTACTGATGTTCTAATCCTCCTCTTGTTGAGTGACATTTAGCAACAACATTTCTCCAAGACAGAATTTTCTTTCCAATGTCTCAGGAGGTAGTATGATTGCTCAGCCTCTGACAGACTGGATAATTTCCAGAGTTTAAAGTAATTGGAGAAGTCATAACTCAAGATACAATTGAAATAGAAGATGCCCATTGGGAGTCTAACTTTATTATTATTATTATTATTTTTATTACTGGCGTGACTATGAACACACTAACAATATGTGCTCAGTTAAAACAAATTGCCTGGCAGTCCTTAGAGATTTAAAAGTGCAGTACTTTTTTTTTTTTAAATGACATAACAGTAACAAAGCTATTTAAACCACAACAGCCAGAAGGGCTTCCATTGATTTACAGGGAAGGAAAGGAAAATGCCACCAAATATTCAGCTTTCTATACCACACCCAAACCTTATACCATACTTTGCTATCTGAGTCCTTTGCATTTACCACTTCTTCTCAGCTGGGGCCATTTGCGCTACTATTTTTTCTTTTTGCTCTCCTCTTCTCTGTGCAATGAATGGGAGCATTGGTCCAAAGAGCACTTGTGACCACAAAGGACTATTAGCACTGCTTAGGAGGCTTATTAGGTTAAAAGGAGTGTGGCTTTCCTTTAGCAGGAAAAGGAAAGTAGACTGGGATGAGGGGAAAGAGGATCCTAAGGGAGCCAGGAAAAGGAGCCAAGAAGCATGATTGGAATTGTGAAGCCTGCATCTGCCTGAGGTCTAGGACCAGGGATCCTGGGCTGGCTCACAGATGCATCTAGGGGAAAAGGACTAGCAGAGGCTGGAGACAGAGTAAGGACTGGCTGAAATAACAGCACTGGAGCATCTAAGTGGCTGGACTGTTGGCACTCTAGGAGCTCAGCCAACAAACAAGGACAGCTCAGCCAGGGATGGGGGGAGGTAGCTTTTCACATCTAGCGAAGAAAGCTTTACCTGTTGCTCATATTTTCCGTGAACTGGACACACATTTTTAAGGAAAATAGCAGAAGCCTTTATTAAATCAGATTTTTTTTTAAAAAACAACCCAACAACAAAGGAAATTCCAAAACAAAAACTTCATTCAATTACAGTTGAGATCACTATGTTCAAAAGAAGAAATATAGTCAAATAAACCTGTTAAAAATGCACCATAGAAGTAAATTAAGCTAGGTAAACTGACTCCTGACATTCTGACTCCTGCCTTACTATTCAGTCAATGCAAACAAACAACATAAATAGAAAAATTATCTGACCAACAACCAAACATTCTCTGAGCCCTGAATTTATAATTGCTACCTTAGAGCCGTAGTTAACTTCCATTGAAGATAATGGTGGGCTTTTCTTGTAATTGGACCATCTCCTTATAGATTGTTTTAAAATATTATAAGTATAGATAAGTAAGTGTACTTATTTACTATTTTTTCTATAGTATGAAATTGGAAGGTTAGTTCCAGTTTAATATAATAAGCATAATTTTATGATTTGGCATAAAAGCATTCTGTTTACCCTATGTGCATAGAGTAGATATCTGTAATGATATCTGCCTTATCAGGATATGCATGGAATTATTTTGCTCAATAAGAAAAGACTGCAGTCTGTATTTATTCATCTACTATAATGGTAGGTGCTATAAGAAGCTTCAAATAGACATAGTCAGATAATCTTAAATTATTAAAAGATTTATGATTTTTTACATTATCTATGTTAGCATGAAAGGCCAGATATTTCATGACGTTTGGCTCAATAAGAGTAAACTGTTAAAGTTCTCTAGACAGTGCTAAAATATACATGAGATGGATCATTTTGTTCCTTTAAATCTCGCAGTTACTGTGACTATTACGTTGCAGGGACAGAGTTAAGGATAGTATGTCACTCCTTGAGAATGTTTCCATTGAATGAGTTGAAAATTATTTTTTCTGCCCTCCACTCAATGTACAGCAAAGACGGAAGCCAGAACATTAAGTTTTCAGTAGAGAACAAAGGAAACTCTTACAGTAAGAGGAGGGCTGACCAAGACTTACTTTAGTTCATAATCACTTCTATCAGTGCTGTGCTTAATTTCAAACAGAGTCAACATGCTTCACATGGGACAAAGTACAGACTAGGGTGTTAATGTGTGTAAGGGTGGAAAAATCAGACCTTAAATTAAAGATAACAAGCTGTTTGCAGGTAAAGAGTGTTACATCTGCAAATAGATGATGTTTGCATATTATCACTTTCCTAGTCCAGTTAGGCCATAAAATACAACACCCACCCATTCTCATAGCCAGATTATATGGACACATTACCATGTGTGATATTTGTGTGATCTAGTAAATGATGTAATAAGTCATCCAAGTCTGTTTAATTTTAATGAGAAACAGATCTTAAGTTCCTGTAGAAACTGTACATAAGACTGTTTATTTTATTTTTAACTTTTTAACCATATTTGATATCAGTGCTCATCTTCAAACCGCAACTATCCCCTCGAAGTGCTAAAAACATGGCACATAACAGATGTATAAGCATATCATGGGCAAATTTATTATGGACCTAGAACTGTTATCTCACCCTTCATGCTTGTATTGTCACTTGCTCATGTGGTTTCTATAATGATTTCAAATGCTTCTTGGCAATGCACTTGGTTACAAACCATCACTCTTATGTTCCAAGCTAATCAAATATTTTCTCATTGCATCTGTCTACTGTTGTATTTATATCAGTGACTCTAAAAAGCTATTTTCTTCCCTTTTATAAGCATTAAACGTAAATGCAGGATCAGAAATACATGCTTTGAAAATTCTTCATAGATATAGGTTTCACAAACAGTAAGGTTAGCCAAAAGTAGATGCCTTATGTTTCTGCTTAACACACAGCCAGAATGGTGAAAGACTGGTTGAACTGTCCCTGGAATCAGGGCTCATAATTGATGGAAACATTATTCCCAAACAACATATCAATAAAGTAATTTAGAATTCCTCAGATGAAATCACCAGGAGCCAGACTGATCCTCTATGAAATGAAAAGAAATTTAGATCAACTCCTTAGGACATCAGAGTACACAGAGGAGCTGATGTCACAAGTGACCACAATTTATGTGTGGCAAAACTGAGGCCTGATCTACTTCAGAAACTTAGGTTCGTAGAACTACATCTCTCAGTCTTGTGAAAACCCCCCTGAGCAATGCAGTTAAAACAACCTAACCCATTAATGTAGATAGTGTCTTCACTGAAGCACTATAGCCACACAGCTGCATCACTACCCTGAAATTTAAACTCAAGAAAAACAATACCCTATAAAGTATTAAGAAAAATGACAGCAAAAGGCAAGTAGAAAAAACACATTACTGCAGCAATTTCAAATTGAACTGAAGAACAGGGTTCTGGTCCTATGAGACTTAGATCCACCACAAAAGTCAATATTGTGTCTTGGTCCTTTCTGCACAACAAAAACAGTCACCGCTGGTTTTCAGACAAGTAAATAAAAAGTCTAGATAAGTGAGATTTCATGGAACTATGTGTAAGAAAGAAAACAAGCCAAAGCAAACATCAACTCCTCAAAAACACCTTCAGAAAAAGCAGCAGTAAAAAAATCTGTATAAAACACAAGGAAAGGGTGGTGGAAATCAACGCGTAAATAAACAAGTAGTAGTGCATGGATAATATCACCAAAGAAGCTGAAGTAGCTATGAAAATGGTGATAGTAAAACACTTCATCAGCTCAACAAGGTCCTAACCAGGAAGGATCAGCCCGTGGACTTGTCAAGTATAAACAAAGAAAGATTTTAACAACAGAAAATGAACAAAGACAACAATGGGCAAAGCACTTTCAAGACATGTTAAACAGATCACCAGCACCAAAACCACTGACTTTAACAACATAACCATCCAGAACTAGACATCATGACATCTTACTGTAATGGTCCTCATTCAGGGTATGTTTGGGAAGTGTGGTCTTAAGGTCAAGGCCACAACCCATGTCTGGCAGGCGTGTTGTTGGTAAGGGAGCATGGGCACTTTGACTACACCAGTCTCAAACCCAGGGCCCTTTGGGCTACCAGTGGTCTGGCAACTAGCTACTTAAGGCTGCCCTCCCTGAACCACTTCCTCTCATCATCCACTCCCTATCCTGGGTCGGCTTAGTCCAAGGTTTTCCCCTGCTGGGGGAGTCCAAATCAAGAAAATAAGAGGGGCTTACCAATGTCCAGGGTCCCTATGCAAGGAGAGAGGGGACTACTTCTCTCTCTTATTGGTTCTTCGCTAGGTCCTTGTCTATGTATCTCTCTATCAAGAATCCCAGTAATTCCCAATTCCAACATTACATTAGAAGCCAAAGGAACAAAAGAAGTGAAAGGAATACAAGAGCTGAGTCAATTCATATAGCTTGACAGTAATGTGGAAGCCAATGGGGATGTCCAGAAGGAAATAATGTCACAAATTGACAAAGGGTCAGCTGTATTCACCATCTTAAAACAAGATTTGGACATCAAATATCTACAATTTAATTACCATGCTATGAATTGTCAATTCAAATATTATTTCCATCTTAACATATAAATGTGAAACCTGGAAATGCAAAGATACAGACTGATGTCAAAATCCCTTCAAAACAAATGACTTAGAAAAATACTAGATATTAAATAGAATGAATGTATAATAAATGCTGAGAGTAATCAGAGTTCAACAACACCTTATCTCTAAAGTTATCCAGAAAAAATGATGCAAACATGAGGGACATATGAAATCAGAGCATGTGTCATAGCAGGCATGCCGTTGGGCAGCTGGAAGAACACAGAAGGTGGGGGGGGGAACGCAACTGAAAGAATCCCTCCACCAAACACTGCTTAAAGCAGTAGGTATTGTAATTTCACAAGCTTCAACCACAGCAGCTATACAAATCTACTGAGGTATGTTTAAAAAGTGTCTTTATCCTTCTCATAAGTGCTTCTGAAAAGGGCTTTGTGCCAAAGATTTTTATCCTCTTTGCTGTATTGCTTCAAAACCTTTTGAAACCCAGAACTTCAAAATTTTATCCCAATAGAAGGCTTCTCAGGTCAGGCAGGATAGATATTGTGATCTTTACCAACTGCTGGGAATTGGCTCCAAGTGCATCTGTATATTTCAGCTTCAACTGACCTACTTTTAATTGGTGCCAGCCTCCATCAGTACGCCCATCTGTGTTATTTATACAATGAAAGAGTTGATAACACCTAAACACACAATGTGTGAAACACGCAAAAGTCACTTTGTTCCTTGAACAGATGAGAAGAGTTACTTTATTTCTGTGGTTCCCAAACTTTTTAGTACTGCAGCTCCCTTACTGATATTTTAAAACTTGGTGGCTCCCCACAACCAAATACTGTTGTTTTCTGGGGGGTTTTTTTAACCAACTCAGGACACTAGTTCAAGAGTTCAAGACACTAGACTTAAGGACATTAGAGTTTTGACAGTCTGGGGACTTTATTCAACCACATACAGTTAGTTTAAATTATATTATCCGGGATTTTAGAACCATAATTGAAAATATATATTTACCAGTTAAGGTTACAGTCAGGAAATCCACATTAGACATGTAATCTGCAAGGTCTGCTTTCCCAGAGAGGAAAATTCTGGTTTCATCATATAATTAAAAAACATGTAAAACTTCCCCACATGACAAACACGTGACTTCACTATGAAACAGATATTGAGTAGAGTCAAAGCCCATCTCTTTGCAACAGCATAGCAAAACACTGTGCATTCATTGCCCAGGATTTTATAGAATTAATAGTTTTAATAAAAATATTGAGTTCCTCATGTACTTCAAATTGCAACTTTTTTGATGACAAAGCTTGGCGATGCCAAAGCTTTCACCGTGTCCAAATGGGTACTGTTGCTACTTTATTTTCCATTTAACTTTATTAAAATCATCATATTCAGCTGTACATTTGTTACACGTAGGTTTTTAGCACTTGATAAAAGCAGTTCCATTATAAAGATAAGATGCACTTGTCTCTTCCTTTGCGTGCTTCCACTGTCTCCTAGTTCTGGGGCTGCTGCTGGGGCTAGGAGCCTCTTTACACTCTGCTCCAGCAGTGGACTTTCAGCAGAAAGACTTCTGGCTGAATCACCAAGAGTCCTGTAGCACTTTAAAGACTAACGAATTTACAGAACTCTCGGTGTTTTTGCTGTATACAGACTAACAAAGTTACCCCTCTGGAACTTCTGGCTGAATGCTTCCCCCTGCACAAAGTCTCTTTACTGAAGGCAACATTCAGGAGTGGAGAGCTCCCAGTAGCAGCAGCACAAGCTATAGATCCACAGGTGATTTTAAAGCCTGGTTTAATAGTCTCAGGCTATGTTTACTCTGGCGGCGGCAAAATCGCCGCCACCAGATTGATCTTTCATGATCGATTGAGCGGTCAGTGAGACCCACTCAATCGATGAGGGAGTCAACTTAATAAGTCCACCTCCTCAACTAGCATAGCGCTGAGCCGACATGGATGCTTTTCCCATCGGCTCAGCGCAATGTGAACAGCGCACAGAAGCAATCGACGGGAGTTATGCAAACTACTTTGCATAGTTTGCATAACTCCCGTCGACTGCCGCCGAATTTCTGGGTAAGCGTGAACAAGCCCTCAACTATGTCTATACTGAGAGCGGCAAATTCGGCACCGCTGGATTAATTCTCTGGGATTAATTGAAAAGAAGTGAAGACTCGCTCAGTCAACCCAGGAACCAACTGAATAAATCCACCCCTGGAAAAATAGTAATGCTGCATCAACAGGAAAGCGTTTCCAATCGGTGCAACGTAGTGGGCACGCAGTGCTATTTAGAATTTAGGAAGTTGATGAGAGATACGTAAGCTATGTAGAGTAGCTTGCATATCTCCCGTCGACTGCTACCAAATTTAACCGTAAATGTAGACCAGGCCTCTATTAGAAAAAAAATGGGCATATCAATTAAATTTTTTCCATACACTCATGGTTCCCCCATGAGCACTTTGTGGTTCCCCAAGGGAGCCATGGATCACAATTTGGGAAGTATGGCTCTATTTGAATCTTTTGGCAATATTCATTATTAGCATGGTGGGTCAAATACTAAACCACAAATCATCTATTTACAGCTGCTGTATTTTAAAACAACTTTGACTGTCTTTTTTATCTTGAAATCTTGTTTATGGATGCCAGCTATATTCACACTAAAAATATTATCAGTGTGTATGAATCATGAATTGCAGACATCACCAGATCATACTGAATTTATGTGCAAAGGTGTTACAGGTATTAATCATTTGTTCCATTATATGTACCTATAAAATATGGAAATGTAATTAATTTACTATTTGTCATATACCAAATAACTGGCATTTCTATTCAGTGATTAGTATAACCACACATATGAGAAATTTAATAGGAATTTCAAAGAAAAAAATTTCAAAAGATTTTTTTTGGACTAAGCTATGGCATTTAATAGAAATTATATCCATTCTATTGAGCAGTTAAATATACTATTGTGGCCAATGGCCGGCTTCCCCCTAGTGGATCTCATGCTTCGCTCCCATTGGGGGGCCAGGAAGGTGCCCGTCACCCCATCTTCCCTGGGGGAGGGGGGTTGGGACCCCGGCCCACCCGCTCCTCCGGGCTCCAGCCCAGGGGCCCTATGATCAGCAGCTATAGACTGCTGACTCTGTACTTTGAAGCCGCAGTCTCTTCCCCTGGGCTACTTTCCCCCCTCAGTCTTTCTGGCCTCTCCGGCCTGTGTCCTTGCCGCCCCTTCCTGGGATCAGCACCTCTCTTTGGGGTTCCTCTGCTCTCCCTCACTTCGCTTCTCCGATCTGCTGCTCCGCTCCACACATGCAACACCTCTGCTTCCTCCAACTTGTGCCCTGTCTGTTTGGGGGGCGGAGCCCTTTTATGGAGCACCTGGCTGACCCCTAATTGGCCTCAGCTGGCTCCTAATTGCTCCCTCGTGACTCCAGTTAGGCTACAGGGAATAAAGCCCTGATCATCCTGGGGCTGATATACCTCCCCTCGTGTATTCTCCTGCCACCCTCTGCCCTTGATATATCACACTATAGAAAGGGTATCATCATTTAAGTTCTCTAAATTTTTAGAATAATCTCTGTATAATCCTATTGGTTTAATTTCTATTAAAGTCTATAGGACTTTTCCACAGAATTAATACAAATGGAATAAAGGAGGTTACCAGATCAGTTGGAAGGAGTGAGAGTGGGTCTCTGGCACTAGAGAGGTGTGGCAACAGGGAGCTGGAGGGGTGGGAAGAGGCCTTCAGGAAATGGGGTTGAAAACTGAGAAGATGAAAGACTATCAGGAGGAATGTCTCTGGAACTAGGGAGAGGTAATGGAAATAAGCAAGAGGAGGGGGTCTGCCTTATCATATTGTTAAACAGTAGCATCTGGTATTCTCGCTACTAAATTCTGGCTACCTGTTCTGTTCAAATCTTGTGCACTCTGGGAGGGAAACCAGGGGCCATAATCATCTCCTATTTTATTACCATCATTCAGGCCCTTGTGCAAGCCTCAAGACTTGAGATCCTCAAAAGAAGCATGCCCAGCCCAGGAGAGATTCCCAAATGTGCTGAGACCCACAGAAAGATTTCAACAAATATAGGATACAAATTGGTGTGTTAGAGAACAATACAGGTTGGCAAAGTGCTTCTTTACATGTTGTCAAGCCATAGAAAAAAATAAACATTGGATTCCATTAGATTTGATGTTTGGTTCAGGAACATCCCATTCTTACCTTTTCCAAAACGCTCTCCCACAGTGATCACTTTAGGTCAAAATTTTAGGGTTAACTCATTTTAGCTGCACATGTGGTCAAACAGGTGTTCTCCATCTGCACATGGAATGTTTGTACCAAGAAAGTAGTTTACCTCCCCCTAATACAAAATGATCTCTCATCATGTAAGTGAGACATGAATGACCCCTTTCAGTCCACATGGAGTGGAATAGAATGATAACTGCTGCAGAAGGAAACATGCCAATCTGGAGCAGTGATGACAGAATATGACAGCATGGAGTTGTGCTGTTGATAAGGAAGCAGATCATCTCTCATAGGACACCCTACAAAGTGATCAGTAGCAGGTTGATGATGCTCAGGTATTGGCAGCCCCATCTCTATAATGTAACTGTTTTCCAGTGCTATGCCCCTACTCGTGACTGTAATGATGAAGAGCTTTAAAAAAACTCTCTGGTGACACTGAGAAAGAGCTAGCAGCTGTTGACTACAGAGACATTTTAATTGTACAGGGTGACTAGAATGCCTGCATTTGTCCTAAGAGTTATCCAGAAAGGTTTAGGAACCTTGGGTGTGGCAAGATAAAAGCAGTAGAAGACTGATTCATGCAATTTGTATGATACAACTTCGTATTAATGAAAACATTGTTTAAGCACAAATCGTCAAGGTTATTGACTAGGGCATCACCAGATTTGTGGACTCAGAGCCAAATCCACTTCATCATGATTTTGAAGAGGGGGTGTTGTGATGGGGAGTTGATCCGATCATAACTTGGTAATAGCAAACAAACTGTGGACAAAGAAATGATCATCAAGCACATTGTGGTCCCATTATAGTGTTGACAAGCTGAAAATCAGTAAAACTCAAGTGGAATTCAAGAATACAACTGAACAAAACCTGAAAGCTGTTAATTTTTTCATGGATAGTGCAGATCAGATAGTGTAAAACATCTGCTGCTGTATTACAAAGACTGTGTATGAACTCCTGGGGAAACTAATCCTAAAGAAGAAACCTTGTATCATGAAGAAATTATGTGATCAATGAAGGAAGCTAAGCGTGCAAAGGAAGACAGATGAAACTGTAATAGAGCAGTGTTCTTAAATGACGTAAAAATAGATTAATTGATTAAAGTGGGGAAAAGATGACTCGCTTGAACCATGGTGAATTGATATACAGAACTCTTTTGTGGCAAATACCAGTAGAAGGCCTACCAAACCATCAAGACACTTTCAAAACACCACTTTACCCAACACTTGGGGTAAGTATTGCCAACAACTGTATAATATGAGAAAAATGCCTTCTTAGTTGGAAAGAGTGAAAGAGGCAGAATAGATCTACACAAGTATCTTGAATTATCCCAACTAATCTCTGGGATGCTGACAGAACAGGTGCCTGCTCTTGCCAAGGCTGCATGCATTAGTTAAGAATTGACAGTCTCATAGCTGGAGACCAGACAAGTTCACCTATTTGTTTGTGTTACTCACAACAGGTATTAGTCTTGTATGAATGTATGTAGTGTTTAGACTCTATAGAATGTTTGTAAATTACTGCGTGTATTAATCTTAATTGTAATGTTTGCATTCATGCTATAAGGAAATATGTAAGTTTTGCTTTAAATTTGTGAACTCAGATGGGAAGATAGTTCTTCTGGACAGGTGGGAGGAAACAATCAAAATCAGATGGCCTATCAAGAAACATCGCAGTACAGAATGTTAATGGCCGTATTTTACCTTGGAAATGCTAATGCAAGCAAGCTTGTCTTATGAACTTTGAGACTGAATGAAGAAAATTAAACAAAGATACAGGAAAAATTTACCATCTCTTTGCTGTTTGAACTCTTGCAGGGCCAGAGACACCAATCTGAAGCCAGAGATCTCCAAAGACACATTGAATCGACAGATCACTACAACTCTGTCACTCAAAGGATTTAGATTGCAATTTATTTGTGTACATGTTTGCTTGCCTTAATCTGTAAATAACTCTACTTCTTTTTCCTAATTAATAAACCTTTAGATAGTTTATTACAGGATTGGCTACAGGCATTGTCTTTGATGCAAGATCTGAGGTAAGAGACTGATCTCTTGGGACTGGGAGTAACCTGAATATTGTGTGAGTTTTGGTGTAAGTGACCATTTATCACTATGTCCAGCTTCCCTGGGTGCCAAGACAGACAGGAGAGTCTAAGGGGACTGTTTGTGATTCCATGGTGAAACCATTATAGTGATCTAGGGGTTCACATTTGTCACTGTCTTGATGAAATCTAATTATAGAATTTACCATCAGTTTGGGGTGTCTGCCCTGTTTTTGACAGTCAGCCATAAGTTAGGCACTCATGGTCGTGAGCCAGTCTAGACAGTGTGACAACCTCTTCCTGCACCTGAAGAATTTGAAGATGCAGTGTGGACACTGAAAAGCAATAAAGCCCTTAGAATTAATAACATACAGTTAGGACTAACTAAAACTGGTGGAGCGGCATGCATCCGGGCATACTACAAGCTCATCAATGTGATTTTGAAGTCTGGACAATGACCCATGACTTGGATACAGTCCCTGATGGTTCTTATTCATAAAAAAAAAGGACCCAGCCGTTTGCAGAAATTTCTGCATAATCTCATTATTGACACATTCTAGCAAAATATTGCTGTGCATCACCTGAAGAGAATTGCTCCCAAGATAGAGACGTTTCTGGCTGAAGAACAAGCTGGATTTAGACTCTAAAGAGGTACATTGGGATGAATATACAATCTGCACATGCTGTGCAAGAAAGTACTGGAGAATGATAGGAAGTCCTTTTTTAAAAAAAAATTGCTAAGGCATTTGATAGCATATGGAACAAACCTCTTTGTGCAATCCGGCAACTGGTTGGAGTAGTTAAAAACAGAATACAGCTGATACAAAGTCTTTAGGAAGTGTGACAGCTTCGGTGTTTGTGGGATATGAGCAAATTAGTTGTTTGACTTGAGAATAAGTTTTAGACAAGGCAGCTTGGTAACACCAACTTTCTTCAACTATTATCGTGAAGCAATCTTGAAGATCCACTGAAAGAAATCTACTAACGTGTGTACCTTTGATGGACAAAAAATTAGTCATCTGTGCTTCACTAATGATATTGACATGATTGGATTATCACAAGAAGAGGTACAGAAATTGCTTAAAAGCATAGTAGTGGAAGCAGAGAAGTTAGGTATTATGATATCACACAAAAAGACAGACAATGGTAAAAACTAAACCTGTTGAAAATGCAAAAAAATCCCTCCTCAAAACCCAGGAGGCTTTGGAGTACACTTAACACTTCAAATACTTGGGCAGTAGGACTAGAAGGGATGCTGAACATCATTTAGAGATCAGACATAGATTGGACTTGTGACTCAGCCACATTTGGAGAAGCAAAGGTATTACCATGAAGCATAAAATGAAACTGCTGCAGTCTCTTGTCTTCAGCATCTTGCTCTATGCACGTTAAACATGGACGTTAAGGAAACAGGACATTAACAGAATTTCTGTCTTGAATTCAAATGCTACAGGTGATTGCTGCGCATTAGCTATACTTCACACATGCCTAACAAGGAGGCAATCATCCAAATTTACGGCATAACTCAAATGATATCTGATATCATCAAGATGATCAGATAAAGAAAACTTGAGTTCGTGGAATATGTGCATTGGATGAGTGGAGGAAGACTGCCAAGACAAGTTTTGCAGGGACTGGTGCCAGAGCTAGGGGATGCCCCAGCAAGTGCGGTTCAATAATAGTTTGATGATGTGGCTGACTAGACAGATGCAGTATGGCGCTCTTCTCAAGGCTGTGTGAAGAATGCAAAATATGTAGCAAGATTCCTGGTCATTGACTCTCATGTGTTGTGTTTGCTGTTCATTGTGATGTGACTCTTTGATGTTTTGCACTATGCTCATTAAGGAGCAGATTCTGATACCCTTGCTCATACAGAATAGTATTTCACTCCATAAACACCCTTCATTGATTTAAATAAAAGTATGCCCGGAATAGCACACCACTCAACATGAGTAAAAGTATCAGAATCTCATCTCAAATAAACACACTTTGAAATTCCCAACAATTCCCTGTGCAGCTGAGTTGCTATTTAATATAATGCAAGTGCCACACCCAGCCTAGCTTTTTGCTGTTGCTCCTTTGAGCCTTCTAGTGGAATATATAATACAAAATAGGAGGTGGTAGTACAGTTGCTACTATACTGATCCTCATTTGGAGAAGATACTTGGCTTCTCTGAGATGAGCATTGGGATGAAGGTAAATTTGTTTGGTTTTAGATTGAATTTCTCTTTTGTTTCTTATCTCGAACTGGCCCCACCCTAGCTCTCTCAAGGCCAGATATGTCCCTGCCCAGCCTACTCTGGATATGGGGAAGAGGAGAATGTAATAAAGCATCAGGTGTTGTCAAGTTGTATCTTTCTCACAAAGAATACACATCCATACATTTTCTACCATCTCCCGGAACAAAACTGAAAATCTTATTTGCCATTGTTTGTATTAGTACTATTCTAAGTATTTTAGATTATATATTTTTGAATGCTAGCAAATATATTATGTTATAAATGCACATACATACATACAGAAAGGGAGGGAGAAAATATATGTATTGAAGGGAAAACTAAATTGAGAAAAATATATATATTAAAAAAGGGAAAAAATACACACAAAGTAAATTCTTAATGGCAGTAAGAGGTATAATTTGTATATAGATGAAAGATGAATTTGAAACAGGATTTTAACACTTGAAATAGAAAAGCTAGTAAGCCACAAGCACTAATTCTAAGCACATAAAGCTTTTCTTAATAATGAGCCTTATATTTCCCAGACAGATGATTAGATGACTCTAAACTTATCTATCCTATCATTACATTGATCATTTACAATTTAAAATCTGGCCAGCTCAGTAATTTCTATACTTTTCCACTACCTTAAAGTGTAAAATGTGAAAATCTTGCATACAGTATCTCTAACACTTTTCTAATTTAAACTTTTTTCTTATTTACTAATCTTTGTGCGGAGCATCCCATATTAGTAAATGGTGTAAATACATGTAAATGTATTAGATGAAAACAGCAAATTATAATGGACTGTAATTCATACAAGTTTAACAGTATTATGAAGATCCAGTTCTTGAATGCCAATGGGTCTTAAACTTGTTTCCATTGAAATCAAAAGGAATATTGTCCTTGGCTCCAATCAGAGCAGGATTGATACTAGTTTATACAGTAAGGAATGGTGAAAGAGATCTGTTCCCGCTTGTGTAACTCTCAGTGGTCTTGCTCAATATAAAGAAAAGTTGTGAAGGGCACAGAATTATTAATACCAGTCTGTGGATGCAGTGAGTCTAGAATCATAATCACCCAATCCAAATTCTATTTTGATGGGAGAGATGATGGTAACAGTAGCAACCATTTTATTCAAGCCCTATTCAGAGATTTAGTTGTGTGACATACTGAAGCAACACACCAGGGAGTGCATACATAGTGCTAATGGAATGCTGACAGCTTTTGGCAGCAAATCAAGAAGAAGCTGTTGCAAGTGAAACACAGATGGAAAATGGAAATTTTCATCAGTTTATAGCTTGGCCACATCTGGATGGATTTCATAGGGCTAGCAAAAGGCAACTCTCACACCCAAGAATATGCTCCTGCTAAATTGGGTACTCCTGCTACAATCCATGAAGGCATTCAAGTTCTTCCAAAAATGTGGTTGGGAAAATTTTTATAACACAAAATATTAGGCAACAACATTAATATAAGGGTTAGTTTTTATCCAATAGACATTTTCCCCCAATACTTTAATTATTTGTCTTTCCCAAAACATGTATCTTTTTGCCACTTGATGTCCTACACTTCTAACATCTATTACTTTTTTTCAACCTGATACTCGGATCATGATATCTTAAAGGGCTGGTTTTGATTCACTGGATACCACTTCCTATATCTGTAAAGGACAGAAAAACAAACAACATGGCAAAGACTCTACCCAATTTTAATGGCTAAAGTTACTCCACCAAAATAAACTGAAATTGGAATACCACAGCAAAATGTTAAACTAAGGTCCAAAAATGAGATACTTACTGTTTGCCCTCTATTAAATATGTACAAGATGTGGCATATTTGCATTGAAAGAACTAGAATTGCTGACATTGTTCCAGCATTGGTCCATTGTCACAGTTAGGACAAAGAACATCTTTCTGTACAGAAGTGTTGACATTTCTGACACTAAGGTCAGAGTTGCTTGTACTATAAGCATGAGAAGGAATAATTTTGAGTGCAAAATCAGTTATAAATCAATGTCCAACAACGAGTACCTTCTTGTAAGAAACAGTTGCAGTTCACCAGCAATGTTGTTAATTGCTTTTTCTTTAGAGATATATTAATCCAGTTCATTTTCTCTGATAGTTATCTCCTTATGAGTATGGTACAGTACAGGTTATTTTATCCTTTGAATTTATCTTCTGTGCTCCAATACAGGCAATTTAGGAGCTCCTACACTGGTATTAATGCATTTTGAATTGGTATTTCAAGTCCAGGAATCTCAACTAATGACAAAGTTGAGTCAGTGGTGTGGGGGCGCTTACATGTCATTGAGAGTAGACTTCAGTGAAATTTGACACTGATGGCTGGCCCATCATAATCTGCCATCTTAACAGCATGAAATATTTAGAGCCCAATTCAGCAGTGGCAAGCCATGATGCAAGTTATAATGCAATAAGAGGGAGTTGTGACCATAGGCACCCCTGTATTCATGCCCTACATGGTACTACAATAATATTTGTACAAAATATGTCTTGTGAGGTATCATAGGAAAACTGATAACACAGTGATTATTAATATAATTGTACAATGCATGTGTTAACCTTATATGTTATGTTATGAATTTCCTCTGTATGATGTTACTAGAACATGTTTAAGACAAGACATCCTAGCCTAGGTAAACAGGTCTGTCCTAGAAAAAGAACTGTGGGTTTACCTCAATTTACATATTAGCAGTAAACAAAGCCCTCAAGCTAAACCAGAGGGGGTTATCTTGAGCCTGAACTTAAGAGACAGAGAATTAACATGGCTCCTGCTACCCAGTGACGCACAGAAGACTATCTCCCCAGAAGGACTTCCTGACTTGTAAAACAAATAAATCCTTTTTGGATATAAGAAACAGAGAGACTTTATCCTTGACCTATGAGACAAAGAAACCAAGCAATTTGATCCTGGCCAGGCTGGCTAATAACAAGGTGTAAAGGAGACTGGGCATGAGAGAAACCGTCTTGCACAAACCAATTTCAATAGATTAAATTTTAGACTTTTAGATTCACGTTTTGACTTTTATTTTCTTGTATCCATCTTTACCTTTTTCTCTTTTACTTGGTATCACTTAATCCATGCTCTTTGGTTTATTACTTTATTTTATTTCCACCACAAACCAATTTAGTGTTGCCTTCAAAGGGAAATGTGAATTTGCCACAATCAGATTAAGAAACTGTGCTGTACTGGCTCTAACAGAGCAGCAAACTTAATATCCTCTGTGAATGCACAGTGGCAGGAGCTATGCATAGAAGAGAAACATCTCTGAAGAGCTTGGAGGCTAGAGTTCATTGATTGTTACCTGCTCAGTGAAGTTTGTGCTGGGAGAGCCTTGAGGAGTTTTCTGGTGAGGAAGAGAGACTGGTGTGGCAGGGAGCTGACACATAATCTAATTGTCAGCAAAGCTCACTCTTGCTGAGGCAGAGAGGTAACACAGTGGCTCATAGCTTTGGTTAGCCACAGCATGTGTTACAGGAGTACAGTGAGCTGGTGTAACAGTGTAATTCCTTTGCCTTTCTGCCATTAGCACACAAAAGAAACCAACAGATGAGATTAAGAAGTGTAAAGTTGAGTGGCAGAAGGAGAGTTACCTTTTATCCATGTGCCTTTGGGTTGTTTTTCCCCACAACCATCTCGCCCCTTCTGCTCTTTCAACACATACAGAAGATTACCACAAATTACGCCAGCAAATGCACATAGAGTGGCTTGAGTTTCACATTCCAACTCAGAAGAGTTAAGCGCTTTTGGATTGGTAATGTATTTGCAAGACTCTAGCCATGCTTCTTCCCCTTTACACTTTACAGAGGGTCAGGGAAGCAGGAGATGAACTGAATTTGTATATAAGAGTAGACAGAACACTGATGGCAGAGTTTTACTAAGAAATGTAGGCACCCTATCCATAAATTTCCAATAAGGGCGTATATACCTCTAACCTCAAAGACAATAAGGCAATTAAGAGAATAAGCTAGCAATTTGTCTGTGAGAAATCAAGTGAATTTATTGTATGGCAATGAATAATCAGTCAGGCCTGATGTGCTAGTGAGTGCTCAATAAGGAAAGAAAAATTATCCTTGTCATAAAACTTTACACAAATTTCAGAATCTAGTGAGAGGCTGACAGCTGCTCCCTGCACAAGCACCTCTGCTGGATGACATACCGAGTGGCACATCATAACTTAAAATATATATGAGCCTCATATGAATTATTGGCTTAAATGTATCTAGGCAATGAGAATTTCAGGTAAATTTAAGCTCAGTGCCATATAAAAGCATTTAAAAAGTCAGGATTCACAATGGAAATGCTTAATTCCCTTGTGGTGTAGAGAGACAGTCTACCAGCTTGAGTAGAGCTGGTCAAATGATCATAACTAAATAATTTGTTCAGCTAATTATATTCATTCAATATTTATTCTATCAACCAGCTGATAGAGGTCAATGTGTTTACAAGACCATACAACATCTATTCCTGTTCTCTTTGAAGTCAGTGGCAAATATCTGTTGACATCCCTCGGATCAGGATTGGACTCACAGCTATCCACAACAAAAACTCATTAACAACTTTGCTTAAATACAAAAGCCTGTATTTTTCAAACTAGCCAGTGGCCAAATTTTCAAAGAGATCTGAGGAAGGCTGATGGGATGATAATAAGTTCCTTTGTGTCAGATGGTAATGAAGAAAGGTTAGACAAGTTCAAATCAGAGTAATTTCTCAATGACTTTTCATTCTAGAAAAAAATAAAAATAGTTTGATGAATTATCTCAAATTTTGCAGATATTCTCCTCACCCTTCAGAGAAATACTGACAATTTCCAGGCCAAGCCAACTTTTCAAGTGAAAGCTATATGTGGATTAAAAAGTGTTTTTTACAAAAATAACAACTGAGAGTTTAAGTTTGAGGAGGCAATAGCCTGTTTCCCAGCACAATCAGAACAACTGTTTTCCATGCCCCTGGCAATCTTTTCCTCTAAAATTCTACTTCAGTCAATGTGAAATAATACCAAAGTCATCATAATGCAGCCTCCCAAGAAAAAAATAGAATATAAATATTTGCTAAACACAATACTTATTAGCTTAGTTCATCAATCACGGCAAGCACTCATAAAATACATGCAAATTATATAACGTCCCCAGAATTGATTAATATGCTTCTGGCTTAGATCGTGAGGCAAACTCACAGCCAACCCAGGGCTGCTTGCTCAGCTGCCATAATGAAGCAGCACTTATCAGAACCTGCAGTGTATCAGCCTTCAGGCATCATCGAGTAAAGCCTGGGTCAGATGACCCCAGGCTCAGGTATTTCCACAACCCCAGCAGAGCTCCAGATCAGTCTGAGCAACAGCGATATCCAGCCAGGAACCCTCCTGCTGCCTTGTAGTGCGCCTCCTTCTGATTTTGCCTTGCCTGAGTCCTGCACAAGCTTTACTCCAGCCTTATCACTGACCCACCTTGCCTCCACTTCCCCCACGGATCCCCCCACAGATACTTGAACTCTGACTATACCATTTCAACCTTCGGCACATACCTGGACTTCAGCTTCTGTATCAACTTGACTTCTCTTTAGACTCTGTCCACCCAGCTTTGACCGCTGACCTTCACCTAGACTGTGGCTACAGCTTTGATCCTGGTTTGTCTACAGACTCTGTTCTGGGTTTTTAATCCCGATCTGCCCCCGGATATCAATTCCAGAATCACTTTTACCCAGGCCTAACCCTGCACATAGCTGTGCCCTGCACTCAAAAACCAAGGCCTGATTGTTGCATGCAGTGCCCAACATAGATGTCTTTTCGTTCTTTTCTCTCCATAGCACTTCCCCACTATATCTATGCCAGATAAACTTTGTCACCTATTTTGATAAATACAGTTGTTGAATATCAAATTAATCTCACAAATGTAAATATAGTAGCTTATTTTGTACTGAAACTTTCTGCTTTAAGAACATATCTATAAAGAATAGATTACTGTGTTTGTTTAATCATTTTTTTCCTTACAAGCCGTTCACAAGAAAGTTAATATCTAACTTCCTTTCCTACCAAACATATGAGGCAAAATCCCACAGCTGGTGTAAACTGATACAAATTTACATCAGATGAGAATCTCACTCATAGGTTTATATAAATACATCTTGGTCACTACATCCACTGCATAATGACAGGTTTATGTAACTGCATTTATATTATTGTTATTCCATAGACATAGATTAAAGATTTCCTTGAGTTCTATACATTTTCAGCTTGCTCAGAATGACTAAAAATTCCTAAATGTTATATTCATGTAAGTGACCATGAGAACTATAACATAGGGATACTTTTGTTTCTTGACTCCAGAGCTCAGTGTGGCTTACTGGTGTGCTGACTGGAGACAATACCTATGGAGCCACCAAGATATAGGCACAGAATAGTACGACTGAGGGCAAAACAAGTTACTTGTCCCTACCCATCGACACCAAGAGCTCTTTTGAGCAGTGTACAGTCTGAATACAGGCTATTATCACCCAGTTGGTCTCTGTTACACATGTACTACACCTTTTGTGGAGAACAGAGGTTCTCAGTTGGTTTCCACAGGCCTCTTAACTATGAAAACTGTGAACTCAAAATTGGTTGTTTCCCTTTGGTTGACAATGAGTTGGTTTCTGACTAGAATGTATTTTTCTCTTCTTTGTTTCCTGAAACCCACCACTTGCACTCTGACAATTTTCTTGTGCAGTCAAGGCCTCATTCTGACAAATAACCGTCTCCTGACATATCTTATATTTTATAGATTACAGATGAACAGGCCTTTCCTGTAAGGGGCTTTAGGACATGAAACTTTAGACTTAGGCTACATCTACACTAATAACTGTACATGCCTCCATACGCATTGTTGTCCACATCTGAATCTATGAAGTACTTGTGTGAGGGAGAATGCACAGCTTGAAAACTAACACACATGAGGGTGTGGGTATGTACATGCCCCCACTGTAGTATGGCCCCATACTACATGCTACAGTGCAGTGTGGTCAAGGCCAAGAAGTGTGTACCAGATCCCAAGTTTCAATACTCCTACAGATCCACTCGCACAATGCACTGAAACCTTTTTAGACTGACCCTTACCCAATGTATAAAGGTCCTGCCCTTCACTCTCAGCGGTAGTAGCAAGCTGCGCTGACTACTTCAGAAAAGTTTTCTGCTACATTCTTGATCAGTATAGGTTAACATAGATCATGCCCTGAAAGGAGCTGCCTTGTCCATCAAGCACAGCCAGGTGCTTACCAATGTATGGTCAGAATACACCATCCTGCATGACTTCTCCCAGAGCAGCAAAAACATTCACTTGTATTGGGAGATTTCACAGAGAATGGAGGGGGTGGGCATTCACCAGACACCATCCCAATGCCAGGAATGTATGAGGCACCTGAGGCTCCTGAGCCAGAAGAGAAAGGAATCAAACAGTCACTCCAGGAGGGACCTTTGTACATGCCCATGCTATGATGAGCTGGACCAGGTGCTTTTGGGTGGGTCCCAGAAAAGACCGTGAAGCATTTCACGACCCCCTTCCCAGCCCTGCCTGATTCATCCTATGATTGGACACCAATGAGGGGCAGGGCAACAAGATAGCAGGGACCTCAGAGGAAGTCCTGAAGGAAGAGGAGCATGTGATTCTGAACCTCAGCTCAGAGAAGCAGTTAAGCAAGCCCCTTCTCATCTCCCCCCTCACAGAGGAGCCCAAGGAGGATCCCATCAGGAACCAGAATCTGAGGTTGGTAAGATTTACAATGGACTCCCCACCCTCCTTCCCAATATCGCTTCTTGCTATGGTAGTACGCTTGAGGCCCAAGCTCCACTCTGCTCCATCACAAAACGGTCCCTGAGCAAGACAGGGCTATAAATCAATGATTTTATTGTAATCCCCTGAACCAGTATTATGCATTAGCAGAAGATGTAGAAAGGATTATTAACAAACTGTCATTGTGACTATGTCTGTGCATTTCTTGGCCAGTACACTGCCAGTGATAATCCTAGGACCACACGGACCAGAAGACACGGCAGGAGTGGGTGTGTTAGGGCCTAATTGGGGATAGAACTGTTGTAGAAAACTTAAGGTTGTTCACACATTCACACACATCCTTCCCCCATCTTCCTGCCACCTTACAAACAGGAGCCACGTGGATGGTGGGCAGGGTTAGAAGTTTGAACAACCACTGTTCGCTGTACACAGTGGCGGGGTTTTTTTACAATGCAGAAGGGGGCTGAGAGTATATGGGCATTCGTAGTGGTTTGCTTCTCCTCTTCCAAGGCACTCCGTCTGCTAGCTTAGAATACAGTCAATATCCTCCAAAATTGCTTCCCAGTCCTGTAGGGATAGTTCAGCAAATTTTTGGTGTGGCAGAAATTCAAGCTGGTTCTTCAGGTTCAATGAGAAGAGCAAATATGCTTATTCATCTTCATAGGTAAGCAAATGTCTACATTCAGCAATGTGTTGAGAGGTGTGATAATTAGCAGAGATATCTCTGTGGCATAGACTGATGGATTTCCACAGGACTGGAAAGCCAACTCTATTTTCCAGTCTGGTACCTTGAAAACTGCTATGTTCTCAAAATGATGGCCAGTCTTTAAAGAAGAAATAGGTAATTGGTAACACAGCCCCTGGAAGCAACTGAACCTCACCCCAACTCCCATCTTAATATACTACTTGCACTGTAATTGTTTAAAAAACATTATTACAGATATCTTACAATTATTAGCTGCTGATCCTTCCTTGGGGGCTGCAAAAGTTGTCTCAGAACAAAGGCAAGCATAACAGAAATACTGAAAAGTATAAATAGTGTCGCTTTCGGCACCATAGCTATGTTATGTGTGTGATGGGGATGGGAGGAGGAGACGGGGGTGATTCTTAGCTTCCTTCAAAGGAAAAAAGAAATATAATGGTATCCTTGTGTTGGAATTGGTAAGAGCTTCCATTGCCAAAAAGGAAACCATTGCACCAGAAGGGTCCAAGCAGCACCCCAGAGGCAGCAAAAGCAGATGGAGCTGGACCATGGAGAAACTCCTTATTGGTATTGACAGAAGGAACCAGGAGCAATTTGAGTTTCTCCGGGCACAGAAGGCTAAGGCTCTTAAGCAGGAGGAGGCACTGATGAATGGGTCCCTGGAGCAGGAATGCATGCCACAGGGAATGAGAGTTTGCCCTGATGGAATCACTCCTTCATGTGGCATCCTGGGCACCTGCTGTCTTTGGCTGCTGCACCTCTCCAGAAACTGTCACCATCTCCCACTACTCCTCCTCTTCCAGGTGTCATACAGTGTGCTGCTGAGGCAGAGGATTACAACCATCACAAGTGACAGGAAGGAGCCTGTTTGACTCCTGGCACAACACCCCCCCACAAATACCCAAAATCCCTACAAGGGGAATCCCCTCTGAGCATTCAGGAGAACCATGAGTCTCAGGCAGACCTTGAAAGTCCAACATCCATTTGTCCCCCAAACCCATGGAGAAGATGTCCCCATTTGTGTGCCCCTCACCCCTAAGAATTTTCCACACCCATTTTCCCCTTGTCATGTGGCGATAGAGGAGAAGGGCAAGGAGATGGATTCACAGAAATAACATGTGCTTATTGCTCATGGAGTCTGATCCATTGTATTTTCATTGACATTTCCTTTTTAAAAAAAGGTTTACTGTAATGTTCCATATATCATTTTCAATAAATGTTACTGCTGAATTTATTTGTGTGTAGATCCTTCTTCATGACTATGATGAATAGGATATTTTCTCCAGCTTTGGGGTAGGTCTCCATGATTCAGGGCACATTCATTTGATTTCTGCAACTTATTGGTGCTATAACATTGCAAAGAATTCTCTGATACCCCACCCACCCCCAGGGCCCTAAATATCCTAATGCCAAAGAAAATAACAGAGGGATAAGGACAGTGAATTGTTTTCAGAACTACTGCTCCTGTCACCAGCAGCAAAATTAAAAACATAAGAATAGCTTACTGGGTTGATATTCTATTAAATGACTATACAAAGAAAGGAAACAAAATTAAATTAATAGTGAAGATCAAACAATAAAGACTGCTTAAATGGCCCCTTCCTCCTCTCCTCCACAAAATCTTCATCACTCTCAACCTTGGTTGTAGTTGTGCAGAATAGCTGATAAGTGCTATATTCACTATCAGGGAACAGTGTAAAGAAAGATGTTCTGAAGCCTCTCCGAATCCTTTACTGAACTGTTTATAAAGTTGTTTACAACTGACTCAGTGTTCCCAATAAGGTACTCTTTAACACAGGTGTTAACAAAAAATATTGCACAAATGATGGCATTGGAACTGCATCAACATATGCCCAAAGGTGTTAATCTCGAGGAGGCACCCTCACACAACTATCTGCAGTCAATAGATACATAAACGTTAGCTGTAGGAGATCAAAACCCACAAAGGTATGTAGGGCACATAATGAAGGCCATGTCTACACTAGCACTCATGGTGGCAAAACGTTTGTCACTCAGGGGTGCAAAAAAGACTCTCCTGTGCGACATAAGTTTTGCCGGCATAAGCGCTTGTGTGGACATATAGGTACCACCACACATTTAGGTGGTTTTATGATGTCAGTGGGAGAGTTCTCTCCCATTGACTTAATGCAGCTATCCAAGCACCCTTACAACCGCGCGGCTGTACTGATACAGCTGTGACGCTGTAAGATTTAAGTGTAGACTAGCCCTAAGTGCCAATGTTGTATTGTGCTTTTTTCACAGCAGCATAGGGTGAGATAGTGTCACAGTCACAGAAGTTAACTTCTGGATCTTCACTGTTCCAGGATAGGAGAGCATATGGCATCCCAGATTTCCTTTACCCACTGGGAACCAGTAACAATATGCATGTAGCTGGGATCCAGCTGTCTGTACAATTTTGCAAGCCAATTCTTTCCTATGCCCACTCTGTATGGAAGTATTCCCCTTAACCCTCACATACATTGTGAAGAGCACAGAATGCCACAATTATGTAAACCACATAGCTAATGTTGGCATACAGATGGATGCACAGGCATCACCCATGAGCTGTTGAACTGCCAAACATGCATTCAACAACCATTCTTTAGTTACTCGGTCTGTAGTTGAATTCTCCTTTTCTTGGGTCATTGATGATGCGATACAGCTTCATGGGACAAGTTAGGAGTGGCCAATGCTGGGTCCAACAATATAACTGCTGGCACAGAAACACTCTAGAGAACAATGTTATTTTTGGGGAATATAACAGGGTGCTGGGTGAAAACAGGTTGAACCAGCCCTCTACCACTGGAGCCCTAACTGAGAGAGAATTGGAACTGGTTGAATAAGCCTGCACGGAGTGGGCCAATGGGGATCAGCTGCCAAGTTCCTTAGCAAGGTGCTATAAAGGCTCACAGGAAGGAAGAGCCGGGGCAGGAAGAAAACAGCATGATAGGGAGAAGTCACAGCAGGAAAGTGAGCTTCCCTCGATCAGTGGCTGAACTGTGAGGCCCCTGAGGATGTTAGGCCAGACTGTGTCTCAATAGACGGTGGTGGGTAATAACCTGTAATTAAAGTGCACTGGTGGGAGCACAAATCCGAAGTCTGTCTGTGGTTTGTGGGAGCAGACGAGCTGAGCAGAAAGAGGGCCCTGTGCGTATCTGCTACAGGGAATAAAGTCCCTTTCACCCTCTCAGATACAGCCCCAATCTCCTGAGCACCCTAGTGTAATGAACTTATTCTTATGTTCAATATTGATGTTCGTGAACCATCTCCTGTGGTCCACTAAGCCTTGAGAACTTTTCAGTTCACATATTCACTTGTCCTTTTCTGTGGGAAAAGCATGGGTATATGGGTGCTGTTGATAGCCTCCACATAGTTCAGAGATCCATCCTCTGAAATCCAGCTATAAATTTCTGGTACTTGGGCTATGGTAACCACCTGTGGGTAAATGATAGTATTGATAGCTTGGCAAACTTGCATACCCACCACTCCAACAGTGGACTTCCCAACTCTGAACTGGTTTGCAACTAATCAAAGCTGTCAGGTGTTGCCAACTTCCAAAGGGCAATAGCCACCCACTTCTGCACCAATACAAATTTCCAAAAAATGAATGATCTCATGTTGGAGGGTTGGTACAAGCTCCACACACAGCTCCATGAATATCTGCTTCCTTATTCAGAAGATCTGAAGCCACTGGTCACCATATGATTAGGGTCAGCAGAGATAGGATCTGGATGTATCCAGCAGGTGGGTGTGATCTAATTCCTATGGGAAAGAGCAATGGACGTGTAAATCAAAGGACAATTAGCTTCACTAGTGAGAAATGTCTAAAGAAATGGAGATGAAAAGGGGTTTTGAATTGCTAGATTTGGACACAGAACAGTGAAGGGAACTCCCAGAGATGATGAGGGGATAACAGTTCTTTTAAAGAGGACAAAAACTTATATCCTTATAAAAACTTATAAAAAATGTATATCCTCCAGATGGGGGATATGTTAATGTAACCTCTTCCTGATATGCTAATATACTCCATCCACTGGACTTTTTAAGCATGTCTAGTGAGGGACAGATCTCTCTTCCTAGGCACAGCAGCAGAAGGCTGTCACAGAAGAAAGAGACTTGCTTTCTAGAATATTTAGATTTTTCCTTTCTTCTCTGTAACTAAGATAAAGGAGCATGCCTGTTTGGCCTTCGCAAAGTATTCTGCTAAGGTAGGTTATTTTATTTTATTTTTTTACTTTTTATTTTCATTTACTCTGGTTCTCTCTCCGTTTTTAATACACTTTATTTTTAAAGAACCTACTGTTGTGTGGTGTGAGAGGGCCAGACCTGATGGCTACAGGAGAGTAGTGGAGGGTATCTATATTAGCCCCAGGATCAACAAATCCCTGTTCCCTGGGTGATCCAGCTGGGGCTACTCTGGGGCAATTAGGCCAATTAGGCCAGCTGAGGCCAATCAAGGAGCTTGCCCCAGCAGTTAAAAGCCTCCCTGTCAGGCAGATGGGAGCAACTGGAAGGGAGTTAAGAGGAGGAACAGAGCAGAGCAGCTACAGGGCTTGGCGCAAACACTGTTGCTATCACAACCCAAAAAGTACCAAAGACAAGGGGGGTGCCCATCCGGGCACGGCCAGGGATCCAAGGCACACAGGCCTGAGGGAGAACCCCTCCCCACCTGGTTCCAGGAAGAGGACTGCAAGCAGTGGGGCCAAGGACAGGCGACCCAGGGAAGGGAGTAAGTCATGGACTGAGCAGTTTTGAGACTACTCCACACAGGTTCCCTGGGTCGGGGTCCGGGGCAGAGGGGGCGACCGGGCCCCTCTGCTTCAACCCAGGCATAATCACCGGCATAGCCGAAGAGAGCTCAGGATCCATGAAAGGGCAGAACAAGCCACTCTCGCCACAGTGGGTATTTCATGCAGCTCAACCTGAATAAGAGCAAAGTCTTAATGACTAAAGAGAGGAACAGCAGACAAAAGGTGTCTGAAACCTAATCCCCACTGTAGGCTGGTGGCACTGTCTGGCCGGGGTGCCGTGACCCTTCCTCGGGCCCAGGCTACAAGGAAGGCCCAGCACCTCCCTTAAGGGGGAATAATCAGTGCCTGTTCATGAGTCTTTATCCCCAGTCCCCAGCTGGGTAGGCTGGCAAACTGTCCATAGCCTCCGGCCCTCAGGCAGGGCGAGGCCCATAAGCAGTCCATAGCCACAGACGACAGCACTTCTTCCCTGGGTGAGTAGGGAATGGGGGAGAGGGACACAGGCCCACCTGTCTCCACTGTGTCCCTGCCCAGGGCCCTGTCAGTGGCACAGCCATTGCCACTGAATCAGCGGGTCTCCAGTCACAACACATTGATGGGGGTTTAGCCCCTGGCTTAGCTACTGTCTAGCTGGCCATCCCTGGGCCACTTCATCCCCCTGGTTCCCGGGTACCTGAGTGCTCCCTGTTTCCTCTGGGTCACTGGGGTACTTGGCAAGCGGCAGGCCCACCAGTCCCTCCTCATCGATCGGTGACCAGTCCAGGAACTCCACTGTGGAGGGCAGCTCCTCTAGGTCACACAGTTCCTGTAGTTCCCCCAGTCCGTTGGGCTCATTAAGTTCCCGGGGTTCCCCAGTGTCAGGCAGCTCCTCCAGGTCAGTGCCAGCCCTCAGGGGGTAGTTCCCTCCCAGGGGCCTCGGGGGGCTCAGCCCAGCTGCCAGGGTTTGGCAGCCCAGTACACTCACTGGAACCCAGTGGCCCTATCCAGTCACCGAGGCCTGGCAAGCCGGGGAGGTTTTGGAGGCTCAGCTCCATGGGGCGGTTGCTCTGATGGGCTGCTGGGTCAGGCCTAAGCTACAGCCATATGGCCCGGGGGGGACGACACATCTGCCTCCTGCATCCACTCCCCCCTTACTGAGCTGCTATGCCGGCTTTTTGTACTTCCTCTTCCTGTGTAGGCTCCACCCCCTTGTTGCCGGGCAGTTTGGCCTGTGTGGCCCAGTTCTGCCCACCAGGGGCATTGCGAACCTTCCTTGGGCCTAGGCTCCAAGGAAGGCCACCGTGCCTTCCTATACCTACATACAGTCTTGGTCTAAAGGGCATGGAGAAGCATGTCTTCCCCAGTGAGGTTTATTACCAAAGGCTAAAGTGGGAAAACACAAGACAACATATGAGCTAGTGGGGTCCATAAATGATAACTCACTTTTGTATTTTTAGCTTTCTTCAACAGGAGCTGATTTATTCTGGAGGCAGGACACAGAGCTTGCTACACTAGGGCTATGTCTACACTCCAAATTACTTTGATATAACTTACATCATTCAGAGGTATGGATTATTCATACTCCTGAACGATGTAAGTTATACTGACCTAAGTGCAGGTGTGGACAGCATGTGTTTATTGTGAGAGCTTCTCTTGCCGATATAGCCACCATCTCTTGAGGAGGCAGGAGTTATTAACCGATGGGAGAGCTCTCTCCCATTGGCTTAGAGCATCTTCATCAGAAGCACTACAGCAGCGCAGCTGCATTGCTGTAAATGATGTAGTATAGACATAGCCTATATCAGACCTTTGGTCCATGGAATCTTATATTCCTGTTTCTGTGCTTATCTTATCCTTTTCCATCCTGAACGGAACATGAAATGAAAATGCTTGTAGGAACAATATACTGTCATCATTTAAATAATGTATCAGTTCAGATGATCTGATGGCACTATAGCATTGTATGTAACCAAATTTATTAGAAAAACCCAAGGAGGACTACATTAATAATATGAGTAGTCTACTGCCACGTATGTGTATTGTAAAGCACAGACTTGTAAAATGATGTCACAGAGCTGGGATACATTATGTACAGTAATTGTATACTAAATGTCACAGTATATAGCACATATCAATGCACAGCAAACTGAGCTGAAGTACATGTGAGTACAATACATGGGACAAAAGCCCAAGCAGAATATGAGAAAACCCCTCTCCCATCTATTTGTATTCAACCAGAATTCATTTACACTCTTGTAATTCCCAGGTATGCATAGCAAGAGGCGATAGTCCCTTCCATCCTGAATTTGTACAAGTCATACAAAAACTAGAGATGAAGAGTTTCACAACTTGCTTGATTTCTTATAAATCAAAACTGCTGTTTTTAAATCCATGCTTTGTAGACATTTATTTAGAAGATATGATGTTATTCAGTATTTTGGAATGTCAAAGAATGATTATAGCTGTGGTGCTACACTCTCACTTTTCTACAATGGTGACTAATAACATTTAACTAGTAGATGTTAGTAGGGGATTTTTACTTCTTCTGTTATCTATATGTAAGTGGCTATTATAGCAATGGTGCACTCCTTTTGAAATGCCAAAAAAGGGCTAGAAGATCACATTTTAAATTCAGAATAATTTTTCACTTCCACTTTAGAGATATACTACAAGCTGTCCATCCAACACACATCCTGTTGAGATAACAATGACTGGTCTGTTGTATAACTGTACAATGAAACAGTAAAACATTTTCTTGCAGAATTATTTAATAACCATTTTCCAAAGAAATCATAGCAACGGAAGGATCCCTATTATGCATTAGTAATAGAGACAACATAGAAACTGTGGCTGAGCTCAAGTTTGGCCCTGTGAATCTCCACTGGTAACAGGTGTACTTAAAAATGTTTGACACCTGCAATCTCTCACCATCTATTGATGTGGTCATCTGAGGGGTTTCAGTTTCTCCTGACTGACCCTCCGTAGTTTGTCCTCAATCAGGTCAGTTCACAGACCTTTACCACCAACTAAGTCTATCAACCCTTCAATTTTAGAACTTGCAGTCTCCTTCAGTCTCCTGGCTGTTTTCTTGGAGTCAGCCTGGTATGGGGCTGTCATCCCTTTGCTATCTCAGGCCTTTCTGTCTCCCTTTTCTTCTCTGTATACTCCTCTATATAGCAGGTCTTGTTTTCTTTATTGGTTGCCTGCCTCTATAATTGGCAGTTCTGGCAACTGTGTGGGGATGTTAGCATGCTGATCGCTTGTAATAGAAGGAACTCTCCTTCCTGCTTTGTCTATGCTCAGTAAGAGGTTGTAAACCCCATTACAGAGTCCCATACTGTATACTCAGTCTGAAATGTGAAAATGATCACTCATATTCAGACCATCAAAAGGGACTAGCTATAATTGTACAGTCCTTATCTAGAAAGAATCATGTTAGTATATGTTGACCAATGCAAAGTGTCATGGCAAGGGATTTTTGCTTTCTTTTGATAAGATATTTGCTTGAAATTTCCAAAATATCTGACTGATTCAATAATGTATGCAGTAAGTGAAAAATTGAATTCATAATAAAAAAGAAAAGATAGCTACTGTCTTTTTAACATATAGGATCAATGAATCCATGGATACACTATGTAGATATTATAGTTCTCAGTAAGAGGACAAAAGCTAAAAGGAGAGCGCCCAGTGTTTTGTGATCTTTAATCAACTAAGTATTCTGTTCTTGTCATCTTTTTAAAAAACCATGAAGAAAGTCAAACTAAATTATCTGGGCTTGTTAACTGTTGAATTATGGGAGTGACTGTAGTCTCTTTGGGAAAGTTGTAGAAGACTTGTTTCATTCTTACCTCTTCCTATTTGAACTGTTCAGGCTTATTCTATTTTACTGCATTATTTTTTGTGAACTTGTTTCTAGTGTGTTAATAGATGTTGGCATTTCTGTCAACATTTTATGTTATGCAATTTTATTATTGTTTTTATTTGTATTACTGTAGCTCATCAAGGGATGAGGACTCCTTTTGTGATAGGTGCTTATAAACACAAAATGAAAAGGCAGTCCCTGTCCCAAAAAGCTTATAATCTAAACAGAGTCGATTTATATTTATAGTCCAGCCATTGGTAGGTAACATAATCAGCCAAATTTGATTCCATTCAGCACAGGGCTATGTTACATATAAACACTAACAGAAGTGGTGAAAACATTTCCCGCTCCTCTCACTCACATGCATGGTTGGTTTTTCTCTGAATAGTGGAAACAGTCCTTCTCCATATCACTTTTTTTTTCCCAGATACACTACTGAATACTCAAGAGCAAGACCACGTTATAGCAGTAACCTCCTGCTCTAACCAAATCCTAAATAGAGTGTACTTTAAGTTGTAATATATGACATGTTGAAAAAAAAACAAACAAAAAAACCCCTACCTTCTACCTGAATTTGAATTCTGACTAGTTAATCTGTGCAAATATGCTAAGGACTTAATTCTGTCATTACTTATGTTAGGTAGCATTTTAGTCCTTGGGTAGACTACTCAATGTAAGGAAAAAACATTTTCTGTACCCTAAACACTTTGACACATTAAATCACATCTAGTATTTTACTGGAGTTTTTCCATCTTTATATTTATTTTCATTGCACACTTGCTTATATTACAGTTTCTTTTTGAAATATTTTTTTAAACCCTGTTGCTTGCAGTAACCATTTGTGACAGGACCAGACGTGATGGCTACAGGAGAGTAGTAGAGGGGGTCTATATTAGCCCCAGAATGAACAAATCCCTGTTCCCTGGGTGATCCAGCTGGGGCTACTCTGGGGCAATTAGGCCAATTAGGCCAGCTGAGGCCAATTAAGGAGCTTGCCCCAGCAGTTAAAAGTCTCCCTGCCAGGCAGATGGGAGCAGCTGGAAGGGAGTTAGGAGAAGCAGTGGAGGGGAGCTGCTACAGGACTTGGAGCAACCACTGCCACATACCACAACCCCAAAGGTACCAGAGACAAGAGGAGGTACCTATCTGGCTATGGCCAGGGACCCAAGGCACAGGCCTGAGGGAGAACCCCTCCCCACTCAGTTCCAGGAAGCAGACTGCGAGTAGTGGGGCCAAAGACAGGTGACCCAGGGAAGGGAGTAAGTCACAGACTGGGCAGTTTGAAGACTATTCCCCACAGGGTCCCTGGGGCAAAGGGCAGAACCAGGCCCCCCCCCGCTCCCACCCAGGCACATCATAGTCGTTGCTGAAGGGGGCACAGCACCCATGAGAGGGCTGAACAAGCTGCCCTCGCCACACATTCAAAAGAGAACAAAAAGAACCGAAGAAGAAAATTATAATAAAATCTGTTGGCACTCAGAAATAATTTCTTAACTTTAGAATTAGTTTGCAGTTAAAAAATTATATTTTGTTGGGCCTATGACTGAAGTTATCTTGCATCCTTCTGAAAATGAAAACCCCCTGCAAAATAATGCTATAATCTCAGGCTAGATGTTCTCCTCCACTTACACTGCAGAAGGAGTACTAAAGTCTCCTTCTTGAGAGGAGAATTTCATAAAACGTGCAGAAAAGATTTGTCCTCCTCCTATACACTTTTCTGAAGAGGTAAACAATTGGACCCTCTCATTTTAATAGCATTTCATAATATTGCAAAACATACAATTGACTTTAGTGGAAATTATTGGGATGTCAAATTAAAGATTATGATCTCAGCTAAAGAAAAAGCAGCAGGAGCAGATGAAATCTTAAAAGAAAGATCTTTGTTCCACACAAATACCCCAAAGGGGGGGAAAAAAAACAAAGAAAGAAGAAAACTGAAAAGCTGCTTATTTAGAGGCAATTTTTCATATAGGTCATAAATGGTCTAAAGTCTTCCATGAGATGTCAGGTGCTCTATATTATATTAAGCAACACTGTATAAGCATTATCTGAACACTACAGTTGTTTAGAAAAGGAATAGAGGGGATGATCAAAACCTGTAATAATTTTTTTAAACCAATGCTTTTGTTTGTTTTAATCTGGGAGCATTTGGATGCAGCAGTTTTGAGTCATGAGAAATTTATTCTAGAACTTTTAGGATTGCAAAAAGCTTTGTGCTGTTTATGCGTATTTAGTTCCTTGACAATCATTACTGGCTTTTATCTTGAGCACACTGAGAATATAGTCAACAATTTCTGCACAAAGCCCATCTTATAGAGATGGAGTAAAGAAGGGAAGAAGAATGAAAACATAATAACTTTCTGTTTTTCTCTTATCCCAGAAATGTATGTGAATATCTATGGCAGAATCTTGAAGTTATATTCTTGCATATAATTACCTCTCTTTCTCTCTCTCAACTACAAAGGAACACCATGCAAAATTAAGATTTTTTAATATAAATAAAACAAATATGCAAAAATAAATAAGAGATAAAGAAATGATACATACCTTCTATTACCCGATCGTTGCGCTTCTTTGCACACTTCATCTTCAGATGGTGAACTCCTCAGGGCAGTGACAATGTTTTCCTATATGTTCATACAATGTCTAGTACAATAGGACCCAATCCTGCACAACCACGCACTACTGAAATATAAACAACTGTGACTTTATGCTGAAACAGGCTTCTAAAAGTTCAAGCCAACTGGCAGCACCTCAAAAGCACTCCTGATTCTACTTTTGGTGGAAGTATGGCACTGTAAGTACTGTGGTGACTTTTTATGGTCATTCCATCCTTACAAACTAGAATATTCTGTGGTAATACATTTTTAGCCATCTTTTGTGCAGCTAGCAATTGCAAACAAAGAAGAAAGTCAGCATTTTCATAGTATTATTATACTGGGGATTGGGATGAGCCTCTTTGATGGTAGTGGGCATAACAGAAGCCTTCCATTCAGGCTAAAAGAGGGGAAAAGTAAATGCTCCTTTGTTTGGAGATATCTGAAACAATAGGAGCTACCATCCAAAACATAAGCCACATATAAGACCATTCAGAAATCTGAATAATGTGGGCCAAGGGGCAGAGGACCGATTTTGATTGCAGTTGTGTGTCTGTGGGAGAACAAGAGTGAGAAGGGGCAGAGACACCACAGAAACACACAAAGAAGAAGCAAATAAGCCCCAATCATGGTCAGATGAACAATGGCAACATGACCCAGAGAAAAAGCTAAGAAAGAATATTCGGAAGAAAGTGCCTACCATGTTCAGGGGCAAAGGATTTTGTGTGCATTCTTTGTAAATAAACAGGATTGCATTAAAGAAATACATGAAGAGCATCAATTTCTCTTCCTAAATAAAACAACCCACAACACTCCAAAAACTGGCTAACTGCTTGAGTCAGATGGGGTAAGTAATAGTAATGTGATGGTTGCTATATGAAATTCAATGATAAAACAGATTTCACCACATGATCAACTTGCTTTTTGTTGACCACAATTTGAGAATCATGGTTGTAAATCATTCTAATGCATGTGTTGAACAGCCATAAAAATGTAAAAGGAAATCAAGCACAGTAAAACAAAAATAAGCATTATTTATTTTACTGTTCTTTTAATTTGTAAGATTAGAAGGATTTCTAAATAAATTATTATAAAACAATATTTAGTGCCAAATGAACATCATAGAGGTGAGAACAAAGAAAAACACAGACTAAGAGAGAAAAGGAAGGTGGAATAACTTGTACAAAAAGGAGATAATTTGGGAGGATCAAATATTATGTCTTTATCATTTTGAGTAAAAGACCCATTCTTAATTTAATTAAAATTAATTTAACAGATTTAGTTGTATAGCTTTGGGGGAGGATACCTCTTGTTTTTCATACATACAAGAGGTTAATCCCTGCTTTAAGTGTAGTATATAACTACACCATAACTATGAAGCTACAACTGATGTGTCCACAATACCATATCATTACAATAGTATGTGACCACCTTCTGACCTGGTGGTGATTTCCCAACACAGACTATTCCCAGAACAGCCATAAATAATCTGAGAATACAAGGCTATACATAAGGACACAGCTGGTCAGAATATGGGTGCATGTCATTAAATGCTTCCCTTGTGTGGGAACGCTCCCAAATTGGGAACATAACAGTAGCCTGTAGTATGGAACTCCAGATATGATCACATAGGAACATTATAGAAGAACTGTGCTTGTTTTCCTGGGCTAATCAGCAACCTCTTCTGAAACATAAAGCCTGTAAAGAGGCCAAGAGCTTATTTTTGAAGCTACAGGACTGAAGGAAGAAAAAAGGGAGTGGAGGGGGAAAGGAAAATTTAGTGAGTCTGTAATATCAATAAATGATTTTAACCTTAAAATCCTTCCCAATTTCTGTTTTCTATTACTAAAACTAAAAAGCACATAAGGTTAGTTACATAGCGCCAAACTACTCTATTTCCACTTTATATTGTTTGATTTGATGATACTGTCAGAATAGTCCCTAAAAGAGTATATCACTATGTGGTACCAAATTTCTTCTATAGGTGAGCAAAGCTATATAGAGCTGTAGCTTCTGTATTTGCTTTAAGATGATTTTGACATCTGATGAAATTATCCTAAAATATTTGTCTATTGCCTGACAACATGATGGATAGGCCACATAAATCAAATCATCTTGTATCAAATTTCCTTTTTCAAATAATTTCTAAATTTAAAGTTAGCCATAAAAGGTATTGAAGTATCATTTGTTCTACCGTACCTCACTGTCAAAATAAAAATCAGAGCAGACAATATTTTGTGAG
The DNA here is from genome assembly GCF_026122565.2 of Emydura macquarii macquarii. Lineage (NCBI taxonomy): Eukaryota > Metazoa > Chordata > Testudines > Chelidae > Emydura > Emydura macquarii. Next base: position 81,685 of record NW_027130457.1, read on the forward strand.
AAAAAGTATCAAAATATTTTTTTTTTAAAGTTAATGCCTACCAGTTAATTAATATGATTGCCACAGTAGAAAGACACTTACTAATATAAGGAAAAATTGTCACCTGGCAACTTTATTACAATATAATCAGCAACCACTAATTCCCACTGGCTTGATGTTGGGAAGAAGTATAACCTTTACTTTCTCCTTCAACTATTTATAAAGGGACCGGGAGATATGGCTAAGGCAAAGGACATAGTGAAACTCAAAAAAGGACTAGATATGCATATGAATAATAAGAATATCTTTAATTTCCACTAACTAGGATCAAAATGTATAAGAGCTATCAATAATGTAGATACTAAGACATTACCTGATTGGAGAACATTCTTCTATCATCACCATTGGCTCTGTTTACCACTAAAGAATCTTCTGCTCTCCAGTATGGTCTGTATGGGCATGATCCCTTCACAAAAAGAAGTTATACCTAGTACTTTGCCTGCCACTGCATTACAGGTTGCTTTAAGCATACTCACATCAATAGCCTCTGCATCCTTGAAGGTATTGTTCCTCCTGGGAACAATACACTGGGAAGCTGCTAGTAGAGTACAATGCACAAGGCAACGCACAGATCCAGGACATTCACTGTATAACACCAACTGTGAGTTCACTGAAGTAAAAACAAAGTTTTTTTGCCACTGTAAAACCCTCAACATTGTCATGCAAACAGACAGGGGTGCAATTATGATGAACAAGAGAAGAGAATGACCCTTAAGCCTGTGCTTGCAGTTTCCACCAGCATTTACCATCTGGTGCAGATCAACCTTGGACAATATGGTATTGCCTAAATCAATTCTGCACTGGAGTTGGCCAGTCTTGAGCCATGATGATCAAGTAGGGCTACATCTTTGGCTCCAGTAACTAGAACTGTGACAGACAACCTCAAAATATGAAAAATCTCAATGCCAGCTGCTTGAGCACGAATGTTCTTCCAGGGACCTGGCAGAGTGCATATGCATGTGCATCAGGTCAAGGATATTGTAGGCATGCGGGTCCTCCCTTGTTGTCAATCTTTGAGGCAGGCCATGCCTCTTTGCGACACAATCCTAGAATGACAGTGTGCAAAAGGAAAAGTTAATAGTCTATAGGATTCAAAACCCTCAGGCAGAGTAGAGCAGTGACTAGTTCAGGGGCCGAATCCCTTAGGCACAGCAGGGCATCGAACAGTCCAAGGCTTCCACCCTCAGGTAGGGTAGGAAACAAAACAGTCTAGGGGCTCAGGCAGTGATAAGCACCAAATCACAGGCCTCCTGACCTAGTGGGGAGAGTCTGACACTCTAGGGATAGGGTGGCAGGGGGACCCAGATCCCCCCACTCCACCGGATCCCAGCCCAGGGCCCTAACAGTTACATCACTGTCAGTGGGGATCCGGCCACAATGCACTGACCAGTGCTCAGGTAGTAGCACAGACAGACTGTAATCAGCTATCACTGGGCTAATTCCTACCCTTCCCTTGGGATGTGCCTGAATTCTAGGGTCATCCTTTGTCTTCCTAGGGTACACTGAAATTGACAATCCCAGCAGTTCCTCAGTGCTGGGCATGTCTGGCAGCTCTGGTGAGTCCTTGGGCCAGCAGAAACCTTCAGCAGATTTCTGCTCCAGCAGCAGCATGTAAGTGTCAGTCTCCCTTGGTGGTTCCAGCCTAACTGAGCTACAGGACCTGACTTTTATACTTCCTGTCCTTCTCCTGTTTTTCTGGCGTGGCAGGCATGGATTTCCTGGTTCCACCCACTAAGGGGCATCTAGCCCTCCCTCTAGGAAGGCCACACCTCACTTGCTACCGATGCGCATGGATGTGATGGAAAGCTGAATGAGGACATGACAAGAGGAGATATCTATCCTCATGCTTCAGGATAAACCAACAAACAACTGCTAGTATTAGGAAGGAATTTCCCTCACAGTCTTGTTATTGTATAATTGTCTATTATGGGGATTTTACACTTTCCTATAAGGCATATGATATTGCTCACTGTTATAGATAGGATACCACAGTGGATGGACCATTTATCCCGTGGATATAGTGTACTTAGATTTTCAGAAAGCCTTTGACAAAATCTTTCACCAAACGCCCTTAAGCAACTTCAGCGGTCATAGAATAAGAGGGAAGGTCCTCTCCAGTATCAGTAACTGGTTAAAAGATAGGAAACAAAGGGTAGGAATAAACAGTAAGTTTTCAGAATGGAGAGAGTTAAATAGTGATATCTCCCAGGGTTCTGTACTTGGACCAGTACCGTTCAACACATTCATAAATTATCTGGAAAAAAGGGGTAAACAGTGAGGTGGCAAAATTTGCAGATGATACAAAACTACTCAAGAGAGTTAAGTCCAAAGCAGACTGCAGAGTTACAAAGGAACTCACAAGACTGGGTGACTGGGCAACAAAATGGCAGATGAAATTCAATCTTGATAAATGCAAAGAAATGCACATTGGAAAACATAATTCCAACTGAACATATAAAATGAAGGGGTCTAAGTTAGCTGTTACCACTCAAGAAAGAGATCTTGGAGTCATTGTGGATAGTTCTCTGAAAATATCCACTCAAGGTGCAGCAGCAGTCAAAAAAACTAACAGAATTTTAGGAACCATTACGAAAGGGAGACAGAAAATATTGTATTGCCTCTTTATAAATCCATAGTACACCCACATCTTGAATACTGCATGCAGAGCTGGTCACCCCATCTCAAAAAGGATATATTGGAATTAGAAAAGGGCAACTAAAATTATTAGGTGTATGGAAAAGCTTCCCTATGAGAAGAGATTAATAAGACTGAGATTTTTCAGCTTGGAAAAGAGATAACTAAGGGGGGATATGATAGAGTGATATGAGAAAGTATGGCATGGAGAAAGTAAATAAGGAATTGTTATTTATTCCTTTTCATAAGACAAAAACTAGGGTCATCAAATGAAATTAATAGGCAGCAGGTTTTAAACGAACAAAAGGAAGTATTTCTTCACACAATGCACAGTCAACCTGTGGAATTCCTTGCCAGAGGATGTTGTGAAGGCCAATCCTATAACAGGGGTTCAGAAAAGAACTAGATAAGTTAATGGAGGTCAATCAATGGCTATTAGCCAGGACAGGCAGGGATTGCAGTTTGCCAGAGGCTAGGAATGGCTGATGGGATGGATCACTTGATGATTACCCATTCTATGTATTCCTTCTGAAGCACTTTATTGGCTACTGTCGGAATACAGGATATTGGGCTAGATGGACCATTGGTCTGACCCAATATGTCTGTTCTTATGTTCTAAGATGGCTATAAGATGGGTGCACAACTAGTTGAAAGACCACATTCCAAGAATAATTATCCATGGTGTGCTGTCAAAGTGGAAGGATGTATCTAGTGGAGCCCCATCGGAGTCAGTTCAGGGAATAACAACGAGAGTCCTGTAGAACTTTAAAGACTAACAAATTTAATTTCTGCATGCATAAGTTTTCATGGTCTGTAAACCACTTTGTCAGTTGTAAGGAATAGAAATCACATTGGAGGTATATATATACATATTGTGATATAGCGAGGGCAGAGGGCAGTAGGAGAGTGGTCTATTTGCAAACTAGGAGGTGTTAGCCCACCCACCGCTCAAGGCCCCTCCCCCAGCCTAAGGGGAGGATCCACTGGACCCAGAGTGCAACTGATTCCTTGGGACAACGAATGGAAAAACAGGAAAGGGCGTGGGGGTCAGAAGTATAAATGAAGGTATAAATTAAATGAAGGGAACCGGAAGGGGACACCAGCTCCGTAGCCGCCGCACCACCTTGTCCATTAAATCTTGCCAGTTTTCCGCCGGGGAGGGATGGGTGGCAGAGAGGTAAACTCCCAGATAGAGCAGCGGACCCACGCTCCACCGGATGGCTTGAAGCGCAGGTGGGAGGGAGCTCACCCGCCACCCGGCCCCTACCATCAGGCCAGAGCTCTTGGCCCAGTTGACCCGGGTGGAGGAGGCTGCCGGTCCCCGTGCGGTCCCGCTCCTCGAGGGTGGTGTTAAAGTCCCTACCCAGGACCAGGCACTCACAAGGATCCAGAGCACCGAGGAAGGCGGCCGCCCACTGAAAGAACCGCACCTGCTCCGGGCCCGCAGTCGGGGCATAGACGTTGACAAGGTTCAACGTCAGCCCCTCCATGCAGACCCAGAGGTGCAGCAGATGGCCCAGCACAACCTCGGTGATCCCCAGCACCTCGGGCTGCAGATTGCGGGAGAACAGGGTGGCTACTCCGCCCACGCGGGTGGAGAGGTGACTCAGGTGCACCCCGTCCCCTCACTCCAGCCGCCAGCTGGCCTTGGTGGCTGGGAACGCCACAGAGTACCCCACCTCCCGAAGAAAGGAGAGCACCTGTGTCCTGTGGAGATCCGTCCTGCAGCCCCTGGTGTTCAAGGTGATGAAAGTGACAGGCATTATTAGGAGGGCTGGGGGGGATCCTCACGGCCAGGAACGCCAGCGGTTTTCGCTGGGCTCTGCAGCAGCCAGTGACCGGTCCCGAAGGCCATCAGGGCATCACGTAAGCTGCAGGCCCGCTGGTAGGCCGCGGCGTCCTGCCACCCTGTCCCTTTCCCATCCTTCAATGTGGCCCTCACAGCCCGGAGGACGCGATGGAAATCCCCCCAGCGCTGCAGCGCAAGCTGCACCCGGTTCCGGGCACCACATGAGTCCCGGAGAAAGGTGTGCAGCTCCTCGTGCAGCGACTCAGGGGGTTTGTCCTCCAGCCCGGCCCCTGCAGCGGCCCCGCTACTGGACGGGGCAGATGACGGGGGCAGAGGTGGAGGGAAGACAGCAGCCCCTAAAGGGCCAGGAGAGGTGAAAACAAAGGCCACCTCCTGGGAGCTCTCCAGAGGGAAAGAGACAACTCCAGGGGTGGCGGGGGCACAGGTAGTGGGGGGAGGGAGGAAGGGTTCAGGGGCGGGAGTTGGAGGAGGGGTGGGATCAAGGAGAAGGGGAGGAGTCGAGACAGGGGCCGGGTCGTTGTAAAGGGCAGGGGGAGGAACAGGGTCAGGAGTAGGTGCGGGTTCTGCGGCGGCTAGGCCAGCGGGGCGTGGTGTCTCCGGAATGGGGCCGGGACCTGGAGGTATGGACGAGGAGGGGGGAACGTCCTCAGGGCCAGGGTCAGGAGCCGCACCGTCTGTGGCTCCACACTGCTGGGGAGGGGTGACTCAAGGAGGGACTCTAGGAGGGAGATGGTACCATTCACAGCTGCCGCTGCAGTCTCCTCAGCCGGTGCCACCCACCGGGCCCAAGCAGGGGGAGCGGTGGAAGGCCCGGGTCCAGCAGCACCCTTGCGAGACTTGTAGGGGCGTTCACCCCCCTCGGTGACGAGGGGGAGGGGGCGCTGGGTCCCAGCCTTGTGCTTGTCATGCTTACCCTGCACGAGCACCCAGCCCTCCAAGGTGGAGGGCTGGGCGGTGGTGGCAGGGCCAGGGGGCAAGAGCGCAGGGGACAGGGTATGGGAAAGTGGAGGCAGGGCAACAGGGGAAGGAAAGGCCCCCCCCCGGGGCAAGCCCCCTCCAGCACCCACCAAAGGCAGCCCTAGTTCCCTCTCCCCCACAGGCCCCACCAGACTGCTCCGGGCATCAGCGGGGCCTGCCTGCTCGTCTGGGCACACCGGGGAAGGCAACCCTGGGGCCAGAGCGGAGGTGGCAGTCGATGGAGGAGGGTGGCCACAGGGACCGCACGGCTGAGGAGGGCGCCACCACTGGTCTGGCTGGCGCCCCCCTGTGTCCCGGGGGTCCCGGGCTCCCCGCTTTGCTGGGCCAGGGGGCAGTCCCTCCGGATGTGCCCCGTCACCCGGCAGAGGAAGTACCGGGCCTCTCCCACACTGTAATGGACCCAATACTGGGCCCCTTGAGAGCATTAATACAGAAGATTGCACTCACCTTTTAAAAATTCTATTAGTCTCCTCTGAAATCCTCTTGGTATTTTCTGATTGAATGTCCCCAAAAGCAACATCTTTAAGGCACAGCTCATGCAATCCATAGAATTTATGATGTCATTGAATGATGCATTCTGGATTACCATCAGAAAACCAGTAAGTATTATACCATAAGGATTTCACAGAGAAAAAGAGAATTGAAATCTATTCTGTGCTGAATACCTCTTCCCATCCTGAATAGTAGGGGGAATTCTGTAAGGGAATTTGGGCGTAACTCAATTTTCATATTTACTTTCCAATTTACCTTTAAGAACTCTTTTCTGTTGGACATTTCTGCTCACAGAACCATAGGAAATGTATAACATTTTTTAAAAGTATGAACATAAAGTCTCATCACTATTCAAAGTCTTTAGAAAGATTGGAAGTTATATTTTAAATGGCATGGTGTTTATTAGAGCCAAACATAGCCTTCATCATAAAACATTAATTTAAATATATGTGTAAGGTGCAGTATAATAGAATCCTATTAAATTATAATTAGACAAATTTATAATGGAATTATTAGCATCTCATTCCCATAATTTATTACCAATATTTTGTTCTTCATTGAAATATATATAAAGTTTAAAACCGATCAAAGTGATTATTAGTTTTAAAATGTTGTAGGAATGTGTTAGCAATGCCTTGTTCAAAGTCCCAATTAGCTTCTTAGGCTTTGATATATGATAACCCATTGTTCTAGTGGCAAAAATAAAGGGACTGATGAATTTAACTATCCTGAAGAAAGATTCACTGCAGTCTTCTGACTTGTACAGAAAGGACCAACATTTTCCGAAACAGCTTCCAGATGAAACTCCAATTGACTTAAGTTGCAGCAGCAGCAGTGACACCATATCTACCTGAACAAATAAGAGAATGTGTCCTAAATGCAAAATTACACATACTGTATCTACCCAATTTGCATGTGAAAATCTCTTGAGCTTGAAATCAGATCTGCATGGGCAGATTCTTGCATTCATGTGAACCACTACTGAAGTCAATCGACATTGTGGACCTATATGTGCATCTCTGAGAAGTCAGACCACTAACATGGATTTAAATACCTAATTTTAGTAATTCTTCAAACTGAATGCAGCACAGGCAACTAAAGCAGGAAAATAAAACAAACAAAAGAAAAACCACCCTGGGAAGTTACCCTAGACGTAGTACTAAAGTTCCCATAACTCAGAATGAAAGAAACAATGCCTCCAAGTCCCTCAGGGATAAGTTTCCAGAAAAAAAAGTCTCAGTGCCTTCCCTTTCTTCAAAAGAAGAAACAGATTTTCAACCCCCTTAACAGAAACAGTCTGTACAGAAACAGAGTCCCAGTTCCTCCTCCTTTCAAGAAAGAAACATGGGAAAATTCCAAGTGGGTTTTCAATAAACTAACTCAATCTCATATCTGTGAGCATCATTGCTTCCCTGTACAGCAACTCCAAGCAACTAATTTCTTCTTCCTTTTAAATGCTACAAACTAGTTTCACAGAAGACTAAGGAGCCCCAGATGTTTAGATGAGTTAACACTTTACCATACACATCTGGAACCTCAGGGTTTCCTGAACATACTAGGTCCCTGATGGGTATCAGACCTGGTCACTGACCAAAGTTTGAAATTTTTTAAATGTGTGACCTTTCTGTCTTTGAAAACACGAGTCTTTCACACCCCATATTTAAATATTTATTAATGCATACCCAAAATGGCTTGCTACAGCGATATGTCTACACTGAGATTAAAAAATGCACAGCACTGAGTCTTAGACCCCAGGTCAGCTGACTCAGGTTCATGGGAGTTGGATTGTGGGGTTAAAAATAGCAGCATGGAAGTTTGGGATTTGAGGCCCTCCCACTCCATGGGATCTCAGATCCTGGGCTCTAGTTCAAGCCCAGACATCTACACTACACTTTATAGCCCCACAGCCTGAGCCTCACAAATGCAAGTCAGCTGACCTGGGCCAGGCACAGCAGGTCTTTCTTTAAACATAGTTATCAAACCATTCCTACTTTTATCTTTATGAACAAATTAAAAAAAGGTACATGTGACAGCACACCCTAACAAAATAATTGATTAAAAGCACACTATGGCCTCAAAATGAGTAAAGAGAAGATTGAAGTTGTGTGGGTGTCTTATGCAGAACGAAGACAGATGAACATCAACATCAAGGGCCAGTGCCTAAATCAGGTTAGTGCATTTAGGTATCTGGGGGGACTGGCTAGCAGCAAATAGAGAAATCAATAGAGAATTGCAAACAAGACTGCTGAGGGCAAGGGAAGTCTGATTCACAGTAAGTGCATTTATTTATGATAAACAGATGCCAAGAAAGCTTAAGGGACATCTATACCTAAGGATGGAAAGATCAGCTCTTCTGTACAGATCAGAGACATGTGTGATCAAAGGGAAGCACTTGAGAAGACTTGAAGCCACTGACATAAGATGTTTGCGGGCAGTAAGAGGAGTGATATTGCTGGACCTTATGTGTAATGATATAATCAGGAGTGAGACCAAAGTCTCCTGTGTTAGAGAGAAGCTGCAAGAAAGGAGGCTGAGATAATATGAGCATGTATGAAGGATGGATGAAGGTAATCCTGTTGTGGAGGAACAAGAGATTAGAATTTGTGGGCTGAGAAAAAGAAGATGACCAAAAAAATGTTGGCTAGAGTGTATGTGGGTGGAGTGGATGTGGAGCAAGCGCTGGATCAGCAAGCCTGGAAAAAATTGATCTGGCAAGCTGACTCCATCTAGCTGGGGAAGATAAGAACAAGCATTTACATTTCTTTTATATTCTTCACTTACATATCAGACTGATCAAAAACATTAGTTTTCCTACTCATAAAAAACATTTAAACAGTATGAACTATGACAGGGTCAGACTAGATGGCTACCAAAGAGTGCTACTATTTGAGATCTGGGAAATGCTAAAGCTCCCCCCCCCCCCAGCCTAAGAGGAGGAGACACTGGACCCAGGACTCAATTGACTTCGGGAGACAACTAATGAGAAAACAAGAAAGGGCATGAAGGTCAAAGGGTCAAATAGAGGGAACCGGAAGGGAACACCAAGCAGAGAACCACGGACAGTGCCCACTGGCCCGGAAGGCATCTAGGGAGACACCAGACGCTGCCCAGAGGAACTCTGCCCGGAAGTGTGAACAGATGGAGAAATAGAAATAAGCCCCATAGTCGCAGAGCATCCCCTCAGCCCTCCTCCTCTCCCTGGTGTTGTAGAGGGCCAACTTAGCCAGTGCTAGGAGGAGGTTGATGAGGAGATCCCGTGACTTAGTGGGGCCTCGGCTGGGGTGTGCATAGAGGAACAGGTGAAAGGAAAAAAGGGAAGCCAGAACCTCAGCAGGAGGTTCTGGAGGAGCAGGAACAGGGGCTGCAGGCTGGTGCACTCAAGGTAGATGTGTGCCAGAGTCTCCCTCATGCTGCAGAAAGGACAGGTATCAGGGCAAGGGGTGAACCACTCCAAGTATACACCCGTGCTCACAGCTCTGTGAAGGAGCCACCAACTGATGTCCCCAGCAGGCCACAGGGTCAGGGTGGAATAGAGACTGGCCTAACGGGGGGTCTCGCTCTCCATAGGTGGTATCAGGTCCCACCCTTTGGTATCTGGGCGGGACACAAGGGTGAGGAAATGAAGGGTGTGGAGCACAAGCGTGTACAGATGGTCCCTGGGCACGGTCTGGAAACAGACCGGCTTCAAGTCTAGCAGCCAGCTTGGTGCATGGGAAGAGGGTGGTTGAGGGGGCACATGGGGTCAGGGACCAATAAAAAGCACTGGAAACCTAGGACTGAGGGGGGGACGGGGAGAGCCCTCTTGTAGGACCTGCTCGAGGTAAACCCGAGCAGCAGGAGGCAAGGCTGCCCTCACCTCCTGGAGTACACGCTGGGGGGGTTTGAAGAGTTCAGAGCCCCATGCACCAAGCTAGAGCCTAGGGATCCACCCAGTCCTCCTGGTCATAGTCCAAGAGGTCTCTGATCCTGGTGATGCCTGCCAGGACCTTCGTCCATCGCACCAAGGGGAGTTGGGGGTTGTGTAGCAGGGGCTCCACGAGAGGTCCTCCTGCTTGGTGACCACAATGGAACTGACAGCTGATACCAGCCTGCAGGTCTGGATGGGCTCCTGATAGAAGACCAGCAGCTTGTGGAAGACCTCTTGGATGGAGATAAAGGAGCTGCCAATCGTATTGGAGCCCTCGGAGGCGGCGGAGGAAGGTATGCGCCAAGTGGCTCTATGCCGGACTACCTGCACTATAAAGGAGTCTCTGCAGGGCCTAGAGGTGGAAGGTGTGGACTTGGCTGTGGAGAAAGCACAGGCCCCGCCCTCCTTCCTCTAAGGGGAGGCTCAGGATCAATGCAGAGACCCAGTGCAGTCCTGGTCAAAAGAACTCCAGAATTGTCTTCTGGAGGTTGGCCAAGAACCTCGGGGTTGGGACCAGGGTGTAGACTTGGTGCCAGAGCATGGACAGGACTAGCTGGTTGAGCACCAGTGCCCTCCCCTGAAGGGAAAAGCATTGAGGCAATCCTGTCCACCTCCGCAGCAACTCAGACACCCTGCTTTCTAAATCATGCCAGTTCTCTGCCTAGGAGGAATGGAGGGCAGAAAGTTAAATGCCCATATAGAGCACAGGACTTGAGCTCCACCAGATGACTTGAAGCGCAGGTGGGAGGGAACTCGTCCATCACCCGCCCCTACCATCAGGCCAGAGATCTTGACCCAGTTGACCCGGGCGGACGAGGCCACCGAGTAGCCAGCCAGGCAGGACTCCAACCATGCTAAATCGTCTGGGTCCTGGACCACAAGGATTACGTTGGCGTACGCTGACAGGACCAGCCTCAGCTTTGGGTCATGGAGCACCAACCCTGTCAACCTCTGGTGGAGAAGATGGAGGAAGGATTCGATGGCCAGAGAGTATAGGTGGCCTGACAGTGGACAGCCTTGACGCACTTTTCGCCCGAAGCTGACCAGTTCAGTCAGGGTCCAGATGAGCCTGACCAGGCACTCTGCAGAGGCATACCGCACCTGGAGAAAGTTCACGAAATGGGGCCCGAAGCCAAACGCCTGCAGGTGCCCAGAAGATACCCATGGTCCATCCTGTTGAATGCCTTCTCCTGGTCCAGGGCCAAGAGGGCGAATGATAGACCATCCCTATACTCAAGCTCCAAGAGTTAGCAGACCAAATAGAGGTTGTTAAAGATGGTTCAGCTTGAGACGGTGTAGGTCTGATTGGGGTGGACCACGTCCTTTAGCATGGACCCCAGCCTCAGCAAGATGGCCTTGGTTACAATTTTATAGTCTGTGCTGAGGAGCAAGATGGGACACCAGTTCCAAAGGTCATGGAGGTCCCCTTTCTTGGGCAGCAAGACGAGCATGGCCCGCCTGCACGAGAGGGGGGAACACGCCGCTGCCTTCTGACTCGGGCCAAATAATGGCGAGGTCGGGACCAAAGACGTCCCAGAACACATGGTAGAACTCTACAGTCAGCCCATCCATGCCCGGAGATTTATTCATGGGCATGAGATGGAGGGCTTCTGAATACTTGGCCAGAATGAGAAGTAGCTCCAGCCAGTCCCGGTCATCCACGCTGATGGTGGGGAGTTCATTCCAGAGCACCTTGCAGGCAGTGGCTTCGGTTGGATCCGGGGGGAAGAGGCTAGCATAGAAGGCCCTGCCCTTCCACACATCTCTGCCAGATGTGTGAGGGGGGTGCCATCCTCAGATAGAAAGCAGGTGATGTGCTTTCTGGCCCCCCTCCATTTCTCCAGGGCATAGAAGAAGCGGGAGCCATGATCCATCTCCTGAAGGAGACGGATACAGGATCAAACAAAAATGCCCCGATCCCAAAGGTCTTCAAGGGCCCAGACATTCTCCTGCTTCTCCTGGCACGCTCCACAGAGGGATGGATCCTTGGGGCTGACGGCCAGATGCCTCTCAAGCTCTAAGACCTTCCACTCCAGCTGCTCTATACCCGCATCCCTCTGCCGGCTGGCCTCCCGAGTGTAGTTGCGGCAGAAGAGCCTGGCACGCACCTTCCCCACATCCCACAAGCACCACGCCGAGGGAAAGGCATGCCTCTGCCCCCGCCAGCCCAGCCAGAACTCCCAGAAGAACGCCACAAAGCCCACATCCTCCAGGAGGCTGCTCTTAAAGTGCCAATAGGCCTCTCTGCTGTGGGAGAGGTTGTCATGGTCACCATATGGTGATCTGAGAATGGGGCCGGCTGGACACTGGAAGAGTGGGCCCGCAGAAGATAGTGACATGATAAATAGATGCAGTCCAACATGAAGTGGCACGAATGATTGTCCCCCACCCGGACAAAGATGAAAGTAGTGACATCATCCAGGTGGTGGTCACACCAGACGTCCACCAGGGAGTGATGGTCGATCTCCTGGAGGACATCTTCAGCGGCCTGGTACTTCTCAGTTCCTGTGAGGTCCCATTCCTCAAAGGTGGTGTTAAAGTCCCCGCCCAGGACCAGGCACTTTTGAGGATCCAAGGTGCCGAGGAAGGCAGATGCCTGCTGGAAGAAACACACCTGCTGCAGGTCCGAGTTTGGGGTGTAAACATTGACCAAATTCAATGCTAGCCCCTCCCTACGGTCCCGGACATGCAGCAGGTGACCCAGCATTACCTCAGCAACCCCCAGCACCTCGGGCTGTAGGTCAGGGGAGAGCAGGGTGGCCATTCTCGCTGCACTGGTGGAGAGATGGCTAAAATACACTCTGTCCCCCCACACTAGCCACCAGTTGACCTCGGAGGCTGGAGTTGTATGGTTCTCCTGCAGGAACACCACAGAGTACCCTCCTTCCTGAAAGAAGTAGAGCACCTGGCACCTGCGGACACCCATCCTACAGCCCCGGGTGTTTAACATGGCAAAGATGGTTGGGGTGATGATGAGAGCTGGGGAGGATCCTCATGGGCAGGAGTGCTGGGCCCCAATCAGGCCCCACAGAAATCTAGGTCATGAGTGAGTCATGGGCCCACTGGTAGGCCATAGTGTCCTGCCTCCTGGTCCCTTTGCCCTCTCTCAGTATAGCCCTCACGGTCCCGAGGACGAGGTGGAAGTCCCCCCAGTGCTGCAGGGCGAGCTGCACCCTGTCTCTGGCCTCTTGGGAGTCAACTAGGATAGCGTGCAGTTTGTCCTGCAGTGCAAGGGGGTCCAGGGTCAAAGCATCCAGGCTGCCCTCTGGCCAGGTCCTCGTGGTGGCCCCATAGCCAGACAAGATGGGCAGACAGGGGGCTGATTCCCAATGGCACAACGGATGGCAGCAGAGGGAAAACAGCAGCCCTAGAGTGGAAGGGAGTCTACCTCCCGTATTGCTGCCGCCCCTGGGGTTGTGTCATTTCCCATTCCATCCACCAACTCCTGAGAGGCCCCGCCCCAGGACATGCTGTGGTGGTGACAGGGTCCATCCATTCATCTGGGAGTGACGCGGAGGCTACCTCCATGTCCCAAGTGGTGGTCGAGATGTACACAGGAGGAGGAGGAGGGGCGGCTATGGCACCCGGGCTCTCAGGGTCGCCCGCGGTGGCAGGGCCGCCACCTGCTGGACCCTCGGGGGGCCAGGTGCTCCTCCATGCTGGGCTACAGGGCAGTTCCTCTGGATGTGCCCTGTTGTCTGGCAGAGGATGCACAGGGCCTCCCTTGACAAATAATGAGCCCTGTATTGGGCCCCTTGATGGGGCACCAGGGAGGACCCCTTGAGAGCCTCCCCATCATGTGTTGCCACCAGCAGCAGTTAGATTTGGACCTGCTGATGGAACGACTAAACATGACAGAGGATGGTGTCCTTGTAGCCCAGTAGGAGAGGCTGACGAAGGAAATGGGCTTCCCCAGGGTGGAGAGGAAAGATAGCAGGCAGTGTTAGGGAGGAAGGGTGGGACGGAGGTTAGCACCACCTGTAAGCCCAGGTTCTCTAGAGGCTCTAAGGGTACATAGATGCCACCCATCGCCAGGCCCTTCTCTACCGCCTCCTGGGCAGCAGTCTCCCATGCCAAGGAGATCACTATCTTTCCATACATCACCCCCCCACCACCACCACCCACGTCAACACCTGCACATAAGTCTCAACATGGGGCGAGGTGGCTACCAGGAGGCAACAGACACCAAGCCTCCTGCTCAGGGTGGGGAATGGATCCCTGACCACTACAGATGTTACTTGAGGAGGCAGCAGGGGCAGATGACAGGGCAGCGGCTGGAGAGGAGATGGTTACCTGGGTGTACACTCTGGGGGTCAAGGCAGGAGGGGACGGCAGGGGAATGGGGGTCTACAGCTGATGGTGGGGCCATAGTGTGGACAGCAGCCTCCGCCCTTCTTTTTCCCCTGGCTCTTTCTGCCGGCCAAGGAAGTTGTAGCAGCAGCGGTGGAGGTCCCTCCCATGCCTGCCACTGCTCCCGTGGGTGTAATATTGGCTTTAGATCCAGCATCAGCAGTGGTCATAGTGGTAGCCGTGGGAATGGGTGGGGGAACAGACTGAGGGCAGGGGACAGGGTCAACCATGGGAGAAGTTCCCCCCACAGTCTCCCCATCCATTTGAGACAGGGGACAGGAGCAAGCACCGAAGGGGGTGGGCAAAGGGGTGGGGAAGGGCTGACCGTTCCTCCCCTCTAGAATGCAGGTAAGGGAGGAGGGTACTTAGAGGGAAGAGTCACAAGGGAAAGCACCAGGGAAAAGGGGACAGTGTCAGACTAGATGGCTACCGGAGAGTGCTAGAAGGCCAATATAACAGCCCTCAGCTCAACAAGTCTCTTTTCCCCTGGTAGCTGAGCAGGGATTACTCCAGGTTAATTAACACATGTGGAGCCAATCAAGGCCCCACCCAGGACTTGTTAAAACCCTCCCCTCCAGAGGAAGGGTGTGGCTGCAGTTGAGAGAATCAGGCAACCTATCAGAGAGTGTGTGAGCAGGCATGATGTTAGGAGAAGGAGCAGAACGCTGGCAGAAGAGAACTCTGCACATACAAAGACTGGGGGGAGGGAAAAACTGTGCTTGAAGAGGGCAAAGGACCTTTCCCAGGCCTGGAGGCCTGAAGGAAAAGACCCTGCCAGAAGGGGAAAATAGAACTGGACATTTGGTTCAGCACTACCACACCCAGTAGGGCTGTCAGAGGTCAAAAGCCTTCCCTTGAAAGGAGGCCAGGAAAGCCCCTGTCCAAGTAGGGTCCAGACATTAAGTCAAGGGGCACAGGGAAGTAACCCAGGGAAGCTAGCAGCTTTCCCGAAGCCACAGCACAAGGCTGCTGCTTGTAGGGTCCCTGATTTGGGGCCTGGAGTCGAAGGTGGGACTGGGCCCCTCCCCCACTCCCTATCAGCCATTCACTGGAGGGGCAAGAGCCCCAGTGAAGAGGCAAGGGCCTCTGAGAACCAGAGACAGGACTGGGACCCAGTAGGAAACGGTCATTTTAGAGAGGCTGTATTACCCTCCCCCACAACTAGAGGATGGAACTAAGGGAAGAAGCAATTCCCTGACCTAGTGTTAAAAGGTAACGCTGGACCCACCAAGGTAGAGGAAGTTCTTTGTCACAGTACATAAGTTTGGCAAGCAAATACCCACTGTCCCCTGCACCACAAAAAAAATGGGAGTGATGTTATTTGATCCAAGACTATCCCTGACACTTTTCTTGATTCTTTCAGATGGCAATCAAAGGAACAGGATGTTAGACTTCAGAAGACAGTCCATCCTAGAAAAAAATGTCCAGGAGCTTTGCTGGCAGCTATGCCTCTGGCTATTTCACATAACTGTTCATAGGCTTTCTAGATTTTTGCCTTATATTAGATTTTTTTTCTAAACTTGCATATGCCATATATACATGTGAGATTTCTATGTAGAAAATCAACAATACTAAAATGGTGTGTGGGCCAAAATATTAGGATGCTAGCAAAATGAACACCTTGAATCTCATCTTTCTGTTACTTAACTACTCTCAGTAACAAACAAAATTGCAGGAAAATAGCTTTCACTTCACAAAACAGGCATACCCACTACTGGGCCATGAACCTGTAGGGCTTCACCCATTCAAATTTTAAAAATAGACACTTTCAGGGAGCACATTCCCAACATCAACCTCTCCAGCTTCTAATCATTTGAGCTGTCGGTCTTACGCTAAATGCTGATTCTTTATCACTTTATTAATAGAAAGCTCCAGTCATCAGGAAGATCTCTAGTATTTGTATCAATAAAAGGGGTTTTTCTTTTTATTCCAGAAGTGTCTTGCACTGACACTTGTCAGGGCAGCAGCACTCTGTACAAGCTAACAAACAAAAAAATTTCAACGTTTGTTGCCTCCACTCACCTCTTTTCTTTTAAAAGAAAAATGTTTTCAGGTCCTGTACTATAAATTACCTTCCTGGAGGATTATTGCAAGATATTCTAGACCTACCGAGTTAACAGCCAATAACTGCATACAGACTCCAAGGAATACCCACTGCCTTTTTACTGGGAGTAAACGTAAGCACGATAATGGGGTTGGAGGGATGGAAGGGGTAGGGAAGGGAACAAAGAAACTGCTTCCTAGAAATTGTTAAAACCAAAATGGAAAATAAAGGAATTAATCAAAACAGACTGACCAATATACTCCCATTCACTGAAATTGTTCTTATTTTATGCACTATGTTGTCTTTGGTGTCTATGTCTAATACACACCACTGTCAACTACTGGTTGGAATTAGAACTGATCAATTCTGTCAGAAAAGCCCTAATCCTATCACTGGTAATTCTTCTTTACACAGCTGAAGAGTTAGGGAGAACTGCACCTCTCCAGCACTCCTAATTTTCAATATAAACACCAGTGGGCTCAAAACCCAATGTGAAGAGACTACAAATAGGAAGACAGTCTGAAAAAAAAAGGAATCAAACAGGAGAATTCCATCTCCCAAAATACCTCAAAACAAACAAACCAAAAAAATCCATGAATATATATATATATATATATATAACACACACATAAGACACAATTTACTAACAGCATCCTACATTGGGCTGTTCTGTCCTTAAAGAAGGTTTGTCCATTAGATCAACTTTGAAAAAGAGAACAAAATCATATCTGGGGGGGAAAAATTACAAAGTTAGTTTGACAAACCTCATAATTTGTCAGGTTCTCAAAAAAATCAGTATATCAGGTTCAATGAATTAATTTATAAATATTACACACACGGAAAAACAAAACACTTGGTTAAGTAACAGTTACATTCATTAAATGAAATTCAAGAAGATACTCTGTGGAATACTTGTGTGGGGGTAAATAACATGGAAAGAAAACAAAAACCCTATTAAACTATGGTAGACACAAGCAAAGTTTACATAAATAATTCTGATACCAGACTAAACACTGAATTCACACACACTATTAAATAAAAAATTCTCTGTGACCAGCAATGTTGGTCGTGTTACCAAACAGGCACAATAACCACAAAGTATAAATTAAGCAATTGATAGTAGTTATCAAAGTCAGGTTTTCTTGCTTCAGACCTTACCAGATCTATCAGCTGCCAAAGGAACTCTTTCTCTAGATACTGCTAGGCAGCTGGATACATTGCCCCAACATGACTCTCAAAGCTCTGCCTATCTCATCTCCTGGTAGTTCTGTAACACATCTGTAATTAGCACTGGAAGCTGGAATTGTTCTAGACACAGGGGAAAAAAGATGACACAAGGTATCTGATTAATTTATGCTGCAATTTTATTAATTTCTCTGGGAATTATCCAGCAATAACTCATACAGTGCAGGTCATTATTTCTTCCTTAATCATTTCCATAAGGAGGAGGGCTACCATTAGCCTATCACTACTCAGATAGTTCCAGCCTATTGCTGGGACTCCATCACCCTCCTCCCACCCTATACACACACACCTTTACAAATTAAGGGATTGGGGAAAGGGGTTGTCTCCTCACTGTACCAGACATTAGGAATCCTATTCCCCTTCCCCAGATCCTTAGGGGCATAGATTATCCTAAATCCACTTCCAATTCTGGTTTATCAGGGAACTAGATCCCTGCATGGAAGGAGTATGTGCTGAGTTGCAACATCTTGTACTGTACTTCCTGACCTACCCCACTGGATCCCTCCCCCCAAAATAAACTTTTCTTATGATAATCCCAGGGGTAGGAACTGCTAATCCAGGAATGAGATGGGGCACATGCTGAAGGGAAAATCTATATACTCGCACTCAACTGTACAGGGACCAACGTACCCTGAGTCCCACCAGTGCAAGAGACGCACCATTGCCGGAGCTCGGAAAAGTGATTGTAAATCACCACTAAATCTCAATTCTCCACTCACTCACCATTGTGGTTGCATTTTACTTTCACTTTGCACTGACATAAATGACTGGAAAAGTTAGAAGGCAGTTAAGGAACAGATCCACTGGGCCCAATAACTGATTACTCTAATGCCCCTTTACACCCTCTGTAGATTTTAAGGGAATGTAAACTAGATATAAGTACCATTGGGAAATACCATTAACACAAAGAAGTTATCCCCAGCTGTCCTAGAGCTATAGAAACAACTTTATGCTGGCAACCATCCCACCCCTCAGGTTTGTAGGGGTGGGGAAAGGACAACTATGAATGGAGCATTGCTGTGCTCCGACTACTCTCAGCTATTGGATGACTGATGCAGTCAGATTATAAATTAGAGCAATCTTGTGTCTGTTCTGATTTGCACTGGGATTCCGGTTAGCCCCCAGATGGCCTTAGAATATGGAGAGTTGAATGGTGACTGAAAGGTATATAGGTTGTAATAAAAAAACAGCTGACATGCAAGGATGCTGGTTGAAATAAATGATCACCATCAAGACACAGTGAAAATGAAAAATCTGGCCAAAAGGTATGCCAGCTATAGGAAAAGTAGTTAATGTGAATTATGCAGTAGACACTAAAATCTATCAAAAAAACTGTTCCAAGTCATCCAGGTTACTGGGCCACTCAGCTCTAGGAAGGCAATAACTTGATTTCACAGAAGATAATAATCAGATGCACTAAAGTTAGTTGTGGCTCATGCTTTTTTCCAGGTGAGTACAC
This sequence comes from Emydura macquarii macquarii, assembly GCF_026122565.2. NCBI lineage: Eukaryota > Metazoa > Chordata > Testudines > Chelidae > Emydura > Emydura macquarii. The sequence continues at coordinate 100,643 of NW_027130457.1, forward strand.
ATGGTGAACACTAAGAATACTGCAAGAAATATTTGCTGCACATGGGGAAGAGGGCTTATGATGGGGTAAGGATGATCTCTTAAACTTAATGACTGAGCTTAAAAACATTTTAATTATGACACCATTAGTATAATCCCATTGTTTGTTTGTTTGTTTTTTAAAAAAGAGGTACACTTGACATGGACAACAGTTCCCATTAGCATACCTAATGGACAAGCTTTGTAAGTCAGCTGCCCAAGCCTGACAAATCCCTGATTTGAAATCAGTTTCCCTTCTCCTAGCTAACCTGCTTACTGAAGCTATCAAACCTCACCTGCCCCAGCAAGACTTATTTTAAGGCAGACTTTCTTTTCCATAGAATCCTTGTCATAGGGCTTGTGTGGCATTTTAAAGTGGTATCTGCACCACCAGATACCCAACCATGCCCTGCTGGAGAAAAGCTCCCAGTTGCTTATCGGATATTCGCAGCTGCCCTGCATCTGAAAGATGTTCCCCTACCCTCCACCCAGGGACATGCCTGATGGGAGTTGGTTGCTCCTTCACAGGGCACATCCAGTGAAGACCAGAGAGTTATATAGGATAGCTTTTGTGATGATTTTGGATGGAAGATGACCAAGGGCAGGGTCAAAGACTCTGTACATGGATATCAGCGGATCTTAGACAGACCCATTTGCACAGCAGCCAGGTGTACAATCATGAATTTTGGAAGAAGGCTATAAAAGTCACTGATTCTGAATAAGAAAGTGGCAAGAAAAAAGAAGATTTTTTTTAAAGAGGATTTATTGTTTTACAATTTTTCTTTCTCACTTAATAATATAACATATCACAATGAATGCAATTATTTTAAAACTTCAGCCTTAAATCATTTGAGAAACCCTAAAATTCAAAATAATTAATAAATCACAACTGGAAGAACTGTTTCTTTGGGAGTTTGGAAAGAATGGTTCCCCACAACCCCCTGTTGAGAAGGACTGTAAACAGTTGCTAAGCACAAAATAGGACACCAGGTGTTCTATTTTAACCATCTAAATATCCAGGACATACTGGGGAAAAACAGCACAGTTTTAATCCAGCAACAGAGAGGGTAGCAGAACATATTGTGCAAAAACTCATTGTACTGAAAGGTTATATAGGAGTTAAGGGTTAACGCTTCCCTTCCTCTTATGAGAATGTATGTTTAAAAATATCAGAGATCCAAGGATGCTTCTCAGTATCATATCCTGTCAAGGTGACTGATAAAAGTAGAAGCTTAAAACTCAGACTAAGACCTCTACAAACAAAGGTTTCTTCATAGTCTCTTCTGCAAACTCCATTATTTAACCCTTCTTTGTATCTTTTCATGAAGTGGAAGCTCAGACAGAATCTGCTTGGGTAGATCAAGTCTTTCACATAAGAGCTACTGATCATTTAAAGGAGATTTAGTACATCATTTAAAGATTTTCCTTTTGAATAGCTTACATTTATTAAAAGACCCAAAATGTAAGTGAACAAGGTACAATGTTTGAACTTCAACTTACTCTTATCCTTGAACTGACCATGGCCTAAGTAACTAATCAGAGTTCCAGAGGGGTAGCCACGTTAGTCTGTTTTCAAGCAAAACAGTGAGAGTCCTGTGGCACCTTAAAGACTAACAAATTTATCTGTGCATAAGCTTTCGTGGGCAGAAACCCACTTTGTTGGAATCAGAGTTGTTACCCCATATTAATAAATCCCTAGATAATTCTAATACTGAGGAACTTGTGGGGCTGAGAGGTGATAAGATAGAATCTTTTTAAATTACAGATTCAAGCCTCGTAGTAGTTCAGCAAGCTGTTCTTTTTCACAAGTCTCCTGATTCAACTTTTCTCCATCAAAACACACATTTTATATGATTTCCTCCATTCTAAGAAAGTTGCAGTTAAACTATTAATAACAGTTAAATTATTAACAATAGGATCAGAATTTACCATACTCATCTAGTGATATGTATTAATATTTCCTTGTTTGGAAAAATTCAAATAAACATTGTATAAAATAGCTTTGTAGTTCATATGTGATGATTACTTAGATACGTTTGTATATGGCTCTTATGTAACAATTAGCTACTTGCTAGACATAGGCAAACCCAGACTCCAATGTGAAGCTCAGTTTTGATAAGCACAGAAAAGTGTGAATATTTACATGAAGTTCCTAAAGATTGACCTTTTGGGAATTTCTCCCTTCCCAACTTTTTCTCTGTATCCTCCAACCCTCACGTTTCCTTATTCTTCTAATTTCATCTGTTTCCCATCTCCCTTGATTTTTCCCTTACCCACTGTCCTGAGTATCATCAGACTCTTACTTGCATCTCTCGCTTGGACTCAGTCTCCCATTATCTTCCAACCGCAAATGCCTCTCTATTTTGATCCCTCATCTCCCCAACATCCCTCTCCATGACCTCAAGGTGTTTCCCTACCTTTGTTGACACCTCACCAAATCCACTGCAAGATTTCACATGGCTAGCAGTTTCTGCTAAGCCATTTGATGAAGCCAAGCTTCCAAACAATGTTCCTAACAACCTCCTGAGTGCATTATGAGGTGTGGATGTTTTCTTGTCTCATTTGAAGTGGAATTAGTTCCTGAATGCTTAAACAAGTTCAGTTTTGCTCAGTTTAAATTAAGCTTCTTAACAAAATCACATATAATTTATGTTAATCATGTCTGCTGAGGCACATCAGAAAGAACTGTATAACTCTGACAGGGAGTGTGTCCTAGTGACAATAGTTTGCAGTGTAGTTGTAGTTGTAGATGGTCCCAGAATATTAGAGACAGAAGTTTGTCCAAAAAATATTATCTTACTCACTTTGTCCCTCAACTGATAATAGCACAGGACTGGCAGTAGGGACTCCTAGATCCTATACCAAATTCTGCCACACTTCAACCTGTGAATTTATGCAAATTAAGTCTCTCTAAAACTCTGCTTACCTATCTGTAAAATAGGTGTAATAAAATAATAATTACCAACTTTATAGGGATCATGTCCTTAATTTCTCCTTATAAATCACTTTCATATCCTCAGAAGAGTGACACTATAAAAATGAAAAGTGGTGTTATTATTCTGTATCATTATTCCAGAGAAACACTGGAGGATGTGAGATTTAGGGGAAGCAGGCAGCCTAATAGAGATTGCCAGCCATGCACTCTCAGATATGACCTAGATAACCTACTAAATGTTTTCTAGTTCTAACTTCAGGATTCCCTCATTGTACGGTAAGACCACACAATAGATTTTACATAACATCAGCAAAAGTTAAGGGGACCCAGTGGATGTTAGGTGAAGAAGGGAAGGGACATTACTGATATAAACTAATCCATATTTTAAAGATCTGGATTATATCTAATGTTTGGGTTATGGTTTGAGTTGTTCTCTTCCCTCCCCCCTCAAAAAAAAACCTGTTAATCTGTCCCTCTGAGAACATAAATATTAGGTTATTTGCTTTTCTAAGATAAATTTATAATAATTATCTTGCAATTTACAATTTTAATCTTTGCATAATTGTGTGACTTCAAATGTAAATGCTAATGAATCTGCAGGAAAAACATATTTAATTACTATGTACTTCCAATGTAATTACAGAGTACTATGTAATTCCATGGTTACATGTGCCATGTGAAGTAAAAGAGATACCAGGCTAACTCCTCAATTCTTTCAACAAAATCGGATACTGGGATCCAATTCCATCCACAATTTTTTGTTAATCTTTATGATGATAATTTAAACTCATCTACAGTTGATTTCAGTTGGAAAAGGTCAGAGGCTCCATAGGGAAGACAGAAAAAAATATATACTTGGAGAGAGCTGAGTGCTAGCAGAGAAGATAGGCCAGCCTCTGTGCTCTACCTAGTAATTTTTTTTTAAACATCAAACTTATAATTTCCAAACCTTAGTCCTAGCTGTTCCCTTCTGGAGTGAATCCAGCTACCGTATACAGTTCTCTTCTAACATGTCTCAAGAACATATTCACTTTCAGTACTGCAGCAAAAATCACACACATTCAACTTTTTGGGGAGTTGCCAGTCTTGGAACCAAATCCAACTTTTACCAGAATTCAGGACAGTGATGCATAAATCTGGCACTGCAGTTCAGGCCCCTTTCTATAGCAACACTTTAGAGTATATGTTATAGAGACAGAGACAGAAAACAGAGATATTAAAGAAAATATTTCCCAGTCACAGAACTCAGATAAAAGTCTCCGTGGACTGAAGGTTTGAAACCTGAGAATTATCAGCTAGTATAATAGAAGAATCCACAAAGACAGTTCAGGATAAGACTTTCTTCTCTTTTATTCAAACTGAAACCGAAGCAGAATCCTTAGTGATTAGAAGGAACCAGATGGAAATTGCTATCAGAAATTAGAAGCTTTCATAGTTGTCAGAGAGCATAAACACACATCTTGAAAAAGAAGCTAAGTGACACAAGCCACCTTTTATTCATTACATTACCAGAGGATAGACAATGAATGACAATTGTTGCAATCCTAAACTTTCATTGTTATGTGGGAGATGGGAATGAAAAATGACTTGCAAAGTTTTAAACTTAATAATGGTTGTCCCAGCAGATGCCAGTGAAAGAAAAGCAGCTGCAAAATGTTCCATTCAGATGAAAAAGGATTGTGATTAAAAGGGAAACATGTCAGGGCATTTATAAAGTAGATATTGGGATTACGAGAAATGTAAGGAATAATACAGAGTCAAGCTGTCATATTTTGGCTCCTATGTGACTTGTTTAATGTTACATCTCTCACCTTCAGGGGCACACAAAATTAAATTCCACTGTACTTCCTTTTAAAATGTGTCAGCTGATTTTCTAAGTGAAATTTTTATTGTTGTGCATTGTTGAAATTTCCTAAGGGACAGCTCAATAAAACAATGCATGCAAAACAAATAGAAATGATTATCTCCTCACAATATAATGGGGGAAAACACAAGAAAATACACTAAACTCAACAAAAATAATTAACGGGTAGTATGGTGGAGACTTCATAATAGAATGGAAAGTCAACAACTTAAACTGCCAGCTACAATTACTTGGAGGTCAATACATTATTTCTCTAGTGCAGATAAAGATACATAGTTCTGTGTATATTCGTGGCTTATTTAAACAACCGTACAGGGGGCTCAGAGGTGCCTTTAGGCACCAGCCTGTGTTTTGAGTGATGTTGATCTGCCCTGCCAAGGGCAGATGTTGATCTGCCAACACCTCTGAGAGTTCCTAAGTATGCAGAACATGAATGCCAGTTGCTGCTTCCTGTAAGGCAGTGCTGAATGCAGACCTCACTGCAGCTTGCCAGCTGCAATGGCCAGTAGCCAAGGAGTCATGATTCCTTCCCAACAGCTATAAGATAGCTCAGGCGATTGCAAGGAACTGTATTGTGTCTTAGGATCTCCTCATGACTAAGGATTCAGGCTGTAAAACTGTCTGGGTAAAGTCACTTGAATGTGTTTGTGCCTCAGTTTCTCATCTGTAATAGGGCTAATACTTCTTTATTTCACAAGGGTGATGGGAGTTTAAATTTATTGAGGAGCGTGAGGTGTCCACATACTATCGTGATGAGCAACATAGAATACCTATAAATCAGTAATGTATGCCATAGCTCAGTATCCCGAAAATGGTGTACCAAGGAACTGACATTTGTTTCCTTCTTCCTTGTTGCGACATAGGATATGCTGGAGTATACTCTCTAGTCTCAATCTGCTTCTTGAAAAGTTTTGTTTTTTTTAATAAAGGCTTTTAAAAAATAAAGTATTTTCTTAACTATCATACTTTGCAAGTCTACAGTAGGGTTAGTGAAAATAATACAATCAAAGCATATCTTAAGACAAAAACGCTGAATTCAAATGACTTTTCCAATATGTGAAATTGAGCAACATTTTCTTTTGTGCTTTTTCATTTTGCAAAGTTCAAAACATTTCTAAAATAAAAAATAAAAAAGCACAGCTAAAGTATGAGACTTGAATATAGATCAAAAACAAAAGGCTCATTGCTTGCCTTTAAAAAAAAAAAAAAAAAAAAAAAAAAAATTTATTTAAGAACTTTTAAAAAATTATAATTCTCCACTTCATGATTTTAATCTAAAAAGTACATTTAATGAGTTTTCAGAAAAGAAGAAGAGTGAGAACAAGAGAAATTACTTTAATCAGTAGCAATCTATTTATCTGCTGTGGGATTCTATTGTGGCTTTACTGATCAGACCTGTGCTAAGAGTGTCACTATATCACTGAGAGTTCCTAGGGGCATTCTGTCTGCTAAGACAGGCAAAATACCTGAAGGGCTTGGTACCTCACTCTTTGTCCTCCGCAAAGCAGGTGAAAAAATTACGGAAGGAAATGGATCCAGCGATATCTGGGGCCTGTGTATTCTCTTGAATAAGCAACCCAAATATGCATCCTACAATTACCTCAGCAATGGGAGAACATTTATATACAAACCCTTCTGTATAAGCTTGAAAACTTGAGTCTCTTACCAACAGCAGTTGGTCCAATAAAAATATCACCTCATCTACCTTGTCTCTTTAAAATATTTGACAACAGCTCAAGAAAAATCACATTAAAAAAGTTTCCATATGGATAAACATATTATTGATGAATACACTCTTCCTTCTGGAATACAGACAACTCCATCATAAGGTGGACTAAATATGGGGGACAAGACTTGTTAGGACTTGCTTAGAATGACAAACCTGAAAAAACTAAAGAGAAGAAACCAACAAGACCACACAAATTAGTTATTACAACTCATATCAACATTTTCAAATAAAGATTTTATGGCAATGAAGTTCAACAACTATACAATTGATACCAGTAGGGATGCCACTGCAAAATATGACCACAAAAACAACTAACAGAACCATGTCCGGACTATATAATTTTATAGCACCCATACCTAGAAGCAAAAGTGATAAAAACAAGAGAACGGAAGTAACAGTCTATAGGAAGAAATTGAACTTTAACAGTGGGCAGAAGCATTAAAAGATGTCACCTCCTCTCTTGGTAACCAAGCAGGGGAACCACAGTCTTTATATGCTCACACTACAAACTGTTTGTATTCCTTGTCCTTCTGAAATTATATTCCTGGAGTTTTCACAGATGAGTTTCTGAAATATAGACGTGAGAAACCTCCTATCCTTCAAGCACTGTAGAAATAGCAAAGCGTACATACTTGGAAGGAGATTGTATGGTAGGGAGAGGCAATATGTGAAATAATAAAATTAAATCCCTCTAGATATTTGACTCACATATTTCAAGTACCAGAGCGGGGGAGGAAGGCCACCAGTTAAGAAACTGAAAAAAATCCTGCTCCTAATGGCAAGGGACACTATTGTAAAATTATGAACTCAAAGAGGTCCTAAATATAAAAAGGGGACAGCAAAAGTCGATAGAATACATGGTCAGAGATGGTTTTACATTATCACCTACCATAGAACGCTTCCAGACAAAATAACCGAGGAATGATGAAGTTCGTTGAATGTTGGTTAAACATAAGGCTATAAAAAATAAATTGTCATTTCACTATGATTGTTTCAGGTAAAACTTTTAGAGTTGTGCTATACCTATAGACAATTGACATAAAGTTAACTACAAAAAAACCATGCAAAAATCTGCCTTCAATTAGCTTGCTGTATTCATATGTATAAATGAACAGAGTTCAGCCCAAAGCAAAATCTTGGATATAAGCTTCTCCCTGCTTCTCAGAAACAGTATTAGATATTTATACAGGTCTTAATCGTGAATTTACATGGAAGTGTAGATCAGAATCAATAGATTTATTCTAGATTTATAAATGAGATGCAACCATGAGAATCTGGTCCAAAACACTGCAGATGTGCTGGAACAGCGTGCTTTACATTAGTAAAATATAGTATCAAAACATGTTTTTATTCTCTTTAGAAGAGAAACAAAAGAGCAACACCAACAAACAAAAAATGATTGACCAAGTCTTCTGCTGTAATATACAGCTAGCTTCTCTTTAGGATTTATGCAACATTTTTTTCTTCCCGTTGGTTATGTCTGCTTACTTAAATGTTTTAAACATTGCCACTGTGCTGAATTGTTAGGACTAAGGGACGTCGGAAGTAGATTATTTTCTTTTATGAGAGAAAATGAGTGGACAACCAACAAAAGAATAATGAATTATATTAAACAACTTTTATTTACACAGGAGCAATTCTTACAAAAAGGTTATCAACAGAAATAAGTTTTAAAAGGAAAAAGAATGGTTATGTACCTTGGAGAGTAATGCAAAGTTCCAACCAGAAATCCATTTAGAAAGTCTTTGAGAAGATAGCCTCTCCTCCCAGGCATTCAGAAAATAGTTGAAACATATGTTCAAATAGTTCCAGGGATTTACTGAAGGCTTTTGTCCTCTGTAGACCAAAAGTCAAGACTTGTTGGACATCCAGAATGTGGCACTTCCTTTCCCCTCTGGGAGCATGGGACTTTCAATAGAAGACAGGAAAAAAGGATGACCATTTCAGATGGAATTCCAAGATCATCTTCCAAATGAAGTTAGTGAAACTTTTTCCCTATGGAAGGACATATATTATATGGAAAAACAACGAGAGTCCTGTAGCACTTTAAAGACTAACAAATTTAATTTCTGCAGGCATAAGCTTTTGTGGGCTGTAAACCACTTTGTCAGATGTGTACAGCCCATGAAAGCTTATGCCAGCAGAAATTAAATTTGTTAGTCTTTAAAGTGCTACAGGACTCTCATTGTTTTTGCTGTATACAGACTAACACGGCTACCCCTCTGGAATATTATATGGAGGGTCTGTCGTAAGGATTCCCAGATCTCCTACTCTTCTTGATGAGGTGATTACAATAAGAAAGGCAGCTTTCATAGGTAGAAGCCTGAAGGAACATGATGCCAAAGTCATGAATGGGGGATTTTTTAATGCAGATAAGAATGGATTGAGGTCCCATATCTGGGGACCAGAGGGAAGGCTCTGACAAGGCCTTTCAAGAATCTAAGCGTTACCACAGAGCCAAAGATGGTATAATTCCATACCTTAAGGATGGATGGAAAAAATAGCTGCTTAATGTACTTGTAAAGTGCTGAGTGACAATCCCACTGTTTTCAGATAAAGGAGTTAGTCTTTCATAACTGGGTTATCAGAACCTCCCTGGGATAGCTGACAGTGCTGATACCCTGTAGAAAATTTCTTCCATTTTGCTATATTGCGTTTCCTCACACATTTCCTCAGTCTTTTCTGCTGTAACTAAAGATGGACTGTACAGCAGCAGAACATGATCTAAGTTCATTGTTCACCCAAATACCAAGCTGCCAGATGGAAAAATGATGAATTAGAAACATAGACTCATAGAATCATAGGGTTAGAAAAGACCGCAAGGGTGATCTAGTCTAAACCCCTGGTTAGTCAATAGATTCGGAGGGAAGACCATGCCTCTGTCCTAGGTTAAGAAACCTGGAAGCAGCTGGATGTGGATGTACAGGCACACAGCCTCTGGAGGAAGTTGATGAACCAGAACTGTCTCAGCCACATGGAGCCATGAGGATCACTGGAATTTTGTCCTGCCAGATCTTCCTCAGGACTTGTGGTAAAAGTGGGATTGTTGGAAATGTGTCTGTTAGTGGTTCCAATCACTGAACTAGAAATGCAATCCCTTTGGAGTTTTGGCCTTGTGCTGCTTGGAAGCAGTAGGCCAGATATTTATTGTTCTTGTGAGATGGAAAGATGTCCCACAGTCAAACCCCCGTGATTAAAAGATGCTCTGAACCACAAAGTTCCTACTCCATTATCTCTGGATAATTGTCTGCTGAGACAAAAAAGAAAGAAACAAACAAAAAAAAAGATATAATATCATGTCACTAAGGTGAGTTAGACAATGTGGATAACAAATAGCAAATACAATCAGTAAACAACCAATAGGCTGAAGTGTGTTCACAGTTCAATATAAATATTTTAAATACTCAACTTTATAAAAATTAAAGCTTAATTAAAACTTGCAAACAAACAAAAAAAACAAAAACAAAAAAAGAGAGAGCATTTGTTGAATAAATTATTCACTACAAATAGTTTTCCTATATCTAATTCGAACTCCATAACTGCAACCCAGTTATTACAATTAAGCCAGGCATTCTATGTATGTATTTTAAAAGGTTTCTTTGGATAAGGACACTTTTCACATAGAAACAGAGCAGGAAAGTTTTGATATCCTAAAATAGGAGGATTATAGCATTCACAATTTACACACAAAGACAGATATGATCACTTGCTTTGTGATAAAGGAGCTAACAGCACAAAACATCTTTTGCTAAGCAACCCTAAACAACCTTTTGTGGGATGATTCCATGTTATGATTTCAAGTGAAGGACAAGCAGAAACTTTGAGTATCTCTTAAAAGAAACCACACATTAAGATTTATTCAGCTAATAAGAGAATACCGTATACAACTGATTATAATTAAATAAACTTGTTAAGTATACCAGAGGTTCTGAACTACTGATTTCCACTTCTCCCAATACTTTTGTGAATGGTTGCAGAGGGAGGTACCTTATTTTCTCAGGAACTCATACATTTTATTTGAATATACACATGGAAAATTTGATATATTTTCCAGCTCAATTAGTATTTAAGATATTTTAACTTCTCTTCTAGCTATACAGCATGTTTCTTTGCTATGCTGCTTCAGAAAACATACCTAAAATACAATGACTAATGAAAACACACTTCACCTTTATATACAGAGAAAGAGAGGGCCTATCCTGCTAACAAGTATACTCCATCATGCTACTATTTATTATTTGTATGTGCACTACATGTAATAGGCAGTAACTCTAAATGAAAGTTGTAGTTTAAATTACATGTGTCTCCCATATGTATATCTAGATAATGGCTATTAAAATATTTTCACCTACTGCTAACTGGAGATGTTAAAAGAAGAAACTCAAAAGGGACAGACTTAGCCTTAGTGTATGCAGATTCAAGTTCTGTAAAGTCAACAACAACACTAGTTGCCCATATCAAAGCTGAAATTGGCCTACTTTGGTTTTCAGAAGGTGAGTGCTCAGAATTTTCTGAAAATCATGCCCTTTTATATGGTGTCTCAAATCGGGCACCCAAAAACTGGGCCGCACAAAAAACACAAATAACTTTTGAAAAATTGGCTCTTGGTCAAAGTATCTCATGTCCGCTATCCAAATATTAAGGCACCAAGATCAGTGGCAGCTTTTAAAAGTTTGTCTGAGAGCAGTTCACCAAAGGCCACCCAGAGAGTGGGTGGCAAAATCAGAACTAAGGAGTTCCTGACTCCTGTTCTTAGTCCACCAGAATACACTGCCTCTCACAGGGAAAGGAAAAACACATGCTAAGTTACCAAAATGGAAAGATGAGCATACTGTAACATGCTAAGTGACACTGATCCCTCCTCTCTCCCCCCACCACACACACACAGTTTGGCATTGGAAAAAAAGTCTGTTTCTATTCTATCCGCGTACCTTCTAACCTGTGGACTTTTCATCATGTTGCCATTCTTGTACTGTCATGGTCACAAGCTGACAGATGCCTCAAGCAATGTATGTTCCTCACTGTGTTCACAACACATTTCAGTGGTATTGCTGCTGATTTTCTAGAAACCTGTCATACTTTGGATACCATCATCCAGGGGTGGCTTGTCAGCCCAGGCAATTTAGGCATAGCCTAACTAAGAATTCCCAAAAGCTATAAAATACTTTTTGCATATTCTTTTTTTTTTATATAGTTGATAAATAGATTCAGATTTAAGGACAAACTGTGATTTGATCTAAATATCACAACTCTCCAGAACACCAGAACGCAACACCAGAAAGTTCAAAGAAGGTAGTGCTGCCTGAGGCTGAAATCTTGGCATAGCCACTAGAGCCTCCAGAAACTGCCTTGTTACCATGGCAATTTATCACACCCAAGAGTCACTTTATAAGGGCCTTGCAGTAGTAACTACTGCTTGGCGTGGCACCGCATCATTGTAGGAGGCAAGCACAAGCTGCAGACGCCCTCCTCCATTGGACAGGTCCCAAGCGTGTTCATGAGGAGCCACCACTGATTCCAGGCCCACCTTGTGCTACATCCACTGTGCCAGTCCAAGTAGCAGCAGCTGGTCTTCCTGCTTCTTCTTCATAAATAACGTATGCTTTTAATAGCTATTAAATTATACATTGGGCAGGAGTGGAAATAACTACTTTGTGATTTGTTCCTCACTTGTCAAAAACATCACCAGCTGCCACTGACATCATGCCTGTATTTATTCCAGCTATGGAAACACAATAAGGAATGTACACTTTGCTCTTAGTGAACAGCACAATATGCACAATCACATTAAGTTAAAATATGGTAGCCACTAGTGACCTCCTGACTCAGTAGTTTAGCAGGCATTAGTGTTAAAAATATTGATTTGTATTACCATAGCACATCGGGGCCAAAGCACTGACAAGCAAACCATTAGATGTAAGAACAGCAACAGTATGTGATGGCAAAAACAAACATGCTAATTTGTGGAGTGCTTTCATTCCTTCATGCAGTAATTCAACACAGAAAAAGGGGAAACTCCAATAAAGAAACTGTGGTAAAGTGGTCATCAAGGGGTTAACTGGGTGATTCAGAATATTATGGATCCATGCTCCACTTTTCTGTACTTCTACTTTAGTTAGTGTGCATTTCCCCCCACTCCGTTATGCATAGACTGCATAGAATTCATTTGTTTTATAATTTCAACAGATAATATTACAGTTCATTTAAGCATTTTCTGTTATTGATTTAAATTTTCACAGTTTCAAAAAATTATAGATTTTAAGCTTTTTTAAATTTTTAGTGATTTAAATTTTCACAAAATTGGTGGAGGGTAGAAATTATTTCATGACAGTAGATTTTGAGATTCACAAAGTTAAAGCTTTATAACCATTAAAACACAAATTGTTAATAACACGTCAGACTATCCAAAGTAAATATCCTTAAATCAAATTCTAATAAGTTCTCAAGCAGTATTTTTCTTATTTTGCCTATATGTACATTTTGATGATCCTCAATAGAAATATTTTTCATCAATTTGTGGGTGTACGGTGAAATTGACTTTTAGCAATCAAAATCTAATCTTTCAAAGTTTAGTTAACATAGCTGAATAAAGCAGCATGCTCCCAGCCTGTTGTTCTATAAGTAAAGTGTTTTTTACGTACTAAACAGTCCCTTTACAAAAGAAACATGACTCGTTGCTTTTCAATAATGTGCTGTGAGCAGCTCATCTTTAACTTTAAAATATGATTCCGCTTTAACCGGTACATCACTTTTCTTTTCTCGCCACCCTGCTCGTATTACTCTCTTGACTATCTATAGTTGGATGTCCTTTTTAGTAGCCTCTTTGGTTTCCCTCAGCTTTGACGCTGAAACAGGGAAACAGTGAAGCATGTTAATAGAGTCAATGTCCCGATCCTCTTTCCCCAACTCACTGATGCAGGATATATGTGTTCTGCTCAGTATATCATCTAACACCAGTAGTTGTCCTGGACAATGTCTGATCTCTACTTGGTGGCCTCAGAGATGCTTCAATATGTGCTGAAATCTCTTTTGAGCACTAAAAAGGGCTTTGCCTTGATTATCTGTAGGAGGTTGTTGTCTGATTACACTATTACTGGCTTCCCGTAGACGTATTGATAGAACAAGTCCACTCCAAATTTCATAGCCAGAAGGTCCTTTTCTATTTGGATGTATCCCTGTTCAGTCCCTGTGACTGACTGCTTTTGCAAACAGCTACATCCAATCATAAAATGTTGGGATAGAAGGGACTTCAGCAGGTCATCTAGTCCAGTGGCTCTCAACCAGGGGTACATGCACTCTGGGGGTACGGAGAGGTCTTCCAGTGGGTACATCAACTCATATAGATATTTGCCTGATCTTACAACAGGCTAAGTTAAAAAGCACTCTCAAAGTCACTACAAACTAAAAGTTGTTTATACTGCTCTATACTCTGCAATGTAAGTACAGTATTTATATTCAAATTTATTTATTTCATAATTATATGGTAAAAATGAGAAAGTTAACAATTTTTCAGTAAGTGACATTTTTGTGTTTGTTTGATTTTGTAATCAAGTAGCTTTTAAGTGAAGTGAAAGTTGGGGGTACACAAGACCAAATCATACTCTTGAAAGGGGTACAAGAGTTTGGAAAGGTTGAGAACCGCTGATCTAGTCCAGTCCCCTGTGCTGAGGCAGGACCAACTAAACCTGGGCTATATTAAGCCCATTACTTCTTGTTCTACTTTCCATTGACCTCTTTATAACAGCCCTTAATATATTTGAAGACACATCAAGTCCCATCTCAACCATCTTTTCTCAAGGCTAAAGATGCTCAGGGTATCTAAACCTTTTTTCATTTTTGTACATCTCATCTGGACTCTTCAATTTGTGCATATCCTTCTAAAAATGTGGTATCCAAAACCTGGACACAGTATTCCAGATGAGGCCTCACCAGTGCTGAGTACAGTGAGACAATTACTTCCCAGGACCTATATATGACACTCTTGTTCATACACCCCCAGAATGATAATAGTGTTTTCCGCAACTTCATCCCATTGTTGTCTCATATTCAATTTGTGTTCCACTATGAACCCCAGATCCTTTACAGCAGTAATACCACCTCACCAGTTATTCCCCATTTGGCAGTTTTGCATTTGATTTTTCCTTTCTAAGTGAAGTACTCTGCACTTGTCTTTATTACATTTCATCTTGTTTATTTTAGATCCATTCTGCAATTTTTCAATCCTTTCTCCGATTCATCACACTGGAATAGCCATGGCTTTCCTGGCTAGTAGTACTTCACAACATGGGTATCACTATCATTAATTTCAACATGTCAAATGCTCCAGTTCCACTCAACATCCTGCCTTGTGAGTTGACATATGGGGTTCCAATATTGCCGCCAAGAATGGACAGAAAATGTATCATTCCTCAGAAGTGCTGTAACCTTTACACATCCACTTGGAGCTAGCATGTCTCTGACTGCCTTGATCTTGTTGGAATCTGCTTTTAGTTCCTGTGCTGTGAGCAGATGTCCAATGTATCTCACCTCACATGGTCACATTTTTTAAATTTATGTTCTTGTCCATGCACCACAATAGAAAAGCTTGTAGTTTTCTGTCATGGTCTCATTCAGCTTTTGTATCACTGTAGATAAAAAAGGTAATGAGGATATCATCTCCAGTTGTTTATATCCCAAGCAGTCCTTCCATCGCTTGGGTGAGTCTTCTCTGTACCACCTCTGATGGTGGGCTTATACCTTTTAGTATGTGCAGCCATCTGTAGTAATTATGTTGCAGGAGTCCCCACTATACAGCCAAAATCACACAGGATATTTCCTTACTAACATTGGTGCATGCATGGAACCTGGTATTGTCCACTGTTGCTTTCCTGTCCCAACAGCCTGAATCTGATTTGCTCCTGGACTCAAGGAGAAAGTGAAGATGTCATCACTGCTGTCTGATGTGCCCTTCCTTTTTTGTACATTACTAACAAATCTTTCTGGGACCTTCCTCTGCTCTTGCACACACTGCTAAAGTGGTTCCACTTGCTACATTCCTTGCAATGCTCTCCTAGTACAGAGCACCTCTTCCGCTTATGCTGTCTCCCACAGCATATCTCTCCCACTCTCATTATTGTTATGAAATCCTGGCCACCTGCTCACCTTTGCTGTTATCTCACTGCAATCACCTCTGGGGGTGATGTGCCTCTTAGGGCTTTCATCCTTTCTCTTGAATCTTCTGCTGCACACCTCATGTCTAAGCATCTGTCTAATGTGAGAATCCCTTTGGGGGAAGCTGCTTCCATGTGTGATGATCCCCAATGTGGCATATTATTCTGTCTCAAATCAGGGAGTCAGTCAAATTTCCAAAATTGCATGCAGCAGCCAGTGTACATAAAGCAGCAACACAGGGGCCAATCCCCTCCTGTTCAGATTGGTCTCTAGCAAAAAAATGTGTGTAAGTTTTGTAGTGGTTTGGGAGCAAAAGATCCCCAGGGCTCCTAGTTTTACTGTTAAGATTGAGGCAGTGGTGAGCTTCAGAGTGATGCAGACCACTCTGCCTACTTCCCCAATAAATCAAGATAGCTGTTTTACTTTCCTGCTGTTGTCATCCTCCTGCACAACCAAGCCTGTGTACAGCTTGATCTCCTCCTTCCACTGGGCCTTTGCACAATTAGGTTTGTGTCTGAAAAATCCAGGGATACTGGGGTCTGCAGAACAACTTCCATAGCTCATACTGCCAATTGCTGCACTGCAAAGAACTCACAGTTCAGACACTGCCACCCTGTTTCTCTCACAAAGAGGGAAGTTGAATGTAATTTAAATTGAACAAATTACATTTTATTAAATCCCGTGGACCATTCTCTCCATATGGCTGAGTTGCTTCCAGTCTAATTTCCCGTATTCCTTGTTCCAATGGTGTCCAATCAGTAACAGTCCCTCCAGGGAACACTGGCCCCCTGACTCAAGTTTCATTGACTATGATACATTCAGTGCCTTCTGGGATTAGATTTTGGGAGTATTTACGGTGCCGTGTCAATATTTATGTAGGACAGATATAGGATAAAATTTTCTAAAGCACCAAAGTAATTTAGGAGTCTAAAGGCTTGTCTACACAGGGCAGCGATGAGCAGTATGACGATATGATTTCTAAAGTTAGGTTTCCTAGCTACGTGCTTTAACATAGTATTGTTGAAATAGTACTACATCAAAGTATACTAGGGAAACATTGGTGGGCACCAGCAGGGTCTACACAGACCAGTTCATAGAATCATAGAATATTAGGGTTGGAAGGGATTTCAGGAGGTCATCTAGTCCAACCCCCTACTCAAACCAGGGCCAACCCCAACTAAATCATTCCAGACAGGGATTTATCAAGCCAGGCCTGAAAGACCTCTAAGGATAGAGCTTCCACCACCTCCTTAGGTAACCCATTCCAGTGCTTCACCATCCTCATAGTGAATTTTTTTTCCCTAATATCCAACTAGACCTCCCACACTGCAACTTGAGACTATTGCTCCTAATTCTGTCATCTGCCATCACTAAGAACAGCCTAGCTCCATCCTCCCTAGAACCCCTCCTTCAGGTAGTTGAAGGCCACTATCAAATCCCCCCTCACTCTTCTCTTCTGCAGACTAAACAAGCGCAGTTCCCTCATCCTCTCCTCATAAATCATGTGCTCCAGCCCCCTAATCATTTTCATTGCCCTCCAATAGACTCTTTTCAATTTGTCCACATCCTTCCTGTAGTGGGGGCCCCCCAAACTGGACACAATACTCCAAATGAGGCCCACCAATGCCAAATAGAGGGGAATAATCACTGGCCTCGATCTGCTGGCAATGCTCCCACTCATATCCAGCTTATTGTCCACTGTAACCCTCAGGTTATTTTCTGCAGAACTCTACCTAGCCAGTCAGTCCCCAGTCTGTAGCAGTGCATGGGATTCTTCCATCCTAAGTGGAGGACTCTGCACTTGTCCTTGTTGAACCTCATCAGATTTCTTTTGATCCAATCCTCTAATTTGTCCAGGTCACTCTGTATTCTATGTCTACCCTCCAGAGTATCTACCACTCCCCCCAGCTTAGTGTCATCTGCAAACTTGCTGAGAATGCAACCCACAACATCTTCCAGATCATTAACAAATATGTTGAACAAACTAGTTCCAGGACTGACCCCTGGGGCACTCTGCTTTTTATTGGCACAAAACATAAGTGCACTTTAGAAATCACACCATGTAGGGTGCATTACACCACTGTGTAGGCAAGCCCTAAGTCTAATTTATTTTCAATAGAATGCATGTTTCTAAGTCATTTAGACCCTTTTGAAAATTTTATCTATGGTCAACTAAAAACTCAGCTATTTATAACATTAGCAAATCTCAGTGCTTTGATTTAAACAACTCTCAGACAGCCCTTCAGGTTACTATTACAATATGCACACCCACTAACACATTTCCAGGCTCACATTTTTTATACAGAAACCATAATCATAAGTGCAATTCTTCTTGACCCTATCAATGTAAATTTATTCCCCCCTAAGAAAGATCCAGTGACAGAGAGGGAGAGGAGTTGGAATATGATGGCCCAGATTCAGATCTTAGCACACTGGTGTAATTCTAAAGGACATCTATCAAAGTTATTAGGTGACTCTGGAGTTTCACCAAAGTGTAACAGTGCAGCGTATAACAATATTATAGGCCCTGATTCTATACCAGTGATTGCATCATATATAGTTATTTACTCCTGTGCAAAATGAATGTAAAGTGTTACCATTCTCCCTCAGTAGCATTTAGGCCTTTGTATTCACTCAGCACAGATTTGACTACACAAGATGCAAAGCAGTGGAGAATCAGGTCTTAAAGTCTCTAAAATAATTCTGATTTCCCCCTATCCCCCCCTCCAACATATAATTTACTAATTCACTTTGATGAAGAGTCCTCAACAGTTAGAGAGTGAACATTATAATAAAAAAATCATGACCACCGGCTTACATATCTGTCACAATGTGAACATGACCTTTTACCTCCATTTACATTTTACAACACTCATTTTCATCGTTTCCTGAAGACTTTGTAAAATAAAGTCCATGATGGAATATCATGCTAAAGGTCAATAACAGGTATTAATTTCTAGAATGGTCTGCACACCATTGTTAAAGAGGGTAACACACCCATCATCTAAGCAGTTTTCTCATTCCATGCCTCAACAAGGGGAATGAACTGGATCATATTTGGATTTTGCTGTCATGGTTTCATCTAGTGTTTGTGATGAACTTACTCTTCGGGGACATTTTTGGGTTACCAGAAATCTAAGATTTCATTCTCTCCAAAATTTCTCAATGATATTATAAAAACTGTAGCAACAGCAAATGTTGTTCTTATACATGTACATTTTTCTTGGCTGTCTGATATTCCCTCAACATGTTATGTTTGTTATCCACCTCAGACTAACCCCACAGCTCTAAAGAAGTTTATAGGTCACTTAAAAAAATTGATTTACTGTAACCTTAGCTTTTTATACAAACACAGGAAGGTTATTAATAAACATATATCACATTGCTTTCACCATACAATTTTTTTCTCTTACCTGATGGAGCAAGTGATGCCTTTAGGACATGGAGGGATTAAAATATTCTTTGATGGACTTGCAATTGATCTGGCATGAAGCATTACAATGACTAAAAGGATAACTGGGAAAAAGGTTCATTCTGCCTAAAAATCTGTTTCATGATTCTATAATCAAGAAGGTTATTAAGGTTATCAGTTAATCATGTCCATTAACATTAAATGTGTCATTAGGCTTGCGACATGTGAACAAAGCATTTTTTTAGTCAGGTTAATGGGGAGAGAAAGCTTTTATTATTTTTTCACTGCTTTGGAATAGTGTTCACTTTAATGTACTGTATGCACCGTACAATGGAAAAGAAATTAACAAGAAAGGTGGCCTCGTAGATATATTAGTGGACAGAAGGCATAATAACCAGATAGGAAGGAAATGAATCACAATGACTCTTCTGCAGGTAAATCTTCTATTGGAGTCTAATTGCCCATTTAATGTTAAGAGAGGGTTCTTATAGAATACAGTGAATCACATTCTAATGAATAGTGATGAGGCTCACCTCATTAATGACCTTCGCCGATGAAACTGATTTTTAAGCAGAATTGTTATCTTGAGAGATTGATGAAATTGATTCAAATTGCAGCTACAATGCAATTTGGTTACATGCTAATTTGGTATACATTTTCTTACTAGTAGTGTGAATCAATTCAGTTTTAAGAAATCTAAAGACAACAACTAATGCTGCCTCTCTTTTACTTAGTTTGAGATACTTTTTTTAAACTTAATATTATCTTAAAGATGATCTGCAAAGTAAAATAAAATTGGGTTTGTGCCCTGTTTGCTTCTTTATGATGTATTATCTAAAGGATATCTGAAACCTTTTTTTAAAAAATGATTGTTTTTTCTGCATCTTTTTAAAAATTTATAAACATAATTTAAAAGGAATGTTAAGATTTATCTTCCTGTTTCCTTTCCCCCTGGAATATTTCTTGGAAAACTCAGGTACGGAGAGGAGACGAGGGGGCTTTCTCAGCCTTTAGTTGAAGGCATATTATAACAAGGCCGTGGGGCCAGAGAGCATCCAATCCTGTTCTGGAGAGATGCCCATCATGCAGGTATTGGGAATCAGCTGACTCAGCTGGACGGCAGTGAATGATTGGGTCTGAGTCCCAGTGGAGGGAATATAGACATGGGTGCTGGAACTAGAGATGTGGCAGCACCCCGTGGCTTGAAATAACAATAGCAACTGAATGCATGGCTTCCATCATATACAGTGTTTACAGTTTTATTCAATGGCTGTCAGTACCAGCTCTATACATTTTTTTCCATTGCCCCTGAATATTAATGATGGTTCCAGATCCATGATGGAGATTGGGACCAGGAGAAGGCGGAGAGTACACTCTCCTGTGGCCCCTGCAGAAGACTGTGAGAAGGCAAGCTCCGTGGACCCTCATAGGCTGTGCAATGTCTAGAACCTTTAACTACCAAAGCTAGAGGGCCTATAATTAAAGCTGAGATTGGGACTTTTTTATTATTACTCCACATTTCCTTTTGGTTGAGTGTTAAAGAATAAGCAGAGCCCTGAAAAATGGACTAAAACCTACACGGCATGGCAGATTGTTTGTCTCAGGCTCACCAGCCTACAGATGGCATGCTTAATGTTCAACACAGAGGATTTTTCCTCAAGCATTTCTTGGGTGTTTAAGTCAAATAGATGTTAATAAAAATAAAAAAGGTTTTAAGCATTTTGAGATTTTTGAGTGCCCAATCCAGATTCCATAAAAAAGCCTGAGTTTTAGAAAGTGCTGAGGCTCAGCCCTCTGAAATTCAGACTGTTAAGGATGTCTCAGTGTTTTGGTGTTCAAGTAAAGGCAACCAAAATCAGTGGTCACTTTTGAAAATCTTGGCCTCGATACCTAAGTTATAGTCATAAGTGGCAATGTCATCTTCAGACAATTATGGTACACAAAAAGTTGATGGCAAAAAAATTCTGCACCATAGTGAACAAAAAATCTTTGTATCATGTACTGCTCAAAGTGCACCTGAAAACTTGTTTTTGTAAATTCTCAAGACCAGAGACAACTTACAAGCTTGGGTTTCTCAAGGTAAATCTGAGATCATCAATACATTCAGTCCCATTCACTCAATTTTCTTCGTAACATATTTTGAATAAGTAAAGTTCTACATGTCTTCTCATACTCTTTCCCCAAAGCTTTTCCATATGGGAGAAAGGCAAAGAAAGCCTTCTAAATATTTATCAGAGGCCCCTATTTTTCAGAATATAAAACCACATAACTTAGATAAAGCTATAACATTGTATTTTAACCCCAAACAAAACTCTCTTTCAGTCAGGAGACCCAGGGTCTTGTCTTAAATTAACACTATTTTGAAGAAATGTAATCAAGGGACTTTTGCATATATATATTAAAAATCAATCACCATTTGATATAATTCTTCAAATTACAGGAGAAGAAAGTAACAGACATTTCTAAATATATTGTTATGTGACACTTAGGATATGTCTACAGTGCCGGCTATGCGGCAATTGATTGAGCGGGATCAATTGAGTGGGTAGAGGAGACCCACTCAATCAATTCCAGATGGGCTCTCTGGCCAATGCCAGTAATCCACCTCCCCGAAAGGAGTAAGGCTGCACCGACAGGAGAGTGTCTCCCATCGACACAGCACAGTGAAGATGCCATGATATGTGAACATAAGTACGGTAGCAATGTAGACCAGGCCTGATTCTTCCAAATTCTTTTTCTTATTGTGTGATCAAGTGTTAGTTTTCTTATGCAAGGTTCTGGAGGGAGAGCGTAGTGAAAACAGCAAGGGAGTGTATTCTTTGCATTGGTTTCTGATTGGAGTCAGTTCTGAGACAGACTTGCTCCCTGGAAATTGGGCACTGTTGTTGGGCTGAGATTCCTGAAACAGGATTGCTTGAATGCTGTTTGACAACCTCTGTTCCAAGGCTGGTGTATGTATGTAAACAAAATAAATTATTCATAGAATATACCCAGACCCTACATCACTGATTTCTCCTCAAGTAGGAAGCTGAGCTGGCAAGGCCATGAACACCTGCTACCTCTCAGCAAAGGGGCAATAATATTATCAGAACAGTGACAGTATTATCGATTTTGTATCTATCATCCCTTCTCCATCAATAATAATTAAAATACTACTTACCTCTTATTTAGTTCATTTCATCAGTAAATGTCAAAGTATTTTACAAACAAGATAAGTATCATCAATACTGGGACCAACTACAACAGAGAAATAGGATTTCTGCAGTGGCAGCAGAAACAGTTGAAGCAATATTTTCTGAGCAATCCCCCAAACAAATATATCTCACTGTTTTGCTGCACCAGTTTCTAAGCTGACCTTACATTCTTTGGTCCTTGTCTCAAAAAGAAATTGAAGTGAACTAACACATTTCTCAGATAGATATGTTACTAAACTAACAATTGCAAACCCTAGACTGATAAAAAAAATGACAACATATTTAACTTCTGTCTCAGTACCTTCGTAACAAATAGGGCAAGAACAAGCCAGCGGCAAGACAGCAGAAAAAAATATCAGCAACACTACAGTGAGAGTAGTCTCCATTTCCCTCCAATTTTAACATTATGGTAACAACAACAATAGTGCCACGAGTCAAAAAGCAGTAGGAATTCAGCTGCAGGTGAATCATGCAAGAACCATGGCAGTGGGTTTCCAGTAACAGTCCTCCTCCATCTGAGCTCATGCCCGACCACACATTTTGTGTCTGGGCTTTTTACGAACTGCTAGTTGTGACTCTCCTGGCATGAAGCCTACTGGCTAGATTCCCTATCTTTGTTCCCTGAAGTTATTTAGTTCATTACAACATGAGATTGCTTAAAGTCCATCTTTGGGGAAGAATGCTCTTTATGTTTTAATCTAAGCTATGTAATGTATACAAGATACCAAGGAGAAGGACACTTACAATGCATACAATAGTAAAAAATATATACAGAGATAATTTCTGTTTAACACTTCATACCATCTTTTTGTAATGTGTTGGTACAGCACCTAGCGCAATCAGGTCCTGGTCCCTGAGTCGGGCTCCTAAGTGCTATGTTAGTACGAATAATTGTAATCCATTTGCATTATGTTTAATTTGGTTTAATTACATAAAAACATCTTTAATTTTTATATCCTCATTTTTAGTGTAGCAACTTGAATATTTTAGTCTGATGCCACTGCCTGGAAAATTCACAGATGGAATTATTTAACTTAGAATGAGGTGGATTGTGTTCCACGTACATGGAGAGAATTAAGATACATTTTTTGTACTTGAATCAAGTGTTTTTACTTGACCAAATGGAGAAAGAGCTTAAAACACAATTTAAGACATTTGATTACAGATTTTCAAAGTGTATTTTAAATTATATAATCAATATGGAATTTGTGCATATTTAAATTGCACCCCTTCCTTACTTGTATACTAAAATCAAGTCTCTAATATAATCAATACAAAATTGTTCCCAAAGTATATACAAAATACAAACCAAGCACAGTGTTGCTAAAAACTCCAATTTTATTGTGAATCTTACAATGTTTGGTGCTTTTCATAAAACCACTGCTCCCTGACTCAGGTTATTGAATGAAAATCTCAGCTTTCATTTACAAATAAATAAATAATCAAATAATTTTTTTTTTAAATGAAAAGATTTCTAGCCTGTACGATTATGGAGGAGTTTCAAAATGTGAACCTTAATGGTTCAAAAACCAGAACACAAATTGAAAGAATCCAAAAATATATTTTATATCTTGAGATTTTTTGAACTCTTGGGGTTGGCAATAATGCACATTATATACGAATTACAAGTTTTTCACCCCAAATAGTATTCAATTATTTCTTTCCAAAGTTCGTGCAAAACAACCCACAGTCTTTTATTCCGTTCTGGATGTTTTTGATCATTGATCCAAACTTCTCTCACTGCTATTCCAGAGGGTAGCTGCAGGTCCTCCAGTACATGCCCTCTCCATTCCTGGAAGATGTGGAGCAGAACAACTCAATGGTCTAGGGTGGGCATATTTATGATGAAATTCTTGGCATTTTTATAATTAGAGGGGGCAAATAAAGGTTTATTTTGCTTTATTCCCCTCCATAGCTTCCTGATGAAAAGCAGCATTGCCATCCACAAACATCCAGAAATCATGAGACAGATTCCAAGAAAAGTCATCATACTGGCTTTAAAAAATCATGACTTCTTAAAATTAATAAGTGTTGGGTTTGTTTCATTTATCTTTTTTTTTCTTTGAGCCTTTAGGGTGCCCTAGGGTCAGACTTTCAAATCTCTCTCTGTATCCATAAGGGATAGAAATGGACTCTTCTTTTTCAAATGAAAGTGGAGATTCTCACATAATCCCATGTCTTCAGGATCAGAGGCTTTAAGTAAAACATTGGACATCAAAAGTCTAGTGATAAAATCCTGAGTTTGTGATACTAGGACAACCACATAGGGAAAAGTAAAGTAAACAATTAATAGTAATTTTAAAAAGTTAATGAGATATTGAGACAAAACTGAAAAATTCAGATTTCATTTAATCAGCTGCCAGGTTCATGCACACATCACAAATGCTCTAACTAGCAGCCCTATCTGTTGGCATATACACACACCATTAGCTGTCTGCCAGATCTCACTCCTGCAGCATGGCTTCACAAAATCCTGAGATATTAATTATTCATATGCTTATCTGGTATTTCTTTTGATCACCAAAATAAAGTGGTTCATCACATCCTTACTGCAAAACAAATCTCAGCAGCAACAAAATGGTGATCAGTACTTTCCTTATGACATCTACTTGAAGAATTGTAACAACAGGATATGACATCTCCATCAAGCAGCTCTAACTTGTTTGAGTTCAGTAAACCTAGTGAAGTGATTGGGACGGCTCGAGTGAGGAAAAGCTGTGGGATTCAGGCCTCAGGCTCAGAAAAATTAGGATCAGCACCTAAAGGTGGGTAAGGCAGAGAACTGAATAGAACTGTTTAACTTGGGCTTTCCTACTTTCTCTCTGCTTAGGAATTCTCTACAGCCTAGCTCGACATAAATATGCAGTCCAGACTCCTTTTTTTAACTGAATAAATTGTCTGGCACCACTGCTTTTTACATAAAGAGTGCTGAATAAGGGCCCCACTGAGCTGAAAGACAAATTAAAATGTATATCTCATTTTATTAGAATCTTTTCTACATTTTGCCTGAGAGGGACAGCTATATATGTACAAAAAAAATACATAATTGAAAGGGATGCATCTCAACAGGCCTGCCACGCTGAAACTGGAAGGTTATTAATAGTGAAGAATAAGTGACTATGTAGCAAAATATTACTGAGAATTAGTTAAAGAAAGCGTCAAGTTCTGAAGATGAAAGATAAAAGTGGATACAGAAAATTTACAGCAGATAAAATACAAAAGGCCAAAAAAAAAAAAGAAATGTAATGATTATCATGAATAAACTTGATAAATGTAAGAGAAATGGAAAGCTGATAACTAGACACAGAAATGCTGAGGATATCAGCAATATATTTCCAGCTCCTGCATATTTGGGGAGTAGGGGGAAGGAGGGGAGAGAATCTAATTTAAAAGAGGACATTCAGACAGTCAGAAGTTTGCAAGTTAATTTGGTCTCTTTCTCCCTTCCACCCCACCCCCAAGTAATGTGTGAAACTATAAAGGTTTCACTTTAAATGGAATCTGGCTAAGAAAATTAAGCAGATTCATGTGTCCTATGTCTGAATATCAAAAATATTGGGATTGATTTTCCTATAATTTACAGAGGTGTTCAAATCCCGAGTAGAGCTGGTTGAAATCTTTTCAATATGAAGGTCATTTTTGATGACAAATGGCATTTTGAACTATACAACACTTTTTGTTCAGAATTTCATATTTTTTTAAATTCTGATTTTTCATGAAAAAAGATTTGAAATAGTTTTGTTGCAAACTAATTCAAAATAGTAAAGTGTTTTAATTTGATTTAAATAGAATCAAAACCCAAAAATATTGGCATGGATTTTTTTAAAGCTTTTGGGGCAGAAATAGGAAATATTCCATTTTAAATTGTTTCCACCCAAAAAATAGAATATTTTGAGAAAAAATTAAAACGAAAATGAAAAAAATTAATTTCAGTCAAAATGTTTCAATGAAAAAAAAATTCCCATTTTTGACACCTCCAGTTACAGAGGAAACTCAGGCCCATGCTTTGAGGAGCAGCAGCACAGTAGCCAACAAACAAAGCTGAAAACAGGGGAGTTCGAGTAGGAGTTCAGTTGAAGAAGCAGGGAGGATATATATATATTTTAGACTCGCTGACTTTAAGGCCAGAAGGGACCATCATGTTCATTTAGGCTGCCCTCCTGCACATTACAGGCTACTGAGTCTCACCCACCTACTCCTGTAAGAGATCCATAACCTCTTGCTGAGTTACTTAATTTACAGACTTTAATACATAATTTAAAGACTTCAAGGTACAGAGAATCCACCATTTACACTAGTTTAAACCTGCAAGTGACCCATGCCCCATGCTACATATGATGATGAAAAACCTCCAGGATCTCTGCTAATCAGAACTGGGGGGAAATTCCTTCCCAACCACAAATCAGTTGGACCCTGAGCATGTGGGCAAGACCCAGCAGCCAGACACCTGGGAAAGAATTCTCTGTAGTAACTCAGAGCTCTCCCTATCTAGTGTGCCATCACATGTTGTTGAGATATTTGCACCTTGCAATTGCAGATTGACAATATGCCACTGTGGGCAGTCTCATCAGACCATCCCCTCCATAAACTTATCAAGTTCAGTCTTGAAGTCAGTTAGGTTTTCTGCCTCCATTACTTCCCTTGGAAGCATGTTCCAGAACTTCATTCCTCTGATGATTAGAAATCTTCTTCTAATTTCAAGACTAAGCATGTTGATGGCCAGTTTATATCCATTTGTTCTTATGCCAAAATAGGTGCTTAACTTAAATAACTCCTCTCCCTTCCTCATGTTTATCTCTCTGATATATTTATAGAGAGCAAGCATATCTCCTCTCAGCCTCTTTTGGTTAGACTAAACAACCCAAGCTCTTTGAGTCTCTTCTCATAAGGTAGGTTTTCCATTCCTCTCATCATTCTAGTAGTCCTTCTCTGCACCAATTCCGCTTGGAATTAAATATGGGAGACCAGAACTGCACACAGTATTTCAGGTGAGGTCTCACCAGTGCCTTGTAAAATGTTACTAATGCTTCCCTTTCTTTACTGGAAATATCTCGCCTGATGTACCTTAGACTGCATTAGCCTTTTTCAAAGCCACATTACGTTGCTGGCTGACAGTCATCCTGTTTTTCTCTTCCTCTGTCACTTCCAACTGAGAAATCCTCAGCTAATATCAAATATTTTTTGTTGTTAGTCCCTAAGTGCTTGATGTTACACTTTGCATTATTAATTTTCATCCCATTTCTATTACTCCAGTTTTCAAGGTCATCCAGGTCTTCTTGTATGATATTTCAGTCTTCCTCCATACTGGCAATACCTCCCCTTTAACCAGTTCCTTATCCACCTTTCATTTCTAATATTAATTCCCATCTTCTCCAATGTAACTACTAATTTTTCATGTGGAATTTTATCAAATGCCTTCCTGAAATCCAGGCAGATCCGATCTCTTGCACTTCTTTTAACTTAACCAGTTATCTTCTCAAAGAAGGAGATCAGGTTGACCCGGCACATCTACTTTTGCAAAACCATGGGGTTTTTTTATCCCAGCTATCATTTATCTCTATATCCTTAATTACTTTCTATTTCAAAATTTTTTCCAAGACCTTACATACAGTTGAATTCAAACTAATAGGCCTGTATTTCCTGGATCACTTTTTTTCCCTTTCTTAAAAATAGGTGCTATATTACCAATTCTCCTATCCCAGGGTATGACTCCCGAATTTACAGATTCATTAAAATCCTTGCTAATGAGCTTGCAATTTCATGTGCCTTTAATATTCTTGAATGGAGATTATCCAGGCCCCCTGATTTGGTCCCATTAAACTGTTTGAGTTTGACTTCCATCTCAGATGTGATAATTTCTACTTCTATATCCATATTTCCATTCACCACCGTACCACTTCCCCTAAGATCCTTTTTAGCCTTATTAAAGTATTTGTGTTGATCCATGTCTAGATTATCTTTAATCTCTACTCCATTCTCAGTGTTTAGCAGTCACATTTCTTTTCCCCTTGTTTTGTTTTTTTTAACATGGCTATAGAAACTTTTACTATCAATTTGAATCTCCTTTGCAACTCTGCTTGGCTTTTGGCAGTTCTCATTTTTCCTTACACTTTCTGACCTTCAAAAGGTAGCTTTCTCTTTGCTGATCCATCCCATCTTCCATTTCTTGTAGGCTTTCTGTTTTTTCTTAATAATCTGTTTGAGATGCTTGCTCATCCATCTTGGTCTGCAACCCCTCCCTAAGATTTTTTTCCCTTTCTTCATAACTTGCTTTTTAGTCACATGAGTCCAATCCTACATCATGAATGGCAATGGGAATATTTCCCTTGATTTCAGCCCTAGTTTCTATATCAACTCTGGGCTATATAATTTATTTCAGCTATGGGAAGTGTTTTGCAAAATTCTTTCCGAAAACAAGTGTTCTTTCATTTGTAAGAAAATGTTCTCTGTCAAAAAGTAAATGCAACATTGATTTCTCTTGATCTGGAAATTTCAGAATGGCACCAAAGAACCTAATTCTGTAGCTTTGAATGTGACAAAGATACTGTGGTTCTGGATGTAGTTATTTGATTTAAACATTATCTCCACTTATTATGCCATGCTAGCATTTAATATGTGGCACCACAAGGCTGCAGCATCTGCTCTTTGCCTCCCATACAGAACTGAAGCCAAGAACAAATTGTGGCCTATAGAGCTGTACCTTTTGACCTTGGACAGGGTCTGCTACTGTGTACTGGAGAATTGTAGTCAGAAGATGCATATTTTTTTCCATCTATGAATTTCACAGCTAGAAAGCTGTGACCACAGTGAAGAGTTTTCACCTGACATCTGCTTCTATGTACTGATTTCTGCAGATATTGCTGCAACTTGGCTGTTTCTTCTATATTGCAGGGGATTTCAGTGAAGCATGAGGAGTGACAGAAGGAACCAGCTTGAATCTAGGTAAGTTAACATATAAACAATTGTTTCTTTATTAGTCATATCTCTGGAATAAAAGGTCTGCCTTCTAGCTCAATCTGTACTTTGCCTCAAAGGTCCAATTTTAAAGAAATAAGCACCCAGACTTCCTTGGGTCAGCGCCAAATACTTTGCTTCTTGTGTCTAGCTCACACCTTCTCACAGGTAAAATCCTATTCTAATACCCAGAGAGGAAGGATAGTACAAGTGGCTAGACCATTAGCTTGGCAACTGGGAGACCTAAGTTCAATTCCTTTTATTGCTACAGACTTCATGTAAGATGTTGGGTGAGTCACTTCATCTCTTTGTGCCTCAATTTCCTGATCTGCAAAATGGGGAAGATAGTACTTCCCCACCTCACAGGGATATTGCAAAGATACATACACTGAAGAATATGAGGCACTCTCATACCATGGTGATGGGTGGGACATGTACCCATAACTAAGAAAGACAGAGCTCTGCTCTGCTTCTCACTTCATCTCTGCCCAGCCTTCTCCTTCAGGCTGTCCATCTTTTAAAGCTCTGGAAGGGCTCTATTAGCATGTAGCCAGGCAAATCAGAGTGCAACTCACCTACAGCTACTGCAGTGTCCTTCTTTTCTCCACCTCTCTTTTCTCAATTACCTTCCTAGCAGCTGAGAATTTCCTCTCCATTCTCCTGAAAAATTCTGGGAAAGACTGGGTAGCCACAATTTTAGTCAGAGCCTTATTATTCCTTTCCCTGTTCAATGATGAGCACATTAAACAGTACAAACCCTATCACAACTCTTCTCCCACCCCTTTTAAACCTGATTTCTTCAGATATGGCAAGGCAGTAGTCTATTAGGGAGTAAATCCACAGCAAGCTTAAACTTTTTAAGAAGTCACTGTATATACTAGTTAATCAAGAGAAAAATAAAGTCTGAAATCTGTAACTGGTGGAAATCTCAGAAAGCGATTAACAGAATTTTATCAGTCTTCAAAACAATCACATCTTGGAGCTGAGACCAAGCACAAGGAATGTCAAGCCACTAAGTAACACTTTCAAAAAGGTATAAGCATTTGAAAATAAGTGCTTATAGTGGTATTGACTTCCTTTAATAATAATAATAGAGTTTTCAGGACTGGAGTTAAATGTTCTACTAATGTTTAATTAAAAATCCATTTAATTAAGGTTGTGTTTTTACCTCATTACCATGTGATCAATTTACTGTGTTTTTATTACTTTTATTCAAGAGCATAAACAACTATAAGGTGAACTAAAGTATTATATTTCCCTAAAGTACTGAACAATACGAAAATTAGGTTGAGATTATAATGTAAATCAAATTAGTCAAATCAAGGAATTAATAATACAAATCAAAATTCCTTAACTAAAAGGAGAACCATCAGTAATCAAATCACAAAGTTAACATAACACCACTGACTAATGGCTTTCTTAGGTCAAGTCTACACTCAAAATTTAAGTTGACCCAACAAAATACACACAACCTGAGCAACATAGTTAAAACAACCTGACTCCTAGTGTAGGCAGTGCTAGGTTGATGGAAGAATTCTTGTATTGACCTTGCTACTGCTTTCATGGAAGTGGATTAACTATGCTGATGGGAGAATCCTCTACACTGAAACCATACGTTGGCACAGCTGTGCCTCTGTAGCATTTCAAGTGTAGACAGTCTTTTTATCTGTATGCGATTACTTAGCAGTTTATACTTTTCCTTGGGAAAACAATGGATGACAGAATCTTTACATGCCCCTGGTGACCTGTAGTGGTCTGTGGTAAGGTTTGCTTTGGACCTAGGTTAATTAATGCCCAGTGGTAACTTACATCTGTGTGCTATTGTTGGATAGACTTATGAACACAAAGGCTATGTCTACAGTGACGGCAACAAAGTTGCCACCTTCAGATTGACTTATCTGGATCAACTGAGCGGTCAGTGAACACATCTCTTTCTTATGTTTTCTGAGGCCAACAAGACCTCATCAACACAGTAAGAAATTACAAAACTTTCTGGTGAACTGTGTGAAAGGTGGTCTTGTTCTACCAAAGTCAACCTGCTCCTAAATAATAACCTTTTATCACAAAATCCAGCTTATTATAGTGATAAAGAAAAGCTAGAGAGCTTAAGGAACTGTCTATATGTGTCACTATATAGTGATCCAGGAATACACTTTTGTTATTGGCTTGGTGAAATCTAATGATAGAATATACCACCAATATGGGGTGTCTGCCCTGATTTCTGACAGTCTGACCTGATTTTGGCAGTCTTAGCTGTGAGCCACTCCAGGCACCATGACAGTGTTCTACACTTTTCAATCATTGATAGAGAGACAATCCACTGATTAAATGCTGTTCAGTCAGACAGTTAGAGAAACAATGGGGAAAGATACACAGATAGATTGGTCAACCATTCAAATAATAAACCATAGCCAATATATTACCTGTATCTTGGCAAACAAGAATTATAATGTCAATGTGGCATAGAAAGAAAACTAAGAGAAAAAGGGAAGATGAACTTGC
Source organism: Emydura macquarii macquarii (assembly GCF_026122565.2). NCBI lineage: Eukaryota > Metazoa > Chordata > Testudines > Chelidae > Emydura > Emydura macquarii. Next base: position 132,400 of record NW_027130457.1, read on the forward strand.
ATGCCACAAAGTTTCCCTTTCATAAAATCACTCCAATTAGAATGTCACCAAATTAAACACAGAATCCACTCAAACTATAATGGGAATAAAGCTCCAGAGGGTAGCCGTGTTAGTCTGTATACAGCAAAAACAACGAGAGTCCTGTAGCACTTAAAGAACTAACACATTTAATTTCTGCAGGCATAAGCTTTCGTGGGCTGCAACCCACTTCGTCAGATGCAAGAAATATAAATAGAAATCAGATATGGGGTGTATATATATATACACACACATTCAAGGGTAAGGAGCAACAATGGGGAGGGTAGGTGTTAGCAAAGTCCATTCAGTTAGAGTAGTTGAGGCCTATTCACAACCATTGATTAGAAGGTGAGACTGTGTGAACAGTGACGATTACTTCTTGTAATGAGATAAACATGCCAAGTCCTTATTCAGACCCAGTTTGATTGTGTCAAGTTTGCATATGAGTTCCAGCTCGGCAGTTTCTCACTGAAGTCTTTTTTTGAAGTTTTTTTGTAGAAGTATGGCAACTTTCAAGTCAGCTACAGAGTGTCCTGGGAGATTGAAGTGTTCTTCGACTGGTTTATGGATGTTACCATTTTTTAATGTCTGATTTGTGTCCATTTATTCTTTTGCATAATGACAGTCCAGTTTGGCCAATGTACATGGCAGAGGGGCATTGCTGGCACATGATGGCATATATTACATTAGTAGATGTGCAGGTGAATGAGCTCCTTATGGTGTGGCTGATGTGGTTAGGACCTGTGATGGTGTCATAGAGTCGATGTGCGGGCAGAGCTGGCAACAGGGTTTGTTTCAGGGATAGGTTTCTGGGTTAGTGTTCTTGTTGTGTGGTGTACGGTTGCTAGTGAGTATGTGCTTCAGGTTTGGGGACTGTCTGTAAGCAAGGATAGGTCTGCCTCCCACAGCTTGAGTGAGTGAGCAGTGCTTAAATATACAGGGCTAATTTCATCTGTCAATTACACCTATGCACCCAACAGCAAAATTGGGCCTGTAATGTGTACACAAATACGTCAAATGAACCTTGGCTTCCATAAAAAGGCAGTTCTTGCATAGATCAAGAAACAGAAACCATGAAGAAAATGCTATGCTAGATATTCTTGGTGACCTTTTTAATATAGCAATGTGTCTTTACAATAATTTACAAGTACAATAAGTTAATGAATGAGAATGTCAGTCTAAACAAGATGGATCATAGTAGGAGTGCTTTTATAACCATTGTCAATAAAGGTTACTACAATAGGAGACCTGTGTAAAAAAACAGCAGTATTCTAGCAATATTATGATTATAAATACATCAAGAAAACATGAGTCCTCATGAGACAAGCAAGAATGATATTTTGCTTTATTAGCCCTTAAATCCTAGTGATAAATTACAACTGACAGTTATCAAGTTCTTCATTCTGTGGATGCACATGTTCAGCTGTGAAGAATTAGCAGAACAACAGAGCTGAATGCACATGGAATAGCTGCAATCCCACTCAAAGAAATAGAAAGAAATTGTTTTGTACTTGGTAAGTTTTAAAATGTAACAGTCTTGAGGCATGTTTTAAATCCATTTTCCTTTCCATTGCCATATTTGCATTTAAGCATCAGGCTTGCTCCTGCCCATTAATTTATTTGCAGCAAAGATTTACTGGTTAATTTGAGATACCACAATCATTTTCATGGCAATATCACAAACATAGGATTTATGACTTCACTGCTAGAAAACAGGTGAAAAAGCTTGGCTTTGAGGTGGAAAGTGAATATTCAAATAACAATATCAGAAATACTAGCAAAAGGATTATAAGAAATTACTGGTTAAGTAAACTGCTTTTAGCAAAGATAGTCTTTGCAACATTTGCTACCCTTAATTTCTCCAACATAGCTGATTTTAATGAGAGAGCATAGTTTTGTCAGCAGCTCAGGGGTTACATTTAGTCTTGGATGAATACTATCCATTCCTAATGACATGCTGCTCTCTAACTTTCCAATGTAATACCTTTGTCTTCGGTTCTGTGGAATCTTCTAGGTATACTACTACTTCCATACCTAGATGACCTAATCTGTCTATAGCCAGGTATTACAATTTCACATTGATTTTTGGTATGCCACCATACTTCAAAAATGCCTATTATATAAAGTTTTTCTTCTATTGCGATCATTCTAGCTCACCTATTTTTGCCTTTGATTTTCCCACCAGTATATAATTAAACAGAGAGGGTATCTATTTTTGTATAGCTATTGCTTTTCCAGAATATACCTCTGATCTCAACCAACCCTGTTTTCAGTGAGCTGCATGATGCCCTATCCTTTACTGAATAAAGCAATAATTTTGTATTATTGACTTGTTTGTCCAACCAGAGTGGTCCTCAGCACCTGTCAGCTTTCCCTTCCAGCCTTAAATAATCTGCCATAAACCTCTCAATCTTCTGTATGAGAAATCAGGTTCAGCTCAGGTTAAAGTGGAATACATCCATTGGTCTTCCACAAAAGAGTTCTTCTGTGCATAGTAAGTGTAAACTGCTTCCATTTACACCACCTCTCTTGAAATACCAGGGACAGAAAGTAATTTAATACACATGGTCAGGAAAGCTTTCCTATGACACATAACAGTGTGTGGGGGGGTGATGATAAATACTTGTTCATGAGATCTCACACCATGAAATTCCATCCTTTTGATTACCATTTTGATTCTGTCCCCTCTGGACCCAATCTTAATTACTTTTACAGCAACCGCAACATGGACATGGGTCAGAACTTTGTGGGGGAGGAAACAAGCTGAAGGACAATATTAACTTTATCTTTCCTGAACAGGTTTTACATACTGAACATTCAATAGCATAAAAAATAATGTGGTGACAGAGACAGTCTAAGGTCGAGCATTCTGTTACTTCTCAGGGCAATAAAACTCTCTGCCAGACCAGTATAAATATTTTCAGGAAACAAACTTGTGTGTCACCCATACAGTAAAAGTGGATTAAATGAGTCCCCAACACCAGAAATTCTGAGTTCCACCAGTTTTCACACTGTTCTACCGAACACAACCGACAACAATAAAGAGCCGTGTTTAAGGTGTGGCTCTGCCTTTAAAAGGGATTTTGTATAAGTGGCAATGTACGGTTTCATGTTTGTTCTCTCTCAATGATTTCCACACCAAATACAAATGGTTTACAAGAAAAAAGAGAGCCTATTTCTAGGGCTGGTCAAAATGTTGTCCAACAAAACTCCTTTTCAATGGAAACCTAAATTTTTGACTAAACCAATTGTTTTTTTTCCCCAAATGTGTCTGCTTTCCGTGGACATTTTTTTAAAAAAGTGTCTGGCTGAAAACTGAAAAATTTGATTCAGAGATGCCACCGTGGTGCTTCAAGGGAATTGTCCATGGGCTGCCTCTGTAGCAGGGTATCACCGAGCCTACTCTGCTTCTGCTTCTGCTGCGTTCACAAAGTCAGTTGGAGGCCCTCCGGTTCAGTAACCACTGGTGCAGGTTTATTTACAAGTTGTGCTCCCACCACCTTTTCCCATACACTGCTTGCCCCATCACATCTACACTCAGTAGGGAAGAGCCATTGCTCTGCTTCCATTCCCTGGCTCCCTCCCCACTGGCTTCTTTCCTCTCAACCTTTTCTACAGCCCCAGGCTAATTGGGCTGGTAGATGTCTCTGGTTATCTAATTAGATGCTGGTTTTCTCCAGCCAGCTCCAATTTATCTCCCTAAATGGGAGCTGGCATGACCGGGGTCTGACTTAGCAGGCCTTGCACAGCATCCTGTCACACCTCATGCCCTCATTCTCCTGTGTAAGGTGGGATCCGCAGTCAGACTGCATCTCCCAGCATGCCCTGACACCACAGAACTCATGATGCCACATGGCAGTTCAGCAGGAGGAAAGACATAATCATAAAAAGAAGTCCATTCCATCAAGACTAGGGACACAAGGCACCCGACTTCTCTAAGGCAGTGGAGTGGAATTTCTGAATCAAGATTTCCAGTTTTTGGCCTGAAATTTTTTATTTTGGCCAAAAAATATTTTGGGGGAAAATTTTTAACATTTTTTTTCATTTTCATTTTCATAATTCATAATTCATATAATAAACCCCCCTCTACTTGTTCTCCAGTCAGTTGTGTGTGCACACAGGGATTATTTCTTCCAAGCTTTGAGCTGGATTTATTCCATTTTGCATCATCACTGGTAACTCAGCATCTGGAAGCCAAATTATTGCCCTCAATAACACTTGCTTGACCCCATTGCCTTCATTGGGTTTTGACATGTGTAACCAACTGGAATTTAGTAAACAATTCTGTTGATGCATAAAAAGGAATAAAATCCAGCTTGTTCACTCTAAAATGGGTCTTAGCTCTGAAGGGCTAACAGGATTAACAGCAGTAAAAACTGATTTTAGTCACTAAAGGCAATAGATATTACTCTGAATGCACAAGGTTGAGTAAGAAGAGGACATTTTAACATAGACACTTTCCAGATTAGAAAAATAATTTAAAGTACTACTGTACCGTGGATTGCAAGGGAGGAAATGGTTGCCTGCCCTAGGGAGGAGAAACTCTATATAGCACAACATTCTGCCCACTGATCCTGCCCTGTCCTTTCGAGGAATGATTTATTAAGAGTGATTCAATGCCTATACTTTATATAAGCTCAAAGTGGTTAAAAACAGTTTCCAACACCTATGAAACAATGTACTAGCACTACAATTATGTTTCATAAAAAAAAAACTAGCTATGTAATGAGATTGTTCATTTAGATGCTTGCTATTTTTAATTTCACAGTCTCAAAGCAAGAAACTTTTCACTACAGATAGTTGTTAACCACACAGCAACATTTCTGGAACTGCTAAAAATGAGATCAATAGGAACCAGAAGAGTCAAATAACAACAAAATCAGCATTTTCAGAAATCAAACAGTTCTGTAATGTAAATAAGTGCAGCTGTTTGAAAAGTCTTGCACAAAACTGAGAAGTTAAAATTCTCACTAATTAATTAGAATTAGAAAAACAAAACACATCAAACAAAACCAACACAGTTCCAGAAATTATATAATGCCATTTAAAAAAATCAGATTTCTGTGCATCATGGGTTATTTGTTATAAAATAGCTAAAACTTTATTCTCTGCTCCCATGTCAAAATTACATGCAAGCCTTGAGGATGGGGAACAAAATGTGAGAAACTATTGAATTACTTCAGAATGACTTATTATCAGAAGGTCACCACTATAGAAAGATTAATTATTTTTTGTGAATAAAAATCTGTGAAAGGTAACTCATTTATTCCTGTTTGTGAATTCTTTGTACAGACAATTTTATGTTTTGCAAATGTATTTATCATTGATAAACATTCAGATAATTTAAGTAAACCAGTTTCAGTCTATGGGTTGTTTGTGAATATTCCACTCTCAGTATTTGTCATTAAAATGAAGGTGAGGTACAATAATTATCAATGGCAAATATTTAAAGAAGTCAATTTGTTTGGGTATTTTTAAAAAATAAGTTTGTAATTTTATTATTATCAAATCAACGGGAGCACTAAGCCTGCCAAATTTATCTTTTTGTTTGAAGGCAATTCTTGCTGGTTCACAGCTATATTAAATACTGTTAGGATTTGAAGTGGTTTTAAAAAAAAGACCTAAAATCTGAGTTTTTGATCCTCTGTGATTCAGATATACTGACCCCTTGATCCTAGACTTGATGAAGCATGGAAAGCCACACTTAAAACAGAAGAGCCTACCACTTAAACCAGTGAAATTGACACCTATCCAAAAATGAAAAAGAAAATATTAATTGCTACAAATATCTGCTTTCATACATTTCGAGCTCATGGTCCCCTACAAGTTCCCAAATATTTAACAGGAGATATGAATATATTCAGCATTGTTTTTGTTAAGATATTATGATACACATATGGTAGACTAATTGGACCTAGCCCTGCCTGGGTGCCCCAAGAGGGAGTGAACAAAGAGCCATTCCCACTTCACTATTACACCTCTGTGAAAGGCTGGGTCCAATCTTGGTACTTGTGCTCCCATTAGGAATATTTCTGAATCATTTTCTTACACTATTAGGCAATAATCTGTTTTGTGTTCTCTATACAGATTTCTCAACTTTGCTGCATCTACCTATGTTTCAGTGTGAGGGCTTAACAAAACAAAATTTTTCCTTTGGTACACACACACCAACACATTCCCCTGTGATCTCACAGGGATGGTTCCTCAGTCTCTATAGTGGGGCCTCAAAATGTGTGTGTGCATGCAAGAAAGTGTGTATGACCTGGACTTACCGGCGCCTGAGGAGAATGGCAGCCTCTCAGTCCCCTCCACAGTCTCCAGGATCTCCTCAGCGAGCAACAGTCTGAAGATCCTCATAACCAGCAGCAGTTTGAGACCATTGATGCAATAGCACTCTGTCTCCTCATTTTTCCAATGGGATTTGGGAATCTGCAGCTTGTATTCCAAAATGGTACAGATATTGGGTCTTAGCCTTCACAGTAGACACACCTCTTGGTCTTATACTGATCGGATACTCAATACACAGGGCTGTCTCCAGCTCTTATATGTACACCCTTTCCCCTCTTTCAGCTCTGATTGTCTCAATTTTCAGAAAGTGAATATGTGGAACCTGCAAAACTGATTCGCTCTTAACGGCAACCCTCTGTACAGCTTTGGAAACAGCTACTGACCATGTCTAGTAACTGACACAACCTACTTCTGGATGTTTCTGGGCCCCTCTAATTCAATGCCCTTTTCTTTGCATGTGTGCACCAACAGAGGATTCAATTAAAATGCATGTCTTCTCCCCATTGCTTCTCTCCCATACTTGGCACTTAAAATAAATGGTGAGCAAAACCACTGAAAATGGCACTAGGGGATGGAGAGAGCTTAGGAAATTGAAAAAGATAGCAGAGTCTCCCTACACACTAGCCAGCAGACTTAGAGATGGTTCTAGGATCCCAGAATACACAACTAGTCATCATTACAGGAAAGAAGTCAAAGTAGCAGAGGAACAAAACTAATTATTAAACTATCTGGGCAAGGTTCAGATGAGAGTCTAATCTGCCCCCCTCGGTCTTTTGTTTTCACTGTAGTATTAAAAATATTTATTCTTCTTCTGATGCCAAATGGTAGCAGATATTCAGGGCCTTTAAAGTCAGTTTCCCAATAGATGAGAAATCAGTGACACAAAGTAGGTGTATATTCTAACTGTAACTTGTTTTAGCTACACATATACACCAGTCTTGGAACAGAGCTGGTCACAAACAGCATATAGGGTAATCCCTTGTTTCAGAAATCTCAGGCCACACTCCAATGCCCAATTCCCAGTGAGCAAATCTGCCTCAAGAGATAACTCTAAGAAGAGACCAAGTCAGAAAAACTCTTGCTGCTTGCACATCTCCCTCTACACAGAATCTTGCATAACAAACCACCACCACCACCACAGAAAAAGTCTTCCTAAGAATGAATATTTCTTCATCCATGCCAAGAAAAAGAACTTAGAATACTATGTGTTATAGTGCCACCTGCCATAACAATACAAATTTTTCTTGTTGATTTTGCTGTAATATCTGCAAAACACAATTCCCTAAAATTGACAACAGCCGTACTAGAAATTAAAATAAATGCAGTGTTGTAGTGTCAAGTTTGCACTGATACAGTACAGTTAAGCAAATCTATTGTCAGTATTTCCATTGTTAAGAAATAAAATAACTTCTCTGGAGATTAACTTGAAGTTAAAGTATTAATAAAGCATTTTTATCATTATAATTATTTAATAAGAATTTAGTTAATACTACTCCTGAGTATTCTTGGAATCCAGACTGATCCTTTTCAAGTGGGTTTTGACATTCACAGGGTATCAGTTTCAGGACTTGATCCTGCCATTGATTTCACTAGAACCTGATTTAAGTGCTTACATTTGAATTTTCATACTAACTAAGGCTTCATGAAACTTTTTATAACAAAACCTGAAACTCATCATAGGTGTGACGAATGTCTTGAGCTAAGAGTCATGGGAACTCCTTTCTTCCCCAAATCTGACAGATAGGAAAGGGATTTTTTTTTTTTAATTTTTGTATTTAAATCAAAATTATTTGAAACTTTGTCCTTTTTACTGAGTTGTGCCCTGAAGTGGTCAGTGTGCTTGATCCTGAAACTCAGGGGTATTCACTGAAATTAAGAGAAGGCTCACTAAGTCCCTGGTGAAGTGTATGGCACTAGTCAATTTATGAACAGCACTGGTCAACCTTAACACTTAGGCATGAATGGGCTGGAAAATGGAATGGTGATCTAATGGGTCTTTTACATCACTGCCTCTGTGACACAATGACCATTTAACAAATTTTTTTGGTGAGATGGGCATCTTCCACTCTTTAAACTTAATCTTCCTAAAGTGTAAAATGTGCAGACAAGTCAAGAGTTGGGGTTTTGGAAAGGATGTAGTGAAATTCAACAAAATTAATGGAAAATGTTATTTTTGATTTTCATTTGCCTGCCAATCTAATGAACAAAAAGAAATTCAACTAGAATTCCATCCTATAATGAACCAATTCGTTTCTTTTTCACCTTCAGTCTTCTGCCACAATCCTTGGCTTTCTTTCAGGGGTTTTGTTCCCATTAGGAAGAATAGGAGATATGAGGTACTGAGCATATTTGAAAACCTGCTCTCTCATGATGATAACAATCTATGTTTAGGTTTAAGATGACTGTCAGAATCCGTTTTAAATTATGCTCCCACGTTTGTTCCTGAATTAATGCTATTGTTTACCAGTTATACTAGGTGCAACCCTAAAAATACTTGTGGATTCCATAGTCGGTATTTCACTGCTTTTTATATTAAATTTGCTCTCTTTATAAGAAAGATATTTGTTTTTACTGCCAGTCCCAAAAAGCGGACCCTAGGTTTTTTCTGTTGTACACAGTCATCATCAGTGGGTTCCAGAAGTCAAAACACAATTTAACCTCCAGCTATACAGCCCAATCTCTTCAGATTATGCCCACAGTAACACCAGTGCAACTCATTAATCAAAAATGGATTTACACTTGTGTCGTTGTGGGAATAACCTTAAGAAAACAAGGTTGTACATATGTAGATGAGGGACTAATTTGACCTGCAGAACCTCTATGAAAAAAACAAATCAGATTATCAGACTGAGAAGCAGTGAGGCTAGTGGTTAGGGGCACTGGACTGGGTGTTAAGAGACCAGCATTCAATTCCTGGCCCAACCAATAACCATCTTGTTGTATGATCTTAAGCACCTCACTTCATATTAAGTTCTTCTTAATATTAAATTCTTCTAATTTATGTTGGGCCTAATCCTACAGTGCACAAAAGCCTCTTGTTTTTGTCCTTTACATGTAGGTTGTTTTGTAAAGAGACTGTTCATTTCAACAAATATAAGTCTACTCACAAGATACCAGACTGAGAATTGCTGCATCACAAAATACCTGGACCAAACTAAAACAGGAAAAAAGGGAAGGTAAACATTGTTCATATGCTGAAATGCAAATTTCAGTGGGCCACATCCTGAAAGGCAATAGAACCTTCTCTGAATTTGGCCCACCTGATTCTTCAGATCAGATTTATTGTAAACTATAAAGCTAGGCTTGCCATGCTTCATTTTATCTGATAATTTATGGATCAAAGTGTTACTTGTTTGGACTTTTTTTTTTTTTTTTTTTTTAAAGATTGTGTTGTTTTAAAGGACTTTCACTGGGGTTCCTTTGTGATATTGGAATGCCTGATATTCACTAATGGCCAAGATGAAGTTCTGCTTGAATTGTAAATGGATAGACAGAGTTCTCCTCAGCATGCTTTCACTCTTGCACACAAAATTCATTGATTTTAATGGGAGTAGCTCATATGTTTGGAAGAGAGGCTTGAGAATTTTGTGTATATATATACATATATCTATATATCTATATATATAGAGAGAGAGGAGCCTTTCCCCATTTCTACCCAATGCTCCCTTGAATGAGAACAGACAAAATATGCTTTTTCAATGCTATTTATGGATTTATAAGCAATCTTTGCAAAATTGTTCTCTTGTTTATTTCTGCTGTTGGGACAGTGCCTCTGTTTCTAGGGTATGTATGAAAAAAATGATCCCTTAACATTTCATGAGACAAAATCAGGAATCAGCCTTTTAAAGTTTGATGGGAGATTACTGAACAAAAGCCATTTGGCCCTGTTTTTCTTCCTTTAGTTATTATTCTCCAAACAAGTGTATCACTGGTTATGACAATGTACCATAGGCACCTCTTTAACAAAAGGTGAAATGCATCGAATGAATTATTCACTATGAATTATTTGCTTAGCTCTAGTACATGTAATGGAAATCTGTTCTTTAAGTCCTGCACCTTAGATCTTGAGAGTCCCTTTTCTGAATACAAAGAGGAGGCTGAAATGTAGAAGAATAAAGTAAGATGAAAGGAAATTAAGGTCATCACGACAATCATTTATCATCAAGACAAAGAGAAATATAGTTCCATATTCATAAATCTAAAGGGAATTTTTTTCCCTTCATGCATTAGATTAATGAAGCACCACCGATTACTAAGTGGAATAAAGGACCAGTAGATGCCTGTACCTTGTGCTTATGCAAAGTAAGGGGAACATAAGGAATTTCTCTTCTATTTGAATAAGCTCCAGGTACAAACACACTACTTGAGCTCTGCTGGGCACATAGACCTCTTTCTTCATAGTACTCCTAGGGATTCAACCCATGCAAATGGGAGTGGAAGGAGGATGTGCCCCCACCACCACTGTGACCATAGTTGGGGGCACCCAGGATTGTTAATCACTTTCTTACTCCCTGTCTCCAGTGAGGAGGAGTCTTTCTTTTGGTAGCTGAATGTCAGCTCCCCGACACCACCAGCTTTCAGCCACTCAGACACGAGTTAATAGGTGCGCCCCAAACTCCAAGTTCCTTTGAATAGTTCCCTTATAATAGCCAGCCCCTGATTTTGGCTACTCACAGAGATCCCAGATCTGCCCCCCAAAGAAGCAGTGTACCTAGTTTTACCATAAACCACCACTCCTGTAAACAACACAGCACTCGTGAGCACTTATAATAAAGTAAAAGTAGGATTATCTAGAAAAAGAATAAAGATTTAACTACAAGTGAGAGAAAGTGATAGAAAAAACTGGTTACAACACAAAACAAAATCTAAATGTATTAATTGTTACCCTTTCTATCTAATAAAGCAGCTTCCCTCCAAAGTTCAATCCCTTGCAGAGCTGACTGGTTTCACAAGAACCAGGATTTACTCATGAAAGCCCCCTGCTCCTTAGGGGATATCCTCAGAGAATGGAGTCCCTTTCCCTACATTCTGTTATACTGAAACTGTCTTTTGTCTTTATTCCTAGCCAAGGTGATCTGTCTGCTATAATGTTCCTTTTCACCTCCAAGTATTTTTGGTCATTTGCAATTGTCTTTGATGGTTTACCATTGACTGTTCTGGGATGGTGCAACAGTAGATAACAGAACTTTCCTTTACCTTCTCAACTGACTAGGAAGGAGTGACATCTCCTTCTTGGTTGAATGGGTCATCCCCAAGACACATTACCCCTGGTGACTAATTTTTGCTCCAACTCCATAGATAATACTTTCAGTATAAATACTTTATTCTTAGATATTGCCTGTACAAACATCTCACAAGAATTATGAATCTGACATGTTACAAAATAGCATACATATTATTATTGGGTAAATATCCTGTAAGATGAGTTTGATATAGTGTGTTTGTCAGATCTGAGGTGAGGGTTGTTTGCAAAGAACAGGGGGACCCTTTGCCAAGGAATTTCACTTATGAAAACAGGCTGATGGAAGATAAAGGATTGTAATGTACTATTTTAAAGCATGATGCAACAGAAGCTCCAGGACCAATTGTACTATCTTGAGGCAAACCCAGAACCTTTGCTGGTGTAATTTGGTACCAGTTCAGACCAGTGATTACAAGGCAGAGTCTGAACCCAAATATGATACATTTCTCATACTGCTTAGTCCTCCTTATATGTTCCAGTAAGAAATATGTGCATGCATAACTGTAGTGCATGCATAACACGTTGAAGGTGTAACTGCAACATAGTTTCTGTGTGAACTTAGGTAAGCCATTTCTTTTTTTTCTATTTCATCTATAAAGTGGGGATGATAATACTTCCCTACCTCAAAGGGGTGTTGCAAAAATAAACCCATTGATGTTTGTGAAGCACTTTCATGATATGGTAATAAGTGCCACAGAAAAGCCTATAAAATATGTTTTTAAGTAGAATCTAATTTCCACCTGAACTCTTCACCCTGCCTGCTAATTATATAAGACAGCACAAGCTTTGTGGAGCTGTTTGCCAATGGGCTTCTGCAACAGTGACAATAGGTAAAGCTCTGTGTCACAGAAGGAACTAATGCTAATAACCAAGAGCTATGCTCTTTGATTTCTCACAGACAGGATAACTAAGATTAAGGCCAAAGCCTGTGATGTTACTGTAGAGGAATTCATTCCCTTTGATATTTTATGTGCCAGAAAGTCAATATCTTTGATTTTAGTATTCTTAGAAGAATGTATAGTTTTGCAAAGTCCCATGGGTTAAATTCCTCTGAGACATGATTTTTTCACTGAGAAATTGTACAATACAAACTTCAGAAATTTCAGCTGATGGAAAGGATCCAAATGTGAATTTGAGAGTAAAGGGTGGCAGAAGCATTTCAGATAGTTATCACTTCTATTGAGTTTTATGCTCAGTATCAAGTAGGTTGGGTACTATATCTAAATTTTTACGATACAATCTGACTCCATTTTGAGGCATCTGTTGCTATAAATTATGAAACTGGCAGACTGATAAGGATAGGGAAAGATAAATATTGTCTTCTAATATTACAACTTTAGGTCTTGATTTATTTTGAGTAGAGAGTAAATCATCTAACCAAATTCTCTGAGCAATGTATTCCTGCTACAACACTGAAAACCCCACTGGAAATGGCTAACAAAAATAAGAACAGTCCTGAAACTCAACCTTATCTATGAAACCTGTTTTAAAGCTCATGTCCAAATGTATTTAAATAATGGGCTTCCCACATGCTCCTAGGCTGGCCAGATCTGGCCAGAGTCTAGTCACTGTCTCAATTCCTGGGCACTTAGGCACTCTCCCAAACTGGTGATCCTCTATTTAGTACCCTTTCCTGAGATACAGGACTCTGCAGTCTAGCTGCATAAGTCCTGAAACTAGTATTGGCTCTCCTAAGCCTCCCCAGTAGCAATTATGTGTTCCTCAGCATTCCACCAAAACTGAGGAGCCTCTGGATTGTTGATTCAGTTTTCAGAGACTATGTGACAGCTAAAACAAATATCACAGAGACATTGCAAAGGAGTTTCTAGAGCAGTGTTTCTCAACCAGGGCTATGCATACCCCTGGTGTTACGCAGAGGTCTTCCTTGGGGTACATCAACTCATGTAGATATTTCCCTAGTTTTACAGCAGGCTACATAAAAAGCACTAGAGAAGTCAATACAAACTAAAATTTCATACAGACAATGACTTGTTTATATTACACTATATACTAAACACTGAAATTAAACTACAGTGTTTATATTCCAATTGATTTATTTTATTATTAGATGGTAAAAATGAGAAAGTAAGCAATTTTTCAGTAGTAGTGTGCTGTGACACTTTTGTATTTTTATGTCTGATTTTGTGAGCAGGTAGTTTCTAAATGAGGTGAAACTTGGGGGTACACAAGACAAATCAGACTCCTGAAAGCGGTGCAGTAGTCTGGAAAGGTTGAGAGCTACTGTTCTAGAGCACAGCATAGACAAAGCATAGACAAAACACAAGAGATCTATAGAAAAATAACAGATACCTGCATGCAAAACCATCCCTCCTCCAGTGTCCTCACCACTGTGAGAGCCCTTTGGGTTTTGGACAGTCCTTTCAGGCTCCCAAGACCCTGCTTTCCTCCTGCCAAGTCTTTGCATTTTTGTCCTGGTTGGTGAGAGAGAGACTCTGCTAAAAGCAGACCCTGTCCTTTCTTGGAATCCCAGCTTCCTCATGCTTGAGCAGGAGCCCAAGTGAATTGATCAAATGTTTAGGGTCTGGGGTAGGGACTCATAAAAGAAATAACGGGTTGATAAAACAGAAGGATGGGGGGGATAGCAAGAAGGAAAATATCAAACTGCAAAGCATTCAGATAAATTCTGACACTTCAGACACTACAGCTTTTCAAAACCAAACTGCTGAACTTTTTAAAGTTACCCTTTACAATAATGTGTGCTGTTATTTTCTGTGCAAATTAATTGCACTGTAAACTCTATATGGTGCTACAAACCAAACCTCCCAAATCTGAAATAGGAGCTTATATAGATCTCAGAGATATGACAAAATTCATATAGACTCGCCAAATACAAAGTGAAAGGACGATAGAATTGAAATGTCCTTTTCCTACACTCCATCTTTTTTGCCACTCATCCAAAATATCCATCCTTATTCATGTCATCCTCTCTTCAGTCCACACTCTTGTCTGAGCTGGCTCTACCTTCCTCCTCATCTTAGAGCTTGACTTCTCCCTCTTTCACAACAGCAACTCCTGCAGGGTTCTCTAAATTAGCAACACCTACAAGCACTACAGAAGTAGGATTTGTGCCCAAATCTCCTTATTGGCCAAGGTTAAATAAATATTTTTAACTTGAGTCTGGTTGGAGACACTGATTGTCAAAAGCTGTGTTCCACCTGAAGGACTGGGCCCCTTTCGTGATATCACAACCATGTACCTACTGCTAGCAAAGCAAATTTGAGACCTCATCAAACCAAAGAAAAGATAAATCCCCTCACCTGTTGTGTTGCTTTGGAGGCCCACTACAAGAGGCCTGAAGATTTTAAACTGGATCAGCCAAAATTTAACGCTTAAACATCAATTTCTTTAGCAATTCGGAGAAGGAGAGGCAGGAGAGTGGGAGTGCAGAGGGGCAGATGTGTAGAGGGGCATGGGAAACAGAAGATAGCAGAAGACAAAAGCCAGGAGGAGGAGACTGGAATAAACGAAGAAAACCTTACGCTGCCCCTTGAAGACCACTCTTCTGTTCAAAAAGAACTTGTCTGACCTTTCTGCAGCAGTTTGTGGCCTTTTCCGCTCAATAAGGTCACGAACTACTCCTGAAAGCCATATGGTGGCATTGGTTACAGGAGAAGATAGAATGAGTATCTAAGTCAATGGATTCTCTATAAAGAAAAGTGGGCACAAATTTTTAAGTTAGGGTAACAATTATATTTAAAATAATAAAGAGGTGTTTATAATTAGTTATACACAATTTTTTATCCTTCTACCAGGAATAACTTTCTCTAGTGAAAAGATACTTTGTACAACCACCCTCTTCTACAAAGCTGCTTTTATTTAAAAAGAAAAAAGAAAAAAGAACTGTATTATTTTTATCATTGAACCTCAGAATGCAAAGTGTGCACAAATGACTTATTAATGCACACCCTATAGTGGCTTATTGCTTATACCTCAAAACAGCCATGTAACAGAAATCTCAATGTATTCTTACTCATTGAGCTTGGGTGTCCCTAGTATTTCCTACCACAGCCTCATCTGTCCTAGTTCCTACTTTCCTACTCTCACTACTATATTATCCTGGGTGGACTTAACGAGCTGCACCTTCCTCAAAAGTCAGAACTTCAGCAGCTTTATACAATATTCTAACTCCTGATAACTGTGCAGTTCAACAGAAGATCCTTCCCATGAGGCCATTAAAGCGGAACATTATATGGGAAAGAATAAACTATTATATGAAAATATACAACAAGTTTGAAATTCTCAGTGAATCCTAATGAGAAGGGTTAAGTTGGATAAAAATATATAGTGAAATGTTTTAACTGTGGTAAATTACAATCATAATGATAGAAAGCTACCTTACTGCAACCCTCTCCCCTCTATTCTTTCCCTTTCACTCACATACATACAGTGTCTGTTAAGAAGTTTAGTAAATCTCTTAAGAATTCATGATAAAGCCCAGAAAAGTGCAGAGGTACATAATGCAGCTCTATGAGAGAAAGTCTCTAGAGACCAGACCAGTATTAATATATTGTCTACATAAATCAAGAGCCTGATAACCAAACTCTTCAGATGGGAGACAACCAATCTTAACAGCATTAGTTACGTCCTTAAAGCAAAGTAAAATGCACAAATCACAGCCTTTCTTTAATGAAGTATTCTCTCCCTCCCAAGGCCATCATAAAAGAAAGTTGATTATATCCAGCTGTGGGAATATTTAGGAGGTTTTGCTGAAGTCTAATTTGTCCATAAAATTTTCTTGATAAATGGTAAATTTTAAATCTTCAAGCTGTCCATTCTGAATGATTTTGTTTTCAACATGGCGTAGGGAAGGGGTGTTGAATTCTCCATAAGGCAAGAGTTTCCTGAAGAATTTCAGAGGGCAAGTAATGAGTTTAACCAACCTTTTGAGCTAAGTAAATGAACAACCTCTAGGACACCTGACGCAAGTGCACTTTCTCCTCTGTATTTCACAACTGAACTACAATACCAGCACTTCTATGAAGTGAAATCTGTCTGCTGTGGAGCCACCCATGACCTCGAATTACCTGAAGTTTTATACTAATGGCAGTTACTAATGGTTGCAGAATTCCAATAGTTATTACCTCCTTATATTTGCTACTAGCAGGATCCACAGGCAGGTGGCACCTTATGCATACCAGCAGTCCAGATACTGTATGCATAAGGTTTGTGCTTTCACAGGAGTAGCATGAGGTGGGTTTAAAAAAAAACAAAAACACCTCTCTCCTGGTATGTTATCATGACACAGAACCCCTGGTGGGATGATCAGTAAATATTATGCTTCACACAGCCATTTTCCGTTTACTCTTTATTTGCAAACACCAACCTTTATTTTTATATCAGTAATTTGTCCCCTTACCATTCATTATTTTAATAATTTTAGTTTTCTTACAATTTTTTTAACAATGTTTTATAACGTATTGAGTGGAGAAGACTGTCAATATACACCATTACACATTTATGTGATGGTCTGGTTATTTTATCTAACTCTGTATCTGGGTTCCCTGCTTTTATTACTCTGTTCATCAGCTCCATTCCATGAGATAAGTTTTCCTGGGTTAAGCAGAGACACTGCAGTGCCTACCCTAATATGAATTTTTTTTAAATGCTTTGACTACATACATTAACATAAATATGTTGATTTTACGATTCACATTCTCTGAAGACCAGTTCACAAAGTCATGGAAATGCTGGCTTAGGGCATCTATGAAACAATCTTCACATTCCTCAGATATTTTCTCTCTCACACAGTGCTTAATGCTGTCATGCATGGAAGCTCATATAGTCACACACATAACTGTTTTACCGTTACAAACTGGCACACATTTAGCTAAACACTGAATTTCTTCCTCATTCTTTCCTGTTCTTCTGGAAGACCCATGTGTGTTTCTGCACATAGGGCATGGCTGGTGGTACACAGGAATAATGTGAAGTGATAATGCATACTGTGGATTTAAGGTTAGTGTTTTTCAAAGGGGCAACATGGGTGATTCATTTACAAAAGATTTTAATAACAGAAGACCATCCCATTGTTTAGGGTGTGCTTCTTTAATGGGATTCAGCTTGAAGAACTATGAGACTATAGGCTTGGGGTTTTCATTGTATTGCTCTCATGCTTTCAGTGCTAGTGAGATTGAGAGCACACGTGCTCCTTTATAGACACCACTAGAAATCAAGATTTCCCTTGTCTTACACCCCTTATGCTCTAGGTTACATTGCTGGAACAAAAAAGCAAAGTAGCTAAAAGACATGATGGGGCAATGCAACATCTATCTGTTAACTCTGTTCATCAGTTTTGTTTTTCTCAATTCTATAGCCCAAAATAATGTTCATCTCTACATGGGTCTGTTTTAATGAACTGGGTGGTCCAGAGGCCTAAATACACATCTGATATTCAAGAGCACCTAAGCTGTAATCTTGCCTCTGTCTGATGACTGAGTACCTTGAGTAGGTTAAACTGAGACTCCAGCTGTGGTGTGGGGAAACACTACTTACCAGTTTCCAGGGGTGTCACAGGCATTGCTAATGCTTGTCACCACACTTTGAAATCACATACTCCAGTTACTACTGCTGTAATTATTTAAAACTGTGGTAGACACCTATTTCCCTCTATTGCAGTTATTTCAGTTCACAACAAACAAAAAGTGTTAAATAAAGTATCATTAGTAGCTCTGTGATGGAAAGTGACTACTTTAGCCACAGATAACTACATATTTTCATATTGCTTTTAATCTATGCCTGGAAAAATGAGGGTTTGACTCTTTAGCCTCTCTGGCATGCTTCCTGGGCACAGACTTTGTCACCCCTTCAAGGAAGTATGACCTCACAGCCAGAAGCCTAGGGCCAGTGCTGACCACACCCAATCACACCGGTTGCTTAACATATCTTTTCCCAGAGTTCAACCTTGGGGGTATTCTGATTTAAGTGTGGTAAATTTACAATAAAAAAGATAGAAAGCTACTTTATTGCAACCCTCTCCCCTCTACACTTTCCCTTTCTCTCACATACATACAGTTTACCTTTCCAGTCTACCTTTCCAGTGGGATGTGATAGTAAGAACATATCACACAGACTTTGTAAAAGGTTCCAAAGCCAATCATTCTTTGCAATAAGATAGCAGAAGATATATACAGGTCTAGACGAAACAATGAAACACCTGCATGCTACTCTCAGCCTTAGTTTCCTCACCTCTCTTGAGCATTCTTTAGGATTTGGGAGAGTGTCCCTTCAGAATTCCAAGTCCATGCTCCTGGACACAGTATATTCAACCTCAAGTGATTAAAAATAATAAGTCAGATCCCAGAAATCATGAGGGTTTTTTTAATCAAATCATATTTTTAGTCTGTCTTTTGAATTTTTTATGGACCTCTACCCCTCTGTCAATGTGTGTGTGTGATAATTTCAGGTTGAAAAGTCAACCTCTTATGCGCACAAAAATGCATTCCTCTTTCTGGCTGCTCAGATTCTCCACTTACATGCTCTTCACTCCTGAGATAGGGGAACTGCCATCCATTCCCTATTGCTGTCTTGAACCAGCAGTAACACTTCTCTATCTCCCTCTTCCCCATGGGACTTTGCTTCCTGGGACCAACAGCACCACTTCCCCAACTCCCCCATCTCTGCCTCCCACTGTCCCAGGACTCTCTCTCTCTGCTATAGGCCCATACATTAAAGCAAGGCTCAGTGGCAGGGCAGGTCTGTGTCCTCAGCCCCAAGGCTCTCATACAGAGTTCTGTACGTGTGCCCAGCCCTAAAAATCATAGGAACGGAGGAGGACCTGCTGTAGGCACCAAAATATTGTGGCTATTAATTGATGAGAGTTGGCAATACTGCCCCCCTGGTTTCTTGGTAGACACTCCTCTTACGCATTACTCTTCCCAGGCTGAGAAATTTGCCATCCGATTCCTCCTCCTCTCACTTCAATCACAATCCTCTGCATCCCCCTCAGACTCCTTCCAGCCCCACAGCCCTCTGCACCTCATTCCCCTGCGACTCATCTATCTCCTGCTCTCCTTTGTCTCTCCATTCACCTTTCACAGTGTTTTGTCTCTACTGCTCCTCACAGTACCTGAAGCCCTCTCCAACCCCATGAACCAGAGTGGCAGCCCTAAGCAATTTACTCATATGCTGGCTTCAATCTTCTTTTAAACACTGGGAGGTGGCAGTCAATTTTATGAAAGGCATCCTTGCTCCCACATGCAGATAATTTAAGGGAGATGGCAGCCATCTTGCTGGCTTCTTCCCCATTGACAGTCGTAGGAGATGGTGGACATTCTGAACAAGAGAAAATTTGTGAATTAGCACCTGTCATGTTTTCATGAGACGGGTAAAAAAACACTAAGAAAATCACTAAAGTGACAATAAAATTGCAAGAGTTGGCAATACTGTGGTCCTCTCTCCTCGTGACTTTTCCCTCTGGACCACAGAGTCTGCCTTTTCCTCTCTCACTCACCCTCTGTGGGTTTTAACATCTCACCTGTTTTCCTGTTCAGGGATTTTTCATTTTCCACTCCCTGTTCCTCTTGGTCAAACTTGTTTATTTCCAGTTCAGGCATCTAACATTACCATTGCCCTGCCAGAACATGGTCATTAAGGTTAACAGCTTTTGTTTGTTTTGTAGTTTCTTTCAAACAGGTTGGTGATACATATCAGGGACCATGTCAGCCAATGGTGCACTCACCACATTTTGACACATTCAATGGTAAGAACGATTTCCATTTTCCAAGAAAATTAACCATATTCATAAGGTGAACATAGACAGTTTCCTCAGTTCATCACATCAGCCAAATGAGTGTTGCCTGTCTGTGAGCCTGTGTTATTGCTTTGTGTGTGCATGTTCTATAAAGTAATGTTGAAAAACCAAGTTTAAATGTCTGTAGGTATTTTAGTATCTGTCATGGCACTGACTCATTATTTTATAGAAGCTTCTAACCACTTGCTCATTCTTCTGTCTGCACTGCTGTCCCTCTCAGCACTCCAGGGCCAACTTCTGGGTGGGAGGAGCATGGCAATTTGTAGCAGATGCTGGGAACAATAACCTAGACATTAGAGTCTGGAATACACAGCAGCAGTTGGAGATGACAACCCAGTATTTAGGTCATGGTAATCTACAGCACAGCTGATAATGGCAGACCAATATTTTTTCAGTCTTTTGGTTGTGGCAGGAAATCCCATCCCTCCATTACACATTGATTGAGAACAGATATAGAGCTATAGCTTGTCTAGGACAGCTGTAAACCTCCAAAGCGTAGTTTCACAGTACATAGTACTCTGCTTGAAAGAGTCTGTCCTCTTTGTGTGTGTTTATATATATATTTATTATTTGATTCTCAAATCTGATTTAGATATCTGGCTTTCCTGCCCAGGGAGTAAAAATTCCTTTTGTGTCTGTGCATACACAAGGAACATGCATCCATATCTGTGGCCTAGTCTTTTCTACATTAATCTGCTCTGTTGTAGCATGTAAAGGTAAGCAGGGGAAGCAGGCACCAATTTTATTTATTAATTTATTTCCCCTTTGGGAGTTTGTCCTCATAATCCTGCTTCAGATTAGCAAACAGAGATTGCTCCAAATATATTTCAAGTGGGTTCACTGTTCTGAGAGAGGCAGGGTTTTTGTCTCTCTCCTTTCACAACAGGACAATGTCCTGTATTCCTGTGGCAAAAATATGTGATATAACTGCAGGATAGGATGGCAAGTCTCCGCTGGTGATGATACACATTGGTTCCAGTAACATTGCATCATGTAGAATTACAAAGACTGTAGAAGACTTCAGGGATCTTTGAATGGAATTGAACAAGAAGAAAGTCCAACTGCTCTTCTAGGAGATCCTTCCAGTCTCTGAAGCAGGAAAAGGCAGAAAATAATGGAGATGAACTGTTGCTTATGCAACGGATTTGAAGCTGAAAGTTTTGTGCAACACTGAACCACATTCCAGTGGAAGAGGGGTTTGTATGAACAGGATGAGCTGCATCTCAGAGGTGAAGGGGTACTAATTTTGTGGGTTGGAGACTAGCTGGAGCAGCCAGGAAGGCATTAAGCTAATAGCACAAGGAAGGGTGCTAAATAGGCAAATGCAGCACAAATTCAAACTCTACAGGGCATGAACAAATTGAACTGATGTGGCAAACAATGTGAAGTGAAGAATATTTTCAATTGCTTATATAGCAATGCTAGAAGTCTAGGCAGCAAGCAAGAGGAATTTGAAATTCTTATTATTGATAAAAAAGTTGATATAGATAGTAACCATGTGGCCTGGGGGGAGTGACAGGATCAAGTTCCCACTCAGCCTGATGAGGAGAAGGCATTTGAACTTGGGTGTCCAACATTATAGGTGTGAGCTGTAACCTCCAGGCTATAGATTTATTCTCACTCCTGCTCTGACCCAGTGACTATTTAATTCAATTTTCGAAAATACCTGAAATCAAAATAAATATTTCATTGTGAAAACATTTTGACCCCAAACCATTTTTTCTTTCCAGATTTTTTTGTTCATATAGAAAACCAAAATGTTTTTGTTTCAAATCAATCCCAAAATATTTTTTTTTCAGTTTGGCCAGCAAACCAAAAAAAATCAGTTATTCATACAGCTCTAGCAAAGAGAGCCAATGGGATCCTTGGATGTATAAACAGGGGAGTAGTGAGGAGGACTAGGGAAGTAGTTTTATCTCTATATACAGCATTGGTGACAGTGATACTGAGTACAGTTCTGGTGTCAAGATTTTAACAAGGATGTTAAAAAATTGTACAAGGTGTAGGAAAGAGTCAGAAAAATGATTCAAGGGCTGGAGAAAATGTCTGATAGTAAGAAAGTGCCAGAGCTTAGTCTGTTTAGTTTATCAAAAAGAAGATTAAGTGGTGACCAATTACAGTCTATAAGTACCTTCTCAGGGAGAAAATATTATGTACTAAAGGGTTCATTCATCTAGCAGAGAAAAGCATAACAAGGACCCATGGCTGGAAGCTGAAGCTAGACAAAAGCTTTTCTGAAAGATATTCTTTAGCCAAGCACAAATTATACTTTAGTTATATACAAGTTATTGGGCTCGATACAGAGGTAACTGGGGAAAATGTAAGAGCCTGGAATATACAGGATGATTGAACGGTTCATTCTTGCCTTAAACTCCATAAATCTATGGAATGTGGGCCCTTTCTGGGTCTCTTAAGGAACGTGCTGTCCTAGTGCTCAACAGTGAGGTCCCCAGAGGCTCTACTCCTTTCTACGGTACCAGATCCACATAGGTGGGATGGTCTGTGTTTCCCCTGGAGGCTTCAATCGCAGACATGAGCAGGGAATCCCTGGGAGACGAGTTATAGTACCTGTTATAAAGATGGCAGCAGGAGGTGGGAGCTGGACATGAAGGCCCCTTACTGCACTCTCCAGCACTGGCAGCATGCATGCTGTGTCCAATGCCATCTATCTATGACTGGCAGGGAAGCACAGAGGGAGGTGAAGGAGGAAGCTGAGCTCCGCAGTCAGAGATGTGACTGCTAATGTGGGCTATTGGGACTTACGCATGATCAATCTGGGGCTCTGCTCTTCATGGGGTCACACCCTTATGGGGGTTTCTTGTAGCAGGACCTAGTTTTTCCAATCCTTCCTTTTTCCTCTTTTGCCACAGGCAAATGAAATGAAGTTTGGAGTTTCCCCTCAGATAAACTCTGCAGCAGGGAGGCCTGGCTGAGCCAAAGACCACCACAGAGGCAGGGACAACTGGAGGAAACTTCAAGAGGCAGAGCATCCCTGGTTACTAATTATGACAGGTCAGGTTCTGCCCCAAGTTGGGTGCATGGTAATGTAATGGTCTGTAGCAAGATCAATAATGCTATTCTGTTCTGTAATCAGGGGTAAAAATCATAAAAAAAGGATATTTTCCCTGACTCCTTGTAATCTGTGCACGGATACCTCCTTGCCCTCATGCACCACACCACCATCATCACCCCAAATTGGATCTTGTATACACAGTAATTCAGACAAAATTCACTCTTGGCCATGTTTTTCCTTTTGTGAATCCATCTTACTGGTATCTTGATAAAAGTGTCTCCTAAAGAGTGTTTCCAGCTTAATACTTATTAATCATTTCTTTGCCACCTTTTTGAAAGTTCCTGGAAACAACATCCTTAGTTCTACTGCCAATTTTCAATAACTCCAGTTTCCATTTTTTACCTGTTCTGTGCCTGACCCTGAGTTTCTTTATCCTCTCCTGAGAAATATAGTTCATAATTTCTTCATCATTCTCCCATCTTACCTTGTGGACAGAGGGGCAAATAATTTATTTAAATGGGCTGTAATGTCTACCTCATTTGTGTGTCTAAAATACCCCTATGAGGATACTGGCTAATATAGCTCTAACCTAAACTATTTCAAATATAAACAAAATTAAATTGTCTTCTGCAATAATGGAAAGTGATTGGTCAAATGTGGTCCCAATATATGCCAATTCACTCAGTAGGCAAACATTCATTTAAAGAGAAATGTAAGCTGTTAAATGTGCATGTGCTTTTATCTGCAAGTACAGAGGCCATAGAAGCCTTTAAAAAGAGCTGTAGACGATCAAGCAGGTTAATGTGACAGAAAAGGCAGACATGATATTGTCTAGTTGTTGGGATTTTAAACAAGGAACTTTCAGAAAAAAATTACAGTTGATATCCAAGTTAATTCTGGAAGAGGTCATACAAATGACAAGGCAGATTGAGCTAACAAAAATGCAAGGAACACATCAAGAAACTTGAAGCACTGTGCAAGAAGTAGAAGTAAAACTGTTCTATGGGTGAAAAAAAATAAGTTTAATGAAAATATTAAAATGCCTCAAGAAGGCTAAGTTCCCTGGGCAAAAAGTAATGTGATAAGTGTGGCAAGAGAGAACACTCCAAACAGATTAAGTCAAGTCAATAGAAATGTAAGTTAAAAGGTCATGGGGAGTATGTCAACCAAAGCAATCTAAACAGGGAGATAGCTGAAGCAATGGTTAATGTTGCCCATTTCCTGGGACCTGAAGCAACTAGTTTCAAGATCCACAATATTGCTAAATTTAAAACTGATTCAGAGGCAGAGGTGACTGATTTGTATCGAGACTTAAGGAGATGAGACCAAACCCTAAATTGGAGCCTCTATTCCAGAGTCTGTAAAAAACTGTGAATAATATTTACTGACCTATCTCACTGGGGATTTATTTCTTAATACTTGCAAAGTGTTTTTGATATTAAAGGTACTATTAGAATACTTATTATTTTCAAAGATGCCAGTAAACAAAATTAAAAACATAGAGAGAAATGTGAAAACCCCTTCCTTCTATGGCTTTCTTCAGTGCAAGAAATAAAACAGTCACCATAGATTTTCACTCCTAAAAAAGACCTATTTGAAGCTAATTAATCTGTTTATTCAGCATCTGAACATGCATGATATTGTCAGTTCAGCAGACACCATGTGTAATGTGAAAATTAACATTGGTTTAAAAAATTATGTATGAATCCTACAGAGAATGGTCAGATTTAAAAAAATATATATTTACAAATAATAGACTGAGAACAGCCAGATTTAAAGGCATAAATACAATCTGATTGTTGTTCTAGATGCTTAAAGCTTCATAATGTAGAGACTCAATAAAACAATATTTTTATGGTAATGAAATCAAGTAGCTAATTTCTAAATTATATAATGAACGTTTTTCTAATGCATAGATAATAACATTTGTCATTATCTAATTTGGCAGTCTCTATATAAATTAGTTCTATTATTCAATCACAAATGACAAACATCCTATCTGGAATCATTCTACTCAGTTCTCTCTATCTTTACTGTATATTAAATAAAGCTACAAGGAAGCAGAATGGAAGAAGGGAACAAAAAGCAAGGTTAAGCCAGTAGGGAGAAACCTGTACTGCTCCTGAGCATAGCTGAAAGGAGCTTGGCTGTTTTCAGAACCATCTGGCCATATTTTGCTCTGCCACTCATCAAGAAAACCTGGTAACTGTGGCACATTTATGTTAACAGAATAATAGTGCACGCAGGTATAAAAATAAGTTGTTATAGTACTGCATGAGCCTTCAGACTACTGAGAGAAAGAAATGCAAAGGAAGAAAGGAAAGGGAAGTATGAAGAACCTTGAGTAAAGTTGAAGTGACACTTGGTTCTCATTGTGAGTCGTTTTTGCTCATCTCTAGCATTTGCTTGCTATAGCTGTTGGTCCTGCTAGTCAACTGAGTATTGCTGCCCTCAATATCATGGAGACTGTACCCCAAAACATGAAATTTAAAGCTAAACATACTTGACACTAAAGCTAGGGAATCAAATGCTTTTTGTTGAATTTAGTAATAGTAGATGCATTAGCTGTATCATTAGCAGAAAAACTTCAGGACAGTTTGATTCTATGTCCCAGAGGTAAGTACAAAGTATTAACTTGGGCTTTCATATTATTATTCACTTCCAAAACTCTGCATCCTGGATATACTCAACTTCACTGTAATATTCCTGGGCAAAGCTGGAGAAGGTTTCTGGGAGGAGTTGCAAATTTCCATAGAAAATAATCCTTTCACAAGAACAAAACATGCTTGTCAGGCTTCCCATCAGATTCTTTTAAAATCTCATTCTCCTGGGCTGCTTCCACATTGTCTATACAATACTCAAACCTAGAAGCAGTTCACCTACAATAGTTTTGTCAGTCCCAATTCCCTCCCTGGCCAGGACATTAACATTCTACATTAATACCACATCATGTACAATCCCTTTCAACTTGGCACTTAAATCTCTCATGTTCATCTGGCCAGTGGGAAGGAGAATAAGGATGCTCCTTCCAAAGTTGACATGGTAACATTGGCTGAGCCTATGAATGTATGCACAGTCTCAGTTGGTTCATTTATAGGTACTAAGATTGCACAAGTGCTGTTTTAAATGTTATGGTAACCACCAGAAAGCAAGTAATATATAAATTCCACAAATTGAAGTCAGCAGTGAGTAACTTGCAGAGTTTTAATGCTAACCATAGTGATAAAGAAATAATTAATCTTATGCCATCTATAAAAATCTATATGTTTTTAATAAAGGAATTTTACCTATTGCACTTCCCCCATCTAATCAATTCTTAGTAGTGGGAGCTTAGTACATTCTTAGTAGTGGGAGCTACTTTTGTACTCCTTAAGTGGTTTTTCCTTTCTTGTTTGGATTTCTTTCAAGAAAAACTTCACTGATACTCTGTTAAAACTGGTGCTGGACAAGTAGTAAAAATGTGAAGATAATATTTGATAAATGTGAAATTCTGGTATATTCATGAGTATTCACAATTTACTTCCCAATCTCTATAAATTGAGCAAATAATGTTAAAATGTCAATTTATTTGAAAAATATTGAAAAATACACTGAATAAATTAGTCATTTTATTATTCAACCAGCTCTAATGAAATCAAAACTGTTTGGTGTTCTAACAGGTATCGCATATTTTTTCCTTGTAATACATATTATTTTGAGTAAAACATGAAAACAATCTATGCTGACACTTCTAATATGGACAAATCTCCCAGAATTCAAAGTCATCTCATAGACTCATAGATTTTAAGGCAAGAAGGGATCATCATGATCATCTACTCTGACCTCCTGCACATTGTAGGTCACAGAACCTCAACCACTCACTCTTGAAATAGAACCCTAATCTCTGGCTGAGTTACTGAAGTCTTCAAATCTTGATTTAAATACTTCACATTACAGAGAATCCACTATTTATTCTAGTTTAAACCAACAAATGACCAGTGCCCCACGTTGCTCAGGAAGGCAATCTCCCTGTCCCAATCCCTCCCCCTCAGGTCTCTGCCAGTCTGACCTAGGGGAAAATTCCCTCCTGACTCCAGATATGGTGATCAGTTAGACGCTGAGCATGTAGGTGAGACCCACCAGCAAGACACCCGGGAAATAATTTTCTGTAGTAATTCAGAGCCTTTCCCACCTAGAGTCCCATCTCTGGCCTTTGGAGATATTTGCTAATAGCACTCATAGATGAGTCATATGTCATTATAGGCAATTTAAACATACCATCCCCTCCATAAACTTAACAAGCTCAGTCTTGAAACAAGTTAGGTTTTTTGTCCCAAGTACTCCCCTTGAAAGGCTGCTTCAGAACTTTGCTCCTCTGATGGTTAGAAACCTTCATCTAATTTCAAGCCTAAATTTGTTAATGACCAGTTTATATCTATTTTTTCTTGTACCAACAGTGGTCCTTAACTTAAATATCTCCTCTCCCTCCCAAGTGTTTATTCCTCTGATTTATTTGTAGAGAGAATTCAGATTTCCCCTCAGCCTTCATTTTGTTAAGCTAAACAAGCCAAGCTTGTTAAGTCTCCTCTAGTAAGGCAGGTTTTCCATTCCTCTCATCATCCTAGTAGGCCTTCTCTGCATCTGTTCCAGTTTGAAGTCATCTGGGAGACCAGAACTTCACACAGTATTCCAGATGACGTCTCAACAGTGCTTTTTATATAATAGTAAGAACACTTCCCTATCTCTACTGGAAATACTTCACTTCATGCATCCCAGGATTGTGTTAGACTTTTTCACAGCCACATCACACTGACAGCTCATAGTTATCCTATGATCAAACAATACACCCAGGTTTTTCTCCTACTCTGTCACTTCCAACCTGATATATCTCCAAAGTATAGCAAAAAATCATTGTTTTTAGTCTCTAAGTTGCATGACCTTGCATTTTGCACTATTAAATTTCATCCCATATCTAGTTTCATCCCATATCCAGTTTTTCAGGTCACCCAATTTTTTTTGTATGATATTCTAGTGCTTCTCTGTATTGGCAGTATCTCTCAACTTTGTGTCAGCTGGAAATTTTATTAGCACACTCCCTCTTTTGTGCCAAGATTATTACTAAAGTTAAATGAGACTCGTCTGACTGATCCTTGAGGAACTCCATTTGTAATCTCTCTCTCCAGTATGACCAGTTGCAGACATGCCTTTAATCAGTTCCTTACTCACCGTTCTATTCTCATATTAATCCCCATCTTCTCCAATTTGACTAATAATTTCCCACGTGGAACTGTATCAAAGATCTTACTGAAACACAGGTAGAAATAGGGAGCAGATTGCCCAATGAGTGCAGCTCATGGACTAGTGCAGAATTCTGAAGACACAATCTTGCAAACATTACTACTGTGTGTAATTAATTATTGCCATGGGTAGTCCCATTGAACTCAATGAAGCTACTCATGTAAGTTAAGGTATTCATACCTTGTTGATACAATCAAGCCCAGGATTAGAATAGAAAAGGCAAATGGGAATACAAAGAAAAGTAAGCTGAAACAGACAGAGGTGTGAAAAATACTGTAAAACTTTATCATATTAACAACTGTACAATAATAAAATGAAGGTTTAAAAATGTTACATAAGAATGATTTCACAGCTCTTTTTTATTTAAAAAATGTATAATACATTTATATATATGTATATGTATGTATGTATGTTTGTATGTATTTAAGTTGCAGAGTATAACAGCTTTTTTCTGAACTATTCTTTTCCTGTAGGTGCAATGTTTTTAAGAAGCTGCCTTAAAATGTATAGAGCTGTATTCTCTTCTCAGATAAAATGATGCATATTTTATCAGCCACCAGGGAAGATTTAAATAAATAAATAAAACAAGTAATTGTAAAATTACAATTAAAAGAACATTAATGCTCACTTTAGGTTGACATTGACTTTAAGCCATCCTGGTATGCTTTATTTTCTTTGACCCACTGTGCTTTCAAGTGCTGTTTATATTTTGTTCAATGATTATAAAACCTGGACTGTCTCAATCAAAAGACCTGCTCTCTGTGTGGATTCAGAGCAATATTTGCTGGTGTTAGTGACAAAAATAAACCCTTACTATTTTTAATCCTCTTAGACCTTCGAAGCTGACACAGCTAAGAGAAAGTGACCTGCATTTTAGTCCTCCTTCTGCATCATCAATAACATTGTTTACTAAGTTCCAATCATCACTGTACAAATCCACTGAAGGCAAAAGGGTTACAGAGATTCCCCTAAGGACATAATCTGAAGACAATGTGTTCACAGATCATCATTATTTATGGTGATATAAAAAGAAAATAATCCAATTTTACTTGAATTTACAGTGTGTTGGCTGACAATGAGGGCAAAATAAAATTTGATCTAGAAATCACTGAGCTACCACATGCCAAGTTAGTTCCATGATGACATTTTTACAGTCACTTTTCAGAGTAGAGCCAGTGACAAAAGTCTTGTGACAAAGGCTTAATATTTCTTCTATACATTTCTGGATGGCCAAAACTTTTAAGTTTTTACTTAGTTTCCCTAAATACAGGCAGACTAATTGAGTACAGATTGCAAGGGTTCCACTCTCCCTATCTGCACAGAGATGTTTTTCTTTAAGAGTTTAAGCTCTTTAGGCCTTGGATAGTATCTTCCTATACAGATGTGCAGTATCTCATATACTGAATGCTGCTGCAGTGCAAATAATAAGAGGGGGTGCTGTTTGCAGCTAATCCTCCTGAACACAGTGATCAAGTGCAAGAAGTGAAGAGAAAACCAGAGCACACAACGAACATGAAAGGTGATGTTGTATCAAAGGGGGCAAGATGCTTACTGCATACTGGAAACCGCCATAGCAAAGAAGCATCATTCATTATACTACAAGGTCAGAACACAGCTACAAACCAGACATGCACCTGTTCACTGATACTTGTGCACTTTCTGTGATTATGGTAAATAGAGAGCTCAGCAGAAACAGATGCACCGTGCACTTCTGTGTATGCACACGGTTGCTCACCCATAACCCATTGCCACGGAGCTATTTCGTATATCCCTCAACCATTGCCATTTTGAGTCTGCACGTGCTAAAGAACTTTCCTATGGGCAATGATAACTCAGACTGGATAGCTCAGAACCAATCACTCCTTACGTGCTACGTACTGACTTGGTTACTCTTTCTTGAACATCCACTTTTGCATCTGTGGGAGAAACTATGCTTCTGCCACATACTGCCACAATTGCCATGGAGAAGAAAGGTGATCCCTCCTGTTCTTCTACACATAACATGTAACCTTTCTGACCGATAGTTAATAGCAATAAAAAGGGCCAAGTTCAATATACCTATCTCTCCCGACAAATAACAAAACCAGCTCAAATCCCCACCCAGAAATCTGGGAAAAATAAATGCATCGTACTTGGGTGCCCTTAATGGGCAGAACTTCCTAAATTAGAAACATTCCAAAAGTGTGTACATCCAAGGAAATCTTTATTAGGAGAATGGGAACATAATTATAAATCTGGGAAAACACAGCAACAGAAAGTGCATGAAAACAAAGAGTAAAATACCACCACCAATGTTGGACCAGGGATCAATTCAGATCAAATCATCTACCCACAGCTGGGCACCAATCACCATACCAGTGAAGACCAGGATTCAGTCTTTTCAGTGCAAAGCTATTTATTGAAAAGCAGTTATCACAGACACATAGAAAGGACTATACAATGCATCTCCTTAGGAAGCCTCAATTTCACAAGCATTAACCCTCAGTAACTTTGCTGGCCCCACATAGAATCCTGATTAGTAAATAAAATGAAGAATAGCTACCACTGCTAGGTGAAGACGGTCTCTCCCTTCTTTGCATTCCCTCAGGTACTTGGTCTATTTTCTGAATCCCTAGCAGTGGGGTCCTGGCTTTCCAAAGCCCTCTGGTCTATGGTCCCTCATAGCAGGGTCTAGGTTACCCCAAGGCCCTCTGGTCTCATGTCCCTCTTCTGTCCGACTGTATCACCAGCCTTCTTGGATATATGCATGTATATAGAGATATAGATAGATACCATGTGATCTTCCTAGTACTTATATCCTCTTCCCAAAGGAGTCATATGTCCCCAAAATATGCTTTGCTAGTATATCATCCAGCATATCATAATTAATTCATAATTTGGGAGGGAGCTACAGGGATCGACTGATGTTCACTTTCCATTAACTATTCCCCCCAGGCACCTGATGTCACGTTGTTCTATAGGGTCAATTGACCCAGGTCAGATAGTCCCAGATTCACCATCGCACATCCACGTGTACACACTAGGCGAACTGGCCATTGGCTCACTGTGACCACTGGTCTTCCACATCAGCACAGCTGGACAAACATACATGGCTCATGTTGATGCCAAGTGCAAGTTTGGCCTTTTCAGTGATTTTCCACTATCTAATGCTAAGAGGCCCTGCTCTCAGAATCCTTTAGCACTCAGGCTCACCAAACTTGTCCGTTGTAATACTATATAGTGATTCAGCACCGTCCCAACAACCACCCCTCTTTCTGGTAACTTCGGCAGTAATCTAATTCCCTTCACCCTTGCCATTGAGAATTCCCCACATATTATAGTCCCTTGAATGTACCATCTCTACATCCAGCAAACTCCACTCCTGATTGAGATCTGTGAGTAGTCGTAGTCCAAATGTCTCTGCAGATCTGTCTGCAGTTCTAAGATTGCTGCTTTCCTGGTCCAGCCTGGAGATGTTACCACCTAACCCATTTTAGTGATTCAATTTTATTCATGTGTTGGGTAGGCAGTGTGAAGGACTGGAATATTTCTGTGCAAATCTGTATCAAATTGTGTCCTTCTGTTGTTGTTGTAATCATAATTTTTTTTAAGAATGGGACATGCAGGCTAAGTGTGCAGCTGTAGCTTCCTGAAATGTGTGTAAATATTGTCCCTATTTTACCCAGGTGGAGAAAGTAATGCACCTTTTGTGGGTCCTCTTTAAGAAGCCATTGGCATCTTTATTTTATGCAATGTTTGAAACAGTAAGGGTACCTGAGGGTTGGAGGAAAGCAGATGATGTGCCAATTTTTTTAAAAGCTTGCAAGGGAGAGAGTGGTAATTGCAGACCAATAACTGAATTCTGTCTGGGGGAAGATACTGGAATAAGTTATCAGGGAAGAAAGTGTGCGACACTCCCATGAAAATGCACAAGTTCAACAAGAATAGATCTTGTCAAACAATACAATATTTGGCATCCAAGGACTCACTCATTCTTTTTAGGGGGAGCTTCTGGTGGCATCCTGTCACCGAGGCATATTACATCTCTCAGAGCTCCCCATCTTAGAGGGTGCAGCATATGGTCAGCATATATGCAGAAAGATGAGGCCTCACTTCTTTTGGGGTGCAGAGTTTAGGGAGTCTCTTGCACATTGGTCTAAAATGAAAATAGGAGAGTCAGTTGACATGACAGAGGAGATAATGAATGAGTGGGTGATGTGATGCAGTGGGAAAAAAAAGGCAGTGGAAGATGTTTTTCAGTCTCAGAAACATGCATTTATATGGAGATATGTTAATCAAAATGTGGCATATTCAATATGTTAGATGAGACAGAGGAAGATAGAGCCTGAAGCATGGTGGTAATATCATTCATGAACTCTACAAAGAGAGCCAACACAATATTAGACTACATACATCATAAGCAAACTAGGGAAATGTGGGTCTAAGTGATATTACTATGAGGTGGGTGCAAAACTGATTGACAGACTGTACTCAAAGAGTAGTTATCAATGGTTCGTAGTCAAACTGGGGTTCTGCAAGTCTCTGTCCTGTATCTGGTAACATTCAATATTTTCATCAATTACTTGGATAATGGAATAGATAATTTGTGGATGACACCAGGCTGGAAGGGGTTGCCAGCATTTTGGAGGACAAGATTAGAATTCAAAATAACCTTGACAAATTGGAGAATTGGAGTGAAATCAAGAAGATGAAATTCAATAAAGAAAAGTTCAAAGTACTACACTTAGGAAAAAAATCAAAGGCACAAAAAGAAAGGGGGAATAACTGGCTAGCCAGTAATACTGCAGAAAAGGATACCGAGATTACAGTGGATCACAAACTGAACATACGTCAACAGCGTGATGCAGTTGAAAAAAAGGCTAATATCGTTCTGGAGTGTATTAACAGAAGTATTATATATAAAAGACACAGAAGGTACTTCTCCCTCTCTTCTCTGTACTGGTGAGGCCTAAGCTGAAATACTGTGTTCAGTTCCGGGTGCCACACTTTGAGAAAAATATGGACAAATTGGAGAGAACTACAAAAATGGTAAAAGATTTAGAAAACCTGATCTAAAGTTAAAAAAAAATCTGAGCATGTTTAGTCTGGAGAAAACAAGACTGACGAGGGACCTGATAAAAGTCTTTAGACATGTTATGAGCTGTTATAAAGAGGATGGTGATCAATTGTTCTCCATGTCCATTGAAGGTAGGACAAGAAGCAATGGGCTTAATGTGCAACAAGGAAGATTTAGGTTAGATATTAGGAAAATCTTTCTAATTATAAGGGCAGTTAAACACTAGAAAAAGGCTTCTGTAAGCATTGTAGATTCCCCATCATTGGAGGTTTTTAAGAATAGATTAAACACACACCTGTCAGGTCTGGTCTAGGTATAGTGGGTCCTTCTTCAGTGCACAGGGCTGGAATTGATAATCTCTTTAGATCCCTTCCAGCCCTATATTTCTATGATTCTAAGTCACAGACAGAGTGTTGTAATGCCTGATGACTCCCTAAAGTGAGTAATACAAGAGTTGTCAAGGTTACTGTCAGAACAATGGATTTGTTAAAGAGACTGGCCATGCTAAAAGAAATGGGTTCTCCCAGGTTGTCTCCAAAGGGGCTGGAACTATAGCCACCTGAATGTGATTCTGCACCTTGACAAGAGGTCACATGACAGAGAAGACTGAAAGCTCATTTAAGGGCAAGATGTGTTCTTGGTGCTCTCTCTTATTGGCTGATCACTGCCTGACAACAGAAGTACTGCAGGAGGCAGAGATTAGGAGGCACCCGTCGTCCTGATTTGCAGACTGGGCCAAAGCACTCAGAAGAAGGGGTGGGCACAGACTCTAATGAGTTATTTTACCTAACGATCTATAACACTTGTAGGTTTTGAAAATAAAGCTACCATGGTTTTAGAAACTCTTGTGCAAAGCCTCTGTTCCTAACTTTCCTGCCATGTGTCCCTGAAGAGTTAAACTGTAATTCAGAACATCCATGGAGCTAGACTGGAGGAATACACATAAGCAACTGAAGAGGCTTAGGTGATAAGAGCACTGGTTTCAGCAGAGTCCTACCTTGCTAGGAAAGGGGCCAAACAGGTCTCCATTCAACAATGTGCCATAGAGGCCCAGAGTTAGAAGCAGTGACTGAACACTACACAGATGCAGTTGGTGTGTAAATGCATCGGATGCAAAGGTGGGATTTCATTACATGAGACTGGTGACCATCCAGTAGGGAAACTTAGTCAGGACTGTAATAAGCACCTCACCAAAGTCCACTCAGTTCTGCTGCTGGCCTCTGTATCACTTTTCACCACAGAGTACCCATGAGAGAGGAACCCAGAGCATTTAGGACCTGACTGCCTGGAAATGAGTTTTTCGCTACAAGGTAAGAGCTGTTTTCTCTCTCTGAACATGTGTTCTACATTCTCACTCCCCTTCCAGCCCCAAAACCAAGTCACCCTAGTTAGGGTGACTCCTCAAGTGTCACTAAAGGAATTGTGGGTAAGTAGCCTATACAAATGAAGCTCTCAGTGGCATCATTTTTCCCCTTTTCACCCACAGAAAGAATAAAGAGCTCTTTCCCAACTGGAGCTTCTGCGCATGTGCCAGAATAATACAATATGAATTAAGAACTCTGTAGAAAATTGTAATTGTTGTTTAAAATATCCCAGGAATGTAAACACATGAGATACATGACTGCTGCTTGTACAACCAGGAGGAACACTG
Organism: Emydura macquarii macquarii; assembly: GCF_026122565.2. Lineage (NCBI taxonomy): Eukaryota > Metazoa > Chordata > Testudines > Chelidae > Emydura > Emydura macquarii. The sequence goes on from NW_027130457.1 coordinate 167,715, forward strand.
AGGGTACTGACAATTCCCTTATTTATACAGTCTTTTTCTACTTTCTGCCCTTCTCACAAATAGAAGCAGTGGCTGCACAGTTAGAATGACAACACTAGATTTAACAGGAGCACAGCCTTTTTGAGGATGTTATTTTTTTTGTGAGGCTATCCTTTGACATGCACACTGGAGCAGGAAAAATAGACACTCACCCCTTCTTCTATCGCCCCCAGCATAAATGCTTCTAAAGTATTTTTTTAAAATTCTCCAAGCTGATTTCTGTGCAAATTTGCAATGATGAAACTTGTTAAAAACAGACTTTAAACGATAAAGTGCTAGAGGGCTACAGCATTGCCTTCTCTCATTGATAGTAGTACAATAAAACTGAACTTCAGTGCCACAGGGTTACAGATTCTGAGAAGCTTAAAGTTCAAGGCAATCACATATCTTGCTAATTCCACATTCCCATGAGTTCTGAGATGCAGGCTTTGAAATAATTCCCTTTCCTTGGAACCAGCTGTGCTGCTCTTCAGGAAGAGGTTAAAAAAAAACCCTAGACACAAATTTATTAAGAACCACAGTCAAAAAATGCTCAAACCTTTTCAGGCTTAAAATACATACACACACATATATATATATATACATATATGTATAAAACCATTCCTGAGTGGCTCTCTGCTATTTTAAAGTGTATATTTTGTATTAAGCATCTTCTGAAAATTTCATACCAAAGTAGAAAATGCAAGGAATATTCTGTATTCTGAATATTTTATCTGTAATCTAATATTATCTAAATTTTTCTACTGCCCTCATCAGTGTGGTATCTGATAGCATATGGTGAAATTGTTTTGCTTGGTGCCATCAGTCTCTGGTTAACCCTTTGAACATGTGTTCATATTTTATCTTCATATATTATATGTAATTTTTTATTATGCTTTGTTTGTATCCTACAGCTCTTGACCACCAATTTGGCACTTAGCGAGTTAAACACTGAGCGAATGATGGTCTTCTGCGCTGTCTACATTCAGTTATAAGTTTAGTTTGAAAATTTATAGCTTCAATCGTATTTCTTTAATCCAGATGTAATTAGTTTAACTGATGTAAACTTCATGTCATTTCTCCTAAATCTTGTTTTGGTGAAGCTTCAAGAGATAAAGAAAACTAAAAGCAATCCTAAGATTTTAAAATCATTTTCTTTATTGTGGTAGCACTGCATCTGACAGAAAACATTCTGACAATGTTAGGAGTTCAGAAATTCATTACACTACTGTTTGCTTATTACAGGCCTATATAAAATCAGATTTTAGCTAGGGTTAAGGGGTACAGAATGCCAGTTTATCTACAGACTGGGAGTTCTGCATGTGAAGCACACACACTCACGACCACTGAACAGGATTGGACTATGGCATAAGCACTAGATCTGTTCCTGGGGCCCCAACTCCTGTATTCATGTGATGAGATCAGAAAGTACTTTCTGAAAAAGTGCTTTAATTAGACCCTACTATCAATTAAAAAGGGGAACCAATTTTTTCCTCCATACAGATTGCTATGGAAGGATATGGGGGTCGGATCCAGAAAGCTTGCTAGGTTCATGTTGCAGAGTTCCCTTAGTATTCTTTTCTCAGGTGGGAGGATTTGGGGTCCCATAGAGGAGACAAGGAGTTCTGTTTCTCAACCCCATAGATCCTGAAGATACATAAGAAAGGAAACTCTATTTGGAACCCTTCCCCTGGAAGCAAGACTCCTGCAGGAGCCATTCCACTACTGGATAGGCCGCCCTATGGAAAATCACCCTCAAAGAAAGTGGAACAGTCATTCATTTGAGTTACAGCTGCTTCGACTATATGAACTTAATCATTTGGAAATGTGCTGCTTAAAATGGGGAAAATACAGCATAGAGCAATTCCCTGCATTTGCATCTCCATCCTTGGACTTCAAAATCCCATGCAGCATGCACATAGGGATTTCTTTTGGTGCTAGGGGAAACAGAGAGCACATGAGATAGGCATTCTACCCTTTCTTAGCCTTTCCTCCACTTGGAATTATTGGGTTCTCCTATCCACCACTCACTTAAGTGGAAGGTAATGTGGGGCCTTGCATTTAGTTTTTAAGGCATAGAATCTGTTTTTCATATTTTTATTTGTGAAACTAAAAATTAAAGATTCAACTCCACATATCATAAAAATCCAGAACAGTCTGTCATGTGAAGCTAGGGAAATCTTCAAGGGGGTCAGAATTTCCACTTACTATTGCAAGAAAACCAATTGAATTTTTTATGGTAAACTGGATGCTAAAACAGGATCCCTATAAGAGCACATGCACAGCACACAGGCAGCAACTCCTGAAGGTATTTTGACATAGGAAGACAAAAGGTCACCTGGACAATTGGAGTGTGTGCTGAAGCAGCTACTGGTGTACCTTTGAAAGAGAGGAGCTTGCGTTTTCTGCACCCATAATAGCTTTTGTCCACCAGTTAGTGCAGACAAGGCTGCTAGACTCCCTTCCAGGAAGACCAAGGCCAGGCTACTAGCTGGCTTTCACCCAGGTATATAAAGAGGGAAGAGTACAACTTGTATTCTTCCTCTGCTCTTATGCAATCATGCAAGGCCAGCCTCAAACTGCCCCGTAATTATAAGTAGAGATACACGATCCTTACTAACTGCAAACCATGCTAACTCTTCGGGGATATGGTGTGAGTATGGCTGTGTGTTTTGCAAACCCAAAACTCTGCCTTCTCTGGCTAAAGGTTTGTGTTTTTTTCTGAACCTCTGCAGTAAATCCAAGCCCTATCTGAGCCTTATCTCACTACAGGTTGAAGAGAGAAATGTATATGGACGATACATTGCAAAACAATATAACACTTAATGGATTATTATGGTTTTGACCTAAAAGAAGGAAGAATGTAATGAGCTTGGCCGAGTTTCATTTTCAGTTTAATTATGTCTGAGACAGAATTGAATCTTCACAGTGAAACTCAAGGATACATCCCTCACCCCGATCTTAAATCAATGGTTAAAGAAAAATGTTCCCTTGTTCCCTCCAACCCTTCAGACTAAAATCATTGAACACAATTAAACAATTTCATTTACAAGATTCCACCTGTGAGGGAGGGAATAGATATCTTAGGTCAACTCCAGGCATAACCATTAACTGTTACCATGAAAAATCATAAGAGCATGATCCTATCATGTGAATATACTGTATGAAGAAATGACGTGACAGGGTCTATCAGGCCTTCCCTGTCACCAGTTTAAAACATCAGTGCCCTGACACCCCTCTGCTCAAGGAAAATCCACTCAGGCTAAGCTACCAACAAGACCGTCCTCCAGAGGCCTAGAATGGTCAGGAGGAACCACTACCTGGCTGGGAGCCAGCAGACCAATTAAGAAGGCTTGCTTGCTGCTTTTTTAGGGGCAATGTTGGGTAAAGACTGGAAGAGAAGTAGAGATCCTTAATGCTAGCCCAAGAACCTTAGGGCCAGGTCAGAACTTTGCCTTGAAATGATGCAACAAAGTTGTTTAAGTTTGTGTAAAGGCACAGACTAATTCTGAGTTTTATATTTCTATTTCACTGTTTAGAGGCTGACACCAGGCTTACAGCACGGGCTCCCTTTCTCTGAGCAGGTGGTCACAACTTTGAGATTAAGGCAGGGAGTGCCTGCAGCACCATGCTTGGCATCACAAGAGACTTGAAAACAAGAAAACAATTGCTTAATTCATTGAATTCAGTGCAGTTACACTGGTGGTGAATTTACCTGTTATGGTAAAATGCCTTAAAAGTTATATAATTCATTGTTGTAACGAGGTCTTTTAAAAAATCAAAAAGACATATCAGGATAAGAGCCAACAAAGTGTTCACAAAGAAACCCAAACTATATGACACTCACCAGAACAACTGGAAACCTATGGTAACAAAAGTTTCACTTTGGATCATGAACCATTTGAGCAAGTAGCCTGTTTTGCAGAGATGCTGATCTCATTTCTATTTGAAATGGAAGCTGATAATACTGCACCTCTGAATATCAGGAAATTGGTTTTATACACAAAAGTGTAAATGGGTAGTTTTCAATGAGTTTTGATTGAGATTCTGAGTTTGTTCAACTCAAAACTTAACATGTAACATGAGGCTGTGAACCCAGGTGGACCAAAATTGATGAATGTGTTCACACAAGCCCCTATAAAAGAGAATTTCATGAACTTTGCACAGGTCTAGTTAGATTCACATTAGCTATACATTCTCTCTCCTCCTCTCCCTATATACATATACACACACACACACACACCCATCACTGAAGTGATAAAGAGTGCATATTATTTCTCACAAAAGTCTTTCCTCAGAGGTCTTATACACTTACGGTAGAAGTTGAAATATCCAAGAACTAACTACTCTGGCAGTCATACAGAGAAAATGGGGGGAAAGGGGATCTATGATAAACAAACAGCAAAAAAGACACAAACATGTGTGAGACAAGTATTAAAGGGAGAATTCACCACAAAATGGTGTAGAGTAAAAGAGTAATTTTTTTTTGCTATTAGGAGAGTAGTTAAATATGTTGATAGGAAGAGACTACGCTTACTAAAGTGTCTTTTGGAGGTAAGGGCCTGATCTTGCTCCCATCACAGTGAAAGGGAGTTTTGACAAGACCAGGATTGGGCCCTAAAGCTACAAACTTGCAGTCTGATCTATATGAGCAGACCCTTACAGCTGCACAGATCCAGCTACTAGCCCTGATTCAGTAATGCACTTAAAGCACATGCTTAAATCCATCCCTAACCACATGAGTGAAATATGGCACATATTTAAGCGCAATTAAAGTCAATGGGATTTAGGTATGTGCTTAAAGTGTGTGATTAAATTACTGGGATGGTTTGATGAATTGAGGCCTAAGACAGTATCCAGATATAAATTGCTTCAGAGCACTTCACATACTTCTGTATTTTTTTATCTTTAACTATGACAACTCCCTCTGCTCTTACACTGATAGGCCAATAGAACTTCATTTGTTTCCATAAGTGTAGATTTCAAACTTTCCCTCTCACTTCACTACAAGTATATGAAGTTACATTTCTAATAAAATTACCTAAGATTTTTCCCTGTTGGAACAAATAAAGCGGTTTTTAAACCATCAATTGATTTCAAAAGAAAAAAATATGCACCCTACTCTTTGACACTAAAGAATTTATGTTGTTTAATACAATTTTAAACATTTTCATAAATGAAGAAAACTGTTTAATAGCAACATTTTTAATATCTCCCAACACACTAATAAACCCCAAATAAATATCGCTCTTAAAATTTGTATACAGATATCCAAGCAACAGCTGACTGAGAAAATCGACAGGACATAAATAGTCAACTTTTCTTCAACTTTTTAGTATCAAAGAAGCCTTGGATTTAAAAAAACCCAGCCATGAATGGAAGAAGGTTATCTATTTTTCTCCCCTATTTTGAAAGATAATTCCATGAGTTACTCTTTTGTATAAAATATAGCAGATTATACTTTACAGTACCTGGTATCTCATATTGATAGGTACTTGTCCATAGTGTCCTTTTGTCTTGTCGAAGCATAGGCCACAACCAGTTAGAGACATGTATTTGCCTTTCAAGACAAAAGAGAGCTGAAAATATTAGGCAAACCTTTTAATAATCAATGGTCTTATTCATTTCAATTAGAAAATAACAGTCTGAACCACTGGACAGATAAGACATTGCAATGGAGACATATCATGACATTTTTACACTGAGAAAAAATATTTAATATAAGCAGTGGTCTTGTGTATTTGGATTTCTGTTTTTTTAAATATGAAAGTGGTCAAATTATTATTTTTAGCAAATTCTGGGTTAATGTGTGCATACTGAGAAGCCTTCAACCTGGCAATCTGCTGAACTGTAATCCCACTTTTTCATAATAAGCAAATTGATATTTAGTATGTGCATGAGACTGCAAGCTATAAGAATCCTTTTGTAGGGGAAATAATGCATTTCCTTTTATCAACAAAACCCTCAGTTCAGAGTAGTGCAGCAACAGGGAGGGGGACAGAACAGTGGGATCTTTCAGTTTGTCAGATTGCTATTAACTATAGGACATTGTGAAGAATTAAGTATTATACACACACACAACAGAATATGTATAACAAAGGGACAATTTATGGGCCAATCTAGCACGCAATGAATTGAAGATTTTGTCTATTGACTTCAGTGTGAGTAGGATCAGCCATCATAAGTGAACTGTGAACATTGAATTTGACAACAAACGTTATGGAATAAGGTGTTTGGCAAACTCCCCCTCTCCAGCCACTGAAATAAGGCAACCTCATACTGAAGCATGGATTCTTTTCTTGTAATGTACTTATGAGGAAAATTGATGCCAACTGATAAATGAATTCTTTCCTTACATATAAGGCATGTTTCAAATGGAACCATTTTACTAATAGATTTTCCAACAAAATACACACTGAGGAGATACCATAAACATGTATAGGGGCTTATTTCAGCCTTCATTGTAGGGGAGTTAACAAGACTTGGTGGGTTTTGCAACCCAAAGTGAAATAACTGCCTAGGCAACACACTTGATCCAAACAAGTGGTTTCTTTTCTTTTCTTTTTCTGCCTGACTTTGCTTACTTAGGGAATCCCAGTCAGATGCAGCATCTGCTTTTATTTCTCTATTTTTGGTTTGTTTGTTTGCTTTTTCCTGAGTCATCCAAGCCCCCTTCAGAGCCCAAATGCCCATGAGGATCCGTAAACCATCTTCTACCATTCCTACCCTCCCCATCTAGGGTCCTACATTACAACATTCCCATCAATAGAAGATTGGATGCAGTTCTCTCTGCAATCCATTACTTCCACTCCAGCCACCCACCACAGGGGATTTCTACAGAGAATTGTATGAGATTCCATCTGCCTCCTTACCCTTTAGGAGCTCTGTGCTCCAATGCCCCATCCTCTACTGGCTTGCAGCAAGAAAAGGAGCTGAAATGCCTTATGGATTCACCCATAAAATGGCTGCTACTATAGATCAATAAGCCAGACCAGACTTGCTTTTTCAGAAACTTGAGCTTATCTTTCATCCAATTTGACAGTAGTACTGTCTAAGGCACAAGAAAGAGCCTGGATGAGCTTTGATTATTTGTTCTCTGTCAATGTGCCAGAGGTTATTATTCCATCCAAGTAACAAGCCATCATCATTATTATTGCAGTTCTTGCAACCTTGCAAGAAGACTGTAATGACTCCTTTAAATATGGGTTGTTGATACTGTAATAAAGTAATATTGTTTGGACAAACTCGGTGTTAACGTCTACTTTTAACTACTTCCAGTAACAGAAATTTATCCTCTGTTTATAAACACAACTTCTTACCATATATGGGGGCGGGGTAGAGGGAAGCATTATAGTATTGTGTAATCTATTCCTGTGATTTAATTTGGGTCGCTGTAGCTGAATACTCACATACCACAGCAGATCTACTTAAGAAAATAGGCAGCTAATAACACAATTGGAGGAGCTGAAGTGGGTGCAGAAAATCTCTAAGTATTTATGTATTAAGCCAATAGGAACCACTATCCTACAGTGAACTGATTACAATAGGGAACATTGGGTATAACTTTACCCAAAGTACAGATGAAGAAATGTTTTAAAATACTAAGTACAAATATTAAATTTCTTATGTGAAAACTCTATCAAATTAAGATATTGTAAGTTTCAACGGATAGAGTCTAATTCAGACTAAGTATAGCAGTGGTGAGTTATTGCAACATATACACATATGGGGCCAACTGCTGCTCTCAGTGATACTAACGTACCAGAGTAGAATCTGACCCATGGTTTTTGAAAGGCTAAACTCCCCTTGAGAGAGGCTTTAATAGGAAGATGTAAGAGAATGGATTTCAAGATGGTTTGGTAGCTCTTACTTAGAGCTGCCTCACTTAGGTAATGTCAGAACCATAAATATTTTCTACTATCTTTAATTGTACATTTGATTATCTAATTGAATTGTACCTTTCCCACATAGCTTACGGAAGTGTGGGGGGGAGAGGGGGGGAATATTCTGCTTCTGCTCCACAACCTAACATAAACAAAACAAATCATGCACTTTGTCAGATTTATCATATAGACTCCTCCAGAAAGACCCATTTACAGAAATATTGAGACTGACCTCTTCTTTGTGTGGAGGTCCTGAATCACATAAACCAGATATTTCTGAAGTCTGAGAGCAGTGTAATTTCATTCTGCTCCCTAAGCTGTGAAATATAGAACCATTGGTGTCATGAAATCGAAGAAGTATAAAAATGAAAGTCCTTACTGATAGAAGCATGTGCAGTTTATATTAAATTAAGAGGGATGGAAACCGATCTGTGGCTTTTGAAGTACATGAAAAACTACAGCTTCACCAAAGACACCAGCAGGTCAGAGGTGTAAATGGAAATAACTACTTTAGGGACAGGCTGTTCAGGACCCATATTGAAAACCTGTGTATTGCATATTTTCACAAAATCAATTTATTTGCAGCAACTTGGCAGCTTTATGGTTTATGAAATATAGTTATAGCCCAACTGTCAGCAAGGAGCAAGATTTCTAAAGTGGGAAAACCACTGAAGGTTTTGCCCCCTCAAGAAAAAAAAAAAGATATATACATATCTTTATAGATATGTATAAATTATTTGCTTCCATCTGAGCCCTAATGTCTCCTTCCTTTTGGGATTTACTTTCTTCTGGTAAAACTTCTGCAGTTTATCTATGTCTCAGATATAGTTAAACTCCAAAGTCTTAAGTTCATGTGTGTTTTTTTCATGTCATATGAAGTAAAATATCGAGACCAACTTGGGATAGAATGAGAGATTTTATTTCCACTTCTTACTGATCGGTAAATATTTTGGGGGAGTTTTAAGGATGTCTAGAAAGACTGTAGGTGCACTGATTTTAGCTAGTCCACTTTGTTATTTATCCTCCAAATGAGATAATTTAAAAAAATAAAGTAGCATGTATTAAATATTGTGCAATTTAAAGAGCTTCTAAAGCGAGGTGGATGCCATGGATATTTAAATGTAATCTAACCATTTACAATTATTAGAGAAATTTCTGTGCCTTTGGATTTTGGATTTTTATGAACTATAATAAAAGAGAGAATCCTGTTAACTATAATATGAACGATACACACCCTCAATGTCAATTATGGCCCATTACTACTTTTTTTGTAATTTCTCCCATAATTCAAAGCATTGTCTAGGAGTAATAATTTGGGATAGTCTACACATGGATGTTTTACTACTGGTTATATTACTCTATTCAAGCAGCATGCCAAAGTATTTTTAAAGCTGTTTGCAGAAGTAGATGCTGTCAAAATGTGGTGATATGAAAATAGTGTCACTGCCAGAAGTACACAAGTTGAGAAAAAAAAGTGGATAACATACCCCTTAATGCACCCCCAAAAGCAGATTCTCTAGACACACACATACCCTTTTTCATTGGCCACACCTAGCCTTGCAATGGAGCAGCTGTGATGCTGGCAAACCAGGTGTCAGTTGTTGCCAAGACTACAGGTATTAGCTAAGAACTGACAAACTTATAGCTGGGAACCATACCACCTGTATGTCAGTTTTTTCTCAAAATAGGTATTGGTCTTATAGGAATGTATTTAGAGTTTAGACTCTATCAAATGCTTGTAAATTGCTGCATGCGTTAATTTCACTTGTAATGTCTGTATTCCATGCTATAAGAAAATATGTAAGCTTTGCTTTATAATTTTGAAAATGTTTGCTCCAAACTTGTGAACTCAGACACAGGAATTGTCCTTTCCACCCATCCAGAAGGACTATCAAAATCAGATCGGCCATCAAGGAACACCACAATACAAAGGATTGGTTAATGGCCCTATCGTACTTTGGAAATACTATGTTCTAGGAAGCGTGCCCTGTGGACTTGGAAGCTGAATGAAGAAAATACAACAAAGTCATGATACATTTTTTTTTCTCTTTGCTGTTTGAACTCTGATAGGGCCAGAGACTCTAAAGTGAGGTAGAGATCCCCTCAGTTCACCCTGAAAGGCACTTTGAATTGGCAGATCACTACAACTCTGTCACTCTTAGGATTTAGGTGATAACTCATTTGTGTGTATATGTTTCCTTATTTTAACCTATAAATAACTCTTATTTCTTTTTCCTAGTTAATAAACCTTTAGATAGTTTCTTACAGGATTGGCTACAGGCGTGATCTTTGGTGTAAGAACTAGAATACCAACTGATCTAGGGTAAGTGACTGGTTTCTTGGGACTGGAAGCAACTTAAATGTGATTTTTGGAGTAAGTGACCGTTTATCACTAAGTCCAGTTTCTCTTGGTGGCAAGACAGACTGTCTATGGGAGCTGTCTGTGACTCCTTGCTAAGACTCTAATGGTGATCCAGGAGTTCACACTTATTACTGGCTTGGTGAATCTAATTATGGACCAACCACTAGTTTGGGTTGTCTCCCATGTTTTTGACAAAATCCTGAGGTAGGCATTCACAGTTGTGAGCCACTCCAAACAGTGTGACAGCAGCTTTGTGGCAATCTACTGGCCTAAAACTAGTGTAACTGGGATCTTTGGAAGGCAGAAAGTTGCCTTATTGTCCCAATGCCCTGGAGATCCTTGGCTTCCGGAATGGTCCCTTGGGACTGAGAATAGACCATGGAAGTTACAGTAGTACTCACGCTGCTCTAATTTGCCCCAGGGATCTATGTGGGACACATTTTGGTTCTGGGGCAGTGAGGTTCAAAAGTGGCTTTGAACTATCTTAATGACTGCATATCCAATGCCCCCTCCCCCTTAGTTGTACCAAGCACACCTCAGCTAAAGGTCATATCCAAAAATTTCCTCCTATCAGAAAGATTCTATGGGTCGTAGAGTTATAGTCCTTATCTTCACAATAGGGAATCCCATTAGAACTGGCTGAATTTATCAAATCAGTGGAACTGTAAGTGCAATAGAGAAAAATTACATGAAAGTAGGGTGTGGTATAAAGGTTTTAGCAGCAGGGGTTTGGGATGACTGCATTACTCATGAGTGGCAAAGTCACAGACAAATTATGCAGGTCATCCAAAAGTAGAGCTAATGAAATCTTTATACCACACCATCATGTATTATGTACCCTCTACATATTTTACAGGAAAATTAGAAGGCCTGATCCACACCGGGAAGTTGCATCAATTTAACTTAAATCAGTTTGGACCAATAACAACCCCCATGTACACTTACACCAATGTAGTTAGCTTGTTGGTAAAAGTACCAGATTGTCAGAGGTTTTTATTTAATACTACTCTTTAAATCCCTTTCTGTGTGGACCTTAATTACTATGTGTCCAATAGTACAGGGCTCAGAGAGTTGTGAATATAGTATAGCCACTTACACCTCCTCAGTGGAAGTACTGGCTATGTTGTAAGTTGTGGATGTTGCTTTACTTGATGATACACAGCATCAGCAAGCAATGAATCAGTCTAGGAACTTGAAACCTGATGAGTCCTGATTAATCTTCAAAGTGGCACAGCACGGTCCTTTGGGTTGTCAGTACAGCATGGTATCTGTCTGAATTTAATAACGATTTGAGATTGTTAAATAACTTGCCAAAGTGGAATTATTTAATCAAAGATTATTAATCAGAGATTAGCACAGCACAATACAGAATACAGAAAGAATAGATACATTAGCATCCTTGGTGTAAGGTAAAGAGCTGGCTTCTGTGTTTCTCTCCTCTTTATCTGGTGAGATGCAGACAGTTTTGCATTCTCTGCCTAATTCCCAATACTGCTGACTTTTTATAGCTTATAAGACAAAGAAACACCTTTTGTGGAAGGAAAAATACTTTCTCATGATCAATTTTGACATATGTTATGTTTTAATGTTTTTGTTTACCTCATTACTTATGAAATTTCCTTTATGATATCTTTATGTTACAAGATTGATAAGCAAAAAGAAAATTCTAACTTGGTCACTATCCCTAACATTTGGGCCAACTGGCAGCTCTCCAAAAACATATTTTAATGGATCCCCATTTCATATTACATAAAACATCTCCAACAACAATGGTTCCTTACCAATCAAGAAGTCCTGTTTATAACTCTGTAGACACTTTTGGTAGTTTGAGGAGGTCTCTTTCCTAGACATCTGTTTTCCCAAAGACTTGGAGACACCAGTCATGATTGATTATGGTCCAATACTCAATCATAACATCCTGAATATACGTCACTCACAGGTTATGGGCCAACACTCTTGACTTACTATTCAAAAACCCTCTCTGCTAATACCATAAATATCTTGAGAAAATAATGATTATGTAAATAAAATTAATATTCAAATGAGAGGACTAAAATGGTTAATCTTTATTGACAGGTACCAACAAGCAGAATGTAAATATGCCATAAAAGCAACAACATGATGTACTTAAGATGATGTATTAGTTCTTAGAATCCTACAGATGAAAAACCTGCTATACAGGGTTTCTAAAACGAGGGACAGGAGATTAGTTAAAAATAGGCCTGCACTCCACCTATCTGCCCTCAAAGCAGGCCAGCTTCTTCAACACAGAACTGTCCTGTGTCTAGGCCAGGAAGTACCAACTCCTAGTCACCTAGTGAATAGTCTGTGCCTGATGATTCCAAGCATGAAGCAAAGTAACACTTCTACAAATGCCAGAGAAGGAGAGGGCTGAGCCATCTCTACCTGGCACTATAGATCCTTACTTCTCCCTGGCACAAAACACTAACAGCCCTATCCTACACCCAGCCTACAGGTCCATTTCACCTCAGAACTGGGCTGCCTCACATGGATTCATTTCTTGGATAAATAACTTTGATGAGCCAGTAAGCATCAGGTTCCAGATCTGAGACACCACACAAAAATATTCGTCTCTACAGCTACAGTTCTTAGGAATTTTCATGCAATCTCTAAGATTGATGACTCATATATAAGGTAATTGGCATTTAAGTCAGTCCCACCCCTGCACTCCCTTAAAAATTGACTTGACAATTAATCACTAAAATGAAATTAAATACCTAGATTCATAAATTCTCTGTAAGGTGCAGAGGAACTCCAGGAAAAGCAGAGTACCCTCATCTCCCATTAATTTCAGTGAAAGTTAAGGGTACTCAGTACATTACAAGATTGAACCCACACACATGGTAGAAATGTTCACTAAAGTTATGTCAGGACTGACTTTTCCTCAGAAGCATATCGGCAGCCTCTGTTGTCTGTTTTCACCTTCCATCATAATTTAGTTAAAACTCTCCTCCTTAAAAAACAGTTCTTCAATGGGATTCACTGTTCCCTATCTTTTGCTGTAGAAACAATTATAAAATGCAAATATTTATATATCACATTGATCTCCAGTAATCCTCAATAGCAATTCAAAATCCAGTGTTTTATATTACAAATGAGAGAGAAAAAAATATTCCTCCCTTTGTAATAAGCACCGTGCTAGCACTCAGACAAGAGGGCTAGAGGTTTATTCTCCTAAGATTTTGGCACAAACACGTGCGCGCACATACACACACCACCTCCATCTAAACATGCATTTTATATTCACACATTAAAAGGGTTCAAAAGAAGTGATTATTTTCTTTTTTTCCCTTTATACTAATATAATTGCAAGAGAACTGTCCTAACCACAATGCCTTTCCCTCTACTACAAAGTCAAAATGGCCTTTTGCAGGGTATCACTCATGTTAGATGTAAGAAAAAGGAATTCTTATGGTTCTGAAGAACTTGAAAATCAGTAAAATCAAGATTCACCCCAGATGACACTATACGAAATATAGATTGCTGGAGTAGGAGTGACTTGTTATGTAAGAACCCTCCAGATTAATTGGGCTTAAATAGCATAGAAACAGACCTCTTCTTTAGAACACAAATGGAAAAAAAATTATCTTCAATATATTAACTAATATGGAGAATTTGCTCATCAAGATGAAAACAGAAGGATGTGATGCATCATAATGAGATACATCACTGAAGGAAAAAATGCTTTAAAACTCTGGATTTATTCAAAATGATTGTTAAAGGAACTACAGTTGATAGAAAAGCATAGCTTTTAAATAATTCCCCCTTTTTAAAACAGGATTATCATATGTTTTGTCTTGTCTTGTTTTATTTAAGACAAAGATGAAGAAGACTCAAACATCTCTCAAACCCTTGTGTTTTTTGGTGATAATCCTCATTGTTTTCTCTTTGGTTTTGTCATTTGCACCTTGGATTTTTAAATAATTACCGTGAAAAAATAATTTAATAGATGTCTCTTCTTTATAACAATACTATTAAATGACTGTTATAAATCACCTTATGGTCTGCTTTTTTGGTGGAGTAGCACAAAAAATGATAGCAGGTACAGGTTCATTTCACAGAAGAGCTATGCCTGTTAATTGCTGGCAGAGCATGCAGGGCAGTTCACCTCATACTTCTAGTGTTGCTCTTACATGCCCATTCACTTTATTTGGGAGGCAGAAAAACACAGACATATCTTGTATGTCTTCTCAGAATTATATTCAGAGCCAGAGGTCCTCCTTCCTGTATTAGGAGCCACACATTTTAGGGGTTGGCTCAGGAGTGTGCCAAGAAATACTCATCCAGCCAGCAAATTACTCCATCACAATATGAGCTGAGCAAAATTCAACTTTCCATTTTATGGGGAAATACCAATATTGTAACATTTGTTCTTTTTCCAATTCAAGCCAAAAAGTTGAAATTTCAAAATTTTCCAAGGAAAAAAAATTCCAAAAATACGATTCCAAAATATCAAAAAGTTTCATTCTGATATTTTCAATTAAAATTGAACATTTCAGCATTCCCCAAATTGAAATGCTTTGCTTCAGTTAGTTGAAATATCCAAAAACACTTTATTTCAGGTTACTTTAACATTAAACTGCATTTATTGTTTGCGATGCTCTGCCTTATGGGAGACATAATTATGAAGCCTGATGCCCCCTATTTTCCCTAGCCAAACTGTCTCTCCTATAATACACCCAGAATCATACGACTTTTATGATGACCACATAGCTCTGTAAGAGGAACTCAGTTCATTGTCTTACAGAGAGATGTAGTCCTCCAGGGAGGTCAGCTCATTCAAGAGAATGGGAGGCCTGAAATAAGGCGATGTGCCTCGATAAGACAATGCAGTTATTATTTTGCTGAATTGTTTTGAAATTAAATTTTTCAGGTTAGTTCAAAAAATAAATATTCTGATTTGGGTGGAACTGACCCAAAATGAAATATTTCATTTGAATTTTCCAGAAGAAAAAATCAAAAATGTTTGGCAAAATCAAAATGTTCCATAGAAAATATTTATTTGTTAAAACTACATTTTGCATATATTTTCCAATGTATAATTCCTGACAAACTCTAGTTATAGTGAAATTTTAAAAATATAACTGTTTACCAGAAAATACACTTTTGTTTAATCTTACCTGATGGAGGACTTATTTGTTAATATTTATACACAAAATGTGATCTATAGAGTTTAAAGTAACTGCTTTTGAAGCCTACTTAATATCTAGAATAATATCCAGAGAAATGCCCCTAAGCTTAACAGCTTTAAGCATTAAAACTAAAGGTGAACTTGTTGACAATACAAACCTACATATATTTTATCCACTATTGGGAAGATTGGCCAAACTGCTTGGGAAGATTGGCTGATCAAACAGGGATCAGAGGTCATGTAGATGACATAATAACCATCAAGAAAATCAGAGGGTATTGAACTATTCCTTCTCCTATAAAGGGCAAATCAATTATCCTTCATGAATTGCCTATCACCTCAATAGAGGAGTTCATGGCGACATCATAAGCTACATCATCAAAGGAGGATGCTAAAAGGTTTCTGTTGCTACTGCAATCAAATTTGACCAAAGTTATTATGCAAGCCCATCTCTATTCTCTTTCTAACATGGATATACTTTGTGCTATGCTTGATGCTTACTTATATCCAGAAAACCATGTACTACATGCTGGCAAGTATTGTGAGGGTGATGATATACTTTAATAATGTAGTCCATGGTGTCATGAGTCAACAGCAAGATGCCTGCCTAATGTAAGTGTGCTGGTGTCTTCCTCAATTCCAGGTTACATTTAATAAATAGAAATGTCTTAGGTGCCAGAAATAACTTCTGTGAAAGACAAGTTCACTCACTGGCAGGCATTACTCCCCTTTACTCTAATTCAGAAGGTACTCTGTGCCTTCCAGTCATCAACAGCCTATATTTTCCAGGTTAGGACACATTTGAAGACTCCAGTTAGTGTGACACTGAGGTCATATATATGAAGTCAGTGACTTTTATGCAACTGTAAAAAAATTACCTTTCCATTGACATATGATATGACGCCCATCTCCTAAGAATTTGCACTTGGCTGCTTGAGAACATAGGATTAGTCCACAACCTTAATGAAAAAGGAGGAAAATTATCTTTCCAGTGACATGCAATATAATATGACTTTCAACTCTGGTTAGTAAAGGTGATTTTCACGTTTATGCAGACAACCAGAATTATCAAATTATGCATTACGTTATAATTTTCAAGGTGGAAATGGAAAAATTGGAAGTCATTACACTGCAAAGCAGGTCTGAGCTGTAAGGCACAAGAGCAGGCATAGAATACAGTAAAGGAAGAGCAAGTAATGCATAACAAAACAGACACTACAATTATCTGTTCTCTTTCAAAATTGTCTTTTTTCTCCTCCTTTCTTTCAAATTGTATTTCTTTTAACTTTACCCATTCTTTCAGCCTCAGTGTCATTGTTTTCATTGACATTGCTGAGTATACAAATACAGGATTTGCATCATTGAAATACAAGGCAGGAATAAAATGTCAATATTTCTTTTGTAACTGACATATTATTCCTGCCATGTATTTCAATGGGAGGAATAAAATGTCAAGTAAACGGCAATTACACAATGAATATATGACATTTTATATATTTCATTGATAAGCAGGAAAAAAATAGCTGAAATTGTTTTTTTCATTGCGGGGATGGCAAAAAAAGCATGTAAGAATATATTGTGCCTCAATTTTAAAACTACAAAGGCTCACTTTTAATGTTCTTGATATTTGACATTTAAGGAGGAAGGGGTACCACGACTGAAGGACAAAGAAGAGAGGCAAGAATTTTAATTTTTAAATATGGATTTTTAGTGCTGTGGGAAGATGCCTGACTGACAATACTGGTTACTGAAATCCTGAGTGTTGTCTATGGGACTGATATGCACTGCTGACTCTGCTAATCTCCTCCACACCGTCCTGCCATTGTGCCTCACTTATGCCTTATGGGATGATCTTTAGGACTGAAAGGAGAGTTCAGAATGTGTGTCCATTCATTATTTGGATTCTCTGATGAAACTGTAGAGAAGGGGGCCAATTGTAATGGTGTTCTTTGGTGGACACTAGTCTACTGGCAAATGGACTGAAGTACTATATCAATGATCATCCGCTAGATAGTAACAAATATGAACCTGTAACCTAAAGCAGTAAGGTTCTGCTTCCCATTACTAAACTACCATATCTGTCAGCATTAATAGTTATAAATAAGAACACATAGAATGAGGATGCATCTTTTAACTCTATTGAAACGCACTGGAGTTTTATTAAGAGACGAACAAAAAAATGATAGTTAATTTACTAAAAAAGGAAGTGCTTATTTTCCTAAATAGGGACATCTAATATAAATTGCCATCAAATGCCCCAAAAAGTAGCAGTCTTGATAAGGGCCCATTACTGAACCAATAATTAAAGCTGACTTTAGCTATTTTAATACATATTGCTCATTTTAAAGAGCAACTTTACGCCACGGAAGGAACAAGAAAAACTATTTCATTTTAGCATGCTCTTCACCCTTTAAATTCTGAGTTTTATATCCCACTGGTGGATTTATTTTCTGTAAAGATATGGAGACAGTCCCACCCATCACAGCTCCAGACACCAATATTTTAAGCAGTTTTCTTGCATCCCACCTCCAAGAACATTGCATTGTGCTAAAGAATATGCTTCTGGAAAGATTCCCACAAAAGACAAGAGATTTGTGAGGGGGGATTTTGGATTCTGCTTTAAAAAAGTATTTTTTCAGTTAGAAAATTTGGTTTGTATATATATAGTTAATGCATGTGTTAGGAATTACTCCCTCACCTTCTTTTTCTGGAATTATAAAGTGCTTTTGTTTGCTCTTTGGGTGAGATATATTACATATATTATTCACCTGTGACCACCTCAGCTGCACAGTGCACTCTATTAATTAACCGTTTGCCACCCAGTCTGCTACTAATACTCCAAAACTCTGAGCCATCTCAGTCAACTGCTCAGATTGATTGTTTGGAAAAAATATTCACCAGATAAAATACTTACTTCTTTCTCCAAAAAGGTTGTATCCTGCTCCTCATAACCCTTCCAGTAAAAAAGGGAATGGATCCAAGGCCCATAGATAGACAATATTCATTTCTGACATTCATGGCATGTCTAAGGTCTAGTATTTCATCCACCAAAGCTACAACTGGGAGTTCATACCATTGGAAATTTCCCAGCTTCCCAATATGATCCACACAGCACTTGCTTATATAGTCCTGGGGGGTCCCAAGTCATTAGACTTCAAAGTCTTGACAATTTTATATAAATAAATGCTTCTTAATGTGATTTTTATAGGTCTCTATATATTTTTTCTCTCCCTCAGTGACTTGTACAATTGAACTAATGGTACTAGCATCCTTATTTTTCCATTATTCTAGTACGACGCCTTGCAGGATAAGGTATAAATCAATGTAAGTAAGGATGGCAAGCTCTGGCCTTTATGGAACCATGCTTTACAGGTGAAAGGATACAAAAATAAGGCCAAAAAACCTCTCCAAAATATTTCTTATATAGTTTTCCCATCTGCTAAGTATGTGGCATATTCAGAATACTTGTTGGTACATGTCTGGAGAAAAGTTTTATTGACACTCACTTTAGAAGATCTGCATAACTGTGTTTGCACATGAACAATACAGTTATACTTAACTAATGCAAACACACTTTTTCATACTACACCATACATGTGTATACATGACAGAGGAACCTCAAGGGATATTAGACCTGAATAGAGTTGGGCAGGAAATAGCTTTCTTATACTGGGAAATGTTTCAAAGATTTCAAAACTTTTCCTATTCTGCATTGAGATAAAACCAAGACCTTCTGAAGTTTTTGAAAGAGAGACCCCAACCAAAAGCCCACTAGTTAGGGCACTCCTCAGGGATGTGGAAAACCCAGGTTCAGTTCCCAGTTATTATACAGAACAGGAATTCCCCACATCCTATATAAGTGCCCTAACCACATGGTTCCTGTCTATTCCAGGGTGAGTCTCATCCAATCTTTCCTGTGGAAGCTGTTTCCACTTTGTATAAATATTTTTAGAAGGGATTTGAACCTGACTCTGCCATATCCCAGGTGAGTCTCCTACCATTTAGTTATATAGCTAGTCTCTGTTTCTTTCTGGCTCAATGAATGATAGATTATTTATACAAAGTGGAACAGCTCTATCAGGAGAGATTGAGAAAGAGAGAGATACTAATTACCATAGTCATTGCCATTGCCTATATTAGGGTGGGTGATTGTCTCTCTCTCTGCATCTCCCACCCCCCTTCCCAGAAATTCTATCCTGGACCTGAGAAACATTTCCCACTGAAATTTATATTGAAACTGGTACATTCCCATTTAATGTTTTGGTTCTGGCAAACCAACGTTTTTCAAGCAAAAAAATGTTTTGTCGAAAAATTCCTGACCAGGTCTAGGTCTGAATCCAGATTTGAACATTACTATCCAAAATTAGTATATATAAATATACTCCTTATATGAGACTGCTTTGTTTGTATTGGTTAAGTGATAACTTATTTAAACTCCGATTTTTGTTAAGTGAGAGGAATTACACTTAACTTCTTCTAGTGTGCCCTCTAATGTGAGCATTTTGGCCATATCATTTAAATTATGATCACTGGCGAATTAAGCCATCATACAGATCATAATCCTTATAATTCATTTGACTGATTTATCTGAGAAGGATATGTGGAATAAATATCTGAAATATGACAAAAGCTTTGTTTCTCATTTAATTTTTAGCTTCTGCAATACCTGGTTGATAACATGGAATGAGGGGCTGGGTTGATAACCCCATATGTTCTTGGTTTTATTCCTAAAGCTTATACATACAGTAGACTGGACATTAGACGGTATTATTATAAGCAGACAGCTCTGCTTTCTAATTTAAGTGGCATAGCCAATGCATCCCTGAGTACCTCATTTAACATTCCAATTACGATTTTGTTAGAATGATGGGCACTAATGAAATTGCTCATTAATTCAGAGCACTGCAGTTTTGTTAGCAAAGCTAATAAACATGGATAGTGACAAGATCTGATGTGTGTGTATGTGTGTCTCTCTCTCTGCATGATGGATACATGCCATGACTGAGTTCATGCCATTAACATAGATTTCACTAGCCAGATGGTCAAAGTAACAAGAGGTGAAACTTCCACAGCAGCTTTAGGTTAACAAATATTATGGCTTACAAGCAATTTAGATTAATCCTCTGCCTAGTAATTTTGTATTTTGTTTATATCCTATAATTCTTTTACTTTAGAGTTTTTATTCTTCCATAATTAAAAAAAACAGCCAGGGAAGAACTTAAATATATCAACAAGCAATCAAAGGAAAAGGAAATGTAAATAAAAAAAGAATTATCTTTGACATTCCCTTGAGTTTTGAAAAGGTTGATAGTTTTGTTCACAGTGGTTTGCATGAACCTTTTTATTTTAAATGAGTCAGTTTGCATGAGTTCAGATCCTGAGTTTTGTGTTAGGGTTTGTGCAATCCTGAAACCTCAAAATCGACCTGGTTTCAGCTCCAAATTGCATACTTTTTAACTGATTTGTTAAATTATCTGAGGATGGGTCAAAACAACTCATTCAGAAGATATGGCCATTTTTGTTATGAAAGTTTCTCAAAATCTGATTCTTCTCTCATTTACAACAGTGTATGTTTACTTAAGTGCAGTTTCTCCTGCTTTACACTGACATAAGTTATTTTACATGCAATGGGCCGAAATCTCCTTTGCCTTTTGTTCAGCAGTAAAAGGCTATACCATTTTGATCTGGCATGTGTTATAGAATAAGCCTTCCAGAAAGCAGAGATCCCACACTTCCTGTACATTCTTTATGCAATATTTTTGTTTTTTCATGGGAGGTGCTGCATGTTGGATAGAGAAAACAGAGGGGCCCAAGACAGGACAGATGCAGGCTATGGCCAGAGAATAGTAGGGAGTTTGTTTTCTTATTTCTGTACAGAGTTTCTGTTCTGAATTAAGTTTAATCCTGAAACCAGTCTTGCTTGTTAAAATATATTACATAGTACTAGCAGGTGGGAGGCGAAGAGTGGTCAAAGGCCCAGTGAGAGAAGTAACAACGAAATGGCTGTTTTGGAGCTTATGCAACTGCAAGTAACTAACCCACCGGCCTTGAGAATCTGAAGAAATACTGAAGATGCCTGGAAAATATTCAAACAGGCATTTGAACTTCATATGAAAGCTCCAGGCAAATAAATTGGAAGAAGAGCTAAAGATTGTTCTGCTCTTTCCAGAAGCACTAGATATATACAATGCATTAGATATACATGGTGGAGTGGAGAGAGGGGAAAACTTTACTGAAAAAATGAAAGTCTTTGAAGATCATTTTGTTCCTAGAAAAAAATGTTACTTATGAAAAAGATATATGTTCAGAATGGGAATGCAGAATGAAGAGGAATAGTCAAGGAGTTTGTCACAGACTTAACATTAAAAGTCAGTCCTGTGACTATGAAATATTAAAAGACTCTCATTAATAACAAGATTGTCCTAGGATGTAACAATTAAAAAAAACTATGACAAGTAACTTAAATAGATGGAGCTAACACTAGAAAAGTCAATATGTATATACAGAGCAGAAGAACAAACAGAAACATATAAAAGCAAAAGGCTACAAAAAAGGCACAGAGCATATGAATGTGAGTACTATAGCTAAACTAGCAAGAGAAAAGTTCACAGAACTTGGACAATGATAGAATCACTGAAAGCAGGAAACAGTGCCAGCTATCATAAGAATAGGAAATGCTCAGAATTTGGGGAAATATGCAGAAACTCTAATAAATTCAACCATTATGCTAAAATGTGCAGAGAAAGCAAGAAGGTGAATGTATTAAGTGCAGAAAGGGATTCCTCCAGTGAAGAGAAAGAGCTGTCCTGATGCTCAATAATGGAGAAGGTTGCAAACTCAAAAGATTGGCTAATTAAAATGTGCATAAATGTCACATGCATGACATAAAAGATAAACACTGGGGCCCAAGTAAATGTTATTACAGAAACTGAAACAGAAAGATTTAAGGAGCACATAAAAATGGAAGAGTCAAATGTGACTGTGAAAATCTTTAATGGAGGAACAATTACCATGTTGGGAGAGTGCACACTGATACTTAAATAAAAAGGGAAAATGGTAAAAGAGTTTGTGATGGCATCCAGAGACAAGGAATCAGTTTTGGGCCAACACACTTTAAATGTTAATCAGATCAAGAGGAAATACGTCATAGAGACATAAAAATAACCTAGAACCAAATATGAATGTATTACAAGCATTCTATAAAAATGTATTACAGGAAGTGGATACCGTCTGCTAACATTCAAGACACAGTTAAGAGAGATGCAGAATCTCTGATACATGATATACAGAACCTTCCACAAGCTTTAAGAAAGAGGATAGAAGAAGAGCTTCAAAACATGACAGCAGACTGTACCGTCCAAGTAATACAAAAAATAATAGATTTGGTTCACTCCTTAGTAGCTGTAGAGAAAAAAACAGAGAATTTCAGCTATGTATGGACTCTAAGGAGCTGAACAAAAACATAAAAAGAAAACATTTCCACATGCCTGTAAGAAGTGAAATATTGTTTAAGATGTCAGGAGTCAAATTCTTCAGCATATTAGATGCATCGACAGGGTTTTGGCAGATCTCCAGAGACATAGAGTTACAAGATCTAAACTTTCAGCACAACAATTGGCAGAAACTGCTTTCTCAGACTCCCTTTCAGAACATAGTTGGCTCTAGAAGATTTCACTGCAGAATGAGCCATAAGCTGGAAGGTCTAGCAGGCATGAAAGTGTACACTGATGACATAATAATTTTCAGCACCACCACCACTGTGCATCAGGAATGAGAGCTAATAACCTTAAACTGAATGAGGCCAATGTCAATTTCAAACAAGGACAAAAAAACATACTTGAGAGAGAGACTGTCCTCAAAGTGAATCTTGCCCAATTAATCTAAGATTCAGGAAATATTGGACATGCCAACACCAGAAGATAAAACAATAATTCAAAACCTGCTAGGCATGTTGACTTATGTCAGGAACTTCATGCATAACTATACAGCTCACACAACTCACCTCAGACATCTCCTCCACAAGATCATCAAATAGGCTTGGATGCCAGAGCATGAAAAAGAGAGTTCAATTATTTAAATCACATTCTGACAGCAGCTCCAGTGCTGAAATTTTTGACCCATTGAAAGACATCAAACTCCCCACAGATGCCTTGAAAGGAGGGCTGGGTGCAATAATATTACAGTGTCATGAAAATGATTGCATCAAGGTCTATGCCAAGTACAGGGACAATTACAGAGAAGGTATACTCACAAATTGAAAAAGAGACACTAGGTCTAGTATATGGATGTGCAAGATTTCACAACTTTCTCTATAATCATAGCTTTAAAGCAGAAACTGATCACAAACCACTAACTGCAATACACAGAAAGGGACTTGGAGAAGCACCATCAAGGATAAGGTGTTTTTAAAATAGAGAAGAATGATGTGATCCCTGCGTTCCACTTAGCAATGGCAGTATAATGGGATCCACAGACTCCCTATTGAACATAGATGGAGGGAGGAGGAGAGTACCTCCTGTTTACAAGCAAGCAGGTTGATCAGAATGGCCAATCATGGAGGCAGGCACCCTGAACTGCAACCAATAAAGGAAATAAGGCCTGCTATAAAGAGAAGAGTGCACTGTGTCAAGAGGAAATGCCCTCCAGTTGACACAGAGTTATTCTTTTCGGGGGCTGGGATTTACTGCGTTGACTGGAGAGCATTTCTGGGATCGATTGTGTGGGTCTCCACTGCCCAATCAATCGATTCCGCTGCATCGATCTATGGAGCCAGACGCAGACCTGGCAGTGTAGACATACCCATAGTGATGAGAAGAAAAGTATTGGAACAAATACATGAAGGAAATTTGAGAATGACCAAATCAAATAGGAGATTGAGAATCTGTATTTCGTCTACAAATCTATCGTGACATGAAAGGAATGATGAGCAGGTGAGGAATGTTTCAGAAGTACAGAGCAGCAGAAAGAACCAGCAGAAAGAACCAATGTTACCATACAAATAACTTTCAATTACAAAGGACAAAGTCAAAATTGACATGGTCAGCATGGGGAGACATGTTCACCGAGCTATAATGGACCATTCTTCCAATTTCCCAGAAATAGTCACACATGAATATACCACAGCTGTCAGAAATATTAAATCTATATTTGCACATCATTGAATTCCAGGAACAATAACAACTGACAACAGTCCACCTTTCAAGGAAAGGGGTTTCCTGGATTTTGCTAAAATGTACAACTTTCATCATAAGACTGCTATTCCCAGACATCCTCAAACCACTGGATTAGCTGAATGTGGAAGAATTTTCTCAAAAAAGCAATGGATGCAACAGAAGATCTATATTTAGCACTATTCATCTAATAATGCTGTGTTTGGCTGCCGACAATCCCTCAATGTTGAGCTGCAGTATTCTCTGGGCAAGCCCGATGTCTCTAATGTTGGGGAGGTGGAATTGCATCAGCAATGTTGGCTGACAAGTGACCAAGATTCAGCCCTAAAAATGATTTTGAGTGCAGTACACTGGTTGGATAATCAATTTTCCCAGTATGAACTGGGTACTCATGGGGTGCACAACAAGAACCTTTATCCATTGCCTCCTAATATCTGAGTGATAATAGGAGCAGCACTGCTGCTGGCTATGCCAACATATTGTCACAGTTCTGGAAGTACCTCAGGACTCGTGCTCACCAGTGGCTAGCACAGTTCTTCACATAAGTGGTCAACAAAGAGCAACTTCTCAAGACATAGCAAATGTCAAAAGTCATTGCTCTCCTAAAACTGTGGAAAGACCCACATAATGTTGCAAGCTAACTACCTATACCTCTGTTGTCTGTGCCATTAATGGTGTTGCAGTGCCTCATTCTTCAGATTTGACAATGTTAATCAAAAGTAGTTTTCTGAAGATGGGAACTGGACAGCAACATATGACATTGTGTGGTACATGGGGCATTTAGTCAAATTGTCAAGAGCACTCCCAGCCTGGGTAGACAATGTCATTGACCTTCTCCTCTGCAACAGACAATTCTGAGTGCACATGGGAGACAGAGCTGGCACGGGGAAAGGAAAAAAAAAAACAGTCTACCCAAAGCTCTGTGCTGGCACTGACGCTTTTCAACCTATACACAAATGACCATCTGCTCACCCAGTCCCACAAGTTCACATACACACATGACATTTGCTTGGTGTCCAAGCACGGTGATTCCCAGAACTTGAAGATGCCCTAAAAAGCTGATTTGATTAAGGTGGCCAAATATTGTAGTGCGTGGCATTTACAACCAACAGTGATCAAGAGTGTTTTGAGTCAGTTCCATCTTGACAAAGCCAGAGCAACCCAAGAACTGAATATCTTTCTCAATGGAGATCACTTGAAACTTGAATCCCACTCAGACAACCTCGGAGAAACCCTAAAAAGATCTCTCACATATCTTAACTACATGAGGAAAACTGCAGTTAAGGGGAGGTTACATAACAACCTTCTGAGCAGATTGGCCAGCACTTCATGGAGAGCAAACACTCGAATTCTCCAGCCTTCCAGGTTAGCCCTCTGTTACTCTGCAGAAGAACACTGTGCTACATTCTGGCTTAATTTGTCTCATGTCAAGTTGATTGACACATAACTACACTCAACCATAACTGGGATGATTGACCCACCACAGTACTGTGACTCTCCATGTGTGATAGGCTGTATCCCTTGTTCACCCGTTTTACAAGACTATGATAACTTTTGTACAAAGTATGCCTTGTGAGGTATCATTTGAAAACTCATAATATACTGATCATTATTGTTCTGGTAAAATATGTGTATCAACACTGTCTGTAAATTGATAAGATTCAGCTATGTATCAAGGAGCTGACTGAGGAGATATCTGAGCCATTAGTGATTAGCTTAGAAAAAAGTCATGGAAGATAGGAGAGATTCCAGATGACTAGAAAAGTGCAAATATAGTGCCAATCTATAAAAAGGGAAATAAGGACAACCCAGGGTTGCAAGTGCTTTGGAGGATAGGATTAAAATTCAAAATGATTTGGACAAACTGGAGAAATGATCTAAAGTAAATAGGATGAAATTTAATAAGGACACATGCAAAGTACTCCACTTAGGAAGGAACAATCCTATACCTACCATTACATACAGACCTCCTTTGACCAGCTAAAAGCACAATTGTCATTGATGTACCCATTGTAGGTCCACTTACCTTGTCCATTTACCCTCCCCAGATTTCTCTGTGATGTTGATGTGGCATGAAGGATAGTCTGCAGTTGACAAAAAAAAAAACAGTCTTGTGTACAGTTACACTATTCACACTTGTCCCGGGCTTTCATTTTCCACCTGCTCATGGGCCCTTCTGAATCAATTGCAAATGGGCCAGGGTCAATGTGCAGCCAGCCTTCACACCTGGAGCCAACAAGAGGATCCCATATGAAGCTGTGGCCAAAAACAGACAATGTCACACATCACTGACAACTCAGATTTGATGGTGGTATGCGGGTTCTGCACTTCTATAATCAGGCCATCACAAATTGGGTTGGCAAGCTCCACATCCAGTAATAAGATGACTACTCAACTATAGAGCAGCTCACTGAAATATGGAAAGTCACCTGCTGAACTCTTCGGTAGCAGATGTATAAATGCCAGATATAGCACAAAAAATAGAAGATGATTAAGGAGCCTGTGATAGTGAGGACAAGGCTAGGAAAGTACAATCAGACAAAATATTACAACAGAGGAACAAGACCTCTTCCACCATAAAAAGAAAGAACCCCCCCAGTGAGAATTTGGCAAGATGGGTAGTTGCTAATCAAAGCTACAGTGGTCAAAAAGAAGAATCCCTTCATTCATATTCAGTGATCACAGATGAACGCAAAATCTTATGAAGGAATCACAAGCATCTCCTCAAGATACCTGAAGACAGTTGGTAGAGACAAATGAAGTGACAGCAAAAGTAGAAGTTAAAAATAATTCACAAACTGATCCTGTTACTGACTCTGAGACTGAACAGTCTGTTACGAACAAGAATTTGCCTAAAGAGGGTTCATGATACAGCAGATCACGAAAATTGCTGAAATGCCCTAAAGAGACTGACTGAGACATGTTAAGGTTGTGTTAAAACAAATTGAGGAGTTATATTTGTAGTTAATTTAATTTCATAGTGTTTTACTTCAGTCAGGAAATTAAGAATGATAGGTAAAAAAGGGAAGGTGTGCTATAGGATAAGTCCTTCAGGAAGCAAAAAGATCTGACTCTTCCTGAACACTCTGCAGGCAGTCTTTTTGTTTTCTTGTGAGGTATTGAATTCTGGGTAAGACAAAAAATGGTGAGAGGAGACACAAGACACAGCATAAGTCACAAGCCACAGATAAAAACTAGTAAGAACTATGTATAGAAATAAGGTAAAAAAACTTATCATTCTTAATAAAATCTTTATTTTCAAACTGGTCTTGCTCATCAATAAGATACCATATGGTAGGCACATTGCCTACAGGTCATAGGATGCATTTCCTCAAGCTTACACATGCATGATTTTCTACACATAATCCATGTATTCTGTTTTTCTGTGTTTGAAGGGAGAGGAAGGGAGCTGAAATTTTTGTGTGTGCATTGCTGTTGGAGGACATGACTGAACATGAGCTAATCAGATTAAAGACAAGCAGGGCTACGTTGTAACTCTGAACACTGAGGACATGTGTGAAAAGAAATGCACCCAACCACATGTCTGTGTTAAAAATAACAATTTTACTTTGGGAGCATGTGAAGTTTCCTGACAATTTACAGTAAAGGAAAAAACATTATTTTGAGAGGAAACTTTTCATTTCAAGGAGGAAAACCATTTTGGTGATGCATTCATAATAAAATATAAAGACAAGATAACATTGCAAAGTGACAATTTTGCAGCAAAATTAGATCATTTGCAGCCGGTTCTTCTTGCTTGGAATGGCCAAGTTTTATATATATCAAAAACATTTTATTTTTGTGGAAATCTAGAATATAATATGAGCCCAAAATGTTTTATATTTTCACTAGCAGTAAATATTTTCTTATGCTCCTCTATTTAACAAAGACTTATTTTTGACACCTCCATTAACTTTCTTTTTCTAATATCTTTTTAGCAGTGGTTTATAGTTCATCTTTAACTTCATCACTAAATCTTTCAAGATCATGAGAGTGGGATCACACACCATACTGAATAGAAGTGTTTCCACTATTGTAAACAAAAGTATTTTATTAGGTAACGATAAAATCTCTAATAGGTGGTTAAATAACTAAGAAATTTCAAAGAAAGAAAATAAGACACCACTGACCAAAGCTAGCCAGACATTTTGCAAGAATAGATCCTTGTAAGTTTCCCAGCATTTCCTTGTCTTTATTTGTCAGGACGGAAATACCACCAGAACAGACATTCTTGTGGCACACTATGATATCACTTCTGCTTCCCATCTTGCCTGCAAACAGGAAGTATGAAGTCATGCAAAGTGATAAACATTAGCAGAGGGAAAAAAATATATACCAGCCCCACACCCCAGAAAATGTTGTGAGCAAAAGTTTTGGGTCATATCTTATTTTATCTAAACCGTATGTCCTGCCCTATTCTCATATCTCTTGGCTGCTTTTTAAGTATCAGCAGCAACATTAGATAGAGTTGGAATTCACTTTAATACATGGTAATGGATGAACTACAATATGAAATGAACTGCCAACACAAAATGTAGCCTGATGTGCTGAATGGCTGCATTGATTAAGTATCACAACAAATAGCCATGACTTTTAGAACCAGTATTACCAGTGACCTTAGCAAATCTACAACTATCCTTACACATGGTAGAAATGGTAAGCACAAAAGTCATTATGGTTTTTTCCCAGAGGGAAAAATCATTGAAGGTCTTCCCACATTTTATCCCTCCAGTCTCACAACCTCAAAAGGCAACTCACTGTGGTTAGCCTTTTTTTCCCAAAATATTAATATCTATGAACAGAAATGACTATATTGCAGAATCCACATCTTTATTTTCAGTGTAGGATTGACTGGTTTCATTCCAAGGGCATAGCCATACCATTTCTTTCTAGAAGTGTCTTTAAAATTCACTAATGCCTCACAGAAATGAACCAGATTTCAAGATTAACTACTGTAAATAAAACACTAGCAAAAGTCACAACAAATTTAATGTAGTTTCAAATTTTGAATAGTGTTCTGTAAATGTATGTGGTTATAAGCCACAATGCATTTAAGGCTGCCATAGAAAAGTTTATAACAGTATATTTTTAATTATATCAGATTAATATATTTCAAACTATCAATCTTAGGTTTTTTTATACCACCCTTAACAATTTTATCCAACAGCTACCCAGTAACTTAGATCTGAATGGTGAGGACATGAGTTAATTTCATGGAGCCTTCAGCTCTTTCCTCCTGTTGGAGGCCCAGTACAATTTGAGTTGCTTGACCTCTGTTCTACAGGCTTAGCATAGCACTCAGTTGCTTGCTTGACTATTCTGATCCCTGTAGCATGACATCTTTCAGTTGGCAGAGACTGAATAACGGTATAGATGTCTCAGTTTCTACATAGCATGGCACATAATAAGACAAATTATAGATACTATATGCTTGCAGCTGCACATAGATAACGGTGATGGGAACAAGAAGTTATCCTTGAATGTCTGGGGTACATTGTTTTATTGCCAAGGGGCATACTTTTACTCCGCCCCTCCTATCACCAGACGTTGTTTTGATGACCCCAATTATTGTGGTGAGAATGGAATGTAGTTAAGAGTGGTAACCCAATGTAGGTAATTAGCATATATGATAATGAGAGAGATAATTAGGTGAAGGTTGTTTATGAAAGGGTATAAGTAGTTACCACTTAGACAAAGGGGGGTGCTCCATCAACACCTGACTCCACGGGAGGTGCTGCCTGTTGGACCAGAGGCCACTAACTCCCTGGCAGGGCCCCTGAAGAAAGCCGTTCCTGTATACAGCCTTCTGAGTGACTGCTTAGCTCTCCAGGCTTAGTGAGTATGATATATTATAATTAATTTTAGGCTTTGTATCTAACTAGTATATTTATAGAAAACCTTGCACATTAAACCTTATTGATCTGCAAATCGGGCGTACCGTGTCTCACTGGTATTCACACTGATCACAACGTCCAGAACCAACACCTCCCCTCCCCATGTTTTAGGAAGCTCTATGGACATATACACATACATATATGTAGATACACACACAAATATCTGTATGTGTGTTGACTTATATGTATGTACTCATATACATATATACACACTGAGATAGGCTGGGTTCTTTTAGGTGGCGTCTGGATGTTTTCAGATGTCTTTCCCCATCAGAAATCCTTCTAGATATTGGGGCACTTGATCTTTGATTGTTTCAAAAGAGTCTAAAGAGGTCTGGCTTGTTTATGAAAGTTGAGCACAACTAGAACCCAGGCAGGGTTTATCTTCAATCCTCCCTGATGCAATTGGCTTTTACCTGGCCTGTTGGATCCTTATAGAGAGCAGAGGATCACAAGCTGGCTTCCACCCAACTGCTCTATTGCAAGAGTCAGCTAATTCTAGGGCACAGCAACCATCTTTCTGATTGTTGCTCCTTCCTGTGACAAACTCTCCCTTTTAAGCTTACTTAAGAGTAGTTTGTGGAAAGCAAATATAGCCATGAATATGGATTATCCCTCAGTGAATGAGAATTTTAGGATAGACTGTCTTCCAGTAAATACAATCCATCAGAAAAGTATTTCAGTTACTGAGATAGGGGTATCTCCCTCAGATGCCCTTTCCCCTAAGATGGAAAGGGGGTTCCTGCTTCAATGTGTCAGTGTCTCCAACTTCCTTTTGAAAAAAAATCAGCGTTGGTCTTTATCTGCCTGATACTGTTCTCTGAACCTATACGGTTGGAGTACAAGGTACCATCACATTATACACAGGTTAGAGTCCTTCATGGTATAACTTTTTTATGAGTGGTGTTCCACCATACTATTAGTGAGTACACCCCTTTTTCCGCCAGAACTACTGTGATAGTTTCGGTATGTGCCTCCACAGTCAGTTGTAACTACATGCACTGTAAACAGATTTTCTCTTTCAAGGCACTGAGTTCCCCAGCCAGAGAGTTTTGAACTATTGTCTGGCTGCATCTGGAATCTAGAAGTCTCTGCATTCCTTTTCCTTTGACTCACACAGATAATGGGAGGAGCTTTTCCTCAGGGATGTGTCTCCATGGTCCATCCTGAGGCACATTCACTTTCAGTGAGGGGGCATTCTCTCGTTATGTGTCCTTGCTGCCCACAAGAGTAGCAAGTCATCAGGCCAGCCCCAGAGGTGTCTTTTTAGTATATTGTGGCTTTGTTCATGTGATGATGCTAGCATTTCAATCCAAGGACTGAGGCATGGGACAAATGTTCATAAACTCATAAGGACCAGGCTTCTAGGTGTGGTCCCTCAAGAATAAAGTGTACTGATTTAGTGTCAGTATCCTTTGCCTCTCTTTCATCCATATTACTGGAAGTTCTGTATCTAAGGACTCTTCATCCTCTATACAATTTTCCATCAGTTGTACTGCACCTGATAAAGACCCAGGACAGTGTCTTAATAACCACTTTCGACCTCTCAGTGGTAATACCTGTATGAATTGTTCAGTTAAGATTAACTCAGCAACCTGGGCCCCAGTCTGCTCCTCCAGGCAGAGTGACTGCCAGCAGTGTTCCTTGAAATGCTGGGCTACCCCTTGGGATCTGACTCCCTTAAGGTATATTTCTGATCCAAGTTGCTAGTGATGTGTCTCTTCACTAATACCCAAATAGACTAGAATGGCAGCTTTCAGCCACTTGTAGGCTTTGACCTGTTCTTGTTCCAGCTTTCAAGAGGCTGACTGGGCCTGCTTTGTCAAATATAGTGCCAGTATCAAAGCCAGTGCTGTGGGGGAAGGGCACTGAGATGCTAGACTACCCTCTCTAAGGTGGTCACAAATGTCTCAGGATCATCATCCAGTCCCATCCTGGGACTTGTGAAGGGATCACTCCTATGCAGGTAAGTCTCAATGAGGCCCCCTGAGGAAGCAGGGCTGCATCTGTTCTTAGATCAGGTCCTTTTGCAACTCCCTTTGTTGGACTACCATCTCTTTCAACACCTGTTGTTGCTGTGTTACTTAGTTCTTGCTGCTACGCTGTCTATTGTTATAGCAACTACTGTTGAAACTGTTGATATTTATTAGCATGCTGTTGTTACATCTCAACTAATCAGTTACATCACTTCTCCGGCTCCATCTCATTCTCCCGGAGATTTTGGTTGTTTGGATTTTTAAGCCCTGTATCAGATATAGGGATATAATGCCTGCATTTTCCACTATATTGTGGTAGGCTGGGCTCTTTTTAAATTGTTTTTGGACATTTTCAGGGATCTTG
Organism: Emydura macquarii macquarii; assembly: GCF_026122565.2. Classification (NCBI taxonomy): domain Eukaryota; kingdom Metazoa; phylum Chordata; order Testudines; family Chelidae; genus Emydura; species Emydura macquarii. Next base: position 200,534 of record NW_027130457.1, read on the forward strand.
CTCCCTCAGAAATCCTTCCAATTATGGCAGCACTCTGTAACCAAGTGTTTCAAAAGAGTCTAAAGAGGCGTGGCTTGTTTATGAAGGCTGAGAACAGATACAACACTGGGCAGGACTCATCTTCAATCTCTCCCTGCTGCAATCAGCTTGTACCTGACCTGGGAGGTACTTGTGGGCAGCAGAGGTTCACAAGCTGGGTCCCTGGCCTCCCCTTGAAGAAACTCTGTTGCAAGAATTAGTTAACGCTGGGGTATTCTTCTTGATTGTTGCCCTTTCCTGTGACAAAGTCTCCCTTTTAAGCTTACTTCTTCAAAGTGGGGCAGACTGTGCAAGTGTGCCTATTTAGTACCAGTTGAACCCAGAGGAGTTGTGCCTCATCACACACACATATTAATCTGTAAATCACGGCTAACAATACTTCCTTTCTCCCAACATTTGTCCATCTTGCCTATTTCAATAATAGGCTCTTCAACTCAGTTTCTTATTGTATATTTTTAAGTGCCTACCACAGGGTGGTATGAGTTCTATTGTATGACAAATTAACAACATTACTTTTTTAAAAAATTACAAAATGTCAAAATAGATGTTCTTGTAGCATGATCTAAGAGTGATAATACTTTGGGTTTGTGTAAACCTTCATGTATTTCATGGCTCCCTGCAAATGCTCCATCTTCATCTCTCACGTACTGCATCCAGGGTTTGTTAGCTGCTCCAGATTGTCTCGACAGGTAACGGATGGTAATGCAGTTGCTGGTGTAAACTGAGTCATGACCAACTGGTGGCATTGGACATCAGGAAATGAATTTGAAGTGAATGGAGGGATCAGGAGCACAGGTGAACACTACAGGCCAATCCATTGAAACAGTTTGTCAACATGGATTGAAACCAACACAGAGCTTCTACTTCAGCTCCATGTAGAGTCAATTACAGAGGTGGTGAATACATGAATCGTGATCAGAGGAAGAAGCAATGTTGGAAGGAAGATACTTTTCAACACTGCTGCTAACTAGTCATCCAGGATTACTAAAGAATCCAGCAAGACTCCACAACATCACTCTTGGATGAAGCATGCAGTGGAAGAGGAAAAATGCCACATCAAGCTCTTAAAAATTTACCCCCTTACATCCAGCAGACAGTGGTCTTGTCTGACATTAGTCTGACCCGGCTGTTCTTCAGCCTGGTGCTGATCTCCCATTAGCACTGGGACAACTTTGTCATGGTAGTGGCAACTATGGGAAATTAGATGTTCAGCTAGGTGTCAGTAATGCATTCTCTGTGGTGGAGCATGTGGCATTTCACCACTTCTCCTTGAGGTCTCCTCTAGATGTTGAGGAGAAAATTAAATTCATGTGGCACTTTGCAAATGAGTAGATTTAAAAAAGAGCAGTCACCTACCACTATCCTTTGGGTCCTGTTACACAGGAATGATTAGCGCTTTTATAGTACTGCTCTGACTACACCATCTATGTCACATAGGTAGATGATTGACACTTTTATGATTAACTGTATCAGTAACTGCAGAGAATATGATTAGTAGTATGAGCCATGAGTAGTATTGTGCCATGAGCCATGAGCATATGGCCCCTATCTATTCGTACATGTAGGCAATCGTTTAGTACTCTTACATCCATCTCCATGCTATGCTAAGGTCTGAAGCGCAGCTATGATGAATCCAAGATGTTAGCAGGTCATATGTTGTTGGACATTGGTTTTCAGTATTGTAAACCCAGGCTTAAAACTAGATTGACAAAGATTAAGAAAATCTGAGGATTCTGTATGACTCTAAAGTTGCCTTGCCACCACCATCTTCTCTTTCCCAAAAATGGAAGATTACAGACAGGACAATAGCTCGCAAAGACATCAAAAGATGGGCAACTAGAAACTGAACAATGATCCAACAGTAAGCATGTTGGAGGAAAGCCAACACTCTACCCTCCATTGAGGAATCATTAACAACCTCCAACAAAAATGGATCCAATACTTCTCAATCTGATTTCATAAGCTATAAAGAATAAGGGCCAACAATAATAAATATAGTTATTTAATAGCTCTTTGTATTTATAGTCTTATCTAAATCCTCCTTTTAGGGCTGTAAATATTTTGCACTCATCCCTTGTTTGCATGGGACCTATTTTAAATAAATACATATTCATGTGCCCCCCTTAGGATTTGCACCAAGCAATTTGTATTTGGTTTGTCTTCACCTACAAAAGAGTCTACCAAAACATCAAAATGACAGACCATAGCATGATAATCTCAGCGGTCTGGATAAATAAAATCTGGTAGACAAATGTCAGACAAAACAGATACTCATGGGAGCAATTTCATTCAGTATTGCTGTTAAGTCATGAAGTGCCACAAAACCTGGCCTGTAAATACTGAGGCTTAGAAGAGGGCTGAAATAGTCTGATAAAAGCAGGAAAAAAACCCCACACAAATAGTAAGCTAGGATGTTATTTCAGATTTTAAACTCTGTCTTTGATCGGCTGCCTAGTCTGAAATGACTTATTTTGACTGAAACAATTTTCACCAGATCACAGTCATGTTTATAAAAAAACAATCTTTCAAGAGACACTTGTATTTTGTCATAATTATATGAAATAGGACAGAAAACATTTGCGTGCACATGTGGGATTTGATTCTGCCTAGTAGGCAGTAAACTGAGTAAACTGTCAAGCAGAGCTGCTGCTCTACAGACATAGTTCAAGGGATGATTGTCCCTTCCTGAAAAAGCACACAGTCTTTAAGAAATGGTACTACATATTCCCCTCTCTCTGTGGTCCATTACTGAAGTCTGGTGTCAACTGGGTGCAACCTGTGCCATGATTCATCCTCCCCCAATACCCTTATTTTGGAGACAATTTGCAGGAATAGGAATGAATAAAAGAAACAGCTCTGGAGCTTCCCAGAATGCAGGAATTACAACTGTCCTTGCCTATTATGAGGGATGTGCAAGGGCCTAGAGGAAGGCTCCAGATGTCTGCTACCTCCACTCCACACTGTGCAAGGTATAAGGACTATAATTGATGTTTTGCACCTCTCTCCACACACATTACACTCTACCACATCTTATGTATGCTATTCTACAGCACAGAATCTTGCATTGGTTTCTTTCTTTCTTTTTTTTTTTCCCATTTGAGGCATATCTCCCATGACATTTTTTTATTCTCAGCCTGAGGTTAATCCTTGTCAAGGAAAGCAGCTCATCAATAGGCCATGCAACAGTTATAGAATCTTTAGCACTTCCTAGTGCTGGAGGTCAAACTTTCAAAGTAGTTTGTTTTTCTTTTTTCTCGTTAAAGTTATCTATATTTGCAGACCAAAGCTCCCAATCACTGATTCACTCCTATAAGGCCAATTGTTTGTAAAGTTTAAGGACATTTCTGGATCAAAGGTACTTTTTCAATGCAAATCATTATTATTAGTCACTTTCCTCTAACTATGCACCAATGTATAAGCAATATGGCCTGCACATTACAGTCTTTACTCTGGACCTTAGCCTAGGGTTAGGCAAGAGAGGATGCAGACAGTATTCATGGAATCTTACTGTTCATGTGCAGAATTAGCAACCTTAATTTGACTGTCTTTGCTATCCAAGTGTGTGCGGGGAGGGAGGTGCTCAAGTCAATAGAAGTGATGAACGGTGCCAGAAGGGGCAGTCTGAATGGGTTAAGGATTTTTTCATTGGCTTGCTGTTCTGAAAACCAGCCAGAGTCTGGAAAGCAAAGCTCCTCAATGAATAGTGTGATCTTGAAAGGTTTATGCTAAAAAACATTGAAATTGCTCAAAAAGGTTAATAGATAGTTGTAGCTGCAATGCAAGCAGGAAAGAGCAAATAAACTATGTATATATAATAGGCTTTGCTATTAGAAGTAAGGTTTAGGAATTAGCATGAGGCCTAGCAGGTAGGCTAAGTTGGCATGAGTTTTGACTTAAAGTTTATGAAATAATAATACGTGCTTTGTGATAGATAAGAATACTGCAAAAGGAACAGTATGCTAGAAAAAAAATAAAATAGGGACTTTTAAAAATAAAGTTAACCATGGACTTAACACATTGATGTATCAAAATGTTTAGGAAATTTATTTATGCAAATAGGGGTAGTAACTGTAGCAAGTTTAACGGTTAGCCTGAATTCCACATAAGGGCAGGGGCTGAAATTTCATCAAGTATGGTCCCAGTAATTTGTGGGTGGAATGGAAATGGTTTTATCCAACATTAGTTGGGTAACACCTGGGTTTACAAGATGTTGTAAACTAGGTTATCACACCCCATTTATGATGTACTTCACAGGCTAATTCTTCTATATTTGTTTTCCACAATTCTCAGTTCATGACTATGATAACACCAAGTGTTGTCCTCTTATTTGTGTCAACTTATTGTGGCATTGCAGTTATTTGTATATCTGGATTTTAAGTGAAGTCTTCAAGTCTCTGTGTGTGTTTAATTAATTCCACCTAAAATATTCACCTGGCTGAAGACCCTCTATTGATGCTGTCATGGTTCATGGTAACTGCATCTCTACTTGTCTTCTGAGAATGATAAAGTGAGTGTCAACAGTTATGAGTACCACACAGTTCTTTCTATGCAAGCCTATTATATTTTTAAGGTAAAAGCATTACAGAAGACCAACAGAAGAACCTACACACATGCTAATAAGCTTATCAAGGTTTATCCCAACCTTAACATGGATTTTGGCTTGAGCTGTCCTTCAAATTCCCACACAAGGAGATTCCTTGTGGTTATAAGTTCATTGCAGCTTCAGCTCAGAACCCAGTCTTATGGGACCTCAGTAGGCCCCATCTTTTCAACCTACCCTGAAGATCAGTGCCTTTTGTGGATCAGGGGTCCTATCCATTTGCTGCCTCAGGAAGAAGGTCCTAAACCAGTTTAAAAACAGACTATTTATCCAAAATCCTTTCTTTGTCTGTTGGTCCCTAGAGAATCAAGTTTGAACTAGCATATGCACACCCTCCATTGTGGGTGGCTTTCAGGGGATTATAACTGAGGAAATACACTAGCGTTCCCTTCAATTCCACAATAACACATACACAATTGTATTTTAATACAATATACCACCAAGGTATTTACCCTAATTCAGTAATGTTTAACTTAATTCAATAAAGTTTATCTTAATTCTGTAAGATTTGTTTAGGATATTGTCATTCTGTCATATGTTATGTGCAATTTTGTATTATAATTAATGAAAGCCTACAAGTTCAACAACAAATTGTAGGATTAGCTGCAGAAATTATTATGTGAAACTCTATGAGGCTTGTGTTATGTTGTAGTTTGAACTAGAAAATCACAATGATCCCTTCTGGCCTTAAAATATATGAATCTGTAATAAGTAGATATGAACCCTTTACCTGTAGGAGCCTTATTTTGACCATCAGACTTTACTCAGACAACTCTTCCATTGAGGACATAGGGGGATTTTTGCCTGAGAAAAGACTGCAGTTTTGGTCATGGATTCATAGAGATCAAGGCCAGACGAGATAACAAAATCATCTAATCTGACCTGTATATCAAGGGATATTAAGTTTCCCAAGTTAACCGTGCTTTGAGAGGAATAACTTATTTGGCTAAAAGTATCTTCCTGAAATTCAGCCAGTGTTGATTTGAAGACATCAAGAGATAGATAATCCAAATCTCCCTTAGTAGTTTGTTCCAGTGATTAATCACCGTAATTTGAATTCTCTGTGAGATTAAAGAGTCTTTTAGTACTTGATATTTTCTCCCTGAAGAGATGCTATTTAACCTGTAAACAAATTACCTCTCTATTTTCTTTTTGATAAACTAAACAGATTGAGCTCTTTGACTCTCACTGTAAGGCATTTTCTCCAGACATCAAATCATTTTATAGTTCTCTTTTATATCCTATCTATTTTTTAAACATCCTTTTTAAAATGTGGAAACCAGAACTGGCCACAGTATTCTAGTATCAGTGTCACCAATACCATATACACTACTTATACTTTTGTTTCCCTTATCAATTTTCTACACTTCTAATTTATATGGATTGCTGTCTATGTCCCTTCTCCCCTCTTTTTTATATACTGCTTTTGTATTTCAAATTGCTGCCAACACTTCACCACTGAACCAGGATGGGGCTTTTAGCCAAAGTTGTCCTCTTTCTTGATTGTAGAATCATGGCTTTTTGTCCATCTAATAAACATTTCTTATAAAACTACTCATTTTCATTCACATTTTCTGTCTAATTTTTTCCTCTCAATCAATTTTGCACATAATTTTCCTCATCTTTTCATAATTATGCCTTTTGAAGCACCAAGTTTATATATCTATATCTATATATAAACTGGTTGAGACTGTCCATTGTTATCCCATATTGAATGTAATCAGATCATGATCACTGGACCCTAGAAAACTATCAACTTCCAGTCCATTGATTAATTCATCTATATCCATCATGAGCTCCAAACCAGAGTTACCTCATAGTAAGTGCAATATCTTTTGTGTCAGAAAATTATAATCTATAATTTTTAAAAACTCTAATGATGTTTTACCAGTGCCTGTATGAGACCTCCAGCCTATATGTCCCAAAATGAATTCCTCCATGCCATTACACTTTCTTCCCACACATTACAGACATGTGCTGAAGGAGTAACTCACACTGTTTCGTGGTTTGATTCAGTAGTCTGTACCCGACCCAACTAGTACACCCTCCTAGGCTTTTTTAGTTAGCATGTTGATCTATATCCATTCAGTATCTTGTGATTGTGAGTTACCAATAACTCTGAACAGATAATGACGTCTTAAATGAAGAGTGTCCCCCACACACATCTCTTTACCCACTGTGTCCTTCCTAAACAGGTTATAATCAATTACTTTAATATTCCATCACGTTCATTAATGCCAGTCATATCAAATTCCTTCTCATCAATGAGAATTTCCAATTCTTCTTACTTCTTATTCAGAGTCCTAGCATTGGTATATAAGCAAATTAAAACATTCTTCTCTTCTCATACTTTGCCACATCAATTCAATTTGTTCACAAACACACTGAGTTTGAGTTTGTACCCCTTTGACTCCTGAGCACCCTCCCCTGGTATTTTTGGTTTAATTCCCTCCTGGCTGCTCCAGCTAGTCTTCACCCAGAAGTTTAGCCCCACCACACTTATGAAATGCAAGTTGTCCAATTCATATAGCTCTATCTCCCACTGGAATGTAGCACAATATTTCACAAACCCAAAACCTTCATCTTCAGTCTAGTGATGCAGCCAACAGTTCACATGCAAGCCAACATTTGGTATGTTCCCTATAGCTTTCTGTTCCATTCCTCCAGAGTCAGGTTCCTTAGTAGTTGATTGGTTATCTGATAACAAATCAATACTTGTAGCTATGTGGAATGTCTCCTGACTCCTCTTTCCTCCCTGAATCATGGTCACCTGTCCATTTCTTTGGTTTCTGCTCTCTCCAGTTTCCTTAGTACCCATCCTTCCCTCTCTGACATTTGTGGCAACAATTTCCTAATGTGATTGTCCAAGGAGCCTTCATTTTCTCAGATGCTACAGTGTTGAAATATCCAGACCACATATCTTCCCTCCAATATGATCTCTAGCTTGCACTTCATGCACCAGAAATTTCTTCTAACAACAAAAAGGAGCAGGAGAAGCACCTCCAAGGCAGGTTACAACAAACATTTGTTCCCTTATTGTCCATATTCATTACCTGGTATAGAGCCATACCTGCACAGAGGGAACCACATTCCCTCCAAAACTCCCGATTCCCTGCTGATTAATGAGGCTATTAATAAGAGTAAATAGGGTGCAACTCAGCTATAATTGTACGCTTAGGCACTAAGTAAGGACTGTAGAAATATATATTTTTAATATCAGCAAAATTTCATACTAATTGGTTTGTCCATTTCTACTGATATAAGCCAATTATTTTACAATTTTATATTTCTACTTGCTTAAACTCAAAATGGCTATGATTTAAAAAATGAAATCTGACAAGTGATTAATCAAATGAGTACTTAATTTCTTTAGAATTATTGAAATGTTTAACTTTGCAAAATGGCTCATATTATGCTGATCACTACTATATAAAAGGATTTTTCCACTGTAGACCACTATGTATGAGAGTAAACAACCAGACACACACAAAAACTTGATTACCTGTTTTGAAATCAATAGCAAAGACAACATACAAAGTAAGATTTCAGAAAAGAAAGTATAATTAGATTGGATGAAAATGGATTTGTGAGTGGAAGAATTCAGTGTTTTAAAGCACTGGTTTTAAAATTCTAAAAATCCTTGGACCCAGCATGTGGCTAAACTGACAAATCTCTTACAGTAATATATCAGAGGGACCTTAAAGCACTTAAACTTAAAAGTGCTGTATATAGTAATCACTTCTTCCACTGACGAGCAGCCACCTGTGGTATAAAATCCAGCATCTGTTTAACAGTGCACAGTTATAGTACTTCCTACTTTTGACTGTAAGTGAAGACAGCTATAGTCATTTGAGACTGTAGAACAAGTTTAAATAGGTAGAATGTAATTACCAGCATTGGAATTTGACCATTACTATGAGAGTGTAGTGGGATCATCAAAAGCCACAAGCAGATATCTAACAGAATGTGCACACAGTAGCACTAACCTCATTCATTTTGTTTACTCCAGGCACTCTTGAACCCTTCTATTCTAAAGGCATCTGTAATTTCCTCTTTGCAGCATGAATAAGATGATAGAAATCAAGGCATTTTCCTAAGAACTTGCTTGTCCAGTGTTATTTTAAAAAGACAAACAACATTAGTCAGGCTCTTAGTTTTACACATCATTCAAATAATCAGCAGTAGAACTCCCTCTAACCCAAAAGCAGGGATATTCAATCCATAGTGACAAAGGATGAAAAGTGGCACGTATCATCATCAATACCACTTCCTAAAGTGCTTCTTGAAGATCACCTATCCCAAAACAAAGAAGTTAACATCTAGCATCCCATGATTCTATAGTTGCTAGATTTTCCTGATTTTTAGAGGTAGTTCAAGATTTGATCAAAATAAATAATGATTTTTTTAAATTATTTTTTTAGGAGGAGCGTATGAATAATTCTCCTTTTTTCAAACCCCCTCCACAGATATTGTAGAGTTATTCCAGTCTTCCATATCTCTCCTTTGAGCCTTTAGATACTAGGGTTGTTGTTGTTTTGTTTTTAATTAATTTTAAAAAAATTGTTCTATTAGTGTTTTCTCTCCATTGATCTAAGTGAAGTGAGAAAGTCATAGAAGAAAACACACCCATTTTCTTCCTAGCTTCTTATCACCATCCTACTGTTTACCATACCTAAATTAGTCAGTGAATGTGTATAGTACCCATGGATGCATCCATGTAACCAGACATGTTGACTCAGCACCCTGTCACTCCATTTTCCCTGTGTTTACACTAAGTGAAAGACAGGCATTGGGGAGAGGATGTCAATTAACTGAGTGGAGATACAGCTGACAGGTTAACAGGGTGGAATTACCCCCAGGAGCTAGGTTCCATGGTCCTTATACTCCTTATCTCAGGGGATTACACACACACACACACACACACACACACACCTTCCTCAGTGGTTGGGTAACAGAGGCCAACACTCTACTTTGAATTCCAGTCCTGGGACATTGTAGCTGGCAGCCAATGTCTACTCCCTCAAACTCCTTGTTGGAATGCTCTCTATCTCTTTTATACCTCAAAAAATGACTGCAGCTTCTTTTCCTACAACCATTTTCTGCTGCAAACCTTCTGCTTTATAATCACTACCTAGCCCCTCCCCAGCTGGGCTTTATTATCAATTAACTCTGACTTTCTTACTCACAGGTGCTGCCAGCTATGTTAATAGGCCTCTGAGGCTCACATTTACCCTATCAGCCCCTGTGTGGTGTACACATCCAATCACAGTGCATTTATGGGCTTAGATGGGAAGGGTAGAGCAAAAAGATTATGGAAGCTATGATACTAGTCTACAGTGAGGGGAGAAGTGAAGGAAAGGAAAAATAATTGCCTGATGCAAAAGTCTTTGAAATCATATAGAGTCTTTTCCATTTACTTCAGTGAGGGAGCCCTAAAAGAGGACAAGGAGGAAAAGAGAGCAATAGGAAGAAGAGCAATAGAAAGGAGGAGAAATGAAAGGAAGAAAGGAATGTAATGAAGTGGTGGTGAGAGGTAGAAGAGCAGAGGAAAGATGAAAGGAATGAATAAACACTAGTGAAAAGATTATTTTATTTGTTCAGTCCACAAGTCATCCGAGTTCCTATACCTCATTTTCTAGAAGCATGCATCAGGCAGACAATTTCAGCTTTTAAAGGACAGTTTTCTTTTTAGCACACGCCTACAGGTTTCAAGAGCATTATCTCTGGAGTGCAGGGACTTTCAGCAGTGACAGGTTTCATATTAAAAGCTGATTTAGGAAATTTTACAGCCCACACTTACTTTTGGTATGAAAAAGTTAAAAGTTAAAACTGGCAGTGTGAATTTTGTTTGAGGTGAGAGTGGATAGTCCTATTTTATGCGAATGGCATCAATTGCGAATTACAGATCCCTTCACTCTTGTGAAATATGAAGTGTTTTCTTTATTACCACTGTTGCTGGCCATGCACTTGTGCTTGAAACGTATTCTTATTGTCTCTGATCATAGGTGATCATTAAAAATCCAACAGCAGTTTACTTAAAAGTAGGAGTCCCCCTGAAATATTTCAATAAGTGTAATAATGACCTTTTGCCTACTTAAAATTCTCCTTGGAGATTCAGTTGTAAAAAATATTCTTCATTTGCTGTTCAATATACCAGATTTGGATATGTAATGTTTAACAGCCAACCCAAACTGGCTACATTTTAGTTATGAGTGAAATGACATCTATATAAAATTTGTACTCTGTATGCCACATGCTGATCTCAGTCTAAGTCTAGAGTAATTTTCCTTAAGTAAATGGAAATATTCCCAATTTACATCCCTGTAACGGAAATCAGAATCTTGCCCATTAGCTATCTAAAGTATTTATAGAGTACTAGTCAAAGTAGTATCTGGACAACAATGTATCAATACATAAGTTTGAAAAGCACCTTGGGAGCCTTCAGGATTAAAAGCATTGGAGAATTGTAAATTACTTTAATATCACATAATATATTTCTATTTATTATAAATGTTTTTCAGCAGCATGGGCTAAATTCACAAGGAAACTTAAGAATGGTGATTCGTGCCTAACTTTTAGCCACATAGGAAATTACTGGGATTCACAAAACCTGGTTTAGACCCTGTGACCCAGGAATCTCTTAAAGCCAATAAGCAAGGGACACAGAAGGGGGTCATAGTACTTATAGGAATCTCCTAAGTCTGATAAATACATTCTAGTTCACTAAAGAATGCTATTGAGGGTCAAATAAAAGGTGGTCTCAGACTGTTCTTGAATTTCATTATGAAAAATATATGAATTTTGTGTAAGGAGTTAGATATGTATGTACATTGAAAATGCATTTTTAAAGTCTATGTCTAGGGCATGTAAAGTGATTATTGTCTAATTTGAAATGACCAATGATTAACATTCTTAGTCAAATGTTAATGAAGAGCTGGTGGGGACTTCAAAAAGAAATTAAAAGGAAGGGAGAAACAGTGGGGAAGCAGACATTCCTATCTGATGGTGCAGATCAAAGATTTGATCTATTATATTGGGGGCACAAAGAAGACCTTGGGAATCTTTCACTGAGAAAGCAAATGTAGCAAATTTGCTTTATGAAAAAGCAGTCTCAACCAGGCTTAGTTAAAAATACTGGAGAGAACTTTGCACGAGAATTTTTTTTAAACAAGAGGGTTAACCTGTTAGTTAAATTTAGTCTCTAGGAAACATGTTCTGATTTTGTTTTATATGTAACCCTTTATTTCCAACATTCTTACTCAGTATTCTCTTGAATCTGTTTTCTGATCATAAAATTATACTTGTTTTCACTCTAAATATATGTAAGTACTGTGGTGGTAAGCAAAGTGGACCTTCTGAGTCGAATCTTACAAGCTTGGGTTCACTGTTCCTTTGGGAACAGCAGGCCTGGTAATTCTGTGAGTATTCAGTGAATAAAGGACTAGACCATAAAGGAAATTCTCCCAGAACTTGGGGGAAAATGTGCACCTATCACTGCGTGTATAGACAAAGTAAAGCCTCTGTAGCTTGGAAGCTAGTGCTTGTGATGCCAGAGGCTGGTGCTGGCTCAGGGAATTGATCCACAAAAGACAAGGCTGCTTTATGCTAAAGCCAGGTGGTGGTGAGGTACTTCACAACCCTTGGTACGTATGGGGAGAATCACAGGCACCTAGGTTCCCTCTACAATGAATGGAGAGAGACAGGCTCCTAAGAATAGGAGTCACAAAAGTCAGAATACTAGATAGCACCTCACTTAAGCTAGCCAATATGACTTGCCAAGATAAGGAGCTCTCATGGAGCCAGGTGTCTGAATCCAGGATGCAAAGAAACCACCCGACCCCCAGCCATTGGGATTCTGAGCTGCAAACCCTTTCTTGGAGTTAGGCACATGTGCCTTTTTTGCAAGAAGCTGGGAGGGCGGAACATGGAGGAGAAGAACAACAACTCTGTAGCCTAGTGGTTAGGGCACTCACCCTGGAGGTGGGCTACCCAGAATCCACTCCCACTGCTTCAATGGTTTTTTTAAAATTATTTATCCACAGTGCAACAGCTTCAAGAGGAGAGAGTGAGGGAACCCACATCAGAATATTTCATATCCCAGTGGTTATGGTACTGTCCTGAGAGATGGTAGATACCAATGTAAATCTCTGCTCCCACTCAGGTACAGGAGGGAAACTGAACTGGAGGTCTCACTCATCCTCAGTGAGTAACCAAACCACTGGGCTAAAAGTTGTAAGGGAGGGAGTTCCTCCTTTTCATCCATTTTGAGTAAGCTTATACATAGGGCCTGATCCTGTAGGTGAAGTCTTCACACACTTACCAGATTGGGCAAGTTAGATGAAGGAATGCCTAATTTCACCCAGATTGTGCATTACTCTAAGGTTTAGACATCTGGATACCTGACGTAGCGCACATGCACATGAGCAGAAACATAGACACCAAGGGAATTTTTATTGCAAAAATTTAGAAACTGGGCAATTTTAGGAGCCTAGAGCAGTGGTTGCCACCATTTTTGTCAGGAGGGCCACAAATATCACTTTTACAGCCCTGAAGGGCCATCAGTCTATCAATCAACTCATAAAAATGTATCAATGTGTACACCATTAAGGGTTACAAATCACTACATATTTAAAGTAAACATTTTGATTCTACTGTGCTCCTTGCTGCCTCCTTGCTGATTTCCCAACCCCCTGGCTGCAGCAGGGAAATTGCATGTGTCCTGTAGCCCTGTGCACTCCAACTAGGTCCCTAGGCAGTGGCTCCCTTCTGCAGTCAGGAGGACAGGAAACCCATGCTGTCCTCCAGTCCCAGAGCCTCTGGACTCAGAAAGAGCATTTTGTCATGCTCCCTGCAACAGCCAGGGGGAGGGGAGCACTGATCTCCCATTCCCTTGTCTGCAGCAAGAAGGCTGTGCTGGTCTTGTAGCTCTGCGGCAACATGCTCCTCCTGGGTCTTTAGGCAGCAGCTCCCTTCTGTAGCTAGCAAGAGGAAAGCAGCGGGCCACTTTGAAAGACACCTTGGGCCACTTTTGGCCCCTGGGCCACAGGTTGGGAACCACTGGCCAAGAGTATTCAGCGGCAGCTGAGCAGGGACCCTGTAAATCCCGGTGAGGCCCAGTTGTGGGATTTAGCTGCCTAAAGAAGCAGTTATATTTATAGAGGGCTTTATATTTTCAAACCAAAACGCAGACATTAATCATAACTTTGATGTTACAAAATTTTATGGTGTTGGTTTAAAAGACTGGTTCCTTTAAAAAGTATTAATTTATTTAGATTTCACTATATTGCCATATGTTTTGGTCTGGTACATGCAAGCTTCATTATTTTAAATTGGTGATCCTAGAAATAGGCTTGCTTTACCCAAAATTTTCAAATTGGGAAAACTAAGAAATGAGAGGACTGAACAGACATGCCAAATAGATAATGGAAATATGAAACAGAAATAAATTACCAAATTGGGTATTGAGGCAAACAGTGACAATGAGCTGAAGAGATATTCGGACAGTTTTACAAAGGGAAAAGGAGAATAAGAGATGCAGAGAAATAGATTTAAGATAAACTTTGAGGAAAAGCTTATTTGAGAAAAGTATTGTTTCTTTTCATCAACTCCTTATATTCTAATTTCCTTCTACTCATCTTCTTTGAGTACTGTGAATCATAACTCTCAACTTGCTAAGGTCCCATTATGAGAGAAAGTGTACCCTAGAACGAAGATATAATAAGGATCTGATACACAGGAATGCTGACAAGAAAGAGGAATTTTGTTGTCTGACCAGTCATGTGAGCTGGGTAAAGATTCCAGAAGCACCCATATCTTTTTCATATAACGGGTATTCACTCATTTCAGAGGTGTGATCACTAAAAGAATCAAGGTAAAAGAACTTTTCAAGTTACAGAGCCAATTATTTCTTCAGCTACACCTGTGCATGCCTCCCACAGTCAATTGGGCAGAATTTCCTCTACTATTGTGGAGTTAATTCCTTTAGCATAAACATATCCTATACACCCTTCCCTGCTTTCACAGTTTATGAAGTTTTGTGTAAGGTACAAGAGGGGCAGCTGAACTGTATTGAACTGTTACACAGAGCACTGTTCTGCTTTGATGTAACATAACTGATGTTCACTGTTATATATTTCATATTAAAGGATACCTACAAAGTTTGTTATATTTTTTATGGAAATATGTTGCAGAATAAAACTTTCAAATCATATTTTTCTTTTGAACTACAGACAGACAAACAAGGAAACAACAAGAAATTGCCCATTCACATAACAAGATAATGCAAGCACTTCATCTCCAAAAAGTAGTGTAGGAAAAAAGTGCATGTGCAATTTATGAGAATTTGAGCACAATTCATATTCAGAATTTAATAGCCACTTTGCTTCACATATTGAACATACCAATATAAATTGCACTTTCAAACACTGTTAGAGTTTTGAGAGAAAAATTGACAGGAAATAAAAGTCAATACAACTTTTTTAGCCACTGTAGAAGACTACATCACCTAGGGTCTGATCCTATGAGCTATTTAGCACCTCCTATGAAGTAGTAAACATTTAAATCTTATTTATGTAGTTGAGAGCAATCAGCACATTGCAGAAGACACTCAGGCCCAGACTTGTACACGTATTTAGGTGTTGCTGCACTCTGTTGCAAGGCCTACATGACTTAGGATCCTAAGTCTAATTAAAAGTCAATAGGGATTTAGGCTCCTAAATCAGTTCTGTGAATGAGACTTTGGTCTTGCAAACTGAACCAGGCAATACCTAAATACCTTTACAAGGTGTCAGCACCTTGTAGGAGTAAGCCCCCAGTGCTGGCAGAATTGCAGACATCTAGTGCAACCACATTAGAGGAATTACATGCGAAAGAAAGCAGGACAATAGCACATAGCAGCACCACACACAATATTCCATACAGAAATTAGAGAGGAAAAAAAAGGCATACACAGGAGAGGGATATGTTGCCCCAGTAATGGAATCCAATTAAATACACTCCTTAAATACCAGAGCTTCCCTAAATTCACAAATGAGCATTTCAGAACTAGGATTCGCCCTGGGAAAAAAAAACTCAATCAGGAGATCAACAGCGGTTCTGTATCATTCTCTTCCTTCTTCCCACCAGCACAGTATAGGCAGAGTGCAGTGGATGGAAGGTAGCTTCTGGAAGAGAGTTATCACAGGCATGCCATTAAAGGATAATATGCAGACTGTGTTACCATGATAAATCCTAATTGCTGAGATCAAACCACTGTCCCTTAGCTCTTCACTCCACTGACCACTTGCAAAGCAGCCATTCTCCAACCCTGTGCAAAGCAAAGTCAGTACAATGGGGGACTCCTTCTGACATACAATTTGTAGTGTACATTTAAATGCACCTAATTAGAAAATGTTTACTGTAACTTTAATTGTTGAAATGGATACATGATAAAAGTATACTGGACATTAACATGTAGATCTAGAATGGAAACCATTCATATGGGAAAAATAGTTTTTTCCTTGTAAAAAAAGATATGTTGTCATTCAGCTGTCATTACTGGGTTGAGAGCATGTGCCATTTAAACTTTACCCAATACAAGTAAATTCCTGGAAAAGAATTGCAAATGCTTTCTATGGTGAACAGAAGCAATAAAGAATTAAACACACTCCTCTCCATGGTAGCGGCGCTCAGGTGCTGCCCACCTTCTATACAAGTAACTTTTTTCTTTGTTTTATGTTTATCTGGTATATACAGAGTAATACACAAAAGAAGAAAATGAAGCATGTATATTTATAGTTGTAGAGGAAACTATGATATTGTATTTTTCAAGAAATAATATGCAGCCATCAATTAAAGACATGTAATGCATGCACATCTGAACAGTTCTTTGTGGCCACAAGCAGTTTAGCACAATTTAGGGGATGTCTATACTGCCCTGCAGCTCCAACTATGTGGGTATAAATAGCAGTGCAAACCAAAGTGTTGCTTTGTAACTCCCCCATGTGGATGCTGTTGGCACGAATTAAAAGGCTCCTATTTGGCATAAATGTAGTCCTGTTTGAAGAGGACTATATTAATGCAAACCAGAAACTTTTTAGTCTGCACCTGTAGTGGACCTATAGAGCCTCACACATGCACAGCAAATGGGGAGTTACAGTGCACCACTTTGTGTGCACTGCTATTCACACCCACATAGTCTGAAACATGGGACAGTGTAGATATAGCTGTAGAGCAGGAACTATATCTTTCAGTATATATGTATTTACAGGACACTGATCTCCTTGCTGTTGTAATTCATATAATAAATATTGAGTTTAGAGGTGCTATATAAATTCTAATTTCTACTTCATTTAATGAGACTGTTTCTTGAGGAACTCTTGCCTAGATCTACTTTACAATTATTAATTATTGGCCAAGCAACTTAACTCTGTCTGTAAAAAAATAACCTTTTGAACACCACATTTGATCAATGACAATGAGGAAATGTTCTAGGCATCAATGGGCAGAACTCTGACTTTCACCAAAATCAACAAAAAGAATGGGAGAAATGGGGGACAGGTAGTCCCTAATAATTGGTTAGGAGACCCATCCAGTTCAACCATCTCTACAATTGTCTATAGATCATAGAACCAATTCATGGCATCCATTAACATCTTCCAGCATAACAGAACCCACCTCCAATCTCAGCTCTGACCATGGCCCCAATACAGTTTAAAAGTTGACACCCTGAATGACTTATGTACCAGAAGGGGAAAAAAATTAATGGTGAAAAGGAATGGAGATACATACAGAGCTCCTGGAATGGAGGTGAGAGAATAGGTAACCCTGGCATGGCGGAAGTAGGCCTACAGAGCCCCACACATGGAGAGAGAATGAGAGACACACAGAGCTCCTGACATGGGGGGGAGAATGAAGGAAAATTCTGTAGAAGGCATGAGGGAGATGGTAATTGAAGTTGTGAGGGGATGGGATCACCGAGGCAGAAAGCACAGAGGGAAAATAGAAGGATGCAAAGATTGGATCCCTTGGGAAAAGGAGGCACTGTTAAAAATCTTCATGATTACTCAGAGAGCTAAGGGGAGAACCCAAAACATATTAGATTTGCAATGGTAAAGGGAAGTTAGGATGTCAAGAAGAAGGGTACATTTGATGGGCAGTAATGGATCAGCATTCTCTTCGTGCCATCTGTCATTACCCAGCAGAGTCCGGGGAAGCTAATGATCCCCCTAGCAAACTGAATTCCTCAAATTCATACTTGAAGAATCCCAGCATCCCCTCTTCTGGTAACCCTAAGAATGTGCAATGCCATGGCCTCCATACCATCAGGCCTGCACTCTGAGTCTTACAACTGAATTTTGAGGGTTTATCAACAGTGAACTTGCTCATCAACAAGTTATCGATGTCATCTGCATACAAGAAACTCATATTTCATCTAATGAAGCCGGCCGATACAAGATTGATTGATTGCTTCAATCTTGTATGTCATGCTGCACACCTTAATCACGGCCATGCTACACATGTTTGGGCTACCACGACAGACGCAGTCCATCTGTCATCCACTCAATACTTTGATGTCATCAAGATTGGTGCATTTCACATAGCAAACATCTACAAGCTCCTAGCGTTAGCTGGGGTCAACAGCTTCTTCCATGGTTACCACACCCAGCTGTTTACATTGGAGACTGCAACAGCCATCATACAGTCTGGAGCTACAAAGTGGCTGATGCTGGTGGTGAACAACCTGTGGACTGGGCCTCATAAAATGACCTTGCCCTTGTTCATTATCCACAACAGCTTGGGATATTCGATGTTTCTGAATGGAACCACGACTACTCAACTGACATATGTCAGGTCAGCTCAGTACATGGCAACCCACATCCAGAATGATGCCAAGTCTTGCACAACTTTCCACACAGCCAGCACAGATCATCAGTGATCCATATTAGTCTTCATCTACCAAACATCACGGGCCCAAGGAAGTGGTGGAACTGCACAAAGCCAACTGTGAGAAATACAGCGAGGCACTGGCACAGAATTTAGTAATGATACTGCTCCACCACATCCCAATAGAGCATTTCTGTAGAGCCATCTACAAAGCAGCCACCAGAGTCATTCCATGCAGATATCACCCTGTGTACATCCCCTGCCTTAAA
Source organism: Emydura macquarii macquarii (assembly GCF_026122565.2). Lineage (NCBI taxonomy): Eukaryota > Metazoa > Chordata > Testudines > Chelidae > Emydura > Emydura macquarii. The sequence continues at coordinate 219,305 of NW_027130457.1, forward strand.
GAGGAGTGCACCACTCTACTCAAGCAGTATGAGTCAAATGGTGACCAAGATGTGACTGACCACTTAATCGAAGCTCTGAGATGTGCTCGCCAAGCCAGATGGACAAAAAAGACCAAGAACCTGGACTTTACTCATTCCAGCCAGAAATGCTGGAGTTTACTTCATCACCTTGGAATAGCCCAGCTACCACTGACACAAAGATAATCATCCCTGAGTGTCAACCTGAGTGTCATGGGAAAAAGGAGTGAAGAGATGAGTTCATAGCAAGTGGAGAGTCTTCCACAAGCAGCATAAATCCAGAGCTTGCCCTGAACCTTTCACAGTTCCAGAGTTGGATAGAGTGCTATATAACATCAAGTTTGGCACTGCTCCCAGCTATGACAACATCCTTCCAGAGTTCCTAAAACATTTTGGCCCACATGCCTGTACTTGGCTGGCTCAGTTCTTCACAAGGGTCATCAGTGAAGTAAGACAGCTGAAAATCTGGTACATACCAAAAGTCCTTGCCCTCCCAAAACCTGGTAAAGACCCAAACCAGGATTCAACCTATTGCCCGACATTGCTTCTTTCTGTGTGTCTCAAAGTTCTAGAGCACCTGCTTTTACAATTAATAACACCAGAGGTGGAGAACATCTTCAATGTCAAGCAGGCTTTGACAAGATCAAAGCACATGCAACCAAGTATTTGAGCTAATTACATTAATTGAAAATGGTTTTCAAAGAAACCTGAAAACAGACACTCTTTTTCTTGACCTCACTGCAGTGCATGATACGGTGTGGTACATGGGTCTACTTTTTAAAATATCACCATTTACTGAGGCTATCAAACTGCTACGCTGAGACAGATGATTCAGGGTTCATGGGAGCGAGAAAACAAGTGCTTGGAAAAAAATAGATGAAAGGGTTACCACAGGGGTCTGTTCTAGCCCCAATCTTGTTCAATATACATCACTGACCTGCCACCAACTGAATCATGGAAGTTCATCTATGCAGACAACATTTGCTGCAGGCTACAGGCTCTGACTTTCTTTGAGCTAGAGAAAACCCTGAGTGACAGTGTTCCAGAGCTGGCCGACTACTGCAAGATATGGTGCCTTTAGCCCAGCATCAGCAAAACAGCCTCTAGTACATTCCACCTCCACCATATCAACACTAAGCGGGAACTAAACATCATAATGAATGGCCAGAGACTAAAGCATGACACATACCCAGTTTACTTAGGTGTGACCCTCAGCTGAACACTGACATACAAAACCTACTAGAGCAAGATAGCAGCGAAGGTCAAGACACACAACAACCTTCTCAGAAAACCAACAGGTTCTTCATGAGGAACGGATGAGCCAACCCTAAAGACCTCAGCCCTTGCCATCTTGTACTCAATAACAGAGTATTGTGCACCAGTATGGAATCAGCTGACACATACCAAACTAGTTGACGTGCAACTCAACTCAACAATGTGCATCATCACAGGAATTCGCCAACCAACTCATTTTTTATGGTTTCCACTTCTAAGCCACATTGCTTCCCCTTACGTCAGAAGAGAGATTGCAGCGGGCAAGTTGTTTGAGAAGGTGCATGCCAACCCAAGCTTGCCCTTGTTCAACAACCTTTTTAGTCCACCAACTACATGTCTTTCATCATGAGCCCCACTGTGGTCAAGGCTGCCACACCATGATGTGACAGCAGAGTCCTGTGGCAGGAAGACTGGTGTTTAACACCAACCACCAATCAGTTCGTCTTCACAGACCATTTGCTTTCCCGGACAGCTTCAACTTTCCATGTCTTCTTAACTGATTCTGGACAGGGCAATGCAGTCAGCCATCACCATTGGGGTTTTCAAGAAAATCCAAAGTGAAGCTGTTGCGCACTTCAAACAATGACACACATTGTCGAGGAGTGCCCATTAACAAAATTTAGAGGTGGGCCTGAGAGCTCCATTTGGCCACTGAGAACCATATTGCTTCGCTCAGCAAAAACACAAATGCTAAATAAATAAATAAATGCTGAAAGCTGAAAGCTGCTGAAAGCAATGAATAGGTTGAGTAACATAAAGATGAAGTAAAGGGTATGAAAGGGTATGAAATATGGCCACAAAGAAATTGTTAGAAACCTTGAGAAGAGCAGTTTCAGTTAAATAGACAGGGTGAAGACAAAATGGAATGATTTGGGATGGATTTGGAGTGTGGGGTGGAGAAGGATGAATTGAAAGCAGTGGCTTGTAAGTGGTTCTATCAATCTACTTAGAAAAGAAAGGATGAAGGGATATTTTGGGATAGTTGGAAAGGTGAGTGAGGACAAAAGTCAGGTGGAAAACAGGAAAAAGCTCTAAGCCACTGACAGGAAAAAGCCAATCTTTTAGCAAATTGATTGCCTTTGTTTGTACACAGACATGTAGTCTGCTGTCCTAGCCATATTTCCACTATGTGAGCACATCACTATGAATGTTACAGTGAATGTCCAATAAATTATATTTATAATGCACTCTGGGCTTTTAAAATCAAGCAGTAATGGGTTTCTCCTTGAATATACTAGTATAGTTTATTTCCAGTCACTATTGAACTTTTATTTCTTTTTGAGTAACCTTACTTCTCTTTTTTTTGGTTTGCACACTTCCCAGAGCATAAGTTAGAACTGGATCATAACATGATACTTCATTTCTCGATTACCATATCACAGAATTTACTTGTTTCAGTTGAATTAATTAGCTTAATGCCTTTTCTTTACAAAGCCTGCAAAAAAAAAAAAGGAATAATTACGTGGGTGTTTGATGCAGTGAGGTGATGAGATTCCCTTTGATTGACTCAGACAGGATTTGGAAGATACACAATAACTTGCAGTGATCAATCCTTTAGTGAAGTTTCAACAAAATATATGCGTGCCCAACATATTGTTGTGCCCAAAAATTTCAGTAATATCCAGAAAAGATATTACCATTACTAATGAGAAACAGTAGCAGTCCTTCTACCGAGGGAACAATAAAAAAAATGTTGGCTTCCATTTTTCATTGGGGTTGTATATTTTTTTCAAAATGAAAACAGTTGTTATTCATAGTAATGATACACAATTTTGGAATAAAAAGGGTCTGTTTTAACCCATTATCATAAGAGCCAGATTCTGCCCTAAAGTACACATAAGAAACCTCATACAAGTCTTGTTATTGATCTGTGTTAGATGCTGGTTCAAAGAACTTATAAATGTATTTGAGAATTCTGTTTGGTTGGAATCTTAGCACTGAATTAGAAAGCTTAAGTTTTTTAATTTCCCTGGAGGAGGAGCTGTATGTGATTTATTCCTCTGAAATAATATTAACTTTTGTATTTATTCATTTTTAAAGAAAAAGAGAAAAAACTGCACTCTTGAAGAGCTGATACAGAGATTGAATGAAGGGAGATGACCTCCATCAGAACTTTTAGCTCAGAGACTAGGGTACTCACTTAGAATGTGGAAAACCCCTGCTTGGAGTCCCTTCTCTCTCGGAAGGTGAGGGGAGTGATTTGAACAACAATCAGCCACCTCTCAGGTGTATGCTGAAACCATTGGACTAGGGGATATCTAATGTGAGATTCCATTAGTTTTTTCCTGTTGAAGCTGTTCCACTGTGGATAAATAACTAAACAAAAAAAATTATTGGAGCAGAAGGACTAGATCCCCCATCTCCAATGAAAATTCTCTCAGCACCAAGCTATAGAGTCATGCTCCCTTGTCCAATGATTCTTTCGTTGTATATCCACAGTGGAACAGCTTCAGCAGGAGAGATGAGGGAAGCCCCACATCACAATATCCTGTAGCCCACCAGCTAGAGCACTCATCTGAGATGTCACTTCTCCTTCTCAGACAGAGAGGGGACATGAAACAAGGCTCTCCCACATCTAAGATGACTACTTTAATCACTGAGCTAAGAGTTACGAGGGATGTGGTGCCCCTCCTCCCGTCACAATGCCTAAATTCCTTTGTAGCCTGATTTACAGATTATGTATTAATTATATTGATTACTTAAGAATTCCCAGTAACCACTCAGAGGTTTGACAGGTTCTTGTCCCAAGATTACTAAAATTATTGTTCAGATGTGAACCCCGATATGCACAGTTGCAACACTCACACTTTAGGAACCCTTCTGTATTTACAATAGTTTATTAATACATTTAGCAAAGTCACAAACACTGTAACCCAGCAACGTAGATAGAGATAATACAGATTTTACGTCTGAACAGCCATATACTCACACCATCCCTTGCAGAGCAACCTGATATGTTAGCCATCATCTTCCTCATCAACATCATCTTCCTCATCACCATCACCAGTGGTCGTCATTCAGGCACCTCCCAACGGCTATATCTCTTTCTCCTCCTTGCCCACAGGATAGGACACAACGTTTATAATATGTTACACTGACGCCACTATGTCTAATCCATATTCCGTAGGGGGTTTCTCCCCTCTTCCTTCTTTGTATTTCCTCACCATACTACTGTTGAGGTGCTCTTCTCCTATCGGTGAGTCTATGAATTATTTCAACTTTTTAATATATACGTCAATTCATTACCATGGCACTCTTGTGGTCAGACTTCTGCAGACGTTCTATCCTAAAATATCCAAAAGCTAGTGTTAGCTCATGTTTCTGTGGTTGGCTGGTGTCGTTATGGACAAACTTCCCCTCAAACACTATATTCCTAGTTCTTCAAAATTTAGAGGTGACTGTTAGGCCATTAATCTGTGCCAAAGTTCATAGCCCTCAATCTTTATGCTAACTGCTGAAGCCAATATCTTATAGGATACAGGCCTATAGGTTCCTTGCATTACTCCTGAATAAAATAAATGCTAAAGCTAGCTCTATGGGCTACACCTCTGTGAATCAGAATGTAAACTATTTTTAATGCCGATACTTGAGGGACACAAAGTCCATTCCCAGAGTGACTGACCTTTTTAGAATTCTTTGGATACAAATTACAGCATGCAGTTAGCTGAAGCCCGGAGTGATACATTGACACAAGCATAACTACAACTTGTAAGAGCGGAACTTGAAATGCTCTTTGTGATTTGGGCCTTGGGCAATTTAAGGTTGGCCTGTGGCTTAATCTCACAAAGAGCTGTGATGATGCATTGTACAACACTCCTAACAAAGTACTACATGGACCTGCACAGACAGTTTCCTGGTGTGTTTTACAACTGGCTTCCAAATGAATTTCAATATTACAACTCAAACAAGAAGAGTAGCAACAGCAGCAAACCACCAAATGAACTAAGAAAGCAATCCTTCCTTCCTCTGTGGTTATGCTTATCTGTTGCATAACTTTGTGGTTAAGAAACATTCAGATCACAAACACAAGTGCTTTATTGCTAATTTTAAAAGTACAATACTTTTGATTTCTCAGATATGAGTGATTGCTTACGCTCAAGTAATACCCTTATAAGTAATTCCATGTATTATACATCATAAAACACACAAAGATATATAAAAGTGCATTTTAGCTTTCAATTTTTAAAGCGTATTCAGAATGTTAGCCGGTCTTCAGAACACCCTTATCTCAAGTACTATCTCTAATTTAAAACAGGGGAAACTGAGTCAAAGAAAAGAAATGAGTTTTCCAAACACAGGGAATCAACATCAGGGATAAGACTGTGTCACAAGTGGGGCTGCCCCATCACCCCATCTGCAGGCACAAGAGTGGCACTCAGGCTCTCCATGCCTTAATCCAGTCCTGCTCGGTTCAGGGTGGCCTATGCTCTAAGTTCAGCATCAGTCTCTAAATACAAATAAAAATAAACTCATCATGTGTCTGATTGTGCCTTTAAATTAACAAACAACTTCAAAGGCAAGTGCTCAGTTGCAGCACTTGATATGAAGGCCCTAACCTGGCCCTGGGACTCTGGGCTGGCCCTCAGAAGCTCCTCCTATGTCCCAATATCACTCACAGTGCTTTTGAAAAGAAACAGCAAGCCTTCTTAGCTGGTCTGCTGCCTCCTGATTGGTCAGTGTCTCTTCCTGGTCCTTTTCCGCCTCTGAAGGATTAAATCTTGGTGGTAGCCCAGTCTGAGTGAGTGTTCCTTGAGGAGAGGAATGTTTGGGTTCTGACGTGTCCAGCAGGAGACAAAGAAGGCCTGATAGTCTCCGTCACAGATTGCCATTCAGAAATTTCTTGCTCGAGTCAAACACAGCTTAAGACACTCAAATATTAGGAAATGCCACTTTAAATTGCCTATATAGCTTAATTCTGCCCCCTTGTGTTTTAATCCTGTGTGCTGAAAGAAGCAGGGGTCCTATGGAAAAAATAGTATACGATTATGTCATTAAAGTCTATCGTAAGGCATATGTACAAGATAAAAGATCCTCTGATCAATATTAAAGCATCTCAAAAATAACATCCACTGTCATTGGATTGAGGACAGGAATGAAAAATCAATACAGATGGAACCAAAATATATAAACTCTGCCAGTTGTCTCAGAAGCAGGCTTTAACACCTGTTCATGCTTTTGAATGTGATATTGCAAGGAAAGTATGTTCTTTGGTTTTGATACCTTGGATCTTGCCTTTAGGCCAACAGGAGCTGAATTAAGGTTACACAGGAAACAGTGTAAATCTGGCATTTCCTAATGTACACATTCTTGACTTTTTTACTTCATAATTTTTTTTTAAACTTAATATTTTGTGCACAGTTTCCTATTGTGTTTGTTTGTAAGGCAAAAGCATTCTAAACATCTCTCCTCATCATGCCCCAAACACAAGGGTAAGAACTTGCTGCACTGTAGAGCACATCTCTAACACTCGAGCTGCTGGACTAGCTATGTGAGTTGGTCACAGCAAAAGGTTGTTATCCCAGGAAAGGGATAGGCCACATGCTGGGTACAGGAACCATTATGCAAGCAGCCAGGACCAGTTCTATCTCCTCACCCCAACCTTCTGGAAGCTGGGGGAGCTCCTCTCCTATGTGATGTGCCCATAATGGAGAGGATGGAGCATTTGGGCATGCACCGTGCCTGAGAGGTGTGGTCAGCCGGATAGACATACCTAACCTGAGCTGGCTTTCCCCTTCCTCTACAACTACCCCTAGTTCAGTGCACAGCAGCATGGGACCAGCTCTTTAAAAGTGTTTATATTCAATTATTTTGGCAGTCTATCAAGTTTTCCAAAGGAATACAAGTCAGAGAAAGGAAAGGAGATTTTTAAGTTTGTATTTGAGCTAAATCTCAGTGGAATTTAATGGGAAAAGAAAAGACAGCAGGAAGATGATATAAGCCCAAGACCCATGCCGCAGTTTGATCCAAAACAGGGAGTGTGAGAGAAAGAGAATCCTCTGTAAGAGAAGACAGCTGCAGAGACAGTGTCAGATGAAGTGAGCCAGATCTCTATGGGATCCAGGAGCTGGAGAGAGGGGGAGATATGAAGACATTATGGATGTTCTGATCTTTTTAGCAATGGAATGGGCACTCCAGAAACAGCAAGAGAATGGGAACAGAAAGGAGAGGGCATGAGAGAGGTGGAGGTGAGGGCAAGGATGGGTGTAGGAGGTAGACAGAGAGGGGATGAAGTGAAAACTAGGGTTGGGGCAAATGTCACCAGACGTTAACAGGAGGATGTGGATATGGGTCCTAGATCTGTACTGTCAGGAGGAGGAGGAGGGAGATCAGGATAGAGAGGGTAAGAGCAGCAGGTAGAGCTGGTGAAAACATTAGAAGGCAGAGGGTAACCAGGAAGGGGAGATAAAGGAGGATAGATGTTATGATGCAGAGGAGGGGTGTGGTGAAAGCCATGGATGAGTGGCAGATGGACAATATTAAAATAAAAAGAACAACCCAACTCAGAAGATCTGAAGGCACGCTCTGAACCCTATTGCTGAGTCACTGCTGTCTGAGATGGATTCCTTGCCATAGCAGAGTTCCCAAATCAGTCCCTCTTGCTGGTGATGAGCAGCTCCAAGCTGTGATCTAGCAGCTTGAATAGGTACGTGCACACGCGCAGGTATTCACACACACACACACACACACACACACACACACATCCACTAAGATGTATTGTTACTGTAATAGGTTTATAAGGACAATAGTTCTATTGGCATGTAGAAATATGGAATTCTTGCTCAGCTTGAATAATGAAAATGTTAATAATGTGAGGTACCTCAGAAATACTAATGATAATATTTGCTAGAACAATCTATTTTTAAAACAGAGTGGCAGCTGCTTATATATATTATACACACACACAGAATAGTGCATACAGAAAGCTTCTTGTTGCTTTTGTCATGCAGCGGTGAACCTTGAGCTTTTGTGTAACACATCATTATGCAAAAAGCAAAGCTGTTTGTATTGCCTACATGTGCTATACAACGGGGAAAATGCAACTTGGATATATCTTGAGATATCTATAAGAAAGGTTAATTACTTTCAAAACTGTTTGAACTGTGTAGAACATAAAGAACAGCCTGAACAGATGAAAATGACAGTAGATATAATAGATAATACAGTACCCTTGTGATTAAAAGCACAATTTTTTTAAAACTGGAAACAGTTGAAACTGCTCTTTTTATTATTTAAAACAAAGAAATGGTCACTTTCCTTTCTACACAGGCATTCTAATTTTACCATAATCCTGCATATTCAGTAACTGGATGAGTGAAAATTAAAATACTTAATATATTTCTGGGTGAGTTGATATAGGTCACAAAGTCATCTGAAATCCTACAATTTAAATAGTATTCTATATTCTAGCACATACTAACAATTCATAATTCCACTTGCCTGACAGCCACTGACATAAAACAATGGGGTTTATTTTTGAGGAATATTACTGTTCGGGACAGAGAGATTATGCAATAGTGACAATAACATTTTTCCCCAGATTATTTTTTTCCTCTTTTACTAAGAAAAATAAATCTTTATAGCCGCACACAGAACTAGATAGAGATCATCAGCAGTGCAGAAACATCAGGTTTAGTCATTTTGGCTTCCTTCCTGAAATTCCAAATAGACATTTAATTAAGCCATGGTTATCAAATATATTGCTTCCCTTCCTTCTGTTGTAACAAAATGTATAACACAAGCAATTACTATATCTGAGTTTTCAATGAAAAAGAGTCAAAGGAAGAACATCAAAGCATACAAGACCCAGTGGAAAGGGAAAGTATATTAAAAAAATTAATACAACTGCATTAGCTTATCACTAGTGGCATTTATTGTGATCAAAATGCTATTCAGCACCAATAATTTCTTCTCATCTCATCTCCAAAATAACTCGAGTTCTATGGATTAATTTCAGATATTAAAAAATCCCATCCTTCATATATATTTTTTTAAAAAGAATCAAGACTATTTTGAAAATAAATATTTCTACACGAAATGTTATAGGTTTTTTTTGTAAAATCGTTAAACTGATGGAATTATTACAAGATAACATGCCAACATAGATTAGATACACCTAGCCACTATTGCTTAAGAGAAATATCTGCCAAGTTGTTAAAAATGTCAAGTGAGCTGAAATTTCAATTTAGATTTTTGTTTTGCCTCCCCTAGTCAAAAAACTGAAGCAAACTGTAAAATAGCACAACATATTACCTATGTGTCAATCTTGGAGAGATGTTAAAGTACTTTAATAGCAAAAGTTTTTTGAATTCATAAGGCTTATAAAGGATGCAGTGGAGGAGTAAACAAATAGACTGAAAAGGAATAGATAGACTTTCTATCGGAAAATAAATATAGCACTTGCAGTTCTAAATTACCGTATTTAAAGTAATATTGTAATGCAAAGTTGACAGCTGAGAAAAATGAATTGGAGAATAAATTATCCCAAGCCACCAGAAAATACGTTCACAATAAAACATGTTTGTATTTTTCAAAATTTGTTTTCAATTGATGCTTCACATTTAGCACCCTTTACATTACAGGCTCCATATCTTCCATAGTACATAAATTGTAAATCACATCCAAACTTAGCAGCTAAGTTAAGCTAGAGCTCTTGTTGTTGTTGTTTTTTTTCCAGTAAAGTATAACTTTCACATGTCACAGTGTTCCTGAAAGATGCACGAGTATTCTTGGTGTTGTGTTTTAACTCTTTAAAGGGCAAATCCATGCCCCATCACTCAGTTTGAGTATATACAATGGGCAGAGGGGAAAAAACAAGGTTACTTACCAGTAACTGTTGTTCTTCGAGATGTGTTGCTCATATCCATTCCAATATAGGTGTGTGCGCGCCCAGTGCACAGATTCCCGGAACCTTTTTCCCTTGCAAGCCCCGCAGGGCCAGCTCAGGCGCCCCCTGGAGTGCCGCGCTCATATCGCGGTATAAAGGGCGCTGCTGGCCCCGCGGGTCCCCAGTCCCTTCTTTCTGCCTACTCCGACAGTGGGGACGGGGGTGGGTTTGGAATGGATATGAGCAACACATCTCGAAGAACAACAGTTACTGGTAAGTAACCTTGTTTTCTCTCTTCGAGTGATTGCTCATATGCATTCCAATATAGGTGATTAATTAGCCATACCTTGGAGGTGGGTAGGAGTTATCGGTGACCTGCTCTTGACAGCACGGCTCTGCCGAACCCCGCATCCTCCCTGGCCTGCTCCACGATGGCGTAGTGCGACGTGAACGTATGGACCAACGACCAGGTCGCTGCTCTGCAGATGTCCTGCAGGGGAACCCGCTCCAGGAAGGCTGCGGAAGAGGCCTGGGCCCTAGTAGAGTGTGCTCTTACCGCACCTGGAAGGGGTACCCCTGCCTGCTCGTAACATGCTCTGATACAGGCAGTAATCCAGTTGGAGATTCGCTGGGTGGAGACAGGAGAGCCTTTCAACCTGTCTGCCACAGCCACAAACAGCTGTGTCGATTTCCGGAAGGGCTTGGTCCGCTCGATATAGTAGGCCAAGGCTCGCCTGACATCCAGCGAATGTCCTCTCCTTTCCTCCTCCGAACCGTGGGGTTTTGGAAAGAACACAGGAAGGAAAATATCCTGATTACAGTGGAACTGAGACACCACCTTAGGCATAAAAGCCGGGTGAGGTCTCAGCCGGACCTTATCCTTGTAAAAAACTGTGTAGGGGGGCTCCAAGGTCAACGCCCTTAGTTCGGAGACCCTCCTGGCCGAGGTGATGGCCACCAGGAAGGGCTACCTTCCAAGATAAAAGGAGAAGGGAGCATGTGGCCATGGGCTCAAAGGGGTGACCCATCAGCATGTTAAGGACCAAGTTGAGGTCCCAGGGTGGCACTGGGTCCCGTACCTGAGGGAAAGTCCTCTCCACCCCCTTAAGGAACCTAACTGACATGGGGTGAGAGAACAGGGACCACCCTTCCATCGGCTGGTGGAAAGCCGAAATGGCTGCCAGGTGTACCTTGAGGGAAGCCAGGGCCAGGCCTTGCAGCTTAAACTGCAGCAGGTACTCTAAGATAGCCTGTATGGGTGAGAAGCTCGGATGTGATCCTCTCGATTCTGCCCACCCCGAAAACCTCCTCCACTTAGCTCTATACGTTACTTGCGTGGATGGTTTCCTGCTGCCCAGAAGGACCTGCTGAACCTGTATGGAACAGGCCCTTTCTCCCTCCGTCAGCCACAGAGTCTCCAGGCAGTGAGGTGGAGGGAGTCCAGGTCAGGATGCAACAATCTCCCGTGGTCCTGGGAGATCAGGTCGCATCGTCTGGGTAGCGGAATTGGCTCGGTGATGGAGAGGTCGAGCAGCATGCTGTACCAATGCTGTCTCGGCCACGCTGGGGCGATCAGAATGATGTTCGCCCTGTCCCTCTTGATCTTGAGAAGGACTTGGGGCAGGAGCGGGATGGGGGGGAATGCGTACATCAGGTCCCCTGTCCAGTCTATCAGGAAGGCATCGGACAGCGAGCCCGGTTCGCGACCCCTGAGCGAGCAAAACCTCGGGCATTTCCTGTTCCAGGCTGAAGTGAACAGGTCTAGACGGGGAACACCCCACCTTTGGAAGATTAAAGTCACTATGTCCTGTTGTAAGGACCATTCATGGCGGGGTGAGAATGATCTGCTGAGGCGGACCACCTCGCTGTTCCGGACCCCAGGGAGGTGAGAGGCAGATAAGTGAAAATCGTGCCTCACCGCAAAATCCCACAGCCGGATAGCTTCCTGGCAGAGAGCCGAGGAACGTGCCCCCCCCGCCTGTTCATGTACAACATAGCTGCCGTATTGTCCGTGAGGACTTGGACCACCCTGCCCTTCAGGAACTGAAGGAAGGCCTTGCAGGCCAACCGGATCGCTCTGAGCTCGCGTACATTGATGTGCAGAGCTCTCTCCTCCGGTGACCAAAGCCCCTGGGTACCCTGGTTGTGACAGATGTGGGCTCCCCATCCCATATCGGATGCGTCCGTGATGAGCGTCACAGATGGGGTAAACTCTCTGAACGGAACGCCCATCATCACTTCCCTCGGGTCCCTCCACCAATTGAGGGATGACAGCACCTGTGGGGGAACCATGACCACTCTAGTTAGAGAATGCCTGTTCGGTACATACACCGAAGCTAACCACGCCTGGAGAGATCTAAGCCTCAGGCGGGCCAGCTTCACTACATACATAGAAGCTGCCATATGTCCCAACAGCTGCAGGCAATGCCTGGCTGTCGTCGTGGGGGACCGGTGGAGATTGGATATAATAGCCCCCATTGCCTCGAACCTCGTCTGAGGGAGGAAGGCTCTGGCCTGTACCGCATCCAACGTAGCTCCAATAAACTCTATACATTGTACTGGAGTGAGTGTGGACTTTTGCTCATTAATAAGTAACCCAAGTCTGGTGCATGTCTCGCGGGTGAGGAGCAAACATGAGTTCTCGATTTCCCCCGATTAGCCAATCATCTAAGTAAGGGAAGATTTGAACTCCGCTGCGGCACAGGTGAGCTACCACCACAGCCATGCATTTAGTAAAAACTCTGGGTGCTGAGGAAAGCCCAAAAGGTAAGGACCGAAACTGGTAGTGTCGCCCAGCTACCATAAACCTTAAGAACCTCCTATGGGCAGGCAATATGGAGATGTGGAAGTATGCATCCTTCAAGTCTAGGGCAGCATACCAATCCCCCGGGTCCAGGACCGGAATAATCGTGGCGAGGGAAACCATACGGAACTTAATACATCTGATATACTTATTCAGACGACGTAGGTCCAGAATGGGCCTAAGGCCTCCTTTCGCCTTGGGGATTAAAAAATATCTAGAGTAAAATCCCCGACCTTCCTCGGCCACTGGGACTTCCTCCACCGCCCCCAACGTCAGGAGCCACTCAATCTCCTGCACCAGGAGTTGAGCGTGGGCAGGGTCCCCGATGGGGGACATCCTAGGGGGAGCGTCGGGGGGGGAAGGCCGTGAGTTGGAGGGTATACTCTTTGGCAATCACCTCTAGGACCCACCGGTCCATAGTAATGGCTTCCCATTCCATAAGGAAGGGGCGGAGCCTGTCTGCAAATGGTCGGTCGAGATCCTGGGGAGAAGGAAGAGTACTACCCTCCTGCACAGGGTCAAAAACGTTTATTAACATTACCCCCTTTAGAAGGCCCTTGTTGGCCCCCTGCAGAGGACCCTTGCCGGCCTCCTCTGCTAGGACCACGGTAGCGCTCGCGACCTCTCCTCTGCTGGGCGGGTCGAGGAGCCTGCCTAGACGGGGGCAGCGGTTGCCTCTGGGCTTGTGGCCTGGACTGCCGTCTTGAGGCCTGGGGGGTATACAACCCGAGGGACTTCAGGGTAGCCCAAGAGTCCTTAAGTGCATGCAACTTTTCATCTGTCTTTTCTGAAAAGAGACCTAAGCTGTCGAAAGGCAGGTCTTGTATGGCCTGTTGAACCTCCTGGGATAGGCCAGACACCTGCAGCCAAGAGCAGCAGCGCATGACGACCGCAGAGGCCATTGCCCTACTAGCGGTGTCTGCCGCATCGCTAGCAGACTGCAGTGCAGCGGTTGCTACCGCGTCCCCCTCCTGGAGTACCGTGGCGAAATCCGCCGCTTGGTCAGGAGGTAATGTGCATAGAGGCCCATAGATTTAGGTTGTACATGCCCAAGAGGGCCTGGTGGTTTGCTACTCTAAACTGCAGTGCTGCAATAGAGTAGATCTTCCTCCCAAACAAGTCTAGCTTCTGGCCTTCCTTGTCCTTGGGAGTATTCCCCTGGTTCCCCTGGCGGTCTCTTTGATTGGCCGCATCGACCACCAAAGAGCTTGGCGCGGGATGGTTATAGAGGAACTCAAAAGGTTTTTTGGGAACGTAGTATTTCCTCTCCACCCCCTTGGAAGTGGAAGGTAGAGAGGAAGGGGTCTGCCAGAGGTTCCTGGCGATCTTCATGACCCTGTCATGAACCGGCAGGGTTGCCCGTGATGGCCCAACAGAAGTCAAGGGCCCAAAGAGGGGGTCCTCCTCTTCAGACATGAGTTTGAACTCCATGCCCAAGTTCTCAGCTGCCCTTTTCAAGAGGTTCTGGTGGGCACGGAAATCGAACAGGGGAGCCCTGTGATCTCTGGCCGCTGCATCATCAGGTGATGAGGAGGAGGATGGGGTAGGGGTCCTGTGGAGGGTCCCTCCCCTGGGTCAGAATCCTCCTCCGAGACCTGCCCTAGAGCCTTAGGGAGTGGGGGCAGTGGAGGGGCCACTGCTGACTGCATAGATATTGACCCCTGGGGCACAGGAGCATTCCAGGGTCCCCAATATGGCCACTGCCAAGGCACCTGGTTCCAACCAGGGGCTTGCAAGGGGGGCGGCTGCTGTCTCGCGGCCCTTTTGTCTCCCGAGCCTCCCATGCGTCGCTTACTCCTTCGACGTGGAGAACGGCCAGATGATGAGGATGATGTAGACCGGTGCTGACGTCTGCGGTGCCGGCGATAAGAGGAGACCGGGGAAGACGATGACGTGGAGGACCTGCCCCTACGGTGAGACGACTTGCGGTGCCGCTTACCCCCTCGAGAGCGTGAGCGGTGCCGACGGTGGCGGTGCTGAGGAGACTCAGTCCTCCCAGCCATCGGTGCCGGGCCCATTGGCGTCGACGTAATGTCCGGGGCCAGCACGGACGGGGGCTCTCGGGCTACCGGTGCTGCTGGACGTGGGCTACTGTCCCTTGATGTAGTGGTCAGTGACCTGGATCGGTGCCGGGACGGGCTCCGTACCGGAGTTCGCGAGCCCGAAATACGGCCCTTGCCGGGGTCGGAGCTGGACCGACAGCGACTCCGGCGATGGACTCGGGACCGCCAACGGTGCCGCGGTGCCGAGTCGCTCAACGACATAGAGTCGGAGCCCGGAGGGGAGCCGACGCTCTCCACCCTCCGTGACCGTCTGGATGGAGACCTGGATTGAGAACGTCTCCAACCACCGGGACCACCCAGCGCGGGTTTGCCCCGAGACGCAGGTCCCTTGTCCCTCGGCCGAGGGGGGACGGAGGCGTAGGCATGGCCATGAGGGCTCGTGCCGCGGTAAACGCCTCCGGCGTCGACGGCCCTTGCAGGTGCACTCCCCCACCCCCAGGAGTCGGGGGAGGCAACCCACATGGAGACACCGGGGCTGGAGTGATCTCCACGGCCCGTGGCTGGGGTGTCTCCTTACTCCCTCCGCACTGCGGTAGCAGGGAGGAGTCTTTAGGTGCGGCCAGGGGCCGTGCCGTCTTCTTCGGCCCCTTCGGAGCCTGCACCAGTGCCGAGGACGGTGCCGGTGGGGGGGCGCTCCGCACCGACGACACACTCGGTGCCGACGGTGACCAAGAAGGCTCGGACGCTGGTCAGAGCGCTGAGTCCATCAAAATCGCCTTCAGCCTCGCGTCTCTTTCTTTTTGAGTCCGAGGCTTAAAGGACTTACAAATCCGGCACTTGTCTCGTCGGTGTTGTTCACCAAGGCACCGGAGGCAACGGTCGTGTGGGTCGCTGACCAGGAAGGCTTTAGCACACAGGTCACAGTTTTTAAAGCCTGAAGAGCCCGGCATGACTCCAAGAAAAAAAACCCATCTGGTGTACTTATCTCTAACTAACTAAGTCTAACACTAACACAACTACTCAACACTAAACTCTAAAGAACAGTAACAACAGCTAGGGTATGAGCTACTTGCACACAGCAAGAGGCAATAGTTCCAGTAACCTTCACAGGCGGAAAGAAGGAACTGGGGACCCGCGGGGCCAGCAGCACCCTTTATACCGCGATATGAGCGCGGCACTCCAGGGGGCGCCTGAGCTGGCCCTGCGGGGCTTGCTAGGGAAAAAGGTTCTGGGAATCTGTGCAGTGGACGCGCACACACCTATATTGGAATGCATATGAGCAATCACTCGAAGATAGAACCAATGGGACAAGAATTCCTCCTCCCCCTGACAGGATACAGCTCAATTCTACTCCAGACCACAGACTACCCCAGACTAATATAAGAAGTAATTCCCACAGCCCAGGCCCCACCCATTCCTGTAGAGGGAAGAGCCAGAGGAACTATGTAGTGGCAAATGCTTCTTGTCTTCCAGCCTATTCCTGCCTTTGATCACAGACCCCTAGGTTCTGTGTTACACAGCATTTTTGCATCCCCATAAGTGGCCTCCCCCTATTCGTATTCAACAGAACCCCACCATTTCCACAGTCAGAGGGCCCTCCATGTCCAGTAAAGATGGCACAATTCTCTCTTTCAGTGTACACATCAGCAAAGGATGATGGTGCTGATTTCTTGACATGGCAACATCATTCTTTGATTTGACACTGGAAGATTCTTGGCTATGAGACTAATGCTGTATTATATTCTGATGGCCACAAGTATTGGGAAATACAGCAACACTTTGTCATCTTAAATATCAGCGATTAACACAAACACAGATCTACCTGGTTTGTAATGAATAAATAAATTATGCTTATTGCCTATTAATCCTTTGCCAAACCTAGCACAAAAAGTGTCCTTTTAGAGTAAAAGTTAAACTGCAACAAGCAAATTACAGTGCCAAAATAAAGGGTAAATGGTAGTAGTAAAAAAATCCTGAGCTCAGGTCATCTGAACTGAAGTTTAGGAAGCCAGAATCAGGAGGCAGTGCCAAGAGACACTGGGGTTCTAGTCTGTCCTCTAAGCTACATACAGGGGATTTCTTAAGCTTGGGGGACTGAATGCTCATTCATTTAAGGGAGAAGACAAACCCCAGGGAAAGGAAACTCCTTGAGGAGAACTTTGAAAAATATTTAGTCCTCTACTAGACTTTATCTAGCATAAGGGATGACCTGGAACTTAGTTATTACATGCTGTTTTCATGGACACATTAAGCCCCACATGGTTCTATGAAGCTATTTTATTTGCTGCATCTGGCATACATTAGTCTTATCATCCTGGGATCAGACCAATGCAAGTAGTGGACATCCTAAAACCTGCATTAGAGAAAAATCTTCATGCACTTAGGACAGGTAGGTCTAAGAGTAGAATTGGAGACAGGGAACTACATGGAGGAACAATTAGTTCCAAACCAGGAGGGGGGAGAGGGGATAGAGTAATAGGGGCATGAGGGCTTCTAAGATGTGGCTGTAGAGGGACAAAGAACTCTGGGGTGTCAGAGTGAGGTAGAGGGGATAACAGAGACTGCGTGTGTAGCTTCTAAATCATACATGGCTCAGTGTGGGCAATAATTAAAGCTACATTTAAAACAACCAAAGACTGACATAGAAATACAGTTAGTTCCATAACATCCTGAACTCTACCTCCTCCCCAAATCATGCCTTACTGCTGAACACTATGCACAGACCATTAAACTATCAAGAACAGAAACTATATTTCAAGAATAGATAAAAAATACAACATACCGTTCATATCAATGCAAAAAAATATATAGAAAGAGCCCTATTAACATTACACACCAGGGTTGGTGCAATCATAAATAGAGAATTTAAATGTCTCTTCAACCCTTCAGTGACTGTAGCTGTCCAAGTGCCTGCTCATACAGCCATCTTAGATTACATACTGTCTTCTGGACCTATTTTATTGACTGTTAGGTTAACAAATGAACCAAGTGTGGAAGGATAGATCAAGTGGGATGAACTAATTAAAAACAAATCATTGCTATTTCTTTTATAATGCAGTTACTTATATTGCACTTATTGTAACCCCTACGCTATATTGCCACTCCTGTGCTGTATTCCCCCTTATCTTGCACATTTAGCAATCTCTTACTATTTTTGAAAGGAAATAACCTGCACTGTCAACAATTCTGCTTATCTGTAATAAAATAAATTAGTAACTAAATGCACCCTGCTATAGTATTAATACCACAAAGCACTGAACTTTAGAGAGCTGCAACCTTACACTCCAGTCTTTGAAATGTCAACACCCAAATAATAAATCAGTCTGGCAACTGCCTAAAACCTCTAGAAATGACCTGATTCAGTGCAAACCACTGAAGTTTATGGGACTGAAAATGTCAAATTGCTGGTATCCTTTGAGTTTAAGGCATAGACATGTTTTCCATAGACACACACAAGCTCACATTGAGTTCACAGGCTAAATCTACTAATATACACCTTTTAAGTAAATTGAACCCATGCACAGTAGTTTTAGGATTTTTGTTTACATTTATTTGCATACCAAGGCCCTATTAATGCTCCAGGATCCCTAGTACAGGGTCGTATACAGGGATTTCAGTGAAGGATCTGGTTCAAAATTTGTCAGATCTGGGCTCCAAAACAGCATCATTATTATGGCAGGCATCACCATAAGCAGTCTTGAATTTAGTGGGCTTTGGCATATATGTTGACTAAAACACAAAGGAAAGTACCAGATGTCTATAAACTCCAAATTACTGGGTTACAACACACACACACTTGCTATAATAGAGAGAGAACGAGCACATGCCCGCATTTGAGAAAGGTCACATACATAAATGAAAGCATCCTTGTTGTATCTGCCAAATATATTTTCTACTTCAGGCAAAATTAGCTGAATCATGAAATACTGTTCTCACATTGCCTGAACTACTTGTTTTCCTTTTATTTCAGAGCACACGCACAACCACCTGTGCTTTTTTCCAGTATTTTCTTTATTACAAGAGATCTTCAATTCATATTTATTGTGAGACTGCATGTACTTGTTATAGTCAATGCCACTGGATTTCAGTATTCTGTCTGGATTTGTACCCCAATGAAATCTTCAGATCAAAACACACTCTCTGAAGCAGTATATCTTGGGACCCATGCAGTTTCCACTGCATCCATTCCTGAAGATCCTGTAATCCATGTTTCCTTCTTACTTTGGCTGATCCTAAGGAGAGCAGGAAATGCCAGTTAGAAGAGCTCTTCTCGTTCCTATCTGAGGAGAGAGAATCAGAGCACTTCTCCAACTCAATCAAATGGAAAGGGTAACATTGAAATAGAATGATCAGCAATCCCACATTGAGCTGTGACTGGGATAAGGTTGAAGGATTATGCATTGTAAGAGACAAAACCAAAAATGGAGGATGGGCAGAAAGAAAGGAAAATATGAATGAAGGGCGGGGGGGCACAGAATGAAGAAAGATACACACACTAAGAAAGCAAGGTGGAAGGTTGGAAATAGAAGCAACGGAGAAAAGTGAGGGGAGGAGAGATGATGGGTTGGAAAGCAAGTTATGCAACTGAAAAGGACAGAGTTTAAGTGACAGGGGAGAGAGGGAAAAGAAGATCACAGAAAATACAAACAGTGTGGGGAAAATATTATAATCTGGAGAGAAGCAAGAGATGGAGGGAAAAAGGAACTGTATTTCCGACATTAAGAAGAGGCCAGTCAGAACAATCCAGATGCTTGGCTACACAACTCTTGCTTACACCTTAATGGTAGGGTGGATTGTTTTAAAGGATCTGGTTTAGTGTCAAAAACAAGGATGGAGCTTTTTTGCCCTATAAAAAGATGGCAAAGCAACTCACCAAACTATATAGCCTCCCATTTCAATTACACATTCACTTTACTTATTAGAAATACAGTCTAAGATGTTGACTTAGGTGGGGTTTGAAGATTCAAGTTCAAGACCAAACGAAGGCTGGGGTTCAGGTTGGGGTTCCATTACTATGAAGTCTTGCAAACTAGGTTCATTAAATCAATTCTTCCAAGATTTTCATCATTGTGGGCTACATCTTTTGTAAACTGGAACGTGGGTGCCTTCTGAAAATGGAATTTCACTGGAATTAAAACTATATGAGTGAGTTTGGATCCAAAAATTCAGATCTAGACATCCCACACTCCCACAATTTATAGCAGGGGGAGATTCTTCAAGTATCACTTTGTGCTCATCTCTAGTTGTAAAGCGGGTGGCATCAATTTACTGCAATGTCCCAAAAAACTGACCAGTGGCCAGCATTATATATGAATTTATTATTACCTAAGATGAATGCAGAAACATTGCCATTGACAGAGTGACCTGAGAAAGCAATTTATCATTAGCCACTAACACAAGTTTTATCCCTTGCTCAGTCTTCCTTCTGATCCAGTGCAGAACAGTCTGATGTCAGGCATAGCAGATAGTGGGGGAGGAAAGCACTGTGAAAATGGAAACATGAATAACATTCACCCTCTGTTTAACAGAAGAACTTCAGACAAATATCAGACAGCACTGGAGGTCGATTAGCGACAGGCCAACAAGAGCTCGGTTCCAAATTCTTGAAGTTCTCACTAGAACCATAGCGTGGGATCTGGTGCTTTGAAGGTAAAACAAAGTGATGTGAAGGAAGGGAGAGAGAATAAACAGTCCCTTCATTTCAGCATTGATCCTGCTGCTAGGGTTTTAAGACAGGATGTGTGGCTGGCAAAGTCAGGCCAGAAGATCCCACTAACAAGTGATCCCATTCATGGGACGTTGCATGGCTGGATAAGACCATACACCTCCCAAACTAGTGCTTGTTTGAATGGTGTCTATTGCATTATGCCCATTTAGTGGCCTCAGTTGAACAGCTCTTTGTACACCCAAAACTGAGGATCCATTCTTGCCTTTGCCAGCTGGAGCTCCACTTTTGCTGCCACTGCTGTACTAATCTTTTTTTGCCTCTGTAACAAACTGGGAACATGTCTGTATTATTTCTTCAGAATATTATGTTTGACTGTTTTCCTGCTCAGTGGTGTACCACTGCCTGCCTGAATACAAAGAGTTAAATCAAAGGAGACAGTAATCAGGCTGTTGAGGGGCCAAGCAGTAAGGATAAAAAAATGAGACAGATAAGTCAGTCTTGCAGGTACCCAGATTCAAGGGACTTGAGATAACAATGGCTGGGCCACCACTTGTCGGGACAAATTACCCAGTTGACTCCATTCAGGCTAGGATGTTTTACTCTTTCCAAAGCTAAGCTTGAGATCAAAAGATGCTGACTGGTTAAAAGATACCCTTGGCAGGAAGGAAGAGGGATTTTTATGGTTAGCTAAGAGAGACTGAGCACCATATGTCAGTGAAAGGGCTGACAGTCTGACTGAGACAGACACAGAGGGAGAAGTTTGCAAGCAGCGTCAGCTGGTTCTCCCAACTCAGAGATGGGAAATAAGCAAGACCTGCCTGAGCAATGGATAGAGTGATTAATCTTAAGTAAGGGAATCTGCATGTTGGACTCTTATTTTAAATCCATCTTTCCAAGTGCTGTGTATGTTTTGGGCAAGATAAACCTCACTTCATTTTGAAGATGCTGATTCTGTCTCACTGTAAGTAGGTGCTGTCACAGGCTCCCACAGTGAAACTCTCCCAGGGTCCAACCCCATTTGGACTTCCTGAATTAGACATACTTGGTACCCAGAGGACTGTAACCCAGGTTCTTGTCTGAGAATAGATGGGTTGAGGAATTCCACCCAAAGTTAGGTAAAGGTCTGAGGCCTGATACTTATCGGGGGGAGGGGGTGCTCAGAAATGCTGACTGTATCTTAATTACCACAAAACACAGAAGTGATAAAGGCTGCCTGATCAGTATGTAGAGCATGTCTCTGTCTCCCCTGAAACCAATGTTCTAGTTAAGAGATTCTCCTGAGTTTTTAAGCAGAAGCATTCTGCACTATGACACTACAGGAACAGGCTAGGATGGAGTAGATGGTACTCAGAAGCTCTCGTAACTTGCTAATGGAGAAGTTCCTCATACTCAACACCCATATTGACAATTGTAGCTGCTGTCATAATCCCTGGGCAGGCTGCCCCTTTTGAGACCCCTTTCCAGTTACCCCAAAGTGCACCTCTTTCAAGTAGCATAGCCATGCTTACAATTCTCTTTGGTGTGGGACCCCGCAATCCAATCACTCTCCAACTGTGTCTTCAAGCTTCACGTGCCTGGTTGCTGACTGTGCTCCTCAGCAGGCCCCATAGGCATGGAACCTCGCAAGAGTTCTCCTCCAGAAGCCAGTAGACAGCAACACAGAAGCAGCTCCTTCAAAACAAGCTGATTTATTTTGCCAAAAGGTACATAGTGCTTAGAGAAATAGATTGAAAACAAAGGCCTATCAGCATTCCCCTTAAGCCCCTGGGTAGACTTGACATAGTCCTTGGTGCCCATGCACAATGGAGGAACACAAGTTAAAGCTTACATGCTCTAGACTCCTGACTCTCAGTCAGTCTCTGCCACATTCACCATGCTTCCCCTGTCTGCCTCTGCGTCAGTCGCCTGTTGCTGACAACTTCTCCCCACCCCCTCCATAGAACATATCTTATAACAGATCGATGCCCTTTCATCTCCACATTCTCAGCCATGTCACAATGGTTGGGACTGAGGAGTCTCTCTTCACAGCTACAAGCCTAGCAAATGATGAGTTTTTAATGGCAGACACTATACACAGCAGTATGTAGACTGATTCTAAAATCTCTTTGTAAATGAGGAAGAAGCCCATTACCATTACATTTATGACTCTCTCAAGTCGATAAGATGGCCTGACCTTTCTGTGACAGTCAAGAGCACGACTCTGAGTTAGACAGATTTTTTTTGGCAGTGACCAGCGGCAAATGGGCTAAAGTGTGCCATAGCCTCAAAGTTAGAAATATGGTAGCACATAATATGTGTAGCCCCTCTCACAAAGCATGGCTCAAGCCTCCTCCCTGAGGCTTGCTAATGAAAGTGGCTTTGTCCCTTCTCCTCACATAGGTTGGGTCCTGGGTTCTTCGTTACAGCGTGGTGCCTCCACCCATGCTGACTCCTCTCTGTGCCTGGATCATAAGGGTGGTTGTCTCTTGGGAAAATCACTAATAATACTACTCTTAACAAGTGCATAAACAATATACATGAACACAAACCCCAACACATGAAATGCCACACCCCAAAAAAACTTAATGAAGGGGAACTTTACTGGGGGAGAGGAAACACACTTGTGAAGGAAAGAGTTAAGGTTAACTAATAAACACAAAAAACATTAATATTGTAACAGATTATCCACCTTTTGCCATTCATAACTATACCACAAGTCCCAGCAAACTCTCTGGCACCTTCCTAGGCAAATGAAATGCATAAGATAGATCTGGATATGGGCGTTGCAGCGCTGAAAATGTTGGCCAGCTTAACGAAGACAAAAGTGGCCCTCTCACAGTGTATTCACTACTGAGTAGCACAGTGTCCTCTCCTGGTTCCCAGGACTGGAGTCCTGTGGAGCTTTCGGCTGGATCTAGGTAGCTGGTGCTGGATCAGATCTCTGCCACTCTAGACACTGGTCTCCTCGGGGCTAGAACTGTTTGACCACACATATTATCTCACAGCAGTTCAGAGACCCCATTTTGTGGGGAGTGGGAATTAGAGACCCATTCCACTCCAAATTCAAACAGCCCCCAAAGTAAAGTTAACCCTTGTCTCTTTGTCTCTGAATCAGGTTGTGCCCTCCCACTGAGGGACCAAACAGTTCCAGCTCCTCATTGGCCCAGCAAACTGCCTGTATAAATCCCTCCATCAGAAACCTCCCTATTAATCTCCACAGGAGTTTCCAGTCCTTTCTGCCTCACCCCTGACTCTAAGCAGGCTGGGAAATGAAGTCAGATGGCTCTGGTCGCTACAGCCAGTGTTCTTGAAGTTAATAGGGTAGGACTCCTAGAGGCTCAGTCCAGCATTCTAGGAGCTGGCAGACTCTAAAGGGAGTTACATAGGTGATTGCCAAAGAAGGAATATTTTCTTATTAAAATTTTCTGCAGCCACAAAGCCTATTTTTTCTTAATGAATAATGAGAACAGGGAACAAAAGCTTGATATCTATAATATTCATCAAATAGG
Source organism: Emydura macquarii macquarii (assembly GCF_026122565.2). Lineage (NCBI taxonomy): Eukaryota > Metazoa > Chordata > Testudines > Chelidae > Emydura > Emydura macquarii. The sequence continues at coordinate 243,384 of NW_027130457.1, forward strand.
TGAAACTCAGTATTTGTTTTCTTATACAGAAGATTAATGTGAATGCTTGAAAGAGAGAGAAGTAATGAAATCCATTTTCAAAATCAATATGAACCACCTGAAAAGCAAGCCAACTACCATTGTGCAAGGAAATAAATGTGAAATATAGCATGCAGTGCCTTAAATATCTCGATGGTGATAGGTATAAAGCTAACATGCTACTTAGGCAGCCCCATGCAGTAGCTAATATGGGAAGCACCAGTTCTTAGCTCCTATTGAATTTGTTAATCAGCCCCATAATTAAATTGTTCAAACTACCTGAACGTTTACAAGGTCATTACCAGTTACTTCCTCGCTTTACTGTCATTTAGAAATCTCAGTAGCATTCTGCTAATTATGAATTAAGAAGATTAACTTTTTCCCTAGATGAGATGACAGAAGGGCCACTTAATTGCATTAATGGCATGGAGTCATAAAAATGGCAACTAATTTTTTTACTTCCATTATTACCTAGGACCTGGATTCTGCTCCACTGAACTTAATGGCAAAACTTCCATTAACTTCAATGGAGACAAGATCAGGCCCTTAAAAGAATCTCATTTTCAAATAATCTTAAACTACAGAACCTGATGATGAAATCCTGACAGTTCACGTGTCAGTCAGAATCCAGCACAAAGGATTACCTACCATTTGACTTCTGGATTTATTGTATTCTGTAATCAGACCAAGGAGTTATTTATATTAGTCTAAGGTTGGCTTTACTTGGAAACCTCACAGACAGTCTAGTTTTGACATTCACAGCTCTGTCTTGCTAAGAACAAATGTTAGTGTTCTCTTTGTGTAGAGAAGTGACGGCACATGAACCTTTGTGTCAATCACCTGCATGCATAGGGCAAAGTGTTAAAAGGACACTCTCAACAACTACCTGCCTCAAAAAGTGGTGTGTGTCAATGATACTATGTTTACATAAGTTTGTGAAGTGCTTCAGCAGCCCTCAGAATAAAAGGCACTATTAAACACAAAAAAAGACTCACAATTTGAAAAGTTAGTGATGAAGTATCCATACATTATTATTTTATTGGGACACTCCTAGTTTTTCATCTGATCTCCTTGTGTTCCATGAACTTCTTTTGCGATGCTGGTAATGCCCCATTTATATGTTTTTAGTTTTTTTCGCCTTAACAGCAAGGTACTTGTTTAAAACTTATTGCTATACCAAAGAATTTCCTTTGCATTTACCAAAAAAAAAAAAGGCATCCAGTAATGAACAGTGTTTGGAATAAAAAGAAAAGTCATATGAGCATAGATAAAAATGAAAGATGTTCTTTTGCTCAAAGTGAATGTTAACAACATTTGTTCAACATTTCATGATAAACTCATTCAGAAGCTTAAGTTACCAGAGGGGGGGGAAACCCTTCACTCTGAGAAATAAGCAAATGGCAAATGTTGCTGTTGAGTCAGAAGCTGGCAATAGTGACACCAGCACATCTAAAGAAGGTGACCTTATACAAAAAAATGTCTTCCCTGTTTAGTGAAGGGATGTGATCAAGTTTGGAAACTCAGTTTAGATTCCTACCCAACGATTATTGATCTAGAGACATTTGACTGGAAAATGTTTTTAAAAAGCAAAAAAAAAAAAAAAAAGAGAATTTCTGATCATTTGTTTTTTATTTGGATGAAATACTGTGTATTCATAACAGCACCACAGTATTTTGAAACTTTCATTTCTAATCATGACTGAAGCCAGAAAGTTCAGAGAAGCATAAAATGAGAAAAATAAGTATTAACCAAACTAGTTTGAACTTCAAAAATATTATTTTCTGGGTTGACTCAAGTATTAGACAATGATTCATTATGATCCTTATATTATCTAAACCTTTGTTATTATTTGTATTTGTATTGTGGTAACACCAAAGAGCTGTAGATGTGGACCAGGACTCCAGTGTGCTAAGTTCTGTAAAAACACACACAAGTTCACCAATTTCTAGTTATAATTTACTAAAGATTATAAGGGAAGCCCCCCTTCCCTGGCTGTCTTGTTTGAAGTCAGCTGAGGGGGTCCAATCTGCTAGCAGCCTCTAAGCATACCTACCAGATCAGGCCAAGTACACAACTTTAGGTGGGTGAATGCCTATTTGCCCCTGGTTCGTGATTCACAAGCAGCAATAAGCACTTCCCTGTAGCCTGAACTTAGGTGCATATCTCTGAGCAAGGGAAAAGGTTTAGCACACTCCTGTCACTGGCATACTTAGGCCCTGCCTAGTGTGCTGCCTTTGTGGATAGTATTCTAAGGAGTCTTTCTCTCCCCATTCATCATATAGGAGGCTAGGCACCTAATTCAGGCCTTGTGGATTACAATGTAGTTCCTGTGATTTTCTAGGCACCTAAAACTTAGGCACTGTGACACTCAGGGTTGCAATACATGAATCCCTCTGCGGGAGGACTTAGTGACTAAATACTCAAAATTGTCACTTACCTGCTTTTTGGAGTTTCAGTACTGTAGTACTGCAAGGAGTGCTATACATGACAGAATTTCATCCACCCCTCATAATACAGTTACAAATATTTACCCTAATGTAAATATCACTGCAACGTACTTAAGGCAATAGCACAGCAAAGGACACATCTGCTCTTAGACCCTGCAAACTCTGGATCGGAGCCAGCAAAGTTATACCAATAAATAGGACTCTAAGATAGCTTTATGAAATATTTTGTCTGAATTACAGACGAAAAGATGAACTACTGATATTTTTCTGATACTTTTTACCAAAGGCTGAAGGGTTAAATCACCATGGAGATTTTCTTTTCTTTTGTGAATAGCACAATTTTAACTAACTTCCTCTTACTATTCAGCAGCTGCTATCTGATCTCCCATCACACCTTTAATTAACAGCTCCAGAAAGAATATTAATTGTCACTAATGCTATGCACAGAATATTAAGCAAATCTGAATAGCAACAAATGCAGATTTTTCTGAGATATTTGTTTAATACAAATAACTGTAACTATACCTATTTGGATAGATTGGCACTGAAGATGACACATATGCTTAATAAATACAATAACAAAGCTTTCTTTTATGGTATTTACACTGAATTATAATCCGAAAGCATAGTCTTCTAGTGTTTCCAGCATTCCAGCAGAAATACAAAAAGAAGGATTGCTTTTTCTTGGTATTTACACAGATGACACTCTGAATGCTGTGTGTGTAGTTTGGTGGGGAGGAAGTATTTCTGTTTTCCAGAATGGTTCCCATCTGTAGCAGTATTTCCAGCAGACTACCCTCAGCTTCACATTATTATACAGTAATTTTCAGAGGGAGGACATCAGAAATAATGACATTGACTCTGGAAGACTGTTGCAGGACACAGGTTCTCAAACTATGGTCCATGGATTACTGACTCATCCCATCATGGTGCTGGTTGTCCTCCTTCCCAGCTTCTAAATCACATTTAAAGATATTCAGAAAATATTTAGTTATATTTTTAGCTATTACTTTTCCACATAAGCAATTGCTGTGATTGCCAAAGGATGCTGACAGATGGGAGAGAGGCAGTCTGTGTAACCAAGAAAGGGAGCTGAGGCAGCCCAAAAGAATCTCTTTATTAAGTCATGGTCCCAAAACTATGGAAGTTAGAGAGCCCCACAACCCATTTAAAAACAAACTAAGTTGTACCACTCTTTCTCCTCACCCCCAGCCCCAACCACCATGTAGAAATTCTTTCTTGCTGTTAACAAATAACCCGTGGAAAATAAATTTTACAAAAGATGTGAATTTTAAATTGTAAAATTGCTAGATGGGATCTAAAATGATGCCCATTTTGTTCTACTATCAGAAGAGTCTTTATCATGCTTACCTCCTACAATGTTACATGCTGAATCAGTAAAAGATAATCTTGATTTACCTAGAATAAGTGTTACATTGATGTGAATTTTCAACAAAAGAACCCTCTGGGGTTGTTGTGAATTCTAAGGAAAATTCCCCAGATAGATTAAATGAATGAAGACAATAAAATGAAACCTACACGTGAACCTGGGATTCAAAGAGGGTAATGAAGTAGCATATCCACCTGCTGTTTTCTGTCTGAAATTATTTACCCACTATCCCCTCAAATGCACCCCCACTTAGAGCTAGATTTCCACAGCCTCTCATGGGTGTGCTGGCTTTGACTAACCTCCACTTTGCAATTCTGAATTCATTTGAACACAGCAATGATAGCAGAACTTGAGTGAGGGAAGGTGAACTGTTGTACATTAGTTCAGCCATCAGCCTTCAACCTATGCATAATAACAGAGTGGGTTTAAGCTCTTGAGTGATATGTAAACATTAGTCTAGGTCCATGAATTTTAATGGACCTGGTGTGATGTTGTCTACATACGTCTAGGAACTGTCCCATCCCTCCCACACACACACAGTTAAGTGACATACTGAGCAATTGATCTGAAAACATACACTAGAAATTACTGCAGAGACACCTATTACAGATGTCCGGGATGTTCAAGAGTATCATGTAATCTGTGCAACACCATAAAAAATCTGGGGATCAAGTAGGACACACAACATGGAGAACACTCAGAGACTTTGCTTGCATTGTGGGATAACGTCACAATGCAAATGATTGTTGGTTTAAGGACAAACCTTCTAGGAGCTGCAAGAAATTAGAGGATTTCACTGAGCACAAAGCACAACCACCCCCATCTCACAAGGGCCGTATCAGAGGATTTCTGATTGATCAGCTTGCAGGTAACATGGAGTCCACTGAGAATTTGCTACAGCTGTTTGATTTAGAATACAAACAATCTGTTGTCTGGATTTCTTTACAAGTGGAAGGAGTAAGGTTTACAATGAAGCGTCTTTGTGCTGTTTCCTAACTTCAAAGCAGTATTATCAGAGATTAATTAGAGGTGAAATTGCAGAAAACCTCAATGGTAATAAAATCATATATACAGGGGAAATCCTCACTCCTCTGGGCATTATTATAATGAAGGTAACAACTGTAAACAGCATATGTTAAACTTCTTTCTTGTGAAGCAAACAGGTTGTGCATTACTGGATAAACAATGGCTGAGAAATTCAGCTGTACTGGCAAAGAATAAAATACCTACAGGTTGTTGTTGTTGTTTTTTTTAATATGAACTCCAAAACAAAAATTAGTTGAATTTTTGGACAAGGCATCTGATGTCTTTCAGGATGGTATTGAGACTTGCAACACATTTTTAAAATGTGCTGAAGAGCAATTCCTAAATTTCACAATGCAATTCCAAAATTTTGCAAAGCTCATCCAATACCTTTTGTGATATACCAAATATAGGGGAGCTTTGTTACCTTTCAGAAATTTATCTGGCCCTGTAAAGTCATGTACTTACCAGTCATAGTACCCCCTTGTGTTCCAGGTGGAAAGCTGCAAGCTCCAGCACCTCCCACAGACCATCTGCCTCTCACCAGGTCTTCTGTGGTTCAGTCCTCTGGCCAAGTCACAAAGCTCACTCTCTTTCCAGGATAAGGAAACATCCAACTGAAAGTCCAAGCTAAACAGTTAAATAATAGTTCTTCCACCCCTCTCAGATTCTCTGGAGGTGTTTTCACTGGCCCTCGCTCAGGGCCTTCACCACAGGAAGCTTAATCCACTCCTGCAGTTGGGCTTGCATGCTCCTTCTGCAGAAACTGGTAGGGGAATCCAGAACCACCAGCTATTCTAGGTTCCAGCTCAAGGACCCTGTATTAAGCAGTTAGGTCTGCTTCTTCAAACATGCTACTGTTTCCATAGTCCACTTCCTACCTCTGTATCCCTCTGTGCTGCTTCCCTGCAGCCTGTGCTCAACACAGCCTCCCTTTGGTTCTCAGGCCTCTGGCTTCTCCATTGTCTGCTGAACTAATAAGTCTTCCACCCCATTCAGCCCCACAAAAGTATTGTATCAGGGCCTCTCCTAAAGGAATCTGACCCTATTCCCTGTTGGTTTTCCTACCTACAGAAAAGTCCTGTCTTCTCTGCAGTCATTTCCACCCCCCCCATCTGAGTTCTCCACTCTGTTTATATAGTCTTTCCCTATCCCCTTTATAGCTGGGATCACTAATTATCATTATGTTGCCATACCTCTATGAGTGGATGCTGATACTGTGAGTCTAGCTTGTCATAAAGGGGCAGTCAAACTGAATTCTGCAGGGAGCATCTGCCCCACTAATGAAAACCCAAAGAAAACATCTGCACAGAGCAAACCATTTATTTTCATAGGTCTACCAGTATGATATATAGTTTCCTTGTTCTCAATTATACACTATCCACATATAAATCCCTGGAACTTGAATTATCATCTTGCTTACCCTGGAGTAAATCAGAAGTACTTCAACTCCATCAAAATGAATTACATTCCAGAATAAGACTGATGCGTCGTGATTTAAATATAGTTCTAGGTTTTTTGTTTTTTTTAATTATTACTACCTATTTTCAGAAAAAAATAGGTCTGTGTATGTGGTTTTACTGTGACTTAGTATGAATCATAATACAAATAAGCACAGATTATCTTTTTTTCATCTTTTGGTTTTGCCAAATACAAAAAAGTCCAATACAGTAGCATAATATCCAGTATATTTGGCCATTGCTATGCTACTAACATTCAACTCCATCTTCCCTTATGAATAGATTCTGCCACATTTGTCCCAGCACTGTTTACCCATCTCCCAGACACACACAAACAAATGTCACAACAATTTTGAAAGCTAAATACTTACAAAAACCAAACTAGTATTTCTCTTCATTGTGGCACCTGCCTGTGGGGAAATGGATTCTTCTCTTGAAATGTTGATGTTTTATTAGTAACCTGTCTGCACAGCAAGTGAAAAATTTCACTGCAACTTGACCCAATTGTCTCTTTTGGTTCATTGTTCTATCACTTAAATAATCTCATTAGGATTCAGGAGGTTTTTTTGCCTTAATATAACTCTACGGTGTGATCCTTGGATTGGTCACTTCAAGACTTGATTATTGCAATATCCTCTTTAACACACTTCCTTGATAGAGTTGTACATTGATCATAACCTGTGCAGAATTCTGCAGCTAGGGCATTTGTCTTTGCTAAGCATTTTCAAGTATTGCTTTTTCTGCAATACCAGAATAATCTGTTCTGACCTACCGTACTGAAAATTGCTCTTTTAACCATACAAGGCACTGAATCACATCAATCTGGCCTATCCCACTGACCTTTTTATTCCCTGAACTCTGTATTGCACCATGAGGTCAAGTAACGTAAGCCCTTCTGCCAGTACAATGCTGCCTAGCTATCAGTGTAAAGACATCTGCGTTTAAAGCCTTTCAGCATAGAGCTTTTAGCAACTGGTGTGTGCCGTTTTCAAAGTTACATGTAAGCCTGATTTCATTAATTCGGCTTCTACATTGTCAATGGGCTTGAGATGCTTGAGATGAAAGGGGCTATAATTGTATAATAAGATGCTGCTGATGCTACACCAAACATGCGTACAGAAAAATGATTGGTCCAAGTCCACATGTTAAACAAATATGGGATAATATATCTCAAGGAGCTGCATATGGTACACAAATGCAAACGAAACCTGTCGTAGTAAGGTCTTGATCCTTCATTCCCTAGCTGGCAGGGTCTGGGTGGAAGAAAGAAATATTCTTTTGCCAGGTGGCTTACCACAGAATGGTGACTCTCTGAAGCTCCTTAGGGGATTGGAATGCAGAATAATCCCCTGTGGAGATGGAATATTGGTCAGAGTGAGATGGTCAAAGGTACATGATAAATTCACTTTATCTCAGGATGCCACAAGCGATCCCGTGTCTATTTCTAAAACACACAAGTGTATGTGTCTGTGTATTAACGTGATAGTGATATCAATATTGTCCATTTTGGAGGTGGGGAGGAGGAATTTCTACTGACCCGTGTCTATAGCAGTGGGGTTGTTGTAGTTATTTCAATCCACAAACCTTCCCTTTTACACACAACTGGGGGAAAAAGTCTTATTTGGGTATTTTTGTATCTTTATGGTAATGACAGGCAAATTACTAATATTATACAAATGCTGACTAGCTCTGAGGGCAATAGCAGGTAACAAAAAAAAAAAAAAAAAAAGGAATGCCCTCAGGTAAAGAATAGTGCCTTTGATTGTGCATATAACACCCAGCCTTTGGTTTAGGGAAATTTATCAACATTTAAAAAACTATTATTTCACCCATGGACAATATTTTGCTATTGCTATAAAAGCAAGAAGGTATATGTTTTATTTACTAGCTGTAAATATTTTGCCCCGAGTTTATTCCCACTCCCAATATAAAAGGACATGGATCAGTAGGGCCAGACTGCACCCACCTAGAAATTTCTGGGCAGTGGGAGGGATAGGGATAGCACCACTTTATCCTTTACGTATCATAATAAACTGTACTCTGCTCACCATTTGGAGAGACCTGAGAGTAAGATGCAGAACTTTCTCATCCACCACTAGTAATCTGTATTGTTGGCACCTGCTTCCTCTAGAATTCTGAACACGCCGAGTTTGCAGAAAGCTCAGAAAGCTGAAGTTTTCTCTGGGCAGCGGCCTCCTCCAAATGCTGGTGCTCTGAGACTGGAGACCAATCACTGTGAAGCCGCTGACTGAGAAACAGCTCATCATGGACAACTCTCCACAATCGACCCCAATTTTGGATTATTGCCCGAGCCCATAACCTTCTGTTCAATGTGAGGACAACAGCATATATTATTTTACATTAAAGATCCCTGGTTAAAAACCAATAAGGCAGCAAGAGTATCCACGGGTTAACAATTACTAATATAGGTCAGAGGATTCCCCCGCTGCCTAGTCCCCATGGTGAGGCAGTGGTATTTCCCAGATGTCACTTTTGTACACATCTTTATTTTATATGCATTCTCTCCCAATAGAAACTAACGTTCTATGGATTTAGATGGTGTGATGTGCTGTGTGCTACAAGCCTCTCAGGCACAGTTTGTTGCTGCACTGCACACAGTAAATATATAAATAATCTGCTTGCTTTAGTCTTTATAAATGATTTGTTTGCTTAATGTGTTGGAAATAATTTGATATATTATAGTCACTCTGTTGCTGTCACCAGATTACTACAATAAGGAAGAGCTATACCTCATTTGGTCTTTTGCAAGCAATTTTTAAGTAAATACAGAAGTTTTACTTCTTTTCTATCTTTATTGTAATTCTGCTTTTGTAGCTGTCCTGCTCATGTTCATGAATTCACATATGTCTTTTATGTTGTGAGATAAGGGTTTCATTAAAATAGTTTTGGTTAACTCATTAAAAAAATCCCACTATTATTTATGTCAGCTCATGACAATTTTGTACAATATAATTCAGTCTCAATAACATATAATACATAAGGCAGAAAATTGCATTTATTAGTAAATGATAATTGTGTGAAAAATATTTGTTCTCAGTTGTCTACTACAAAATATGTACTTTTCCTTTTGTCACCAAATTATGCCATCAAATTAAAACCTGCAACTTTGTAGAGAAACTTTGCCTCTTTTGTTTCCTACAAACAATTTGACAGATTTACATTATTGTATCCAGTTTTCTGAAGAAAATTATACTGATTTTCATAGTAAAACTGTACAGAAGTGAAGAAAGACATCTTTTGCAACCATAAATTCTTCTATTCATCCAATTCCATTTTACTTTGCATCAAGAGATCCGAGACTGTTTCTAAACTTCATATAGCCATATCCAGGCAAAAATAGCTTCCAAGGCTTCTGGAAAATGAAAACTACATGGCCTCTTTAGTTCCTCTGCTACAAAGGTTGTGAAATATTCTAAAGGAGGAAATATTCTCAGGAGCCACAGAATCACAGAGTGCCTAATTAAGTAATCCATACTACTCCCCCCTTCTAAATAACAACCCTGCTTTCTGTGCGAATGAGTGAGTGGAACGGCTGATGTGTGTATTACACATGAAAAGCTACATTAAAAAAAAAAAAGCAGGATTAAGGTTGCAAAGTCGAACACCCAATAGTTAGGAAATGCAAGAGTTGCAATGCTTGTGCAATCTTAATTTGCCCCTTTTGTGCAGATGCATTATGATATACTGTTTAATTACATGATAACAGATTCTTTTTCCACAGGTGCCCTTCCTCATTCAGTGTACAGAACTGATGTTACTCACTGAGGGCTAGATTCACAAAAGGAACTTCGGTGTGGTGATGCTTAGCATAGACAAGCCTAAGTTTTAGGCACCTAGAAAATCACTGGGATTCACAAAGCCCGAGTTAGGCACCTATGCTCCCTGTGCAGTGAATGGGAAGAGATAGGTGCCTCAGACTGTGGGATTCCCAAAAGCCAACATGCTAGCCAGCTCCTAACTTAAGTGGGCAATGGCAAACTGATTGTATATAGGGGATGAGTAAAGCCCTATCCCATCTCTGGGATATGGCACCTTAGTCTGGGCTGCTGGGAGGTGGTTGCTTGGGATTCTCAGCTGCACACCCTCCCTTGGGGTTAGGTGAAGAGAGGAAGAAGAGGGCGAGTAGGACCTCTGACATACTGGGGTGTTATCCAGAACAGTAAGGTGCAATGTCTCGTGTGCCCTACAACCTTGGGTGCCTCACAATACCATGTTGCAATGGCTTCCACCTAGGTCACTCACAAACGGCTTTTCAGCATGCAAGCCACACCCTGAATGTCTGCGTGTAACTGCAGGCTACCAGCCACACTTCGGTTACACTCTGGCTCTCACCAGCATTGGTTGTACTCCAGGGTGATCCCAACACATCCCCAGTCTCAGATTCCCCCCAGAAATGTATGTCCTGTACTGCCCAGGCCTCTCCTGGACAGTCCAAATATATTAAATCTGTTACTCCTTTAAGGGAATAACATACACCAGTTTACCCCTTTAAATGGAGTTAACCAGACACTTTAAGTTAAACACACTAGATTAGATAAAACAATAAAACAAGTTAATTAACCACAAAAAGATAGATTTTAACTGAGTACAAGAAATGAGGCATAAAAGTCAGAAATGGTTACAAGACAATAAAGATAAAAATGCTTTCTAGAGCCTATCTTAAACTATATTAGATTCAATGTTTAATGTCTAACCACATGCTTCCAGTAGCATTACGGACCAAACTTTCAGATCAGAATCTCTCCCCAAGAGTCCAACAGCTATTTCCTTTGTCTTCTCAAGTGCAGCTAATGAGATGGGCAGGAAGGGGGGCTGTCCTGGGGTGTCTGCTCCTTTTTGTCGTTTCAGTCCCTCTTTTAAAAGCTTTGCCAGATGAGAACCAAAAGACAGGGGATCAGCTAGAGGAAGGAAGCATGATGCTGTTTCTTTATTAAGATGCAGATTTCTTTGCCCCTGCCCCGCTTTCTTGCCAAAGAAGGACTACTTAATAGGTCATCACCCATCATCTTTGTTGACACCTGGCTTGGATGTCAGCATGCCCTTTGTCTTGAGAAACTGGTTTAGACACTCCCCAGACTTAACTGGGAAACACACTTCAGTCATGATTTCAATTTATATTCATAACTTTACACATAATGTTTCTACATGCATTTTACCATGATATTACTAATCAGCAAGTTATGAGTTTTCAAGTGGTACCTCACAAGGCATGTCTTGTACAAAGATGATTACAATAGTGTGTAGCATGTGAATATAGGGATGCATTCCATCCGACTTGCCTCTTAACTTTTAGCCCAGCAGTCAGAATACACATCTGGGATGTGGAAGATCCCCAGTTCAAGTTCCTCCTCCACCTCAGGGGAAAAAGGGATTTGCTACCTGTGACAGACTGTCCTTTCCGGCCCAGTCGCTGGGGCCCTCCCTCGGGTTCTGACTCTGGGGGAGGCCACAGTGCCTTCCAAAACAAAGGGGAACTGTTAGCTCTCTCGTGGGCTTAGCCCAGCCATCCGGCAGCAGGCAAGCAAGCAGTCTATCGCTCTGACCCTCAGGCAGGGCGAGCAAGCAAGCAATGGGTTCCTTCTCTCAGGAGCGATAGGGAGGAGGAGACTTTCCCGCGGTGGCTAAGAAAGGGAGGGGGACGCAGGCCCACCCATCTCCACTGCATCCCAGCCCATGGCCCGGGCAGTGGCAAAGGCGTTTGCCACTGTGTCGGCAGGGCTCCCGCCGCAACATGCCACCGGGGCCTCAGATTCAGCCACTGTCTATAGCTGTCCCTGGGCTACTTCCTCCCTGTATCCCCAGGTGCCTGCCTCCTCAGGGTCTCTGGGACACTCCATCCGGGGTAGGCCCACCAGTCCCTCCTCATCCACGGGCGGCAATGCGGGGAGCTCCTCTTCGAGGGGCAGCTCCTCTAGGTCATTGGGCGCGGGGAATGGCTCGGCTTCCAGCAGCTCATCGAGGTCCTGTCCCAGGTCAGGGGGGTATATTCCACCCGGGTTGCGCCGGGGGCTCTGCCCAGTCCTGGGGCTCCGGTGGCTCAGTCCAGTCCCAGGGTTTGGGTACCTCAGCCCAGTCTCTCTGGCTGGGTTGCCTGGTCCAGCTCCTTGAAGGCCCCACCCAGTCTTCAGGTTCAGGTTGGACTGGGGGTGGTCGGAGGCTCTGCTCTGGCCTAGGCCTCTGCTGGCAGGGCAGCACATCTGTCTCTAGCAGTGGTCTCTCCCAGAATGAGCTCTGGAGCCTGTCCTTTATACGGCCACTTCCTGTAGGGGCTCCGCCCCACCACCGGTGGTTGGGTTGGCCGGCGGTCCTATCGCGGCCCGGTCCCTCTGTTGCCAGGCAGATTTGTCTGCTGGGCCGGGGTTGGTCCGTTCAGCCTGCTGGGTCCCTCCCTCGGGTTCTGGCCCCAGGGGAGGCCACAGCGCCTTCCTACACTACCTCTCAGGTGAGTGCCTAGGCACTAGGCTATAGGATAGTCTGATGTGGGGCTTCCCCAGTCTGTCCCCTGTTGAAGCTGTTGCAGTCTGAATAAATAATTTTAAAAAATCATTTGAGCAGAGGGACTACATCCTTGGTATTCCACCTCCAAGCTGAGTGCCCAAACCATCAAGCTACAAAGTCATTATTATGCTTGTTCTCTTTCTCCCTCTATCACACATGTCCAATGATTCTTTCATTATCTATTCACAGTGATCCCAATTCAAATCCCTTTTCCCCTTCAGGTTGAGGGGGCTTGAACCTCTCGTCTCTGACTTTCCAGTTGAGTACTCTAACCATTGCACTAAAAGTCATGAGGGAGGTGGTCTTCCCACCACAACTTGTGGCTGTTTTTTGCAAGCTTGCCTATAGGTGCTCAGTTTGGTAGGCAAGCTCTGATCACACCTACTAGATCAAGCCTCGCGGGTTAGTTAGGTGGAGGAACACCTATCTTCCCTCACTTCGAGGATTGCTCTGGGTATCTGGGCACCTGTCATGGGGCTACAGTGAGCATGCTCAGAAGCAAAAACATAGGCACCTAGGGAAATCCTACTGCAAACTTTAGGTGCCAAGTAAGTTTAGACATCTACAGGGTTCTGGGGGAGGTGAACAGGGCTTTTGTGAATCATAGTGGGCCCTCATACTGTCATTTAGAAACCTAAAGTGGCAAGTAGGAACCTAAGCCCCTTTGTGGATCTAGCCCTTATTGAATCATACTTTAGGCCTTAGTTCCTCCTGTGCCACTGACAAATCAGGAAGTCCAGTTCCTCCATTGATTACCATTGCTTGCTACTTGTGGTACTTCTTCCCAGATGATGCCAGCACATTCAATATGTTCTGTTACTGTCTTGTGCCAGTTCTTCATGGCCTTTCTTGTTTTCTATTTCCTCCTTCTGGTACCCAATTCAATGATTGCTTAGTATGTCTCCCAGCTTTCATATGATATAAAGGTCCCAACCACCTGAGTCTTCTTTCTTTGATTATATTTTCTAACATGTTCAGCTTAGTCAACTTCCTTACTCTCACATTTGCTGTTTTGTCTTTCCATGAAATGTGTAATATCTTCCTCATCCAATCTCTTTTTATTAGCTACCATCATTGGCCAAGTCTCTGTTCCATATAGTAGTGTGCTCAGTATAATCACATAGTCTAATCTAACCTTTGGTTTGGTGTGGAGACCTGTATAATTAGATATTGTTCATCCTTCCAAAAAATAGTGTTTGCTTTTCCTAATCCCATTTGAATATCTTTGTCATAGCCACCTTCAAATATCGTCACACTCCCAACTCCCAATGTGGCAGAACTCTTCTACCTGTTCAATTTTTTTTCCATCCATGTATATCTTTCAAATTAAGAGGAGATGCAGGCAAGATAGAAATATTTGGGTTCAGAAGAAGGCTGCAGTGGCAAAAGAAGGAGTGCAAAGGAAACTTCAAGGCACTCTACAGAATACCAAAAGATCCTTCTGGAAGAACCAGACCATCACAGCTGATGCCCATTGGGGACCCTCATGGACAGGTGTTGAAAATGCACGAAGAACAAGCCAGATGATGGAATGTACATTTCCATTCCTTATTAAACTGTCCAGAGCAGACAATCATGCATGGGCTCAAGAGAAATGTTAGAAACAGAAGAGGGACCAATAACACCAGATGAAATTAAAGGAGAAATCAAGGTCTTCAAACATGGGAAAAGCTTCTGGGGTTGACAGAATTCCAGCAGAGGTGCTAACAGTGGGAGGTAAAATTCTGACTGAGCAGCTAACAAAAATGCAATGAAATATGGGTGAAAGAACAAGGGCCACAAAACTGAAAAGATGGTATCATTGTGGCATTGCCAAAAAAGGCTAATCTTAATCAGTGCACAAACTGAACTGCTATTGTACTGCTATCAATCCGAGGCAAAGTACTCGCTACTGTTACTCTGAATAGCATGAAGAAAGAGTGGATGAAATATTACAAGAATAACAGGCTGGGTTCTGTTCAGGTAGACCATATTGTGAACAGATATTCACTTTTTGACAGATCATCTAAAAAGATACTGTTTGGCAAAAACCTATCTGAATCAACTTTAAGAAAGTGTGTGATAGAACCAAAGAGAGACCCTGTGGAATATTGCTACAGCTAAAGTTTATATGTCATTCAGCTCACATCATAGGCTAATACTAATATAATATACATATGAGGATTAGCTTTGCAGTGTAATCAAAGCCAGTCCTCTAACATCATTATTATTATTAATATTTTGCATTATAATAATACTTGAATATATCAAATGAGATTGGAGTTCCATTGTGGTAGGCACTATAAATACACATAAGAGAGTTTGTCCTGAAGATTTTATAATCTAAATAGACAAGATAGATAAAGGATGGGAGAAAAAGAGATATAATATGCAAATACAAGATGAGGAACTGAGGCACAGAGAGATTAACTGGCTTGCCCATAGTCAAATAGGAAATTTATGGCACAGATATTGAACGCAGATCTCTTGAGACTTAATCTAGTGCTTTAACCATAAAACCATTCTTTCCTCCCTGGCCTGGGATTTGGTTCTCCCAGTGATGGTCATTTTTTCATTAGTGTTTAAGCCTCTTAGGCTATGTAGTCCTTTTCTTGTTCTCCTTTTCCTGACAAGCCTATTCCAAAAATAATTTATTGTCAGTCAAATGCTCTGGAGAATAAATGGCATAGGGAAGTTTCTACTGAATAGCATTAGGGAGGTATAGAAATCTGGATATGGGTGTAAGAAATACTTTTACAGATGCCCACTGCTAAATTTAGATACTGAGGTCTATCCTGATCCTTTCCTGAAGTTAGACAGGGAGAATCATGTATGACAACAATGTCTGTATTAATCATGAAATGGCTTTCTCTAGATGACTTTAGTTATGGGTCTGTCAAACAGGGGAATAGCAAGAAAGGGTTTGTCACACTCTGAAAGTTTAAAAGGAAAATTTGTGATCAACAGTGAAACTCCTGGTACTCAGTTCTTTTAAAATATAGTTTTCATCTTTTCATCATGTAGTTGTAATCTTTTGGCCAGATTACAGGCTGTGGATATACAGGCAGGCCGCTGACGCGGGGGGGAGGGACAATTGCCATGGGGCTCATTGATTTAAAAGGGCCCAGGCAGATAGGAAGATAGATACATATCCTCCTCTCCTCCAAATACCGCTCACACTCCCTGCCCCTCTCCTGAGCCGAGCTTATTTATTCTGTACCATGCATGTTCCTGGGTGGCTGAGGAGGTGGTATCTGCTACTCAACTTCCCGAGTTCATCAGTACTCCTCCTGAGGACTCCAAGGGACCCAGATACTGCCTTCTCAGCCACCAGGGAACCTGCATGGCGCATAATAAATAGGTAAAAACTTCTGGCGGAAGCCCACTCAGACCTCAGCCATCCCTTTCTAGGGGGGCCATTGACTGTTCTGTCCTGGGGCCCGGAACTGCTGCTGGTGGGCCTACACACAGGAGAATTAATGCAAGCTAGAACTGGTGTTAACGCCTGTTAGTTAACAACATGCCCATAGGAGAAGCATTTGAAAGAAACAAGACATCAGGTATCGTGGGTGGCTGGAGGTAGCAAGTTTATTGGCAGGGGCTGTCTATTACCCCACTAATGTCACCTTATGTGACTGAGTAGGTGGTGGGTGGCATATGGTTTAGATAGCACACAGAGCTTTCCTGTGAAAAGGGTGGGCTGATTTACAGCCAGCAAGCACCACCTCCCAGGGATTACATACTCTTTTGGAGAGCAGAATGTATAAAGGTTTTACAAAATCCCATCCATTTTGTCCTTTTCTGCTTTCTTGGTGTGTCTTAATGTGTTATAAATATCACCGTCTTATGACCCTGCTGTTGTAAGAAGCAATGCTCCGCTTCTGTCAGATTTTTCATTTACACCAAGTGCTATAAGAGAAAGCTAAAAACCTTCTTCTTAAAAGTTCCCCAATTACTGTCTATATTTCCTGCCATTTATACCAGTATCAGACGTTTAATTGCATCCATAGTAGCACAGTAGCCTGATCGCTTCTTTTGTTGCACCTTTGTAACTTGCGTTTTATCTTTCTTTTTGGAGTTTAGTTAGTAGTTCTGGCACCATGGACATGAAAATAATAATCACTTAGAACAGCCACTTTTTTTAAAGCAGTCTCAGTCCTACCTCTGATTTTGTGTCCTCAATCAATTACAAGTGCATTTCTGCACATACTCTTAAATGATTGTAAATGTTCAATAGTATGCTCTGCAAATATTGCTTGTACATACAAATATGGTAATTAGATATCTAAATTCTACCACTTATGCTTAAAAAACTGTACTCATAGATATTGCAAATAAAAGACCACTTCAGAAATTTTGATCCAAAGAGTCGGGGCTTTTCCTTTATTTTTCCAGGAGACAGATGCTATCTAGTAACAGCACTTCCCCCTAATAGTTTATGATGTCATTGTATTTGATTCTTAATTTTTCAACCAGTTTCTTAATCTCTCTGATAGATTCTCCCTTCCAAGTCTATGCTAATGCATATATTGGCGTGAGTTCTTGCTTTACAGGCAGATCAGCTTTAGAACACAATTATAAAGTCACAGAAATTAGAGATGCAAATGAACTATTAGGTTATCTAACACACTTCACACTAGTACAGTATTTATATATATATCTTTTTTACAGGTGTTTAGTTCAGGGATGACTAATTTGCTTGTTTATGCTATTGTTTATAATGGTTGGCAGGGACATCACATAGCAAACACTCCTTATCAGGTTGAGTGCCTCATAAGACTCCTTTCTCTGCTTCCATTTGCATCTCTCTGCTCTCCATTAACTTGGAGCTTGTTTCAAATGTTCTACTCTTCACCATTGCTGAGTGAAATGAGAAAGCCAAATACAGGAACATAATTCACCAAGCCTCCACATACAGCCAGAGCTGCAGCTCCAACCACGGCCTCGGTCCCCCCCCCGCCATGGTCCCACTCTCGACCCCAGCTCCACTCCTGGCCGCAGCCCAAGCCGCAGTTCATCTCCCGGCTCCAGCTCTGGCCGTGGCTCCACTTTGGGCTGTGACCTCCGGTTCCTGACTATGACTGTTCCTCCAATTCCAGCCCTGGCTCCCGACCACAGCTCCTGGGGGAGAGGGTCATGGACCAGATAAGGTGGAGGGGGGATGATGGAAAAAGTTTGGGTACCACTGAGCTAAGGATTCCCAGCTTGCATAGAAATTATTGCGATATCTCAATGAGAGCTAGTGAGCTAAAATTAGTAGTGTAGCCAGGGTACACAAAAGCTAGCTTGAGTATGTTTCATGAGTTGGGAATCACATCCGCAGCACATGTGTAGACATAGCCTAAGTGTATATACAGTGACTAGCACAATGAAATCCTGATCTTGGTTAAGGATTCTAGGTACTTCTGTAACACAAAAGTAATAACAATGTATTTCAGATATGATGAATGTCATTCATTGCAGACACAGGATATATAAAGCACCATTTACAATGTCTTGTTACTTAGGGTTCCTCGACCCAGTAACTTTTAGTCTTTGTGAATTTGTATCAGGACATAAACCAAAGGAAATGCAATACCTCTGCCTGCTATATGGCTGGCATAGACAAGTCAAAACCAAGTCCTCTTAACTTAAAGCTTTACTTTATTGGTGTCCAGCAATTCCAATTGGAATGCTTTTACTGGAAGTCTCCACTTACTAGTCTTAAGCACATGCAAATAAAATAGGTTATCAGAGAACCCCACACTGATAGTTACCCCACAAGTCTGAGGCAGTCTTTCAATGAGTCAGTCACAGATTCCCAGATGGTCAGTCCTTCTGTCTGCACCTGGAGATCTTTCAATGTGTCCACAAAGTGATCTGCCTGACCCAGACTCACAATTCCTCTTTTATACCCCAAAAGTTACAGAAACATGTCAATCAAAATAGCTGATCAAATGGAAACAATTGTCAAGCAAAGGCAAAGGTTAATAGGAATGTCAAAATAGGATTTCAGTAAGGCATTTGATACAGTCCCTCATGGAAAATTATTAGTTAAATTGGAGAAGGTAGGGATTAATATGAGAACTGTAAGGTGCATAAGGAACTGGTTAAAGGGGAGACTGCAATGGATCATACTAAACAGTGAACTGTCAGGCTGGAGGGAGGTAACTAGTGGAGTTTCTCAGGGATTGGTCTTGGAGCCAATCTTATTTACCATTTTTATTAATGACTTTGGCACAAAAAGTGGGAATATGTTAATAAAATTTGCAGAGAACATAAAGTTGGGAGGTACTGCCAATATGGAGGAGGACTGGAGTATCATACAAGAAAATCTGGATGACCTTGAAAACGAGTAATAGAAATGGGATGAAATTTAATAGTGCAAAGTGCACTAAAGTACTTAGAGACTAACAAAAACCTTTGGTAATAAGCTGAGGACTTATCAGTTGGAAGCAACAGAGGAAGAGAAATGCCTGGATGTATTGGTTGATCACAAGATGAATATGAGCCACTAATGTGATGCAGCCATGAGAAAGACTAATCCAGTCCTAGGATGCAGCAGGTGACGTATTTCCAATAGAGACAGGGAAATGTTAGTACCATTATACAAGGTATTAGTGAGACCATTTCTGGAAGACTATGTGCCTCCTATGTTTAAGATGAATTCAAACTGGAACAGGTGCAGAGAAGGGCTACTAGGATGATCAGGGGAATGGAAAGCCTACCTTATGAGAAAAGACTCAAAGAACTTAGTTTGTTTAGCCTAACCAAAAGAAGGGTCAGGGGGAGATATGTTTGTTTTCTATAAGTACACCAGAGGGATAAATACCAGGGAGGGAGGAAATACTTAAGTTCAGCGCCAATGTGAACATAAGAACAAATAGATATAAACAGGCCATCAGTAAATTTAGGCTTGAAATTAGACAGAGGTTTCTAACCATTAAAGGAGTGAAGTTCCGGACTCACTTATATCTGCATCTTGATTGGTGAAGAGAACTTTTCCAGACTTCTGAATTTTTCACTGAAGATGGAAACAATATATGCTTTCTTACTCATAGCTATTTCCAAGCAAACAGGAACCAGGATTTTTCTTCCTATATGCATGCTTTTAATTTGAGGATAACCTTGGAATTATATTTTAATGCAACTATTTCTGCAATTGTTAGTAGAGCTTGTACTTATTATCATCTGAAAGTGCTTAATAAAAGCTTTGACCAATCATAATCTAAAGCTCCAAGCTGCTGCAGCTGTATCACTTTTTTAACAGTGCATGATCCTAAAATCTTTTTTTTTTTATAACAGTATCACACTCAGATGCTGGAGGCTTGAAAGCAAAACAGTGTGTATTCATTCTGTGGAATGGTGAGGGAGCACGTGCTTTTCCAAATGTGCATAAATTACTGCTTGCATGTGGGTGTCCAGCAAAAATAGCAAACCAAAAGATATTTTTAGCCCACAAGTATTAAGGCAGAAGGTTTAATGTTTTGCAAAGCCAGTTCATGGCTGCATTCCAAATTAGGAGTGCATGATCTGACCCTTTGTGATTTACAGTTGTAAACGAGAAGTGACAACTTTGAATGACTAGACCAGAGTGCCAGCTCTGCTCTAATTAAGGTTGTGTATCACTGTTTAAAGGTGGATTATTCTAAATGCTCTAAAATCCACATGCTGACTTGGATTGCCTTGAAATTCACTGTGCCTCCTGAAAGTGTCAGTGTCCAAAGTTGGGGTCATTTAAGAATGAGGTTCCAGATAAGGTCTCCCTAAAAAACAAACAGCCTTTTAAAATTCATCTTGTTCTTTTCGCTTTTTTCTGCACTAGATGGCTCAAGCTTACATGTGGTCATTGAACCTGAGCTGTTTTCTGTTTTAAGAGTGGTATTCTACTGTGTTCTAAAATCCATGTGCAGAGTCTGGTTTTACTTTAGAAGTATTGTCAAGGAAATCAGCATTGATAAAATAGAGGAAAGAAGAAAGACTTCAATAAGTAGTTACAATAATCATGTTTCCTGAACAATGGGACAGTGTGTGAGCAAAGGAAAACAAGTTGGTGTGTTATTTGGTGAAAGGGTTAGCTAGCTGATACTCAGCCTCTTTAAAATGAGCTGCTAATCACATCTTCAGATTCTTATAATGTTTTTGGTGAAGAAATAGGGAAGGGGACAATGTTTGGAGCACTGAGGGATATGACAGAGTGTTCTGAAGCAGTGCAGCGGTGGGAGGCTGCAGTGAGAGGGATTTGAGACATAAGCCAGGGTAGGAGGAATAATGAGGGGTGGGTGGCAGGGTGAATGTAGGGATTAGGGAAGGAGGGCCTGTCAGCTCCACATTCTTCCTTTCCACTTTGCAGCTGCTTCCCCCTTCGTCCACCCACCTTGTCCATCCTGAGCCAGGAAGTGGGCAAAGATGCTTCTCATTCAGAGCCCTATCCCTCAGGGCAATGGCCCCAGGGAGGGTGGAAACCCCCATGTCTGAACCATGCGCTTGGGGGCCCTGACCCTCTGTATTTGTGGGAGAGATCTGAGCCACTCTCTCTGATCCTGTGTGATTCAGCAGCTGGGGGACCCTGCCCTTCTTAGAGAGCCTGAGTCCCTTTTCCTGTCCCCCCCCTGTTAGCCAAGACACTAAACACCTGGAGATGGGTGATGAGAACATTCAGTGATATGAACATAGCAGTTCACACATCTCAAAGTTACTTTCAGATTGTGTTCATCTCCAGGGGGTGTTCTCATTCAACTGAGAACATTTTATTTGGATGAATGGGCCACTTCACCCCTCTCTGAGCCCCATACACTGCTGATGAATGATTATAGATCCTTCCCTATTCACTGGATCCATATACTTGGGGAAGGGACTCCGCATTTTTACTCCCCTGCCTCTCCTTGCTCCCAGCTCCTGCTTGCACACCTCACAAGTCCTCCAAGCATACAAGAGGCATGGGGCAAGGAGGATGGAACTGGGAGGGTGGGAGCTCGAGGGAGTGGGATGGTCAAGTACAATGGCTGTGATGAAATGAATGTTGGAGCAGTGCTGGGGGCGTGATCAGCTGGAGATAATATGGATGAATTCGAGCAATGAACAGGAATGTGTGTGGGAGGGTTGTAACAGTGTAGGGTAGGGTAGGGTGGATAGCAGAGGGTCAGAACTATGCAGTTAGGGAAACTTTATCCCCCCAAAACTCCCCATCCATGCTCCTTTGTGTGCCCCCTTCAAAAATGATCTTCACTGACTTCAAGCTAGTCCCAGGCTCCTCTCCCCACTTCCTCACCCTGCAAGTCCCATGCTGACACCTGCCTCTTTGTGAGGAGGAGGGCAGAGGGGAAACCAGGCTGTGCTGGACTGGCAGAGGGAGGGGAGATGTGGCAGGGGCAGTGAAGGGCCTTATGTGGCTGAGGTAATCATTGTCAAGGAGCCAGAGGCAGGGGAGGGAGAGCTGGGTTGTAGTAAGTGTGAGTGCTGACACATATTAAAAAAACCCAAAACCCTGATCTCACCCTTTGCCTGCAGGTCAGGTAGTGGCTAATCCTCCTGCAGTATTGCAAGAGGTGAGATGTGACCAAAGGCACCACTATATTCAAGTGTATTCAACCTAAACACTAGCAATAATATTTGTACAAAATATGCTTTCTGGGGTATCATATGAAAGCTAACAACACTCTGGTTATTAATATAAATGTAAATTGCATGTGTTAGTGTTGTATGTAAAGCTTTGAATTCCTTGTGTATGATGTTACTAAAATGTGTTTGAACCAGACAAGTCTGGGGAGTGGGTAAGCAGATTTCTCCCAGACAAAGGAAATGCTGACTCCTCCCTCCAGGTGCAATCACAGACTGTCGGCAATGACAGTCAAGTGGCCACTCATTAGTTTATCCCAGGATGCAGGAACAGATCAATTTGCTTTTTTGTAGAAAGCACCTGGGGAGGGAAACCAGCATGGCACCTTCTTCATTGAGCTCCATAGCACCTTTCTTCTCAGCATAGCCACTGGACTTAGAGAAGGATACACTTCTAAAGTTCACTGGACTCTAAAAGAGGGGGCAAAGAACCTTGAGTTAGTTTTCACCAAAGAAGACAAAGGAACTGAACACTTTGGACTTTGTGGAAGATCATGACTGAGAGGGTAGTCAGCCATCTTACTAGAAGGAGGTGTGATAAGAATCTTACCTTGAACCAAGACTACTTTTGTTAAGTCTTAGTCACTAGAAAACACTTTTCACTTTTATTTGTTTGTACCCATTTCTGACTTTAACCCTTATACCTGAACGCACTTAAAATCTCTCTCTTTTTTGATTTAATAAACTTGTTCTACTTTTATTCTAAATCAACCCAGTACTATGTTTGACTCAAAGTGATTATTAATTCCAGTTAAAGCAACAGACTTCATTGCTTTTCTGAATATTCCAGGAAAGGTATGGACAATTCAGAGCAAGTGGTTTTGGGGAAATTTGGGACTGGAGGTGTATTGGGGTCACTTGGCTAGTAGTAACCAATGCTGGTGGAAATAAGAGTGGGGTTGTGGCAGGTGCCCCAGAGCTCCCCCACTTTTTAGGCCATGCTCCCCCCACTTTTTAACATGGATTTAGTTTAGAGGGCAGGAGACCACATTGCTCCCCCAAACTGCAAGTCTTGGGCAGGTGTGGAGCAGTGCTGGCAGCGGCTATGCTTTGTGAAGGGGGAGCTAAGGTTATCAGTTCTCTCGCTAGGAAGCGAAGTACCTCCCACTGGCACCAGCCTCTTCCCCGTAGGGGGGCTGAGGTGGGCCTTATGAGGCACAGTCCTTGTCAGCGGCCCCAACCCTGCTCCTTCTTTCCCCCCCTGAGGCCCTGCCCCTTGGTCAGACAGGAAGCCAGAGCCAGGCTGTGGTAAGAACCACCCAGGAAGTCAGGGCCACTGTGGGGAGCCCCAGACCCTCCACCTGTCCTGAGAGGTGCACCCTGGGAGTGGGGACATGGGCTGGGGGATGCTCTTGGGCACTGGAGCCCCCCCCACCCAGGACAGGTGGAGGGTCTTGGACTCCCTACAGTGAGGCTTCTTGGGCGACTCTTACCACTGCCTGGTTCTGCTTCTGGCTGGGCCAGTGGGTGAAGCTATGGGGGGAAGAGGAGAGATAGGGGCGTGGCCACAGAGAGGGACAGGGCCCCACACTTCTACTGAGGTTCTGGCATTCTTGGGGTGTAGTGTAACAAGAAGGCTGCTGGAGTCTGAGTTGCTAAATCAGGGCTGTTCAACACACAAACACTCAGTGCCTACTAATATGCCGGATGGGAGCATCCAGACAGGGAGCTACAGAAGCAAAGCATTTTAAGACACTTAGGTTTACAGTACAAGCAGCGATGAAACTTCTCACTGATCTGGGTTGAATCCCTAAATGTGACAGTTATCCCTTTTTCACCTTTGCCATGTAGATTCCTTCTGAGATATTGCCTTCATTTACCCCTCACTTAGCCCTAGAGACCACTATCATGTATGGTACCAGGCTGCTGACGAAACCCTCAATAGGACAACACCTTTTCAGAGAATCACAGAAATGTAAGGCTAGAAGAGACTTTGAGAAGTCAGCAAGTCCTACCCCCTGCACTGAGGCCGGACCAAGTAACCTAGATACGTAGATACCTCTACTGACACAATCTACAAAACTCAGTGCTGAAATGAGGAATACTTGGTCTCTCAAGGTATATGTACATCTCCCTTCATCCCAGAGTGATAGCTTTGTCATACAGCTCCAACTAATCCCTCCAAATTTCAATACAGTGGTACGCATAGTGAACATAGTTGTCATGTTACAGATAAATGCTGAAATTCAAATCTGTGGAACACAACACAAACAATTATATGTTATCTTAGACCTTCCTCATATCTACTTATTATAGATTCACAGATTTTATGGCCGGAAGGAACCATTAGATCATCTACCCTGACCTTCTGTATAATATAGGCCAGATAATTTTATCCAGTTACTTCTGAATTTAGCCTAATAACTATGTTTGACTACAGCATACAGTCTTTATTTGAAAACAGCAAAAGACAAAGAAATCCACCCTTCCCTTGGTAGCTTGGTTCTGGGTCTGGTTCTGGTCAATATCTTCAGCAGTGATTTAGATAATGGCATAGAGAGTACATTTACAGAGTTTGTGGACGATACCAAGCTGGGAGGGGTTGCAAGTGCTTTGGAGGATAGGATTAAAATACAAAATGATCTGGACAAACTGGAGAAATGGTCTGAAGTAAACAGGATAAAATTCAACAACAACAAATACAAAGTACTTTACTTGGGAAAGAACAATCAGTTGCACACATACAAAAAGGGAAATGACTGCCTAGGAAGGAATACTGTAGAAAGGATTTGGGGGTCAAAGTGGATCACAAGCTAAATATGAGTTAAAAGTGTAACGTTGCAAAAAAAGCAATCATCATTCTGGAATGTATTAGCAGGAGTGCTGTAAGCAAAACATGAGAAATCATTTTTCTACTCCATTCTGATTAGGCCTCAATTACAGTACTGCGTCCAGTTTTGGGCGCCACATTTCAGGAAAGATGTGGACATATTGGAGAAAGTCCAGAGAAGAGCAACAAAAATGATTAAAGAGCTAGAAAACATGACCTTTGAGGGAAGATTGAAAAAATTGGGTTTGTTTAGTCTGGAGAAGTGAAGACAGGATGGATATGATAACAATTTTCAACTACATAAAAGGTTGTTTCAAGGAGGAGGGAGAAAAATTGTTCTTGTTAACTTCTGAGGATAGAACAAGAAGCAATGGGTTTAAATTGCAGCAAGGTAGTTTAGATTGGGCATTAGGAAAACCTTCTTAATTGTCTGGGTGGTTAAGCACTGGAATAAATTGCTAAGGAAGATTGTGGAATCTCCATCATTAGAGATTTTTCAGAGCAAGTTAGACAAACACCTATCAGGGACGGTCTAGATAATACTTAGTCCTACTTGAGTGCAGGGGATAGGACTAAATGACCTCTCGAGGTCCCTTCCAGCCCTATGAGTCAATGATTCTATTCCATTCCTAAAGCCAAATTCTACAAAAGGCTTACAATCCTCAGTCCTTAATTTCCGCTGACTTTATTATGAGCTAAGGGTTCTTGGTACTTCCACAGGTGGTAATCAGTACCTGAAGGTTAATATAATTGCAATGAGTGCATAGACAAGCAGTTTTTATTTCCTGGCAACTATATGCCAAAATATATTGGGGGTTTCCATGTTTAAAAGACCTGGTGAGATAATATAAACTGAATCAACATTTCAACACATTTAGCTATTTGTAAACTGACCCTAGTTTCTATTAATATATATGTTGTGACAAGGTGGAAGGCAGCAACTCCTTAGCCAGCCCTCTGTCATGCCAGCCCCAATTAAATGAGGTAAATTGGACCTGGCTAGAGAAATCTGTACCTGATTGGTGAATGGGAAGCTGCTGTAGCTTAATTAGCTAGGGGCTATATAAAGGCCCAGGCAAAAGGGGTAAGTCTGAGAGTGGAAGATGAACAGAGATGCTTTCTGCTGGGCTGCAGAAGTCCCTGAGGTCACTAATCCAGGGTGCATATAGTAAGAAGGTGGAAAAGCATGCTGTAAATAAACTGCACTGGTGATTGCTGAACTGGAGGGTCTCTGAGTGGTTTATGGGCAAAGACGATGTGGGGCAGACAAGCCATGTAGTGTGCTGCTATAGTTGTTCATTAGTATTCACTGACTGTTGGATAGTTTTCAGACTGTTGGTGGCTCACAAACCTTTCAATTACAATTATTCACCACCACTTTTTGTTTGTAATTCTTACTCTAATTGGTCACATGACAATATCATGCAGGTAGAGGGCAGAAACAAACTTTTTGAAAGAATAACAGATGATGAATAATAAATAACAATGAATGGCAAATGATAATGGACAAAATACTTCTCATACAAATTTTCATAAATGTTAGATTTTTTTCCTGCTTTTCATACAGATTGAAGCTCATCCTTCTGAAAAGGGACAGCAGCACTATGCAACACTGAAGTCTCACATAACACCTATTTTGAGGGATTAAATGGAATTTAAATGGTGCATAGGCCTTGTTTGTCCTCTACACGAGTGAATTTCACACATAATGACCTCATGATAGCAGTCAATTGAACTTGGTTTAGTTTATTCACAAATATTAGTGTATTTCCCCCGTTATTCAACTAGTTCTGCTACGAAATGTTTTGGACTTTGAGAGGAAAGGAGCATGTCTCAGGCTATAACTGGTCATTTTGCTTGATTAAAGCACATCACTGGCATTTACAGTTTACTGAAGATGTAATTTAGCCTACTGATTTAGTCTCTATTTCATTTAGCAGGGTTAATGTATACAGTTGAACAAGTTACATATCTCCATGGTCTTGTAATAGTTTTACTACTTCATCAGATATTTACTGCAGAGAATCTGATTGTACCTGGCATTTTTTAAAAAATATTCAAAGACAATATACTGTTTAAATGCATTTTTCCAGAAACTTATTAATTTTGCTCCCTTCTTTCCTATCTGTAGACATATAACTTTTGGTCTTGTTACACCTAATTGTACAACTCTCTTCCACTGAAAGTTTGTAAGACCAAGTATCAATGAATTCAAATGAAGAATTTTAAATGGTACTTAATTGAATTAATCCTTAAGCAATAAATGAGCAATTTGTATGGTGCTCATCTAAACTGAATGGTACAAAGGGGCCTGAATTATTTTAGCATTTAATTACACTTTGCAGGTTTACAGTTCATATTTATATTATATTCTCCAAGTGGGATTTCAAGAATGTCTGCAGACACAATAAATAATGATTATGTATACAGCTGAGTTTGTGGGGATTCAGGGAAAGGGAATGGCTTATCAAATTAAAATAAACATTATGGCTGTATATGTGAGTCCCATACACTCTTCTCAAAAAGCTGCTTTTCACCAGCTAAAATAGATAATCAGTAATAGTGTTGTAAAAATGTAGATTGATGCTAATACCCTCATACTTTTTTTACTTCAAAAGTAAATCAAATCCATTTGTTCTACAATATTTATCTTGTAAATTTCTGTCATTATGAACACTGCTTGAAATTCTCATATTTGATTTAAATTATACTTGTTCCAACTTACTTTGATTCAAATTACATCTGGTGGATTTCAATAATGCAATTTTATATTATTTTTTTATTAGTTATTAAGACTCATGAAACCACTTCTCCCAGAGTAGCTGATCTGTAGCTTAGAGCTGCATATTCTCTCACAATATCTTATGCAACTTTTTTTGAGGGTTAGTCAGCACTAACCAAGGATGATGACACCCGGTGTCATGTTTTACTTTCTAGTTACCCTAGCAGCAAAGAAGTGTACAGGCTATGAAATATTAAACAAGAGCCACTGTATAAAGCTCAGAACCCACATTTTAGTACGAAAACTTTGCTAAAGAAATGCAATGTGTAGTATACTTGCTTGAAGTTGTTGTTGCTTGTACAATGCAATTCAATAAAATGTTATACAGAATTTAACAGTTTATTACTAAATTGTATGTCTATATATCTGAGTAACGAAAATAGTGCTAAAGACTGCTGTCATATATTTTACTTTAAGGATTTTTAACAGTAAACACAGTTTTGCTAGCAATAGCTCTTTACTGGTTTGTAAGTGCAATCAAACAAAAATGTGACACTGCATATGTAGAAAATAGTAGCAGGGGACAATCCTTTAATGTGTCCCTGTTGGGAAGAGAGGAAGTCTAGCCCCAAGGGGAATGGAGGAAAACCAGAAGTCCCTGATCTGTGAAGAGAACAGAAAGGGGGAATGCTTGTTTTGCCTGTGGAAATCAGGGTATGTTAAGAGGTTGTGCCCTCACAGACAGAATAGGTCCCTACAGAAGGGCTGGATCCTGACTTGGGATGAGAAAAGGGACTTAAGGCAAAAGAAGGGCAAGGGATCTAGCAAGGAGGTGCCAGATACCCAGAGGGATTGCACCAAAGTGGTGGAGAAGGAAGAGACCTTTAGACATCCAGCTGAAGGATGTGGGGACTTAGACAGAGACCAGTCATGGGGAGCTGGAACTTAGATCCTGGGAGGAGGGGTGCTGGGAGAACCAGCAGGGCTATGGGAGAAACTGAAGGACCCTGAACTGGCCTTGGGAATAGCACAAGATGGTGCAGAGCGAGAAATTCAGGGTTGAAAGGAAGAAATTACTCCTCCTGGTGAGTGACTTTTAAGGCAGAAGAGAGATGTCCTGTGGGCCCAGCTGCAAAGAAAGCAAGGGAGGAAATATCCCCCTCCCCCTGGGCAGTCAGTCTTGAGGAGGAGGGTGTATGATGGGGCATCTCTCACACTGTCCCTGAAGAGGTTAAAAGAGCCCTAGGGAGGCGGTGTGGGAAGCAGCCAATAGGAGAGGGACTGGGAGGAACAGCCAACCAGGGCCCAACAGGCTCATCTAAAAGGAGCTGAAGGGCACAACAGTCAGTTCCTGGAACTCCAGGAAGGAAAGCAGCATTTCTCACAGGCTAAGAGACCTGCAGCACCACGGACAGAGCAATTGGGGGCAGAGCCCAGGGGAGTGGAGGTTGGCCACTGACAGTGGGTAGTTGCAGGCCCTGAGGATGGGCAAAGAAGGTGTTATGGCCATGGGGAAGTGGCCTGGGGAGACAGCATCAGGGAGAGGAATTTGAGGCACAGCAAGAGGCTGCAATCCACAGGGTCACTGGACTGGGACCCAAAGTAGTGGGTGGGTCAGAGTCCGTCTCCTCATTTGCCACTGGGGAAGCATCAGGACATTTGACTGCAATCACCACTGGGGAAGTGGCTGAACTAGGAGCTAACCACCCTGGAAGGGCTGAGCCACGAAAAAGATGCTGCGGTTCCTGAGGCGGCGAAAGGGGCTGCAGGCAGGCTATAGAGGGTGAGTGGTGATGTGTGACCTGTGAACACGCTGGCCTTGAGCTAATCCCCAAGATGACCAGGAGGCACCAGCCTGGTGGTGAGTGGTGTGAATCATAACAAGTACTAATCTTTTTTGGAGATTGAGCTGTTCTAGGAATGAAAAAGAGGGGATGCTTCCTGAATAGCAGAACCTTGGGGCTTATTCCTTTGAATAGCATAACGCTTTCTGGGAGCTGTGATAAATGCAGTGAAAGGAACCCTTTGCTGCAGAGCTTCTCGCAGTATACATCCATCCTGCAGTTTTCCCACACTCCCCAGTGCAGCTAGCACTGATGGCAACACTAGCTATTCTTTCCTCCTCCTTCTCTTGCATTCAGCAGTCCTACAGCTAAATAAAGGCTGCCCCCTAACTTTGCCCTCACTCTCCACTGTAGTGGGCCTCTGGAGTAATCATAATTTTACTCTGTAATTAGAAATATTGTAATACGCACATATAAAAATCAAAGGACTTATTTCGGCCATTGCAAATAATAACTGCAGCACCCACATGGGACAAAAATGTGCTACAACCTCCCCCACAATCAGATGTAACAAAATAATATCAAGACAACGACTTACCACAAAGATAAAGGTACATCACAACCTATTGGTGGAGGTGCTGTATACACTAATGATTAGAATATGATTAAATACTATAAACGGACTTATAAAAGGAAACATTTTTCTTGTCTTAGAAATATTTCATTTTTCAGTCTGTGTTGAAAATGCTGTGTATCGTAAATATAAAGTATATATTTTAATAACGGGTGAACAATGACAGATTTATTATTTTGGTTCGGCTGAAATTTGCTTAAAAAAGTCTAGATGGAAACTTCTTGAACTTGTAGAATTGAGTTGGAATTTTCATGAGCCAACTATACTGAACAAAGAAGCAGCTCTGTCAGTAATTTTAGCAGTTGTGCTTTTGATCTCGCCCAAAACAAGGAAGATCAGTGGCATGTGAGAATGTACAATTTTTTAAAAGTATAATCTATTTAAGATTGTTTAACCCAAAGATTATGTAGCTTGGTTTCATTTGGAGTTCTGGGAAAAGGTTCAGGTTGTTCTACATTTTCATCACATTCCATTTCTAAAACTTTTTTGTTTTGTGCTCTTTATTTTATTTGTATATAAAATGGAAATTTTTCTATAAAGAAAACTAAAGAGTCGTCCTTACTAGTTTAAATTGGTTTTCCGGAAATGTCATATTTTTAAAATGTCCTGAGGACTTATGTTGTAATGCTTTAACTGTGGTATCACAGATTGTTACTATTGTAATGAACCTACTGGGTGCTATTATGAGGTCCTTTGTTCAACATATAGGCAATTGAGGGCTGCATAATCCCCAGCATACAGGAAAAAGAAATAAATCAGGGCCAGGCTTAGGAGACAGCCAGACGCTGCATGACAGCAGGAGCAGTAGGCTGCAGACAAAACCCTGGGAGCTGTCTGTGGAGAAAAGGTTGGGTAGCAAGCAGCATGGGAGCTAGAACTGGAGGGCTAAGAACCAAGCAAAGACAATGTTATATCTGGCTCTGGGACAGCAGTACATGCAACAAGAATATACAGAACGGCAACCTGCAGGTGGTACACAAGTTTGGATGGGTTATGAGTAAAGGTGGTTGGAGAATTTTAGTTATTCCTGAAAAGAAAATTAAATGAAAATAAGAAATCTGCATTTTCATCAAGATTTTTGGGAGCTCTTCACACTAATCCACTAACCTCCAAAATAGCCAAAAATGGACATTTCCTGCAGAAATTTAAATTTTAACAAATTAGCTGAATTAGGGTTTGAATGGAAAAATTTTTACCAGTTCTAATTGCTCTTATTGTTATAGCTCTGTGCTGGAGTGCTGCTATGGGCTGGAATAATCTTTTTTGTAGCCATTGCTCACAATTTTATCTAGGGTGTTTCCCCCATTTAGTTTCTAGAAGCCCTAGTCGAGGAATTCTGTGTTACTCAAAGTGGGTGAGTGTTTATGGGAACCCACTGATGGCTACAGCCCGAAGATTCTAGAGCTTGGAGTACCTGCAGTGCTTACCTCTATTTCTAAGAAAAAGAAGTGCTGGAATTCACTTCTGGTACAAAAAGTAACTAATGGAGTTGTCAGATTGGAAGGAAGTCTCAAGTTGGGTACCACAGGGGTCTGTTCTGAGTCAGGTGTTATTTAACATCTTTATTAATTACCTGGATGTAGAAGTTTGCAGATGACACAAAGGCGGCGGGGCGGTATTTGCAAACACCTTAGAGGATAAAGCTAAAATTCAAAGGGATCTTAATAAACTGGAAAACTAAGCTATAGAAAACAAAATGATATTTGACAAATGTAAGGTGCTACACTTAGGGAAGAAAAAACAAATGGACAAATACAGAATGGGGGATAACTGGCTTTGTAGCAGTACTGGGAGGAAGGATCTCGGTGTTATGTTGAGATTGTGATCCACCACGAGTCAACAATGTGATGCTGTTGCAAAAAAGGCAAATGCAATTTTGGGTTCCATTAACAGAAGCATAGCATGCAACTCATGGAAGGTGATAGTACCACTCCACTCTGCAGTGGTTAGGACTCAGCTGGAGTATTGTGTCCAATTTTGTTCACCAGGGTATAGAAAGGATGTAGAAAAACTGGAAAGGGTCCAGAAGTGAGCAACAAAGATGATCAAAGGGATGGAATTCAAGCCAAATGAGCAAAGGCTGAAAGAACTGAGTGTTTACTTTGGAAAAGAGGAGATTAAGGGGGGACATGAAAGCATCTTCAAATACTTGAAAAGCTGCCATAAAAAAGATGGAGAAAAAATTATTTTCTTGCCGCAGAGGGCTGGACAAAAGGCATGGGGTTCAAACTACATCATAGCAGATTTAGATTAAATCTGAGGAAAAACTTCCTAACTGTAAGAATGGTAGGACGATGGAAAAAAACTGACTAGGGAAGACATGGAAGCTCCTTCACTGGATTTTTTCAAAAAGGGGCTGGATAGCCCCATCTGTCTTGGGTGGCTGGGACGCAACGTATCCTGAATCTTGCCATGAGGTTAGACTAGATGACCCTTGTGAGCCTTTCTAACCCTATGGTTCTATCATCCTGCTTCCAGTACTATCACTCATAAGAACCACTCCATAATTAAATTAAGGGCCAAGGTAGATTTTTTTTCTACTAATTTTGGAGTGTATGAGACAGTTTCTGAACTATGACTGTAAAATAACATGGAACACAAGTTAATTGCATTCATTTGATAGTAGGAATGCATCCCTGCTCTGTTGCACCCATCCCAAGACCCAATCCTTGGTTTTATCACACACTGCAAAGTTCATAGGACAGCAGTTCTGTGGAGTGATTTGTGGGGAACTAGAGAGACCAGTGTGGGGAGGAAATAAGAAGATATTATTTCCTTGTGGAGAGGAAATAAGAAGATATTCCTTTCTTTCTTATCTCCTCTTACCTAGCAAGACATGAAAAGTTCATCTCCCAAAATACTAATTACTTTCAGATGGTAAATATCAGCATCCTAAAAACTCAGTCTGGGTTAGAGTTCTCCAGTCAGGAAACAGAAGCATTGCCATATGGCTTAGGTGACCAAACTATGCCTACATAAACCTATGCCTACATAAACCAATTGACAAATAATTTCAAGCAATTAATCTATAAAAATCCAAGTCTGTGGCACATTTGCCAACACAATGAGGAAATACATTTTGTTAAAATGTTCATTAAAAATAAAGCAATTATTTCTAGTGAGTATCTCAGTCCTGTGGCCTTAAAATGTCACTTATTCAGCAGAAGGGAGAGGGATTTGGTGACATGAAAAGGAAACCATTCTACAAAGCAGGAATTCCTTAAGGTGGAATTTTAATGCTCCAAGATGGTAATAGTAAAATAATAGATCCAATTTTGAAGGAGAAGAAGAATCACTGCACAGCTAGAAAATAATAGACTTGAAGCAGTTTTTTCCAGATGAATTTTATTGCTTTTTGCAAACAATAGAATTAGTTGATGAATATAAATTGGAAGGAGTTGCAAATAAAGTACTAAAACTTAATCCCACAAGGTGCCGTTGAGCATCTCTGAAGTGCTTTGTGCACAAAAACTACCACTGACACCAGTTGCAGATAATCGTGCTTAACACCTCACCAGAATTGCCTGAAGATCAGGCCCCTAGGGAGGACACAGAAATAATATCAAGGATTCTAGAGAGAATAGTAATATGGACAGTAAGAACACAATGGAAAAAAGAAGCAAGTACACATTGGGGGGCAAAAATCTGAACTACAAATATTGAAATGAAGGGAGAAGCCTGAAAAGCAGTCATGCTTGAAGAGACCAATATTAAGGATGTTAATACACTGCAGATTAGTTAAAATAAGGCGATATGGCAGACAAAAAGGTAATTTTGGACTGCATATGAAGTGACCACATCACAGAGCAGAAAGCCAACCACCTATATAAAACTGTGATGCAACCACACATGGATTATTGTCTTGAGTTCTGGGCACCATATTACCAGCTAGATATTAAACTAGAGACTGCATATTGATGAAACACACCAAAATGTTCAAGGGGCTAAAGGAACTGATTTAGTTATCAATTAGCCAAAATATATGTGTTTTATTCTTTCCTCATTTATGAAGGAAGGACATGGAAATATTCTACAGATATTTGAAAGCTATAAACAGTAAGGTTGGTGAGGAATTAATTTGGTACGTACAAAGGGTTATAACAAGGAGAAATGGAATGAAATTGTAAAGATGAAAAATTAGGTTTAATAAAGCTAGGCTGGACAAAACACTAGAAAAATATTCTGGAAGTGTCATGTATTGACTTGAGATGGCCTGGATAACATAATGGATGCTTTCTACTGTTAATGGTTTAGGGAAATATATTTTATTAGCTTTGTGTCATGTATACACCTTTCCATGGAAGTTCAGCAATCACTGTGTTATATCTAAGCAGCAACGTTTTTCATGTGTGGAAAAGAATAGCCAACTGATGATCATAAAATGAAGAAATGTCAAATAGATCAGTTGTTATACTAAAAATAATTGTATTGTTTTAGCTGCCACTTCGGAACTATGTAGTGTAAATTATGTAACACTAAAGAAACGTTACAATTTGCTACATAAAAATAGTTTGAAAGGAAACACAGAAAACATTAATTTGGGTGTTTTTCATATACTATTTGCTTATAAAATATAATGTTATTGAACCAGTTTTGCATGTATACTTTAGAAATAGATCTCACTTAGAATGATTCACAAGTCACATCTCAGAAAACATCCCCATTTTGACACCAAGGGCTATATCTCTAAAACCGGCTTTCAAAATTGTGTCCACAAGTTTTTGTTAACACAAGCTGCCATATGTGCAAAACTCACATTTGTGTGCATATACAGGTATTTACTCATGCAAATCATCTAATCACCAATTTGCAAGGCCAAATATCCATTTGGATGTTCTAATATAAGTATTCATTTTCCATGTTTGTAAGTGCATAATTTGCAGGAACAATTTTTGGAGGCTGACTTCCAGACATCCTGATTTTTTGATCACACCAAGAATGAAATCCAGCAGCTTTCCACTAAAA
Organism: Emydura macquarii macquarii; assembly: GCF_026122565.2. Taxonomy (NCBI): domain Eukaryota; kingdom Metazoa; phylum Chordata; order Testudines; family Chelidae; genus Emydura; species Emydura macquarii. The sequence continues at coordinate 278,692 of NW_027130457.1, forward strand.
TGAATTTACAGTATTTTAAGTGATGATGCATGTGAAATGTATTTAACATTTTTATGAGATGTAGCTAGAAACAACACTCAATGTTCCAGCCAATGACCTCCTGCTTTCATTCACTGTTTTCAAATCTACAGAATTAATCCTTGAGGACGACAATTAAGGACCAAATTTTGTTCTGCCACACTGGCGTAAGCCAGAATAATTACTGGGTATATGAGATGTAACAGCAGAATTTGGCCATAAGAATTTCAAAACCAATTACATTAATTCATATCTGAAGCTCAAATGAGAAAGTAAAAAGTCCTGGAAATAAATATATATTCTTTTTTTTTTTTAAATAAACAGGGGGAAATGCAATTTAGTGACCCACTGGTTTAGAAAGGTTGAGCAGTTAGTGATGTAAGGCACAGCAGGAGGAGCATCATGTCAAGACAGTGGAGTTGGGAAGTTTCCATTCAGGATTTGAAATGTAAGTGAAGTCCCTTGAAAACCAAACAAATGTTGCTTTTCAGAACACTAAAAGCCTTTTACCTAAGAATCTCTAGCGCTGCATGAATTAAGGTAAGGCACAATTATGGTTTCTTGATAAGGCAGAAAGCTGTAGTAGGAAGCCGTTCACCCCAGCCAATAAAGCAATCAAAGCTCACGAGTGTGATGCCCTTCACACAGCAGGTTCGTTCCACATGATGAGACTGAATTCCCACTTATGCTAAAATAATGTTGGAAGTCAATGAGAGATTGAAGCGCATGCAAGCATGGGAAGCAACTGAATTGCTGCAATATGAAGATTTAGATTTATTCTTATTTTTTACAAGTTTGCATAAAGCTGAGGGAACAAAATTCACATTACTGGCACAAACAGCAAATATTTACGGTTCTTCTGGATCAGGAAAAGCCTCAGATTGGCCATTTTACCACAGATTATTCAGGTTCAATGAAGTCTAGGGTGTATCTGTGTGAGGGTATTAATGCAGGCTCTGCTACTTCGAGAGCATTGATTAACCAAGCTGGATTTAAATGATTACACAGCTTCAACTTCCGCTGCTATTTACAGTGTCATTAGGCAACCCTCCAGAAAAATAGCCTCTGAAAAGCAATTTAATGAGTGCACTACAAGAAAGTACAAGACAAAACCTGAATATTCCACCCTCTCTACATTTCCACAGGAATCTTGGCAACAGTGGAACTAATGTGGTTCTGCTGCATGGAGAAGGAAGGGCAAGATTCTGAGACTCTACACAAGGTATCTGAACCCCATGCAAGATCAGTCACCAAGTACACAGGAGGTTTTGGGAAGACAAGGATCTACAACTACATAAATCCACTAACTCCATACCCCTATGGAAGATCCACTGACCCCTGTCTCCTACAAAATGGGAATTCAGGAGACACAAGGGGGCTATCACAGCCCTGAGACAGTAGGAGTTGCTACAAAATGTTGATGCAGTCTGCAATGGAGAGCCAAAGTAATCCTTCATTTGAGTCTGCTCACTGAAGCTATGTGCTTAGACTAGAATTTGGTTTTGAACCTGGAAGCAAAAGCAATCATCAACCATTCTGCACAGCATTATTTTTTTTTTTTTTTTTTTTTTTGGTTATGGCTGACTTGAAGAATGATCACATGGTCAGTCGGAAATATTACAGCATACTTGAGTTTAAAACATTTTGTCTGAGCCCATCACCATCATGCCTAGGTACAATTTAGGCAGTTTAGACCAGGAACAACTGATAATTTCCCCAAAACAAAGACCCACATACTGCAAACAAATCCACTACAGCAACTGAACTGAGAGGATCAGAGACGAGGAATTGTCAACCAGTCAACATAATGCCAGAACAATTTCAAAGCCTGCATTTAGAAAGCTTGTGTAAAGACAGGTGTCTTACATAGTGCTGGAAAAGTGCTAAGACTCAGATATATTTCTGATGGGACTGGGAGTGAATACCAGAGCTACTGCCTGCCCTTGAGTTTGCAACAATGCCACCCTTGAGACAGATAACCACTGTTATTTTCAAATTCAGCTGTCACAGGAAGTGTTGTGATCAATGTAATACCATACTTCAAACAGTTGGGGCTCAGTAGCCAGCATCTTGAATTTTTCTAGAAGCCAACTATCTACCAGTGCAAAGGAAAGAATACAAGGGTTCATCAAGTTGCTCTATCTAAAAAAATAGGTATCTGGATTTTGTACTACCCTAAGTTTCCAAGTGCCATTCAAAAGTAAACCTGGGTACAGCACAATGTACTTATTTAACCATAAGTTGACAAAGGCATGGATTTCTAATAAATTGTCCATCCCAGAGGAAAGGGCACAATTCCACAGCCAGATGAAGTTAAAATACATTTACAGCTTTTGGAAAATACAGAAGCAGAGAGTAGTCTATTAAGACCTGAAGATTGTAATTAACTCACTAAGAGTTCCAGAATCCATCAAAAATTCATCAGTAAGAACAGATCATCATTACTAGTCGACCACATCCTCTGAAAAGAGAAAAGACACTGACCCTTGCCTGAAGAAAGCAATCATACCATTACAGAAGTACGTTCACTATATCTCTAGTTACCAGTCCAATGACAAAGATCAAAATCTAGGGTGTGTCCACTTGTGTGAGTCGAGTCAGAAACCATTAGTAGGGTTCGCAGAATTTGGATTTTATTTTTTATAATTTTTTATCTATAATAATGTTATTTTAAGCATTTTTTATTTTTATCAATTTAAATTTTCACAGTTGCAGGAAATGAAGGTGGGGGGGGGGGGAGTCAGACAATTATTTAATGACAGGTGTTGAAATTCAAAAAGTTAGCTTTATAACAGTAGGGAGGCAGAGTGGCCTCCCTCCGGACCCGAGTGGGAGGGACCATTATAATAACCTTAAAGCTTTATAATCATTAAAAATACAAATTGTCAAAATCATATGTCAAAATATACAAAGTAAATATCCTTAAATCAAGCTCTAAAATGTTCTCAAGCAGCATTTTCTTATCTTACCTGTTGGTAAACTTCAGTGATTTCTGATGGAAAGTTTTTTCTTGTCAGTTTTTGTGTGTACAGTGAAATCAATATTTACTGACATTTACCAGTAAAAATTTAATCCTTCCAAGCCTAACCTTCAAGTAGATTAAGTCAATGGTGAATATGAGGGCCCAGAGGGTCCAGGCCAATACCACACTATTCTGATCAGAACCCTGTGGAGCAATGGAACGACACAGGTAGCTTTATCCAGGAGCTCAAGAAGCAAGTGGGTGCACTTGAAAAAATTGAGGCTTGAAATGGAGCATCTCTTACATCTAAAAGTACAGATGTACAAAAGCATTTCCCCCTATTATATTCCTTTAGGCTCATGTGGAACCATGTAGCCAGCACGATGAAGTGCCTCATTCATAATAAAATTATAACGTTTTCTAGTTTTATTGACAGTGAATTTTACATTAAATAGTATCAGCCAAAGTTCAGTGTTATCAATTAATTTTGCCCTCTATGGGTAATCAAAAGGACAGATGGTAAAAGGTGTGCCACCGTGGTCATATCTATGGGTGGCCTTCTCCTGCATTGGCTCCCTGCTGGAGTGATAGGGAAAGCAATGTAAACCTCAGACCTAGTTTCAGTCATGCCACTTCCTTGTCAGATCACCAACTAAAAGACAGTGATGAGTCATTTTCTTGGTTACTAGGTTAACCACTGTGGCCCATGAAAGGTCACATGAAGAGCTAGGTGAAGAATTATTGTTGGATTAATTTTCAACAATTTTCGTCTTTCTTGATTGAAAATTATTTCTAATCAAAGCTCGATCTTTTCAAATGCATTTGTTATCCAAATTGTTAAATAATTTCTTAGTTCATAGCACTTCATTATGAGTATTTGAAATTCAAGTAGCTTTGATTGAACACATGGGTCACATGCAGAGCTCTGACAAGTACCAGATTTTGTGAGACAATCCACATTTTAGCTGAATTGGGCTGCTTGTTCCACTGCACTATCAAATTAAGCAGTATTCCATGGATATGAGCCTAGGGAAAGGTATGCAGAGCTAACATGCAGGAGACAATGAGTTCACATCTCAGTTCTTCAACTCACTATAGTATATGTTTCCGTGCACTTTATAGTCCTCATTACTGAACAAAGCCTACTGTAGGAGACGATCGGCTCTTCCCCAGTTTACAAATAAAAATTAACCAAGCTATTGCACAAGGTCATTTCTGGTAGAGTTGAGAATAGAACTCAGGTTTTTAATGTGACAGACTAAAATCTTACCCACTCAGCTATGCTCCCTTTTAGGCCTCTTATGCCAAATCTTGCTTTAACCATTAGATAACAATCTTTTCTCAGCACAGAGAACATCACTCAAGAGTCCTGATTGCCAACACTGTCCTGCTATCTAGCCACTAGTTGTATACCACACTGGCAAAGTGTCCATCCTGCCCTGCAGGGCCACACTGAGTATAACAATTACTCCTTTATTTCAAGCTGGAGAGGTCTGTACTGGGGATCTGAGGTCTGTGCTTCCCACCTGCTGCTGACTCCTCAAGTGGGGTGTCCTAATGGTGAAACACCTGTAGTTTTTCAGATCAATTTGTAGTGGGAAAAATAGTATAAAACCTGTTTTAAAGGACTAAAACCCATTATAACTTGTCAATTATGGTGTAACATTAGGAAGCAAACAGATTCCACATTTCAGTCATTTGTCACACATTTAAATTGCTTGCATTACACACATGGGCAAGTTTGAAGGTTGAGAATTATGGTTATATGGTATTTTTTGTGCCTTACCTGAATAACCATAACTCTTCCAGATTTCCATTATAAATATTCATGATTCCAGATTTTTTTCCCCTGAAACGTTGGCTTAAAATTCAACATTTAGGTGAACAATCTTGCTTGTAAACCTTTTTTTCCACTGAAGTATTCGCAGCATGAATAAAAGAGAAATATACATGCGCACAGTCAAAGTAAAATTTATTTAAAATATCAAATAAATATTCACATCCCTAATCACATCTGTGAACCTAACAAGAGATCACTTGGTGGGAAAGATACAATTGTTAAAAACAATCTTCCTTACCTCCCCCCCGCTCCTCGCCACTCTTTCAATAATTAGGCCAAAGTCTACATATATAGGGTGGTGGGAGAGGATGGGGGGTGTGTGTGTGTGTATCAGCACTTCCCTAGTGTTAACCTATTGCATCTGTGGCACCCATTCCTTTAATGCATGTTAACTCCTTCTCATCCTCTGTTTTTGCACCCTAGCACACCTCATTCTTTGAGCACAGACATTGAACAACAATAATACATAATGCAGTAGGAAAAGAGGACCTGAGTTCACCAAACAGTAAAGCCCTATAATAATTCCAAATGCCTGCAAATTTAGTGTAATCTGCTGTCTCCTCTACTAGTGAACTATATTCTTCCCTTGCATAGAATGAAATCAAAGATCTAATAGGTGTTTTCCATTATTAACTATTATCTTAATTATACACAAATGACTTAAATAAAATTGATGAGACAGGTCACAGCAAATTTAAAACGCTTCCATCTTTAATCTTGTTCTCCCCTATATTTTTTCCCTATTTTCAAATTTTCTCTTAATATCAGACATCACTGTAGGGTCATGAGATTAGCAAAGTTGAAGTACTGTATTAGGAAGAAAGGATAAAATATGCGTGGTTTCTGAATAACTTTTCCTACGGACTAACAATGTATCTGAATATCAAGTTTGTGCACTTAAATTTTGTGCTGGTAAATACTTGTACATGGGTCAATATCTAACAACACAAGCATTCAATCCCTTGCTGCTCAACTATAAATACACTAATAGAACATTTACAATGTAAAATGAAGAGCTGAAATTCCAACCTTGAAAACATACATGAAATGCACTCTACTCATTTGAACTCCAAATTGATTTCTGCTAAACATCACTCAAGGCTAAGTGAATTTTAGTTAAAAAGTTACTGTGGCATCATCTGTCCCTCTAAAAAGGATGACAAAAATAGCCTCTGGTCTACCTCCAACTGAGCTCTTATCTTTTCCAGAAACCCATCTGCTGTAACATCAATGAAGACAGACTTTTTTTTTCTGAATATATTTTAAATGTGTTGACATTTGTTCTAGATACTTTAATATGCATGTGTATTAAATCTGCTTATTACCTTGCTTACAAATGTAAAGTCAAACCAAAAAGAAAGTCTGTCTTCTTGTTATGATCCATGAAGTTCATTTAAGGAAGATTTGTAAAACCAAGTCAATTCTAAGAGCTCATTTTATCTGATAATTTTACCTCTGAAAAGTGTGACTGGGGATTCTGTATTGTTGATGGTATAGGAGGAAAAAAGATTCTCCTCAATGTCCTTATCAAATTTAGCCCTAGCAGACAGTGGATATAACTTCATTAGGCGTTACACCATTTTCCCCAAAGTGGAATTTGGTCCATATTTGTTAAATGCTTTGGTTTGTTTTCTAAACACTGGGAAAAAAATTAATCAGATATTTGCCTGTATATCTTATGCAAGCAATATAATAGCATTATGAGTCTGATCTACTATTCAGAATGCTCGCTGGTAGGTTGATTTGAAAATGTTTGTTTAACTTTTATAGATATTACTGACTGTGGATGAGATCTTAAAAAAAGACAAGTTTGACTTGTTGTTGTTGTTGTTTCCCTCAAAACCCTGCTCTGCATATATATTAAAGATCTCAGGACACTGTAAGTAAGTTTAAAAAAAAAAAAAGTAAAAAGAGTAAGTAAAAGTTTGCTCTGGTGTCCTTGGCTAAATATATTACCTCTAACCCCTATGCCATGTGTTGTGTACTAGTTGTCCTAAATGTCTCCTTCCTTTGGAGAGGTAATTGTTTCAGGAATTAAATGATTCCTGATGTAGTTTGTTCAGTGATATAGAATGAGAGTCAGAACAAAGAACAAATTAATTGCTTTGCTAGTCTTCATTTGAGAAGATGAAGACATTAAGTAGAATACTATAGAAATTCTAATTAATAGTTCTCAGCAGGTCTACAACTCTTTTGGACTAAATTAATTTTCCTCTCAAATGCCTACATGGGCTGCTATTATTAACAGAGTGTTTCAAATGCTATATTTATTTGAGTTTACCCACTGAGAAAATTAAAATATTTTCAGACATTGTTTGGACACCGTTCACTAAGGCATTTATATTACCTGCAGTATTGTCTTAACAGAGCTCCTAAGCTAAGACAATTAGGAGTTGACCATTGGTATAGACGGTCCTGAACCCAACTTTGGCCCTGAATACCAAGTAAACATAAGCATCTTAACTTCATGTCTTTAAAATGGCCTCAACCAATATGCTACATTCAGACGCTCTTGAACTGAGGGCTTCAAATTCCAAATCCAAACCTAAGATTTCCCAAATTTCAAAGTGTTGAGATTCAGTGCTACTACCTGACCAATCAGAGAGAGATTTAAGTAGTGAACTCTGATGTCAAGCCAAGATGCTTTTGCATCTGGGGATCTTAGTTCAAGTTTATCTCTAGTCAGGAGTAGATGGGAGGCTATCAAGGATAAAAACATAAAAGTGGCAAAAATACAAATATTTTTCTGGCAAACTAACCACAGTGAAGGAGAAAGAAGGTGTGACCCGTCCATGCCTAGGGGAGCCACCTGAAAATGCCAAGGGCAGGGCAGGCTGTAAAAGGAGAACATATTCTCCCAGCACTGGTCGGTGACACTGAAGTCAGATTTCCCAACCAGCCACAAACAGTGCTTCTGATTCCCCACACTGGTTATCAAGAAGCCAATATACAAATACACACAACCCCCTTTGCTCCATTTCAGTCTCTGGCTCCCAATCAGCCACTAGGTCCAGTAAAGAGACCAGTTATTTAAAACTATATGCTCTTTACCAGAAAGGTTTCTCCTGACCCCAGAGGGTCAGCCACAGTACCAGATCAACATAAGTTTAGATCTTACCCAAAATACCACGCTGCCAGCCAATCCTTTAGAACCTAAAACTAAAGGTTTATTATAAACAGAAAGAAACAAACTATAAGAGAAGTGTTAAAGGATTAAAGCAATCACATACATACAAATAACTGGAAAGTCCATATATATCAGGGGTCTAGTAGAATTGTGGAGTCTGCAGGCTTGTATAGTTCCTCTGGTGTACATCCAGTACCTGGATGGGTCTCAGTCCTTTGTTTCACAGCTTCAGGTCAGTTGTAGAAGAGTTGATCCAGAGGTAGGCTGAAGACCAAAGACAAAATGGATGTGGGGCAGCTGCCTTTTATTTCCTTTGGCCTTTGCCATGCTGCTTGTGGAAATTTACAGGAATAAGATGGAGTCCAGAGTCACATGAGTAAGTCCTGGTGACTCATCAGGTATATCCCTGGCTTCTCCCCCTGGACCTGTGAATTTCTTAATGGGCCATTAAACAGGCTAGTGCTGCAGCCATCCTGTCTGGGGTGTTGCCCAGACACAGTACAATTTGAAATACAGATATATCAACCATATCCATAACTTCCATTACACATATAACACATGAACATAAACATTAACATCTTACTTAGCATATTATAGCCTTTCTAACGGTACCTGAATTATTATGATTTTGACATATTGATGTTAAATAGCATAATAAATGCCCCTCCCCCCCCAATCCAGCCAGCATGACAGGAGGGATACAGCAGTTTTGGGTATATAAAACATGGAGGAAAAGAGTAACAGTCTAATGGTTAGACCATTGAACTAGAAATCTAGCAATCTAGGTTTAATTCTATTTCTGCTACTGACTTCCTGAATACTCTTTTGCAAATCAGTATCTCTCTGCTTCAAACTCCCATTTGTAAAATGGGCAGAATATATACCTACCTCACTGAAGTATTGAGATCCTTGTAAAGAAGAAACTAGAGACTACTAAATATTTATTATAAATAATAAAATGAATGCAGTTTGGTGATAGTCATATATTCAAATGAACATAAAAATTAAATGGGAAATAAAATAAGGGTCAATAGGAGGACCACAACAAAGCTGGCAGCACAACTGAAGTCTTGTCCTCACTGAAGTGTTAACTCTAGGTGTGCGCACATATGCATAAAAATACACACACACCCCTCTCCCATTATTGGCTTCAGTGAGAATTTGGCTCTAAGTCATTCAAATTAGAGTTACATACAGAAAAAGTAAACATTACATGTGGGCAAGGGACAAAGGACTCATACATTTGAATGTGATTACTTTTGTGTGTGCATACATACGTGCATGCACACACAAATCCTGCATGACATTCTTATCACATTTTAAAATCTGAATAACTTTAAAATGAGTTTTTCTGCACTAATTTCTGTTTACTATTATAATATTGTGGCAGAAGTGGCAAAGTTATAAAAGATATAAATATATAAGCAATGAGTTTTCTTTATATCTGAAACGGAAATAAATAACTTTTAAAAGGCAAAGTACAGAGCCATTCATAAAGGTTCATTAAAAACAACAGAAACAAGATACTATTGCTTCTGAGCTGGAGATTCAAAGTGAGGTGTCAAAGAGTTAAGTGCTTTCCCTTTTCATGATACAAGTGTATACCAACAACAGCCCCATGTGGGGCTCCCATAGAAAAGGGTAATTTTACATTTATTGGATGCCTAGTAATTTTAAAGTTACTGAAATTATTTAGCTTATGGAAACAAAGTTAAGCCAGATCTTACTAATTTTTTCTCTTACTATCTACTTAGGGGTGTGACTCCCACTGTTTTAGTCACAGGGGTTCTTGTAAATAACTTTGGGGATACAAGGATTAAGACCAATCGAAATAATAACAAGTATTAACCATATCTATTTTATCATTAAAGAAAGAAAAAGAAAACATAAAACTAAACAATATAAATGACAGAACCCGAATGAAGTGGTCACTTGCATTACAATCTCTTTTGTATGTCTCAGTGACAAGTTCCTAACAGAGATTACATCCTTGAGAGTGAACCACCTTTGGGGTGTCCTTCATTTGGTAAGTTAAGGCCAAAGTATATTGTTTCCCAAATTTATTGGGAATTCAGTTTTAGTGACTTATTAAATAACTCAGCTGTTTATACCTGTATAAAAGTGTTTAAGGGCATGTGGATCCTGTTGGTTGTTCTTAATAACCAGTTAGTTTATAATTGAGCAAAGTAACCAATCTTAAATAGATCCTGTAAAATATTTAAATCAGTTATTTAAAACAAGCTATTTAAGGAGCTGTCTTAAGACTGGCGAATTACAAATATTAAGAATCTTAAATCCAAATAAATACCATTATTTCTTTATCTACCAATATTTAGCCCGTCTTCTCTCCAGGAATACGTGATTTAACCATTTGGTAATTAACAGGAGAAACTATTCATTTTAAAGTTACAACAGCATTTCCATATCCCAATAAAATTATAATGAGTTTTTAAATCAAATCTCTTGGCACTGTCTTAATGAACTTCCTCTCACTAATCCATGTTGAAGTCTTAGGGAGATTTTCCTTGGATTGGTTTCTTGAGTCAGTTTTTCTTAAATGGCATGGCAGCTTGCTTGTTGAGATGAACAGGATAAATGGAGGAGTGCTTGCTGTTTAAGCAGGGTAGCAGAAGGTGTGCAGGTGTATGGGGATCTCACTTCAGTTTTTCATATTCTTTCCATTAAATTATAGGAAAACGCACCTCTTTTATAGGTTTGTCTAGGTTGCTGTCATTTCTTCACCGGCTTCCTGTCATTGGGGATTGGCTTATGTGACACCTTTATCTTCCAAATATGCAGTCTTTTTTAATGAACATGCAACATTTCTAAATGCCTTTGTTCTTCTTGTAGGAGGAAGGTCTCAGATAACCTTTTAAAGTTAGTTTACCTTGTTCTTCTTATTCAATTCAATTCATTTTCTGAAATATTCCTTCAATTTTATTAGAGTTCAACAGGAAATTAATTTCTCTTTTCAAAATGTCCAAAATCTGCAGTTTTTTAATATAAAAAGATTTTAGTTCTCAAAACAGTCTTTTTAAATTAAATAACTCTTAGAAAGTCTTTAGCTGAAATAGATATTAAAGAAGTTATTGATACCAATTTTTGGAGAGATGATGATTCTTGCCTTCCTGAGTTGGGTGAGAGAATTGGTTGAGCACAATTAATTCCCCATTAATATAAATATTCTATACTTTAATGGCTTCTTACATTAGTAATTAGTTTAGCAAGGTCATTAGATTCTATGCAGGTACATAAAGCATTTTACCATTTACATAGCAATGATATTGGGAAATTATACAAAGACCTTTGCATTTAATTAACATATTTGAAAGTATGATTTCATAAAGGTGTTTACCATTTCAACATTGAAGAAATAAGCAAAAGGTCTGAAATATTTCCACCTACACCTTTTTTCCTAGAAGCTTTTCTGAACAAAGTTTTAGGGTAATTATAATATTTATTTCAACAAATATATTTATAGAATTGGTGAAAAAGCCCACTTCACCTTTATATTTATTGCTCTGATAACATAACCCTATGTTCTTTTTCACAATCAGGTCTTTTCCTAAAACATGAATGGTTTACATCATTTGCTTCTTGAGATAAAGATTACATTGGTACCAATTGGTCTGGTCTACATAAAACACTTCTAGGGGGTTGTTTCTTGATCGATGGTCTTTTGAGTTACAATCTGTATTTTATAGCACTTAAACAGCTATTAAATATTTTGTACAAAGACAAATTTCAATAACCAACTTTTTAAATATAATGCAAAAAGAAAATAGTATACAAGTTAAAGCAGCAAGGTAAGTTTTAAACCACTGCTTTTCTGAGTTTGTGTAATACTTTTAGGAGTAACATGGTTTTATGGCTAAGGAGAGGTTATCATCCTGACATTTGCTTGTCCTTTGGAGACAAAAACAGAAGCCTCCTGAAGTATTTTTAACCAGCCTAAACATTTTTCTAGTGTAACTAACTAAATATGTTCACAGGTATAGTTATACTTTCAAGCAACCTGGTATATAACATAGCTATGTTTTAATAATCAGCAAAGGTGCAAACAAGTTTGTAATGACCTAACGTTTTTATTAATATAATTATTTTATTAATATAATTTCTTCATCAATACTGAGATCTCTCCCCTACAAATAGCTTCCAAAAGTGGCGTCTGAAAAAGTATATGGCCAGGCATAGTACAAAAGAGCAACTGATGACTTATAATGAGTTGGTGGAGTCTTTTGGACATTAATGGATGAAGAGAGTAAACATACAGATGAACAAGAGCAACCAATGACTGGCTTCTCTATTGTACAGGAAACAGGCCAAAATTTACCCCAAATATATGTGCTCAAAAAAAAATCTTTACAAAGGTTTCTATGCAAATCTGAATCACAACATCTATATCATTTCTATAAAGCCTACCTGCAGGAATTATCGGTATCAAAACATAGGTTGGGTAATTAATTAACCCTTTGTCTGCTCTACAGTCACTTTTTTTTCTTTAAAAAACTGTCAACTTCTCATGTTATAAAACTCCAATGGCCTGTCTTCATGAAAATGTGTTTCATAGTATAGGAATATGTTTTGTTCCAAAAAACAATATTGTGAATGGGGAGACTATTCAAAAACATTTCTCAACTTTCTCAGATGTATGCAGTTTGCAACAAAGTCAAGCAGTGTCATTTAATACATCTGTCTTAGTTTGATAAAACAAATACTTAAGCTTCTACATGCAATTATGAAGATTCTTTTTTAAAAAATCGTGAGCAAACATCTGCCATATACAGTATTCTCTGACATTAACATTAGCGGCTACTCAGTACCCATGAATAGAAAATCTTTAACAGCTGGAATAATTATGTGATTACACCAGAAAATACATCATTAGCACTACATACAGCACTTCCTCTGATTTTGTTTTCAGTTATATACTTCAATATTCATTAAAATATTTTATGAATTTTAACAAGTGCATATTTTAGATCTATTTTCAAATTGCTGTATATAGAAATAATTTTAATAATTGTATTTCTTTACATTTTACATTAGCCCAAAATTAATTATAGTTCCCAGCAATAATAAATGGATGGTTTTTTATTTGTCGGACTGACAAATGTTTGTACTTAATCCTTCACAATGTCCTCAAAGTTATGCTAATCATTTTTTTAACAAATAATATTGGTCTAGTTTTTACCTGTCCTAATAGTCCTTTTGTCAATTCCTTATTCAATTATTCAGTCAATCAGTCAGTCTTTGATATGAAATTATCTAAATGCTTTCTCTAAATTAGATAAAAAGATTCCAACTCATTCAAAGGGAACACTGAACATTTAACACTGAATGACAGTCAGTGGGTCTCTTGCCATACTATTCTTTCTGTATGTCTGGCCATTAAAACCAGAAATAAAATAAAACAGTAATTAGCTGTTAAAACCTCTGTTTGCTAATACACTTTTTTCTTAAAATTCTCAATGGAAAGACATACAAATGGGGATCTGACCATATCAGTTATGTCTGAACTATATATTACCATAGAAATTTTATTCACAGAACCTCTCCACTTTATCTTATTGCCTTGCTCCACCTAGAAAGCTTCCTTCAACAGTCACATATTTTACAAGCACAGCTGGCTGGGCAACAGTAAAGCATGTAACTTAACAGGTGAATAATAGAGCAATAATAATATATTGTATATTTCCACTGATAACTCATATGGCAGATGTTCATAGAACTGTCTTTTACTCACAAATACATGTGCCTCTTGTCTTCAGTCTAAACTGCTGATAAGCTAGATCACTTCCCCATCACACCGTAGCGGCCTGTAAATTCAATTCAGCTGTTTGCTAGAGCTGAGAGTAAAAGCTTGGAATGTTTTTGTGCCAAGTGAGGAATGTCTGTGTTTCATCCATTATGGCCTGAGGCAAAGATCTCAGTCACTTCTGCAAGGACAATAGTGACCTACACTTTAAGATACAAGCTATAATTCTATAAATCAACCCTTCTCTTCACACTTCATTTTTCTTTTTCATGTAACATTTTTGGGGCAGAGAACATCCAGCACAAATGGACCCCAATCCTGATGGGGAGTGGAGAAGGAACTGTGTACGCTATTACAAACAAGTAACTAATAAAAAAAAATCTTCTCTAAACTCTATTTGGTAAAACTCAACAAAATAAATTAATTGGTGTGTACTTATATAAATAAGGACCGAATTCTACCCCAGCATACATCCTGTGCATTCACCAATACCTTCTCTGGGATTACATAGGTTCTAAATTAGGACAAAAACTAGCAATAGGTCTTCACATTTTTTTTAATACACTGATCTTCCCAACATTCACAACCTAGATTCTCAAAGCACTTCTGTAAGTCTGAATTAGTCCATATTGCCATATAGAGAAAGGAAAAGGCACATTTTAAATTAACTGAAATATAAAAATGGTGTATTTAGTTAATAGTTCCCACATCAGGGTGCAACTGGTTACACATTCCATAATTGCCCACTGCTGTAGTATCTGATGCACATTTTTTTCATTTACCATAATAAAGCATAACTCCTGCCTTTTCTCCTCATTCATAGCCGCCTATTATAATGACCAGATTCCAAGTGGAATTGCCTCTCATACCAAAGATGTGTCTTGGAATATATTCTGAACATGGTAAGAGTCTAGCTCTGACAAATCTCAGTAGAATTTTGCAGTAGAGTAGTTGCACTATTGTTGCACCGCTGAGCCTTGTAAGAGAAAACTTCCTCTTGTAATCATTAGGTAGCACTGCTATAGGGCAGTAAGAGAAACACTGGAATCAGTCCTTTCCCTTTGTAAAACACTGTAACAGAGAGACTCTGAGTCAAATTTTGACCTTGGATATGCATGTTCATCTCCCAGTATCTTCAATCAGAACGGCACGCTCTCCTGAGGACCAGCAGTGTACCATGGGTCTCCAGCACCGAGGAGCCAATACTTACATTTGCACCCCCCATGTTGGTGGCAGCGCCCCGCGGGGGGTGGGATCTGTGAGCCTGTTTCCCACTCTCCCCCATTTCCCCTCCGCCCCCCCCGTGGGGGCAGCAGATGTGACGAGGAGTGTGGGAAACGGACCCGGAGACCCCTCCCAACAGGTCTCCACCGACAATGGGGGGGAGGCGCAAATGTCAGTATATGGGGCCACCCAGCGGTGGGGAGGAGGGGGGTGGCATGACAGGCTCTGCCCTGGAGTCCCACCTTTGGCTGCCTGGACCCTGTGCAGCTGGGATGCTTGCGGCTCCCTCTTGGCGCCCAGCACAGGGGCGGAGGGGCCAGGTCAGCGAGGCTGCTGGGGATGTCAGCAGGGAGTGGCTCCTCCTCCGAGGGTCCAGCCAGCATCCCCCCCCCCCCCCTGGCGGTGCCCAGGGCATGGCTCCCCCGCGAACCCTTGGTATGCCACTGCTGAGTACTTTTAGTTGGACTGAAAATACACAATAAATGAAAATAGTACTGTAGGGAGTGAATCTCAGAGTGAATATGAAGAACCTGAGGAAGAGCAAGTACCAAATATGTCCTTTTTCACAGGTGCCTTCAGTTGAAATCTATCTGTAGACCCTCTACACAAGTAGGGCTTGTCTACACTGGGACATCCAGGAAAGCAAAATTCACACCTTTAGTTAATTCAGATTAATTTCCTTCTATGTCCCAGTGTAGCCAAACTATAATCTTGCAAAACAATTATGCAGGAGTCTGGTGTATATAGCTATGATCCTGTTTTCTGTGCACTGCATCTTTACATGTAAACATGTACCTTTTTGCCGTCAGGTGGGCCTTTGAGGTAAGTCAGAATAGGGAAATCTTAGATTGGGACACACTCTGCTATCATGGCAATTTAATATGTGCTCTATTTGTTGTTTTACTTACTCTAAAATAAGAGATATCAACTGAAAATGCATGTTTTGCTCTTTGTGTATAGTAAACAGTTTCCACCCACAAATCAGGTAGTTAATGATAGATGTCTAAATTCAATCATTTGTGCTGGTAATTGAACCTGCTTGCAAACTTGAGCTTTCAAGATAAGAAGTATGGCTAAAGCCTACTTTGAAAATCCTTTTTAGTTTCTATAAAGTTGAGTGAAATGCTTACATGGGTAAAATCCAGGATGTAGATCCCAGAAGGAATACAAAAACAACAAGACTTAAACACTATACTTGGATTTCTATTGCAGTTGTGCTGTTTGTGGAGAAACAACAACTTCTTATTAAAATAGCATCTCTAAGTCATTGCTGTTTGCTGAAGATTATACATCATGTATTGTTATTGGAAAAGCATGGCTCTGTAGTCTTTTTTGCTTCTCTCCCGCCCACCTGAATGTATTGCATTCTGTAACAACAAAGCAATATGGTCTACTACAGAAGCAGAATGCTACTTGATTACAAAATGGATTCCTGGAGCGTTTACTCAATGAAACCCTACCTAAAAAAAAATCAAGTCACTTCCTGTATGTATTTTGGATGAGCAATGATTCAAGTTGAAATTTGAAAAACTTCAGAGTTCAAAAACATTTTTGTTAATACCTGGGACTTTAAATACAAGGAATAAAAAATAAAAATATTTGTTTTATTGTTTCTTTTCTGATACACACCCAGCACTATGCCCAAACATTGTCCAGTATTGCAAGTTGTGTTTTGGGATAAATTTATTAGTGGACAAACTGCAGGGGCCTACTTCATAAACATTATGCATCCCATGAATTGATTTCAATGATACTATCCATAATTGCTGCTCAGTATGGGTAAGCTGATGCAAACTTGGGACCCACTTGAATAAGCAGAATTTAAATCTACTCTCTTCCACTGTGTGTGATGGCTGGTCTTAGCAGGAAGTTAATTAATGTAGCCTACTTCTATACATAGTGTCAAATTACTATGGAAAATTACTATACTGTGGAAAAAAACACTATTATGGACTTTGAAAATAGCTAAGACAAAAAGAAGTTTTGCACAGAAGTTCTGAGAAGCAATGTTCAGCCATGTTTCCAATCTTAGTACTCTTTTTTCACTAGGAGGGTGGTGAAGCACTGGAATGAGGTGGTGGGATCTCCATCCTTAGAGGTTTTTAAGGTCTGGCATGACAAAACTCTGGCTGGGATGATTTAGTTGGGGTTGGTCTTGCTTTGAGCAGGAGGTTGGACTAGATGACCTCCTGAGGTCCCTTCCAACCCTAATCTTCTATGATTCTATGATTATGGTGAAGTTTTATTTAAGGTAAAAATGGAGAATATAAATTATGAACAGGATGCCTATTCTTTCAGGCAAGAAAGATCGGGATGAAATATCTCTAAGTTGTCTAGTCATTTAGGGAAATTCGGCCTTCAGTTTTTCATAACTCAAAGTCTTTTGCAACATGGCCTGAGTATGCTTTCATTCTATATATAAACTAGTGATGTTGAAGGAGATTGTCAACAACACCTAAAGAAATTAAGTGCCCAACTCCCATTGAAGTGAAATCCATGAAAAATAAGACTAATATCATACACTCTAAAGATAGCATAAAACATTGAGTGATTGGTTTTGAGGCAGCATAATGAGAATTATAGATGCAGTATTTGTGGCAGCTATACAGTTACAGTTTTCCATTCTAATGTCCTGAAGATTAATGCACTGGTGCACAGCCATTTATACCCATGAGGACTATAGGTGACCACACAATTGATTTTGGGGTACTACATGTCAAGAATATATAGAGCAGTGCATGTTTTTTTCAACATGCTACACTTGTTTAGGGAAAAAATGATAGAGTACTGTACTGTGTAATTTGAGAAAGGGCATGGCTTCAGTGTTGTCATGTCCTGACTTTCAAATGCTTACTTCTGCAACCTTAGAATTCTTTCAGTGTAGTTTTATTGATTGATATGAGAGTTTCCACTGACATACTATGTTTCATTTATGAAGAAGATGTCTTATCTCCAATTCTGGTTTGTGGTAGTGAATGATTTTGTAAGACAAAATGGATATAGATATAAAATAGAGTTCTTATCCAAGTAGAAAATTAAGATTTCTTCACAGCGCAGTAGCAATCCACCCAATTGGGCATACTATTACCTGGCAACTCTGTGTTCTTGGGGAACCAGGGCACAAAACCCCGACTCTCTCTGGCTCACCTGAATCTCGCCCCAGCCTCTGCTTGAACCAGAAACCAAAAGCAATGAAAAGGCTGTGGAAGACACACCTAAATCCCACCAAGCAAGGGTAACAATAGTATTAAAACAATTCCCTTAGCCTCATCTACATCAAAGATGTAAAAAGGAGGCATCTCAATTAACACATCGAATGGAGAACAGAAGCCTCATCTACATCGAAGATGGAACAAGAATTAGCATAGCGAATGGAGAACCAAGCTCCAAAGCAGGGACCACACTGAACTCTGGGATTGGCAAAGCAGGGACGCACTTCATGATGCACCTATACCTGATGTAAATGAACCACACCTGCAATCAGCCAGCTCTGCAGTTATCATACCATTCTAGTTATTGATATGCAAAACACTGAATGCCTGGTTGCTTTGTGAACTCCCTCAAGCAACACTGCCCATAGCCAGGAGTGATCAGCTCCTATTGTCCAGCATAAAGAAAACCACTCTGGGGTACTTCCTTGAGACATTGTTTAACCATAAACAAACCTGGTGTCTAAAAAAAACACTACCCAAGTTCAAACCCCTGTTCTGATACCTGGATCCAAATTCTGCATCAGTTCCACTGGAACTTCCCCTCTTCCTGACTGACCGTGTTGCGGGCTCTGCCTGTCTCAAGCGCTCCATACCCTAAGCTGAAAAGCCTGTCTCCTGGGAACCTCTGAGCTGCACGGAGTAGTGAGACTCCCCCCTCCCTTCTTCCCCCAACACACTCTCTCAGTCCAGGTATAACTTCCTACTTTTGTAATCAAACCTGGGCTAGCTTTCTCCAATACCCCAAATGTAATTGTGTAATATTGTAAGTGTTTGATTGTTTTTCTCTCCTTGTATGGTATTATTATTAGTATCATAAGTTTTATATATCTGGCAATAAAATAACTGTTATAATCAAGCTGGTTGCCACTCTCTCTCTCCAAACTGCATGTACTCCTTTGTGTTCTTGGTCCCTATCTTGCTGTGCAGCAACGCTTTTACCTACGCCAAAGATTCCTGGAGTGCCCAAAAATCCTATGGGGTTTGCTCATCAAGGGGGTTACTGCTAGAATAATTGTAGAGTGAAGAGGGAGGCAGCTGAGAAGTGCTTCTCTGACTAGCCTATCGAGTCCAGGGGCATATAAGAGTGGCAGTTGAAAAGTGCTATTTGGACCGAGCCTGCTCAGAAGTGTTCTCTATTCTGGTGTGGTGCAAAGGGGCACATAAGGGTGGCCGCTGAAAGCGTTGTGTCACCCAGCCTGCTGAGTTCAGGGACATATAAGGGGTCAGCTGAGAGTGCTGATAGCCCGGTCCGCTCAGATGCACTCAGTTAATCTGGAATGTGTGTGTGTGTGTCTGTGGGAGGTTTATTTGAATCTGGGGCTGGAGGAACCCAGCTCTGAAAACCTTAGGTCCTGCAGGATAGCTCCATTGGGAGGGGACTTGTAGCCATATGAACACACAAGTAACACAAGCAGTACATTAATAGAATCACACCCCGCCCCCCTTCCAAGAAGGTAACCCTAATAAATGAGCATACCCCAAGGTGATGGGCAAGTCTGGTAACAATACATAAGCCAGAAGGACAGATTTATATTGAGATATTATATTCACTGTAGTATCTAGGGGAACTTATAAATACTGAAACCTGTGATAGTGAAATAGCCAGAAAAGGGTTAAAGGGCTGTCTGCCTGTCACATGGTTCAGCAGGGACTAAAGCAATGCCTGTGTCTTTTTTCCAGGACAGAGTGAGATGCCAATGAAAAGGCTTTTGGGCCCCTACAAACAGTTTTTTCAGGGATATAGGTTTGTTTTGTGTTATTCTGTGAGTTTTGCATTTGAGTAATAAACTGTGCCCTAAAGGAAACTTAGGCATGACACTGCGCTTGTGAGGGAGTCCACAAATATTCAAAGTCCTTATCAGATGATAATAAGATTTAGATGATCATATGCTGAGGGCTGAATGGGAATTGGCCCTAAATTATATAAACACAATTCCAAGACACAGTAACAAAACTAAACCAGTGAGGGAAAATGCTCAGTGATAAATACAAGTTGAAAAATGTCAAAGAAATAATTAATCAAATGTTTGAATGAAACTGACATTAATCCTACATTGTGGCCAGAGGGTGCCATTAAAGATTTGAGGGGGGGGGAGCAATTTCAACCATGATTCCAGGAGCTATTTAGGCACCAGAACATTTTTTGCAGATAATTTAGAAATCAGCTGACAGCAGCAATGTATCTAATTCCTATATAAAGAAAGAAAATTAAATAAATATTAGACCCACACATCTCTAATACTAACATGTTCTGACATTATATGTCAAATCACTTAAGGGACACTAGTGAGGTTTAAAATTTTAATGTATATTCTTACTTTATTACAAACTCTTCAATACAACAGTTGAAACAATTGTAGAAAAATCTGGATTATTTTCTATCATTTCGGCTAATTACTTTTTGCAGTTCGCAGAGCTTGGAATAGATTCCAAGGTCAGAAGGGACCAATATGATCATCTAGTCTGACCTCCTGAACAATGCAGGCCACAGAACCTCACCCACCCACTCCTGTAATAAACCTCTAACCTATGACTGAATTATTGAAGTCCTCAAATCATGGTTTAAAGACTTCAAGGTACAGAGAATCAACGAGCAAGTGACCAATGCCCCATGCTGCAGAGGAAGGAGAAAAAACCCCAGGGCCTGTGCCAATCTGCCCTTGGGGAATTCCTTCCTGACCCCAGATATGGCGATCAGCTAAACCCTGAACACGTGGGCAAGACTCAACAGCCAGACACCCAAGAAAGAATTCTCTGTAGTAACTCAGAACCACTAAGCTGACTAACGCTCCAGTTACCAAGGTAGCTTAAGTGGAGCATTGGCAGCAGTTTATTCTGCTGCCAGCACTCCACTTAAGCTACCTTGGCAACTGGAGCATTGGGCAGCTTAATTTCTTGTCCAGTTGCTTTCCCAGCTAGAAATGCTTGTTTTTCCACCAGGCAGGCCCACCCGAGCCAACCGCAGGCCCTACCAAAAAGTAAGCTCTGGCTACACCCCTGCTGCACATATGTAACACAATTAGTAAAATAAAGTTGTTAATTTTAAACTGTGTTAAAGAAATAAAAAACTGAAATAATTATATTTTTTATGAAGTTAGCTGTTTGAATTTGGGGCCAAAGTGGTAGTCCCTACTTTAGCCTTACATTCCTACATGATGTTCCCTAAAACTACTGCTACAGTACAAGAAGCTTCATTACTAGGTAACTTAACTGGTCTTTTCCACCTCTCATGTCTATGAAGCTAAAAATTAATTTATGCAGGCTGACCCTGACTGCAGCAGACACACTCCTGAACCTTTAGAATTGCACCTCTCCCACAGGAAATGTCCTGTCTTGCAGGCAATTGCCATTTAATAATACTGAGTTCCTAAAGAAAAAAAATTATCCTGCCTTCTTGAAGCACAGGTGGATTTTTAAGGTTCCAGAAACATAAGTTTGGCCTCTTTCCTTTAAGATCTGCATTTCCCACAGACACAATTGTTAGAGAACATAATTTGTAGAGAAGATCATATAATTTGTTCAATTAATTTAGACTTTTTGTTCAGTAATTGTCTTCTTGCAGCTATGAATCTCAATGTTAATTGTTGTTCAAAATTATTTGCTAACACTTCTCAAATAATTGCTGGTCTGTAGATTGAATATTTCCTGGCAAGTGTTCAGTATTTGAAATTTGAGATGTATTCATCAGTTCTGATTGGAAAAATAGGTCACATACGATCATATCTGTTTCTTGATTGGATGATATAACTAAGAATAAAAAGCTTGGGTGAAAATATACATATCTATTAATAGAAACTTCAGTTTCCATGAATACTACCTAATATTTGTTTACAAGTTTTCCCCTTATCCACCCTGAAGGTTTGGAGGGCCAAACTTACCAGCAACATAAAAAAATACAATTCCACTGAATGTAATGGAGTTGTGCCTGTTTACATCAGTAATGATTTTTGTACACTATGAGCTTATGAGATTAAGCCTGTACATTTGGTTGATGGTAAGGAAAATTATTTTAATTAATTCTAGTGAAATTTTTGAGCTATACAACTTCTTTACATTTCAAAGAACACTTTTTTCCATACAACTTTGTGCGTCGGACTACTGGGTTTCCATCTATGTTGCTGTGACTTTCCTCCGTCCCCCTAGTGTAGCCTAAGTTACCATAGCAAGGGGAACATCAAAATACCCTTGTACTTTGAAAGTGTTTGCGGGTTAATGCCAAGCATGTGCTTCAGGAATGTCATACTAAAAGACAAGCTGAGCTAAGATAGATCTCTTCTACATAGTCCTATGAAATGTCTTAACTTAGCAACACATTTTTCCTTAAGTTTCTATCTCTCTTTCCCAGTTTATTTTTTGTTTAAACTTACACTTATGTCTCTCCTATTAACCTCTGAAGTCTCCTCATGAAATTATTTGTTGAGATACAGTGTTTCATCTATTACTTTAGATACCAATTATTTAAACCTTTACATAACAGCATACTAAAAATAAACTTCCTTTAGTAAAATTGGACCACACTACATTTGGAGAATTTGTCTATTATTTATCAGAACCCACTCTTCCTCCACAAAAAATATATGGTATCATAAATCAAAGCAATGTGAATCCACCACAGTTACCAAATTCATACTTTTGACAATAATTTGGAAAAGACAAACTTGTAATACTTAAATTTTGCAGCTGCATTCTTAAATGGCCTGAAGAAAGAAGTGATTTTCTGCATGAAAACAGAAGGCATTTTCAATCAAGAAATAATCTATATAAAAAAGAACAAATGATCATATAAAATAAATTGAACAATTTAGATATCTCCAGACAGTATGGAGAAGGCTAGAGACAGGAATTTTTCCCTGTGTCTCATTGTTAAAATGAATATTATTGCTCTAGTCACTGTTGTTGCTGAATGGAAAAGATCAGACTCCTTCATTAGAGAGAGAGAAAGAGAGAGAGAAAGGACCTTACTGACGTGATATTAACAGGAAAATTACAAGCCTGCAAAGAATGCACAGCAAAGAATGACTCCTTTCTCCAATATTTTTTATGCTTAATTTCCTCCAAACACAGAAAAATATGGTTGGATTAAAAAGCTAATTTAACTAACTAAATCCAACATCTTTCCCATTTAAAAACCAAATACTATTCATTGATTTTCAAATTACCTTCAGTAATGATAACCACTATGGGCACATAACCGTTCAGCAGAAATCCAGAACTATTCAGCTAAATATTTTATTGTGTATAGTCATTTTATTTCACCATGAAAATGTATTATTTGTGAAACCTATAATACAATTTAATTTAATTTAAATTGAATAAAATTTAATAAATACAATTTGAGAAAAGCAATTTAAGAAAAGGAAAACCAACATATGTCCTCACTGACAAAGAAAAGTTACACTTTTCTCACTATGATTCTGACATTCAATAAACTTGTACTATTTCAGAAATCAATGGCCAACCGCCTGAAAAGCTGTTTCATTAGAACCCACAAATCCAGTAAAAAATAAAAGCACTTTGTAATCATGAAAGGTCTTTTTCTCTAAACATTTGTGCCTTATAAATTAATTCAAGTGAAAATAGGATTTGACCTTTTTGTCTCTCTATGCAACAACATTCTTATAAATCAATCCTTAGAAAATCCCTAAATCCTCACAAACAGTTAATTATGTTAGGGCAAATGCAATATTGCATTTTCATTTACATTGCCCTATTTAGGGGAATGATACAGAAATTAAAGGCTTCACATCTAATTAGGGTATGGATAGGTGAGTGTTAATATATACTGTACTGTTCTACTGCCTACAATCCTCGATGCAACTTTCTATACATTCTTAACCAAATTATTTATATCTTCATATTTGATCTCATTGTGCTTCTTAAACTCTGAATTCTACACACTCTGGCCCATATTCAAGGAAGAGTTGAACAACTGTAATACTTTGGTCTAATTTTGGTTCTTGAACTAGTATGCAGATGCTGGGTGGTGTTGGTGGCCTGTAGCATACAGGAGGTCAGACTAGATGATCTGGTGGTTCCTATTGGCCTTAAACTATATGACTAACTGTAATCCTCAGACTGCTATGTTCCCAGGACCCAATCATGCTCCCAGTGGAATCAATAGAGATGCAGTCACAGCACCACTGAAGAACTGGCCTCATTGTACACTCCCATCCTGTCAAGATTATACATACTGAATGCTGGTGACATCTAAGTTGAGCAAACACCCACTCTCACTTTCTCTTGCAGTATGTCTACATTTATGGCAGCGTGTAGAGTACAGATGCTGCATGCTCAACTAGCATGAGTATAAATAATAATGTAGACGGTGAGGCCTAGCATAGGCAAGTAGAATAGAGTGTAGTGCCTTACACACCTGAAATCTAGGGTATATACACACCCAAGCTCTCTACACACCCAAGCAGTTCCTCCCATATCTACCCTGCTATTTTTACTATTTTTAGTGGGGAGACAGAGACACTACAAAGCTAAGAACATAACAATGGCCATATTGGGTCAGACAAATGGCAGTCTAGCCCAGTATCCTTTCTTCCAACAGTGGCAGATGCCAGATGCTTCAGAGGGAATGAACAGAAGAGGGCAATTACTGAGTGATCCACCTCCTGTCATCCAGTCCCATCATCTGGCAGTCAGATGCTTAGGGACATACGAGTATCTTGGCTAATAGTCATTGATAGACCTATCCTCCATGAACTTACCAAATTGCTCCTAGAGTCTACTTAGCTTATCAAGGAGAAGATTAAGGAGTGACTTGATCACCATCTATAAGTTACTATATGGTTAACATAATTTAGGTAATAGAGGACTCTTCAACGCAGCAGACAAATTGTTTTCTGAACCCAGTTATTCTTTTGGCCTTTACAACATTCCCTGGCAATGAGTTCCACAAGTTGACTGTGCATTGTGTGAAGAAGTAATTTTTGTTTATTTTAAACCTGCTGCCTATTAATTTCATTAGATGATTGCTAGTTCTTGTGTTATGTAAAGGAGTAAATAATACTTACTTATTCACTTTCTCCACACCATTCATGATTTTAAAGACCACTATCATATCCCCTTCCCCCCCGAGCTATCTCTTTTGCAAGCTAAACTGTCCTAGTCTTTTTAATCTCTTCTCAGTGGAAGCTGTTCTATACTCCTAATCATTTTTGTTGCCTTTCTCTGTACCTTTTCCATTTATAATATATTTTTTTTGAGATTCATGCAGTATTCAAGGTGTGAGCATACCATGGATTTATATAATGACATCATGATATTTTCTGTCTTATTATCTATCCCTTTCCTAATGATTCCAAACATTCTTTTAGCTTTTTTGACTGCTGCTGAGGGGACAATTTCAGAGAACTGTCCACAATGACTTCAAGATCTCTTTCTTGAGGGTAAAAGGTAATTTAGACCCCATCATTTTGTATGTATAGTTGGGATTATGTTTTCCATTGTGTATTACTTTGCATTTATCAACATTGAATTTCATCTGTCATTTTGTTGCCCAATGACACAGTTTTGTGAGATCCCTTTGTAACCCTTCACAGTCAGCTTTGGACTTAATTATCTTGAGTAATTTTGTAGTGTCTGAAAACTTTGCTACCTTACTGTTCACCCCCTTTCCCAGATCATTTAGGAATATGCTGGATAACACTGCTCCCAGTACAGATCCTTGGTGGACCCTGCTATGTACCCCTTTCCATTCTGAAAACTGACCATTCATTCCTACCCTTTGTTTTCTGTCTTTTAACCAGCAGTTACAAGCCAGTTGCAGAGGCAGCAGCAGCAGAGGCATTCCTCAACACCTGACTCCCATCTCCTTGGGGTGGGATGCAAACCATGTCGATGCACATTTGAATAGATGGGCCTTCACTAACCAAGGACACCCAACTGTGAGTGGGGTGCAGCAGAGGGAGAGGGGAGTGATGTGTTAAAGGGACATTCATTCATCAGACTTCCCCACCAGCAGGTGGGAAACTGAGGTAAAGGACACTGCCCAAAGCACTGTGAGGTCAGGTTTGCTTCTGGTCATTTGCTTTTGAATGTGATTGTGATGTTTCCTCAAATGAATGCTTGGTTCCCTTTCCATTTCAATAAAAGTTCTCTTTATTATACAGATGCTTAGTGCTTGCAAGTGAGGAAGTATTGCCTCTTATAGGTGCCCAGGAAAGATGTTTAGTTTTCCTTGGATTACCAGGCAGAGGCTCAAGCTGGTTCTGTTTTGTATTGTTAAGTGGAACCCCCAGATATTGAACCTGGCCCTTGTTGCTGCCAACTCCATCTGGCAGAAGGATTACATGTACACTATTTTCTCTTCTCTACAGACCGCTAAAAGTAGATAGACAGAAGTGGCACATGAAGGTGCAGTTATTGACATTTTACACAAGCATCTAAAGATAAGTCTGTATCTCACTCAAAATTGGAGAGAGCAATACTTATTTTAGAAACCTCCACTGAAATTGCAACCATGGATGGTTAGATGGTCCAGTCCTACCAGTTA
Source organism: Emydura macquarii macquarii (assembly GCF_026122565.2). Lineage (NCBI taxonomy): Eukaryota > Metazoa > Chordata > Testudines > Chelidae > Emydura > Emydura macquarii. The sequence goes on from NW_027130457.1 coordinate 305,336, forward strand.
CTGCTCCTGTTAGGGAGGAGAGGCTGACAGCTCCTGTATTACTTAATGGTTTAAATATTAAGGGCTGGATTTGTTCATTCATACTCATGCTGAGTAGTATCTTTGACTCCACAAATAGTTCTTAATTTCACTGGGACTCCTCATGGGGTAAAATATTGTTCATTGTAGGGTGGCAGAATTTACCCTTGAATGTTTAAACTAAGTAGCTGTTTCACAGCCCATTCCCACATTGCTGACGTAATTCCTACTAAAATTGATGGAAATTTTGCCTGCACAAGTCCTGAAGGAATAAGTCCCAAAGCTGAAGTTTTTAAATATTCAAAGCATACCATAGAGCTCAGAAACCACAGAGTGCAGGCCTCATGACCAATTCTGCATTAATTACCACTGAAAAACCTAGTTTCCAAGAGGATCTTTGTGAGTGCAAAGAATGCAGGATCAAGCCTTGATGTGATGTATAAAAAGAATTCAATGAGTTTAAAGTAATTTTGGGTGCTACATCTGCCACAGAGTCTCCCTGGAAAATTATTTGTGGCTTGACAGTCACATTTTCCTATTGTTTAAAATGCTTTTCTCTAGCCTGGTACCATGTGAAAGTTCCACAAAAAGAAAGGGGAAACTAACTAAATGATTGACTGCAGAGAGAAAACAGTGAAATTGTCTATACCGTCAAATGCACAAAATGCTGGAAAAAAAGATACCTTTCTTTAATCTCTTTCTGTTATAGTAATCTTAAATGCTGCCTGTTAACAGTAACAAAATACTTTCAGACAGAAGTCTGATTTTGTTTTTAGTTGATAGTTTCCCTTTAGAAGTTTTCTTTGCATAGAGGGATCAGTCTTGACTGAGGGCTACTAAGATATTTAGCTAGAAGTAATGGTTTTCAGATTTCTGCACTGCAGCATATGGTGGTTTTCAATTCCATGGCAAGTCAGTTTGGAAGCAGAAGCCATTTTATTCTTCAGCACAAGAACATGGTGCTTTGCAAGACAAGCTAATAAGCTTTCTGCTTGTATAATACTAATCTCTTGTTTTTGTGTTGGTGTCCTTGGAGGCTAAATAATATTCTTGTAAACATAGGAAGCTTTTAGCCTAGGCAAAAACTAAAGGAGAATGTTTAATTTTTTTGTAAACAGATGGATTAAAATTAATAACACCCCAAAAAAGGACAGAGTGGATTTCTCTGAGTTACCAATAGAACAAACATCTTACAAGGTTCAGAGTCCTACAGGCTAAAACCAAAGAATAAGTCTTCCTCTTGTTCTTTAAAAAGTAGGGTAGAGCAAACTTGAAGCTTCCCTACTTCCATGTCATGAGATTAGTAATAAAAAGGAAAGACAGAAAGAAAGATCCAGTAAACCAGATCTCAATAGGGATAACTACTGCCCAAAATGGCTAATCACTAGCCTGGGAGGAGGAGGGGGAGAAGCTTCAGATTGCAGAAAAACGCAAAACTAAAAAAATGAAAAGAGCATGTTCATAATGCAAGATCAACACAATTGGGACTAGGACACAATGAATAAACTCATACAACATATGTAATGTAAGATAGCACTGAACCTTGATCATCAGAGATCCAATATTCCTTTGTACTTACCTTGCTTGAGTTTATGGGAAATAATACAGTTACTTTCTTGCAGGCTGGTTTCAATTGCCCCGTCCCTAAGGAAAAAAAGAGGGGTTCTTTAACACATGCCCCACAACAACATCAGCTGGAAAGATGACACATTTCACAAGAGCTGTGGGCATTTAAAAATAAAAGTCCATCCTTGTAAACATGAAACACTAATACAACAATATTTGCTAGAGTATGCAAATAGCTAATTCCTTGGCCACATACCTATTGTCAGAAGGCATTGTTTGAAATAGCCCTGTTTGCTAGGTTATATGAAATGACATATGTCTGAACCCAGAAGGCTGAACAGCAAACAATGCCCTGTCGTATGATATGACATATGTATGCACCCAGGCTATAGAGACGCCACATTATTAAGGGCTCTTTTGACATAACAGATGATCTCTATATTTATATAGTACCTTTAAAACATTTTCTGCTTCTTTAAACCTCCTCATTGTAGGAAAGTGCAACAGTAGCTACAGGAAGACAGCAAAAAGCTTCTGAAACATTATCCTAATCTATATTGCTTTCTTCTGGCCCCTCGACATATTTCTTTGTATATTCTATCATTCTTTTGTAAGGAAGTGAATGTAGGACTTGATATGTTTCAGAATTGTGTGCAACCTCTACTGCAATTATAGTTGCCTTACTGATGCCATTTATATGATCACTGTCACTTTCTGAAATGATCCAGTAACAAAGATTATGTAGTAGATATTTTTGATAACAAAGATACCGTTCAACTGCACCTGGTTATATATTGTAGCTTCCTCACAAGCACAGAAGAAAGAACTAAGATGTCATTGAGGAATACCAGATAATATTAAATGATTCAGTCCTCTTACACCAAACAAAAAAAATACAAACTGGCTCTAAAAATATATTCTTCCTTCTATCTCTCTTTAAGATAACCTATAAGAGTAATGTGTAATGAACTATGCCATTTAAATGGCTAAGTCAGATTTAATCATTGGTAGCACATTACTGGGGATTGGAAACCACAAAAACTGTGTAAATTTTCAAGGCTAAAAGCCCTCCTAAAATAAAAGCATGAGAAAGTGGTTAATTTCACACAGAACCCTTAATCAAATATTGCTGTATAGTGAATGACCTTCACTGCAATGCTTATATTGTATATTTCTGTAAACTCATACAGACACACGCACACCCTCTCCCTTCCACATGGCCCACTTAAACCTGTCATATACAGAATAATGAAGATTCTGCTTTGACTTGATATGGAAGATACCGGCTCACTGGCAAGCTTTTGGATACTTTCTCCACTACAGTGTATGGCACATTCTGCTAGAAAATTCTACTATGAAAATGCAACAGTATTGTAGAACCACATGATGATGCTTGATTGAGTGGTTTCACAAAGGAGGCAGAAACTGGGTCAAGCTCCTTACTCCCTTGAACACCCCACCCGCCTTGGACCTAGCACTTGGTCCCTATGACCCATTCTTTACCCTTCCCTCGGGACACTGCATGGGCTGGAACTCACTCAACTCTCATGGGGTCATGTGCTGGGTCCAACCATCCTCGAGACCCAATACATGACTCTAGTTACCCATTCTCCCCCCACCAACCAGGGACACATTATGGGGCAGGAGCTCCCCACAAACTTCAGAGGAAGTTAATGGAAAAATAAATTATATAAGAAAAATTGGAGCTGTCCCTCTGATAATAAAGTGAGGTCATGGTGAGTGAGCTACTGCAGGGGCTAAAGTGTTTAGTGAGCATGCTACTGCTGCAAGAGAAAGCTGGCCTGTAGCTGGGCACTGAGGACAATTCTGTCTGCAAGAAGCTCCTATAGCAAAAATCTTGTATCCTGGAATAAACAATCCTTTCTTTTTGAAAAACTGAATTTTATGATTAAGGGTGTAACAATTGCACTTAATACAATTTGTTTTTTGTTAAAAATGCTAGAAAATAAAAAATTGCAACCACAATTATTTAAACTGCAAGCACTCAGAAATTAGGAAATGTCAGCTTCACTGTTGTCTATGCAACCTTAATTCAGCTTCCTTATTCATATGCATTATGACAGTAGGTGAGGATCCACAACAGATTAAAATTAAAGTTGCTCAGGAAAATGTAAATAAGCAGTTTCCTAACTTGTAAATCCTAGATTTTGCAACCTAAATAACATTATTCTAATACAGTTTTTTGTATGTGAGATACAAGCATGTCAAGCTTCGAGTTGTACTTGCACTGGCTAGTGTTCCACTGCCTTTTCTGAAAGAAATATTAGAGATGTTCAAGTGTCCATTTGATCCTGTTTCCTGGAATGGCTATCGCACAGACAGCATCAAAATTCTGACACACCATGCAACAGAAAGCAGTGATATGCATATATGCTGATCATATATGAATGTGCTTTCCACATTGTTTGGAGGTTGAGAAGTACTGCTCGAATGCAGTGAGATGTGGATAATTTTGTAGTATTTGAGGATGGATGTAAATAGGAGACATGCAACTCAGAGATTGGTCTAACCTTTTTATTACTGACCTTGTCACAAAAAGTGGGAGTGTGCTAATAAAGTTTGTGGATGACACAAAGTTGGGAGCTACTGTAAATACAGAGAAAGACTGGGATATCATACAACAAGATCTGGATGACCTGGTTAACTGCAGTAATAGAAATCGGATGAAATTTAATACTGGAAAGTGCAAGGTCATGCACTTAGGAATCAAAACAAGAACTTTTGCTATAAGCTGAGGATGCATCAGTGGGAAGTGACAGAGGAAGAGAAGGACCTGGGCATATTCGGTCATCATAGGATGACTATGAGCTGTCAATGTGATGTAGCCATGAAAAAAGCTAATGCGGTCCTAGGATGCATCAGGAGAGGTATTTCCTCATCTGGAATACTGGGTGTAGTTCTGGTCTCCATGTTTAAGAAAGATGAATTTCCAACTGGAACAGGTGTAGAGAAGGGTTACTAGCATGATCCATGGAATGGAAAACCTACCTTATGAGAGGAGACTCAAAGAGCTTGTCTCGTTTAGCCTAACCAAAAGAAGGCTGAGGGGAAATATGATTGCTCTCTATAAATACATCAGTGGGATAAATACCAGAGAGGCAGAGGAGTTATTTAAGTTCAGCACCAATGTGGACACAAAACAAATGGATATAAACTGGCCATCAGAAAGTTTAGACTTGAAATTAGATTAAGCTTTCTAACCATCAGAGAAGTGAAGTTCTGCAACGGCCTTCCAAGGGGAGCAGTGGAGGCAAGAAGCTTAGCTGGCTTCAACACTGTGTTTGATAAGTTCATGGAGGGGATGATATGATGGGACAGCCTAATCTGGCAATTGACTGATCTTTGACTACTGACGGTAAATATGCCCAATGACTTGTGGTGGGATGTTAGATGGGATGGGTTCTGAGTTACTACGGAGAATTTTTTCTGGGTGTCTGGCTGGTGAATCTTGCCCACGGGTCACTTGCTGGTGAATTATCTGTACCTTGAAGTCTTTAAATCATTATTTGAGGACTTCAGTAACTCAGTCTGAGGTTAGGGGTCTATTACAGGAGTGGGTGGGTGAGGTTCTGTGGTCTGCATTGTGCAGGAGGTCAGACTAGATGAGCATAATGGTGCCTTCTGACCTTGTAGTTTATGAGTCTATGAACTGCCTCTGGAGAACATATAGTCAAAGCAACACTAAAAGATGACCATATACTGTGACATCCTTAACCTGCAACTTCATGGGCTTTGAATGTTTGATACCACTTTATATATTTAAAGAATTTTTTTTACTATAAAATCTAAAGATTCATCTATAGATACATTAATATTTGAAACTTGGTTTATCTTTCTCTGAAAGAACCATAGAATCATAGAATATTAGGGTTGGAAGGGACATCAGGAGGTCATCTAATTTAACCCCCTGCTCAAAGCAGGACCAACTCCAGCTAAATCATCCCAGCCAGGGCTTCATTAAGTAGGGCCTTAAAAACTTCTAAGGGTGGAGATTCCACCATCTCCCTACATAATCCATTCCAGTGCTTCAACACTCTCCTAGTTAAAAAGATGTTCCTAACATCCAATGTAGACCTCCTCCCACTGCAACTTGAGACCATTCCTCCTTGTTCTGTCATCTGCCACCACTGAGAACAGCTTAACTCCATCCTCTTTGGAACCCCTTCAGGTATTTGAAGTCTGCTATTAAATCCCCCCCTCACTCTTCTCTTCTGCAGACTAAATAAGCCCAGTTCCCTCAGCCTTTCCTCATAAGTCCTGTTCCCCAGCCCCCTAATCGTTTAAGAGGTTAATGCCCATTTTATGTATAAAAGTTCAGTACATGTATATTTGTTACATTAAGATAAAGAAAATTACATTTTACACATACACACACACATTTAGAACTACCCACACACTGAAGGGCTTTGCAGTGAGGCTAACAGAAGTTTAATCATTATTCTGCTTTGTCAATAATGACAACTGGTTCACGAAGAGCTTCCTAAATATTGCCAAGGATACTGACTCACCTGCTCCTCCCTACAGCACAGCCATTTCTTTACACAGATTCACAGAGTAAAAGGCCAGAAGGGACCACTGTGATCATCTTGCCTGACCTCCTGCATAACACAGGTCATAAGATGTCCCTGAATTAATTTCTGAGTCAAGTCCAACAGCACTGGTTGAACTAGAGCACATCTTTTAAAAAAACATCCAATCTTGATTTAAAGTTTCCATTAATGGATAATCTCCTAAAATCCTTGCTAAGTTATTTCAGTGGTTAACTATCCCCCCTGTTAAATATGTGTACCTTCCGCTTCCAGCTACTGGATTTTCGTTACACTTTTGTCTGCTGTGATGAAGAGTCCTCTACTATCTAAATTATGTTAACCATATAGTAACTTATAGATGGTTATCAAGTCACTCCTTAATCTTCTCTTTGATAAGCTAAGTAGACTCTAGGAGCTCAGTCTATCACTATAATACATCTTTTCCATCCTTTAATCTTTCTTGTGGCTTTTCTCAGAACCCTCTCCCATTTATCAACATTCTTCTTGAACTATGGACACCAGAACTGAAGAACACAGTACCTCAGCAGCAGTCATACCACTGTCAAACACAGAGGTAATGCTTATAAATCCAAAAATGGCATTATCCCTTTTAGCCACCATGTCTCACTGCAAGCTCTTGTTCAGCTGATTTCCACCACAACTCTTATGTCTTTTTCAGAGTCTCTGCTTCCCAGGACAGAGTTCCCATTCTGTAAGTATGGCCGACATTCTTTGTTCCTAGATGTAGATGTATGGCCTTGCATTTGACATACTGAAACACATATACTCTTGATTTTGCCAGTTTACCAATTCCTTCAGATCTCTTTACATCGGTGACCTGTCCTCTTCATTATTTACCACTCCCCCACTTGGTCATCCACAATTTTTTATCAGTAATGATTTTATATTTTGTTCTAGATCCATCGATATATATATTAAATAACTTAGGACCATGAACCAGTTCCTGCAGGACCCCACTAGAGCCATACCTTCTAGATGATGACTCCCTGTTTACGATTACATTTTGAGACTGCTCAGTTAGCTAGCTTTTAATCCATTCGTCTTATGCCATGTTGATTCAGTATTGTTCTAGTTTCTTAATCAAAACATCATGTGGTACCAGGTCAAATGCCTTACAGAAATTTAAGTAAATTACATCAACACTATTACATTTATAAGCAGAACTTGTACTCTGATAAAAAAAAATCGAGTTAGTTTGACAAGATCTATTTCCCTTAAAGCCATGTTCATTGCCAATAGTGATATTACTCTCCTTTAATTCTTGATTAGTCAAGATTTCCACTATTTTGCCTGGGATCAAAGTCAGGCTGACAGGCCTATAATTACTTGGATCAACACATTTACCCTGTTTAAATATTGGCACAACATTAGCTTTCTTCCAGTCATCTGAAACTTTGTCAAGTTTCCAAGAGTTATTGAAAATCAGCATTAATGGTTCAGAGAGCTCCTCAGTCAGCTCTTTAAAAATTCTTGGATGCAAGTTATGCGGACCTGCTAATTTAAAGATGTCTATCTTTAGAAGCTGCAGCTTAATATCTTCATTAGTTACTGTTGAAATGGAAAGCATTTAAGAATTTAACATATATGACTACATCAGCTGTCTTTTTCTCAAATACAGAACAGACATTTGTTGAACACTTGTCTATCTGCCTTATTATTTTTATCTAATAATGCACTAACATTTTTAGGTCTCCTTTTGTTCCTGATATACTTGAATCCTCCTTATTGTCCTTAGCTCTGCTAACCAGAGACTGTTTCCTGTGTCCTTTTGCTTCCCTTATCAATTTTCTACAATTTCCAGCTTCTGTTCATTGCTATCAAATTCCACTTTTTCCATTTGTTATATAAACAATTGTGAGCCAAATCATTGGGGAGAAAGAATTTAAACAGAAAAATGTGAACAATAATTGAATTATTCAAGAGCATTGTATAAATGTCCTAAAAGTCACAAAAAAGAAAGAAGCTACCCTGTACTGGCTAAAAAAATCCCAGAAACAAAAGAGGCTGGCTTATATGAGATGCAGAAGCAACAATAAAGTGTACTTTTCAATCCTTTGTTTGTCAGACTTATTGAACCAAGTCAACCCAGTATATATTATTTCCCCCAGGGATAACACTTCCACAGACTTGTAACCTGCCTAAGAGATTTGCATTAATTACTCCTCAGTGAGTTTAGTTCTTGCACTGAGCCAGAATACAATCACTAGCCAGTCCATAAAGATATATATAAGATTTACAATATTGATACTGATATTCTATATCCATATCATCTATGTCTATAGCATCTCCCACATCTCAGTGTAACAGTCTTTGAATATTCCATGCATCTAACGCAGCATGTCTGGCATTGATTTCATCAGCAATTTTAGGGACATGGCTTTTCACTGCTTCTAGTAATTAAAACACAAATTTAATCCTCCATTAAAGCTGAACTTTAAAGGTACAAAGTTATTTTTGTCTCTGCCCTTTATGGCTCCCTTATGTTGTGAAAAGATGGCTCCAATTTTGGTGGGAGGTTCTGTTTTAATATTACATTAGAAATATCAGGCTTTGTTAGATTAAATTTGTAATAAGTATGAACTGATCCTTTGGCCATCTGTTGGACCTTTTTTATGCTGAAACCATAAAAAGCAATACATTTGTATGTTTGCAGACTTTTGTCTGGATGTTGATAATTGTTTATTCATTTAAATGGCCTGCTCATTGCATTATTATCTTTTTCTTGACAAGTCCCTCTTTTTTTTTCTGTTCAAGGACATGGACAATGATATAATAGGAGGCTGGAACCTTAGATGCAGCTCTCCTAGGTTTTGAATGAGAAGAGAAGGGAATCCTAGTGCTAGACAAGACAATGTAGAATTGCTGTATGAATATATTAAATATAGGACATTAACCTAAGATTAAATAAAAAGACATTATAACCTACTAAGAACTTTAATGTCTTATAGCAAGCACATGCTACCAAGGATAGTGTTTATTACCATAAGTAGCCTCTTTGAAGTAAATGGCACATCTAAGGCTTTAGAAAAGCAGTGTTATGTAGCAGTTCAGAGCCTGTGTAACTCTGCGGTGGAGCTCAGATAACAACCTTTTTACTGGGATCCCACCACTTTGTTTGCAAATGTAGCATATATGAGGCCTCAAAGATGTAAGTAGATCTTACACCTTAAGATCTTAAGTAGTCCAGTGGATTTAAATATTCACTTTTGTGGGCCTCTTTCATCTGGGAATGAAGACAAGGCTCTTCACCTATTATACTGTGACCAACTCAGACAAGGAAGAATTTTTATTAGGTAGAAGAAAAAGGATGAAGAAGCAAATTTCTCTCTCATCTTTTAAGTCTTGATGAGCTTGCAAAGTCCAGCTTTTCGTTCACAGTTTATCACAGATTCACGAGTCAGAGATGGAAAGGGCATATGAAATCATTTAAGCCCTCTCTTGTTAAAATAGATACATGTGCTTGCGTTTATGCACATGAGTAATCTCATTGACTTCAACACACATGAAAAGTTAAGCATGTGTATTTGTTTCCAGCATGTGGGAAGGGAGGGCATAGTCTTTCCCCTTGCCAGTGAAGGACTGTTAAAAATAATGGTAAAGGGAGGAATTGGGGAAAGTCTGAGTCAGTCTGAAATTTTTCTTTCAACTGATAGCTAAACAAAGGACTTTTAGGGTGCTCTTTAGAGTATGAGTTGCCATTCTTTCAGTGAAAGAATATGGACAGAAGAGAGTTTATTTTTCCATAACTCCAAATGTTACATAGTAGACTGGATCCAAGGTTAGCTTTCAACACTGTGGTGTCCTTGTAAGCCTTGACACATCCTTCAACTTTAAAGTTCTGGAACATTCAATTTGTATAGAAGTCTTCCAATAATTTAATGTTAAATAAAATAGCAATTTTTTTCACATGAAAAGCCAATCCACATGAATATACTCTTTACAGAATTTTGTCCTCCTCTTATGTCCTGTTGGACTTTGTTTGATGACCCAAGTTAAGTATTGAGAGACTAAAGCCACAGGCTGTTCATGTGAAGGCTGACATACAGTCAGTGAAGGACAACCCCGCATGGTATTGTAAACAACCTCTCAGCAAATGAATCTAATGATGAAAGAATTCTGTAAGCCACCAAAGCCTGCTCTGGAACAGAGAAGCTACTTTGCAAGTTTGTATATCAAGAATTAGTCCAACAACAAAGTGAGTATTTCAAATAAAATGTAATGCTTTATTGTATCTATTATTTTAATTATTGTTTTTGTGTTGCTTGCCAAAAATGTACTTTAAAAATAGTGCAAGCTGATTGTCAACAAAATAAATTTTAGAAGTTGTCATTTCTAGTGCATTTTGCCTGGCATTTCTTTGATCATACATTTCTCATTTCACAATGGAAAACAAAGCCATATATGGAAATAATAAGCAGCATTTAAATTGTTCATTAAGCATCTCAACCCAAAAATATTCTCATAAGTGGGAGCTGAACGTCAAAAGAGTGTTGTATAGCTATATTAATTAGAGGAAACTAACCTACACAGTCCAGCAGACTTAACACTGAAAGTTGTTATCTACTGGGAACTTAAGTTAGAAGTTTCCTAAAATCATAGCACATTCTATGTAGCATTAGATTCTTCTTTTAAAGGTTACTTCCCACATAAGCAGTGTGCAATTACTCCATCTGCCACCCCTACAGCACTACAGTACTGTCAAGAGTGCCATATGTGGATAAGTCAGGCTGTTGCCCTATTTATCTAATATACATATATAAAAAAACTATCTTGTGGAACCTGTGAAATAAAATGTCAGTATCACTCAACAGATCCCAAAATATGTTAACTATGTTTGTTTGTCTGCTTTCCTATTAAATAGGGTTAAATAAAAAGTGTTGAACAGTTAATAAGAGTCCTGATAGTTACAAAGCTCAGGAGGAACTAGCCAGTTTACAATGGCAGCAGGAGTTAATCATGACATCTTATCCACTTACACTGTATTGTTTCCCAGTAACTATGCAGTTAACTCAGGTTACCAGTTTAGATCTAGCTGCTCTGTTATAGACTTATATAAGCCATTTCTGTACTGACTTGGACCCAGTGTGAACTTACTGCAATCAAGAAACTTTCATTTGTAAATCAAGACAAGTTTTGACCCAAAGTATTTCTGAAATTTTGGATCATTTTAATTATATCTTTTTTAGAACTGTCAGCAAAGCTCTATAGCTACGAAAAGTATTATCAAACTTATTGTGTATTTTGTGTCCTGCCTAATTGCTTAGGTTGCCATAGCAACAGAGCCTAGCATGTTGCCATAGCAAGAGAGTTAGAATATTAGGGGATAGCTCAGCCAGTTCTGGCTGTTTTCACTGGTAGTTCAATAAAGACTTTCCATAGGTTTACATCTCTCTGTGTTCTATGCTGATTGCTCTCTGAATACAAGTAATTTCCAAGGATTTAACATAACAAAAGTGGCAACGAGGATGACGGACCTGTGTTACACCAGAAAGAAGCAAAAGTAAATGTAAGAAATACCTTTTGCTGTTCTGGAGACAGGGTTGTTTTCACTGACTGTGAAACTGAAAGCAAAGCAGGCTATGCTTTGTGCTGAGGGAAAGTCAAGCACACAAACCAGGAAGGGAGAAGAAACAAAAGCAGTGATAGTGAATGGAAATCCCCAGCAATTGTGAGTGAATGACCCCTACACACATGAATAAAAGACACTAAAAGACAAGAGGGGAAAAAAAGGCAGCAATGGCTTACCTGGCCCCTGGGATCTTTGGATGAGACTCTGGAGCAATGGAATTCATATATTGAGCATTTTCAGTTTTTTGTTATTGCAAATGAAATTACAGATGCAAAGAAGGTGTCAATTTTCTTAAGTGTCATGGGAGCGAAAACCCATAGTTTACTGCACAGTTTAGTGCACCCTGATAAGCCAGAGACAAAATCTTATAGTGACATTGTGAAAATCCTGCAGGCACATTTTTCTCCAAAACCGCTGGTAATTGCAGAGAGATTTAGGTTCCACAAAAGGAATCAAGAAGAAGGTGAAACAATTGTGCAGTTTGTAGCAGCTCTGAAGAAGCTTACTAAGCACTGCGACTATAATGATGTTAAATGACACCCTGTATGATAGGTTAGTGTGTGGTCTGCACAATGAAGCAATACAGAAGTGCCTATTGATAGAGACCCAGCTCACCTTGCAGAAGGCCATTGTAGTCTCTATGGAGTCTCTATGGAGCTGGCAGCAAAAGAAGTATAACAGCTCAGTGAATCGACCAGACTGCATAAGGTGTCACAAGACCCTACCGGCAAGACAGTGGAGAGCCGGGAATGTTATGGCTGAAGAAAGCCTGGTCACCATGCATCAGAATGCTGGTGTAAAGAACTAGTGTGTCGACACTATGGCAAAAGGGACATAATGAGCATGCCTGCAAACAAAAGAAAGAAGAGTCAAACAAAACAGACAAACTGGAGAAAAAGAAGCCTGCTGTCTGGCAGACCAAAAAGGAAAATCTGCATGTGGTAGAGCAGACTCAGGATGATCAAAGTGACACCCAGTCAGAAGAAGTGCCATTCCACGTCTTGTCCATGGCAGTTGGCTCACATGAATACTAGGAAACCCAGCTGTTGGAAGGTAAACCTGTATGCATGGAACTGGACACCAGTGCAGCAGTTTTGCTGGTCTCAGACACTGTGTATAAAGAGAAATTAAAGCATCTCCCGCTTAAGCCAACAAAAATTATTCTGAAAACATACACTGCAGAAGCTGTACCCATGTTGGGCACTACTGATGTTAAGATGGAGCTTAATGGACAGACTGCCTTCCACCACAAACAGAAGCAATTTAGCAATTACCCAGCCTTAATTGGAAGATCATGGCTTAGGAAGATCCAGCTGAATTGGGCAGAAGTGCACAGGATAGCTAAAGAAGAAACCGGTCTGACAGCAGTATTAAAGAAACACACTGCTGTTTTTGGAGAGGATCTGGGAAGCCTGAAGGGAATCACTGTGAAATTGCACATTAAGCCTAGCAGCCAACCAAAATGTCTGAAAGCCAGAACTGTGCCATATGCCATCAGGCCAAAAGTTGAAGCGGACCTGGAGCACTTGGTCAAAAATGGAGTCCTAGTACCAGTTACCCACAGCCAATGGGCAACCCCAATCTTTCCAGTATTGAAGAAAGATGGCTCCATTCGGATTTGTGGGGATTTTAAGGTCTCTGTTAACTCAGTGTTGTGTGCAGATCAATACTCTCTTCCCCGCATTGATGACCTCTTCACTGGCTTGGCTGGTGGACAAAAGTTCAGCAAGATTGATCTGAGTCAGATGTATTTACTTTTCACAGACCATTGACCTCTAACATCCATTTTTGGACCACGCACAAGCATTCCACCGTTGGCTACAAGTCACATGCAAAGATTGGCATTGTTTTCCACACATACATATGAGATCAAATATCAGAGATCCACTCTGCACTGCAACGCAGATGGTCTCTCAAGACTGCCTTTAACAATTAAACATCAAGATATTGGCCAGAAAGAAATCTTCTACTTTGAACAGGTAGAGAACACACCCATCACTGCTACTCAAGTAAGGGAAGGAGGGAAATTCGCGTTGACCCAGTACTGTCCCAAGTTATGCACCTAGTGATGCATAGGACATCTCTACGGGACTCTCAGATCTCACCCGACCTTCGTCCCTTCACGTCTAGGAGGATGGAGTTATCAATCAATTCTGGTTGCTTATTGTGGGGAACGTCCGTCATTATTTCACCACCACTGAGACTGCAGATGTTGGAACAGCTACATTCAGGTGACGGTGGAATAGTGCACATGAAAGAAATTGCACAAAGCTACTTTTGGTGGCCTGGCCTGGACAGTGCCATTGAAAAGAAGGCAAGAGCTTGTACTTCATGTCAGAGTGTGAGAAATGCCCCTCAGTTAGCACCTCTGCACCCATGGGACTGGCCTGAAAACCCGTGGCAGTGCATTCACGTTGATTTTGCCAGCCCATTTGAAGGAAGCATGTTCCTGGTTGTTGTTGATGCCCACTCCAAATCGCCGGAAGTCTCTGTAATTCCATCCGCTACTTCTGAAGGTACTATCCAGAGACTGCATGAGATCTTTAGTCATTTCGGTCTTCCAGAACAACTTGTGAGTGACAACAGACCGCAGTTCATCTCTCAGGGTTTGATAATTTCATGTAAGCAAATGGGATACATCACATCACTTCAGAACCGTATCATCCATCCACCAATGGATTAGCAAAAAGGTTTGTGCAGACAATGAAACAAGCTTTAAAATCTGCATGGGGACATGCATGCATTCAAAAGCATCTGGACACCTTCTTACTGTCCTATAGAAACATACCTCATGCTACAACCAAAGCGTTTCTGGCCTTTCTAATTATGGGATGACAGCTGTGCACCTGCTTTGATCTGCTGAAAACCTGCAAAGCACAACAAGTTGTGCAACGTCAACAGCAAAGCCAAGTCATCAGATGTTCACACAGCGCAAAAGACCAAACCTTATGTCCTGGACAGCCTGTCTTAGCTCAAAGCTATGCTTCTGGAGCTCAGTGGGTCCCTGCTACAGTCATCGCCCAAACAGGACCTGTTTCCTACACTGTCCAGACTGCAAATGATCTCACCAGGTGGCAGCGTGTAGATCAGTTGTTGCCAGGTCATACAAGTTCCAAGGCCACATCTCCAATTGAACTGGCTGACTTCACCATTGCAGGTCAGATATCCTCGATTCAAGAGTCACCTGTTCCTGACTCCCCTCCTCCATCCACCTCTGCAGCAGATACAGCCCCCTCATCTGTTCGAGCAGATACAGCATCCTCACCTGTTCGAGCTACGAGTCCTGAGCCCATTGTTAGACCCACATCAATAACACCTTCCGGTGTATGAACACCAGAAGTCCACCGTAAGCCACCTAGAGACAGAAGGCCTCCTCATCAGCTGGATCTTTAGGTAGGGCAAACCCACATTTACAGGGCAGAATAATCCCTGGGAGTTTAGCCAGGAAATGAGGCAGTCTACCCTCATTCCCTAGTTTACTGATTGTTCTGTTAAATGGGCATTTTCATTAAGGGGGGAGGAATATGTTGTGTATTTTGTGTCCTGCCTAGTTGCTTAGGTTGCTGTAGCAACAGAGCCTATCATGTTTCAATAACAACAGGGTTAGACTATTAGGGGATAGCTTAGCCGGTCCTGGCTGGTTTTAGTGTAGTTCAATAAAGTCTTTCCATGGGTTTACATATCTCTATGTTCTGTGCTGTTTTTTCTCTGAACACCAGTAATTTCCAAGGATTTAACATAACAAAACTAGAAAGTTACATTAGTCTTAAATGCCTATTTTCATAAAATTATTTTAAATTAAGCATGACTGCAGGCCCTCTCTCTATCTGCAAAGTGTCTCTCATTCTGAGAGAGAAAATACACAGGCACACACCTAGATGAAACTTCTGAGTGTAAAGTATTTTTATTAAGCTTTGCACCTAGATATATTACAGGTCAAATTACTGGAACAAATTACATCTGAAAGCAGGAGCTCTGATGCTAAGCTTTACTAAGAGTACATGCAGATTTTATACGGACAGACTCTAGCTCCCTCTGCTCTCAGCAGTTGCCTCTCTCTGATTGAGGCGTTGTAGCCGGAAATTTTTGTCTTGAGTTATTTGGATCTGCTAGGCAGAATTATCAGGTGAAAAGGGTTGTAGAAAAGCCTCAAAAGGGGGTTTAAAAAAATTCTGAGATTGATGGATTGAATATTTGGGTAATTGAAAAGAGTGGTATCAGTATCAGGACATTATACAACACTTAGAATAATGATTAGTTTTAGGAATAGGATTCTTTGATAAGAATAGAGCGAACTACCATACTAGCAATTTTTAGGGTTAACACCATACTCTAAATTCTCTTGGTAACAGAGTCATTCCCTAAACATAATCTTTATAGAAACAAAACATGATGTCATATATTGACAGCCTCCAGTATTGCATTATAACAATTCAATAAAGTTGTTCACTGTAAACAAATATTATCTTCTTTTAAATAAAGAGTTTTATTCACTTGTTGCCTTAGGCTATAATACATATTTTCCCTCCTAATATATTTACAAGCCATTCCCAGCACTTCCTAAGGGCTTGTAAGAACCATTTGAATACTAACTTTGTTTAGAATGGAATGGCATTCTGAGAAACACTCTGTAGGAATCAAAGCACTTTTAAAAGACATTGAAAACTGTGTGTCAAATTCTGAGATGCTATAAAATGGGCTCCAAAACAAGCAAAAAGAAGCACTGAGATGTGCCCTTATTATGACCATTAGAAGTCCACCATTTTCTCACCCATCAATGTATTCCTCTCAGTCGTAGGAGTAAGCTGTGGGAGCGGCTCTTAGCAGTTGTCATTGTTGGATCAGTGGCTGGCATATCAGCATAAACAGTAGTTCTGCCCCTCTAATCCTTAGGTTCCATCTTAAAATGCTCAACTGTAGCATACATTGCTGATCCCAATGAGCTCTGTGAGAAACCAAGGTAGACAATTTTCTGTCTCATGCTTCCCATTACTGAGTGCAAGTTATCTGGTGGACACCTATGCATGACAGCTGCACTTGCCAGCATGATCAGCTGGAAATGCACAACACTATCTTGTGGTAATAAATCAAGAGCTGAATGAACTGAAAGAACAGGACTGAGGAATGTATTCATCTGTTTTCTGATTTATACAAAAAATGGTATCTTGTAATAAAGTAAGAAAAGTAATACCATGTGCCAGACATACTTAAATTAAATGCACATTTGAGAATTTATATTTTGACTTTAAAAAATTACTTGCACATTATGTACATATGCACACAGAGATAGGTATATTAGAGCTGAACAATTTGCAAAGTGGTGCAGGACTAGGATTTAGGGGATAAAAAGGAAATGTTTAGAAAGATCCATGTCATCCAGTGCTGTATTGTCTGCATACCAAAGGCCAAGTTTGCACTTTACAAGCATCTTTATGAGTCAAGGGTCAAAGACATGCATGCAGCTTCAGAAACATGAATGAACACCAACATAGTCGGGGAACACCCCTATTTATTTTTCCTTCAATCCAAGCACTGACATAACTAGTAATTTTATTTATTTATTTATTCAATAGGCAGACAATACACCCCCTCCACAGGATGCATGATCAATAGCAAATAAGGTCTTCGGGAAAAGAGCAGATCTTCAAGGAGCTGCCACCTTATTACATACCAAAGAAGGAACAAAAGGTTTCCCTTGAGAAAGAGAATGATTATTCTAAAACTAGTTACATGTCACTCTAAAAATGACTAAACTGCCAACAAGATGGCGAAGTAAAACAAGCCTAAAATAAACATTAAAAGTAGGTAGGGAAAAAAAAGCACATAAGTATAAGGACCAGAATAGTAGCCAGCAGCATTACTATAAAGACTACCTCTTAACCTAAAACCCTGTGCTTTTTGTTGCTATCTAACCTTGTGTTACTGTAGTTTATTGTCAGATATCTCTAAGTTTAGGCTTTCTCCTATTTCTTTATTTCATATTCTGACTAGGTCTCTCTCCCTATTTTAATACTTCCTTCCTTCCTTCCTCTCTCTCTCTTCCATATTGAATACTCTTCTCCCATTTCCTCTCTCATCCCTATATTTCTGTTACCTTCTCCCTGGGATTCTGGCTCCCTACTTTGCCCAGATTCTTTTCCATGTCTTTCTTCCCACTGCAAGCCTGCGAGGGGACCCCCCCAGGAAAAGAAAGGGCCGTCTCTCGCTTGCTCCATGATCCTATATTCCTCACCCCGCAGTGCACATTACTGTGATTTTAAAACAGGGCAAGCAGGATACTGTTGCTTGGTGTTGCCAGAACATGGGTGGATGCCCACCTTTGGCTCCCAGCTTATCTATGCACTTGGCTGGGCTGCAAGGTAAAACATTCAGCCAGGGGCAGAGGAAGTAAGGTCAGTGGGGTAGAAAGGATAAGATGGAAGTGGAGATGATGATTCTACTGACTGGGGAAGGCAAGAAAAGCAGCTGTAAACAAACCAGCTTCCCACATTCCCTTTGCATTGATACGGGACTTATCAGTCTGAGCTGTGGGATGAACACAACCCCAGGGAGCAATGCGACACTAGCTGTCACTGCGTGGAGCTGTGGCAATTCTGAGCACATTACAGAGTTTTACACACTGCTCTGAGCCAGGCAGCAGGAGTGCTGGAATCATTTGTACAGCAGGGGTACTGAGATCCATTGAACCAAACTGTAAACCCAATATATGATGGAAACCACTTAAAGCCAGGGGGTGCGGCAGCACCACCAGCACCCTTAGATCCAGCACCTATGCCAGGCAGATTGGTTCCTGGCCCACATGTTCCCCAAAGCAGAGCTTCCCTGCCCCCAGAGTGCTAAAGCATCCTGCTTTATGTGCTAAATGCTCCCCTTAATGCCCATTATATCCTCCCCACTCTGCACTCTTAGAAGGCATTCACCAGGGCAGGGAGCAACAAATGGCAGAAATGGAGCAGGACAAGAAAACCTTCCTCTAGCAGCTTTGGGACTCCAAACCCACCACCTGCCAACACTCTTGTCCACAAGGTGCTGTTAGCACAGTGAAGGATGAGAATTAGCAAGCTGCCTGCTGTGTTTTTCACAGAGGGGGAGGGGGTAAGAGGAAATGAGCAGCCCTGAACAGCTGGGCTCTTCTTACTCAGGGAGGCTCCTCCAACTTCCTCTATGCGCTCTCTGTGAAGTGTGCCTAGCCTAGCCTGCCCTCTCTGGTCCTTAGAGAGGGAAGCAGGAAAGAGGAGCTGGGTCCAGAACAACAACAAGCATGTCTTTGGAGGCCTTAGCTGTGGAGACCTGAAGAGAGGTAGGATTGAGCATAAATTAACTATGAGGTAGAGGAGTGTGTTGTATGTTATGCTATATTATTTTTAGTGGTTCTGAAGTGGGAGTCCTGAGTTAGCTCTATAGTGAGGCACAGGTTAAAACTACATGGGTTTGTGGTGGCTAAATTAATTGTCTGGGGACCTGGCCTGAACTAGTTATTTTGGGCAGAATATGGGCGGGGATCATGCTTTCCTTCTCAACTGCCCTTCCTTCTGATGGCCCATGAGAAGTTCAGGAGAAAAGCCTCTCCACTAACTCCCAGATACTCTGAGTAGGGACAGCCTTCCATCTCCCTTCAGTAACTGCTTACAAAACTGTTCATTTTCTGCATGCCATGTGAAGAGTCCCTTAAAAAACAGCTCTAGTCAGTCACTCAGTGTGTTATATCCAACAAAGCACAGGTGTTGCCTATTTGTCACCCATTGGCAGATTTGAATGTTGAGAAGTTTGTCTGGCTGGGCTGGAAGAAGATAAATTCTCTCTGCTCCCTTTGTGCTCCAGGCTTTTGCTTTTTAACTGGTCATTTTCTCCTCTTCTTTAAGAAACTACAAAACAGGGTTGCGAGATGGCTGCTGCTTTTTTTTTTTTTTTAACTGACTCTATGAGCTGCTCCATACATAGCTTGGCAAAGGGATGCTGAGAAGTGTCAAGGCGGCCTTCTCTTTTCCTCAAAAACCCACATCTGCAGTAAATGCATGTGATCCCCAGGCTCATAGACTTCATCCATACTAAGCACAAGTTGTTTTCAGAAATATCTTAATATTTTTTTAAGCCTACATGTTCAGCGTTATCGCCTGTTGGGGCTCAGATATGTTTGTATAACAGTATACAAATATGTAATGTGGCAGAGACAAACATATCCCTTAAAGCACATAAAACATAAACATAACAAGAACAAGATTTTGAAAATTTTAAAGGCAAAAACTAAAAATAAATCTTTGAAAATATACCATTGATTTGAGATGTAAGAAGTAAACACATAACAGAAGTCTAATATTGACTATCAGAAAAGAGAACAGTACAATGAAGTCATTAGCTGTAAAACAGCTACAGGTGTTTGTGTCTGCCTAAGTGAAAGGGATGCCAGGGAACAGCTGCTATAAAAGGGGCAACCAAAGAACTTTTAATAATTACTTAACTACCAGCACTTTAGGTAACTATCAGAAGTCTGGGAGTGCTCTTTATTTGATATAGTTACTATATTATACACAGCAAACATATATATAAATGAACAGTAAGGTTGCAAACAGTAAGGAAGCACTTAAAAATTAAGAAATGTGTGAATTAAGGTTGCCTGTGCAATTTTAATTTATCCCCCTTACCTTCTATTTTCCACAACATCCTTACCTCAGTCAGTGCAGAGGATGGACTGTGCACAATTAATAAGCAACTATTAAATATTTTGTTTTCTTTTTCATTTTTTTTGGCCCCAGGCCTGACTTACTCTACACTTTTCAAACCCTGCTGTGAAGACAGTATTATTAATTTATAATCCAGCAACTGTTTGCTGCTTCTTGTGTCTATGTTCCTGCTTATGCCATTTTAAACAGCACTGCAATGTTAGGCAAGTAACTGTGGAAACCTGTGAGAGATTAATGTGATGTATTGTCTTTAATTTTTGAGTCACTGAATGAACTGGGTAAGACTCTTAGTTCTGATTTTTGTTGCCCCTAGGATTTTCACTTCGTTATTGCTATAAAGATTCTCCTCAGCTGTGGTAACAATCACAAGAGTGATAACCATTTTGTGAAAAACTGTAGAGACTGAAGTTTTTATCATATAATTCCTTCTTTTGTCTTTGGTGACTAGTATAATTCCAGCTAACTGTAGTCCCAGTGCTGAGTGGAGCGTGGATGGTCCTGACCTCAGTAAATGCAGCAATGTTAGTTATCAAACCGAGAAACTCTTCACACAAAGGTTTCAAATACCAAAAGGAAGTTAATGGCATAATAAAACCACACTTCTAACAGCAGGGAAGGGGAAAATGCCCTCAGGCATGGTATGGTCCATTTACTAGTTTAGATACCACTTCTTAGAAGTCAGAATAGAGTTTAAACCTGTTCACAAATGTGGGAATAAGTAATTTATCTAAGAGGCTACAGGTCTTCATAAGCATCTTAGTTATAGTGACTGAATTAGATTATTACAATTGATTTATACTAAAAATTAGAATGTATTAATCCTTTCACTTAAATTTCATGATAGTAGAGATTTTATGAAGCAAAATTGAAAGACTGAGTTTAATCTTCAGTTAATGGAATGGAATATTATTAATTCAAATAAATATTTTATTGGTTCATTTCCTGGAGAAGGTATCAGTGGGAAATAATTGGTAGATGCTTTCACACTCTACTGATAAAGAATTAAATAAAGCATAGGTTGTCTGCTCAGGGCTAAAACAAATGCAGGCATAAGAGGAAACAATTTTTGATCTTCTAGGATTATCCTAAGTGATTGTTGTAGTCCTTTCTGAATTTAAAATAGCACAGAATGAAAAGGTTTGCGGGAGATTCATTACTCTTGAGTTGCTTCCACTTAGCTTCTTTGGCAGCTGGTGGAGAAAGGGTCACTGGCAGAATTCAAGTTCAGAGTCATCAGTTCATATGGGAGGAACAGGCAGGCAAGAATATGTCAATTTCCATGTTGTGCCCAGGTGTACCTCTCTCTGCATCTAAGGCAGAATGGCTCTTATTCCCATTATGAAGACATTAATGGCCTCTGGGTACGTGCCTACTCCTTCTCCATTATATCTAGAAGCCATGGGGGGATATTTACTGCTACTCAGACCTTTAGTTTAGAGTGGCATATGTTGCACCAAGTGGCTGTTCTTTCAGCTGATCTTATTCTCTCAGCATGTGAAGTTGAGATTCCATGCAACAAGCCAAGAAAATGTGAAAAAGTAAATATCCTGGAACTCATTTATCTTCTGTGCATTTGAAAGAGGCTGATGGGAGCGCTTTTGCAGCATTCCGTTCTGAGGTTTCAGGGAATCTGAGGCTTCAGGCATTTCAGGCTGAGGCTTAGTTCACTAATGAAATTTCTTCCATGGTTGGAAGTTATTCTGTCCCCATTTCATTTTCATAGGGCCTGTTCCTGCTTTTATTAAATGCATTGGGAGCTTGGGGCACTGATCTTAGCAGCAGCATAAGCAAACACATTTTCAGCAACAGAATCTCAATCTCCAATAGCTGGCCATTTCTGCTGCAGTAAGGCACCTCGCTGTGGTTTCTTGTCATTGAATACTTCGTTTTGTATGAAAATAAAACCTAGATGATGACAAATGTTAACATGCCAATTACTAGGTAAATAAAGTTGTACATGAGTGGTCTAGTGTTTGAGGGGAATTAACAATCATGTTGTAATAGTTTTGAAATAAAACATATATTCTTATCAAGACATGCAAAAGGCCCGCCGAGTTCTCTTAGCAATGAAGATGATATAGGCTCTCTTTTTAGATGAAAACAAGGAATTGGTTCTAGATCAGGTCAGCATGGCCAGTCTTTAAAATTTGAGTTATTAAACTGAGGCATCTAAACATATCTTTTGGCACCTAAAATGGTGGCACAGTTTGGAGCTCCTGATCACCTGCAACTGCCAGTGAACTGAATTGGAGCTATTCATCTTCAGCACTTTTGAAACTTAGACCACATATTTGAGTGCCTACATTTCAGTTTAGGTGCCTTATTTTGCACATTCAAGTTTGAAAACATATGCAAGATTCTTTCATGGTATGTAACCCCATTATTGTGTGATCTGTTAACCCATCAATTGATAGCTGGCATAAAAAACCCATACTTTATGTGGCTTTAAAAAAAGATATGTCTGTAAGAGAAAAAGACAGTATAACTTTTTCGTCATGTGAATTGGATAGCTTGGGAAAACTTGAGGAAAGGGGGAACATTCAAGTAATAGACACTGCATGGGTACAGAGTCTAAAGTGAAATGGAGAGGGTATAAGATATGTGCCTAAGAAACTGTGCCAAACTAGTTTGTTGGAAAGGTTATGCCAAATACTTAGTATCCCATATTGCAGCAGATATGAAAAGCAAATTTAAGTAATACACCATATGTTATTTCAAACAGAATGGATAATTTACCAGAAACTGTTTGTTAAAATCTTAACTACTCAGAAATTGCATTGCATATCTGTGATGATTATTTTATAGCTTCTTTACAGAAGAACTTTTGAAATATATGCTTCACAAACAGTAATGTATAAAAATATTCTGCACTTTTATAATGCCTGCCATCTGAGGGTCTCAAAGTACTTTACAGATGTTTATGAATTAGGGGTGGATTTTCAAAAGAGTGTAAGTGATTTAGAAACACTTCGAAAATTCCACCCAAGTCTCTCAACTCCTCTTCACATTTTCTATTATCCCAGTTTTATTGATAGAAAAACTGAGGTACAGGGAGATAAGGACTCGCTCAACTTCAGAGAGCAAATATGTGACAGTTTAAAATAGAACCCAGTTAATCAGAGTCCCAGTCCCATTCGTTATCCACTAGACCATACTTCTCTCTGGTCTGTAGCAACACTGGGATGTAATCCTGCACCCATTGAAGAAAATGGCAAAGTTTTAATTAATTTTTGGTGGGATCAGAATTAGGGTCTTTTATAATTACATGCTGTTACATTAATAAGCACTAAGTAACACAACTATAAATGTATTTAAATAAAAACAAACCCAATTCTTATAACCAGTGTTCATAATCTGAGCCATTCCAATTTCATTCTGAGAGGTTGAATTTGTGTATAAATCAAAACTGAGTTGTTGTTATATAATCTACCATTATTGTAAAATATAACTGGTTAGTGTAACACAGTGATCCTCAAGTTATGTTTAACAGACTAACGGGGAAAAAGCTGGGAGTGGTGGGATATTAAACTGGAGTGAGAATTAAGAGTGAAAAATGAAACTCTGATCTCATTTAACTAGTTTTACCACTGACGTTCCACTGATTTAAGTAGTTACTCTTGACTTGAACCATTGTGAATGAGAAGATTCAGGTTAATGAATTCAAGATTGTTGATCATTTAAAGAAAATATGTCTGATCCTGTTGTCTCTTACGCTGGGGTAAGTGAGGAGTAACTCCATTGAAATCAATGACATTACAGAATATTAGTCCAGTGGAAGGAAATTTGGGAGAAATATTCTAATTATACTTTAAATCTCAGAAAGAGGAATACACTTTAGAAATACTATAGCCCCAGTACAGATTGTGACGCTAACCTCCAAGTTAAATACTCCATAATACATGTGATTTATGAAGTTTTCCAGTTTTCTGCATCCCTACATGTTAGGAAGGAAACGGATTATCATTTTCAGCACTGTACTCTTTATTCATCGTCTTTTCAAATTTGCAAGATACTAAATATATCAGTTCATAGCTTCTTTAAGGAGATTGGGACTGCAAATGGTAAATACTCCCTTTGCAAGACCAGTGTAATTAGGCTTTGCTGTCAAAGATATTCAAAAAGACATGAAAGGTTTTTCATTTTAAATGAGCTGGATCTTTTTAAATGTTGATTTTTTTTTTCTGATAAGCCAGAGGTCCTTTGAGTTGTAAACCAACATTCAGGAAAACAGTTTATTCAATATTCATAGCATATCAACTTAAGTAGTGTAATTTATTTAAAATTGACTTGCATGTGACATGCTGTGGTTACTTTTAGAGGGAATTTAAAAAACAAAAAGAAACCTCCCCTAATACCAATAAAGGTTTCCATTCCTACATATCAAAGGTCCCCTTTTTGTGATGATCAGGCCTCCAGCAACAAAGTCTAAAAATGACTCCTTCAAAGCACAATCAACCATAAAGGGTGGTAATAAATTGTGCTTTAGAAAGTGCTTCCTTAAAGCTTGCATTAGCAGTTTGGGGTAGACCTGAGGGGAAGAGAAAGTATTGTCCCAGTCCCTTGACCACAACCTTATATACAGATATGGTCTTGTGATACTAGGAGGGTTGCCAAGATTATTCTTTGCATTCTTACCCTCTCTTCCCATCCCTTTTAAAAAAAATAATCTTTAGCCTGCTACCAGTGTCTGTTGTAGAATATGCTTCTCTTACTGGGGTCCAAGCACAGTTGTCAACAATTACAAATCCAGAACTAATTCTCTATATCAGATGGAAGTTTAGGGGCTTCTGGATCCCTTACACTCAAGTGATATGTGGTTTACTGGGAATTTTAAGTCTTTTTGTGTTTTTAAGTATAGAATTCAGAGAAATCTGAAGTATTAATGTGATAAATGTGAAAACGTCCACTCCTTTGTATTGAATTTAGAGTCAGCATTTATCCAAGAAAGAGCAATACATTAAGATATAAATATATTAAATTTTACTAATTCCTTCCAGTTTTCTGCATCTCTGGAAATGTCTACACTGTAATCAGTGGTGTGACTGTAGCATGTATAGACATACTGGAACTAGCTTTGGTTTATCTAGCTTGAATAATAACACTGAAGCCATGATGACCAAGGCTAGCTACATGAGTACAAGCCCACCTGAGATCCTGAGTGCATACTCAGACAGCTAGCCTGGGCTGCTGCCTGTGTTGCCGTGGTTTCAGTGCTATTCAGTGTTTTTTGAGCTAGTGAGATCAGAGCTACCTCAGGTATGTCAACATGTGGCAATCAAACCCCTCAATTGCTGTGTAGCTATAATCTAAGAGGCTTCAGTTGTCTGGTTATAGCCACACTCCATGGTGAAAACTGGTGTAGTTAAATCATTTAGCTTCTTTGCAATATCTTCATCCTCAGTTGCCTTCTGTATTCCTTGGTAATTGAGCATGCTTCCCACTTCTGGGGGATATACTCTCTCCATAATAAGAAAGCACAGGTACTTTCATACAGAATGAAACTGGAGAATTTCTTTGACATTTATAAAGTAACCAGATTAGGGAATGGACCACAAAGAGTGGCTCTGTCCCTCACTTATGTGGAGAAACATGAGAACAAAGAATTAAGAGTTAGTCCTGATTTAGTCCTGAAATCTGATACTGTGTTGCAGGAAAATATGACCAAGCAAGTTTTAATTCCATATTTCACAGCGTTTGAAATCTCTGGGCCAAATTCTGCACTGACTAGAGCTGATTGGAAAACAGCAAAAGAGAATTCCTGCACATCCTTGTGATTAAAATTCTCCAATTACCTACACTGTTGTTTGTGACCTCCTTTGTTTATGGTCAGTTTATTGAGTAAAATTGTACCTGCACCAACGTCTGCAGAATGTAAAACATAAATAGTTGAAGTGAATCGATGTTGTAAAATTGTTCCGATGAAG
This sequence comes from Emydura macquarii macquarii, assembly GCF_026122565.2. Classification (NCBI taxonomy): domain Eukaryota; kingdom Metazoa; phylum Chordata; order Testudines; family Chelidae; genus Emydura; species Emydura macquarii. The sequence continues at coordinate 331,665 of NW_027130457.1, forward strand.
CCTTCTCAATTTCAGTGTTTTAGCAGATTTAGGTAGGTGGCAGAAAAGGAAGGAGTTAGGTTCTTATAGAGGATGAGGAAAACATAATAAAGAGCTGTGGTAGTGATGTGGGAGGAAGCACACATCCATCTATCGCCACAAGAAGGAAAAGTGGGAGCTTTTAGCCTGCTGGCACTCAAAGGCAGGAAACCTTGATACTGCATTAGGCACATTTTAATGTAGTTTGTTCATTTTTCATTCTCCTAGTTCATGGGCAATATTGTGAAGCCATAATTTTTGGATTTGTATTGTTCTAAAATGTAAACACATTTCTAAAGTGGTGCAGAAACACAGTTGCCCCTAGCATCCATTTCACCTCTCCAGGTGTAATTGTCATATCAAATGTCTGTTTGAGGAAAAAACAAGAAAAACAGCCACTCTAAGGGTCTGTCCACACTGAGCGGCTCCATCAATGCAAGGTACATAAGTTATGTTATGCAAATAACATAACTGAAGTTGATGTACCTTGCATCAAGTAGCTGTGCTGTCTTCACTACACTAGGTCAATGGGAGACGCTCTATTGTCGACAGAGCTTATGCATCTCATTCCGGTGGAGAGCCGGAGTTGATGGAAGAAGCTCTCGGCACTCGATTCAGCATGTCTTCACCAGACCCTCTCAAATGATGCCACTGCATCAATGGCTGTGGCGCTGATGGAGCTCCACAGTGTAGATGAGCCATTAGACCCTCTCTTTAGAGCTGTTATTCTTCCAAATATGTGGAGGCATGTGCTAAACAAATACAAACAGAAGGAACTCTCTAACTTAGCACCCATGAGTTAGTTTGTGCTACCTATGTGAAATACAGATTGCAACCCTACTCTATTGCATAGTGTAGCCCTCAACACCTTAAGGAAAAGTTGCAGGTGAGTCACCACATGGTTTCAATGAGTGGCCCAAGAAAGGGAAAATGTTACACAGCACCTTAACATTGATCCCTCTTTTTACCATTTAAGAGCAAGGGAAAGGTGAGAGGAGGCTTTTAGGGAAGGGAATAAGTGCAAATTAGAGAAAAAAGTGGGGCAGTTACTACATAGGACTGTGGAGAAAACCTTGACCCAATGTGAGCTTACAAAATAGATCCCCAAAATAGGGTGACAGCCACATGCAGGGGGTCTAATTATGCTCTCACTTACACTTGTTAATTCTGGTTTTCAGCAGTGTATGAGGAGGCTTTGGCCTTCTGGCATCTATTTTGGGCTAATGCCAGCACAGTGCCATTATGAGATAGAGTAGAAAATCCCTTCAAAGGAGACACACATCTAAAAATACATTGTCATCCATATTCCTAATAGTCATTTAAAAAAAAAAAAAAGAATGGGAAAAATTCTAAACGTTGGAAGTTATAGCAATGCAGACCATATAAGTGCCTAGATGCAGTATAAGGAGCCTTTCTGCACCATACATAGAAGAGACCTCAAGATGTCATCTAGTCCAGTCCCCTGCACTATGGGTCAGATGAATGAGGAGCTCGATTCTGGATGCACACGTTTTTCAGTAGAGGGGGCATGTTGTTGTGCAGGGGAATGGGATTCGCAGGCCCAAGTTGGTCTCTTTCTCCTTCCTCTGCCGTTCCACCTCGGTGTCGAGTCATTGGGCCTCGAAGTGGCGCACCCCTTGATGGACCAGGTGTTGCCATGCCGAGTAGTCAGCAGCTTGCTTTCCCAGTCGTTGATGTCAATACATTCATACTTGAGGATGACCTTGAGCGTGTCCATGTACTGTTTCCTTTGGCCAACGGAAAACTGAGAGAAGAGAACCTGACAAGGGAGGTGGTTCTCAGACATCCAGATGCAGTAGCCCGTCCGTCAGAGTTGATTTTTCAAGAGCAAGGCTTCGATGCTGGTGGATGCAGCTTCATGGAGGACATTTGCGCTGGTCCAGTGGTCCTTCCATTTGACACCAGGATTCAGTGTAAGCACTGCTGGTGGAAGCACTCAAGGGTTTTAATGTGGCATCAGTAGATGGTCCAGGTTTCGCTGCAGTAGAGGAGGGTGCTCAGCACGATAGTCTTATAAACCAGGACCTTCGTCAACTTCCAAAGATCTCTTTTTTTAGAAGACACGTTGTCACAGCTTGAAGAGGGTGGCAGTGGCGCAGTTAACCTGGTGCTGGACTTCTTAATCGATGGTAGCCCATTGGGAGAGGTGGCTGCTGAGATATGGGAAGTGCTTCACATATCCCAGAGCCTCTCTGTTTACATGGATGGCATGAGGGATGTTCAGCTGGCCTGGAGAAGGTTGGTGGAGGACCTTCATCTTGGCGATGTTCAAGGACAGGCCAAGTCTCTTATAAGAAGTGTTGAAGAGATCTAGCATCGCTTGCATATCCTGTGCAGAGTGAGCTATCACTCAGCAGTTGTCCGCAAACTGAAGGTCGTGAATGTCCTTGGTGGTGAGTTTTGTTTTTGTCTGGAAGCGACCAAAATTAAAGAGCTTCCCGTCCAGTCAATACTGGATACTGACGCCGGTAGTAGATTGTCTCGGGGACACTTTCCCGTTGCAGCTTTCTTCCGCGTTCAGAGCCATTGGTGCCACAAGTTTCCCCTGCCTTCTCCGCCATTGAAGACTCCCTTGGATTGTTCTTTGTCTGGGACCTCCCCCTCGACCTTACCGCCATGGTTGGCCCTACGAGGAGCGTGAGCTCCAGACGCCATCGCTCTCAGGGTCATTGGGACATGCAAGACACCATGTCAAGGTGACAATCCTCAGAGAGGAAACATTCTCTAGACCATCCCTGATCGGTATTTTCTAACCTGCTCTTAAAAATGTCCAATTATGCAAATTCCACAACCTCCCTAAGCAATTTATTGCAGTACTTAATTACCCTGACAGTTAGGAAGTTTTTCTTAATGTCCAACCTAAACCACTCTTGCTGCAATTTAAGCCCATTGTTTCTCCTCAGAGGTTAAAGAGAACAGTTTTTCACTTTCCTCCTTGTAACAACCTTTTATGTACTTAAACTGTTATCATGTCCCCCCTCAATCTTCTCTTTATCAAAATAAACAAACCCAGGTTTTTCCATCTTCCCCCATAGGTCATGTTTTCTAGACTTTAAGTTATTTTTGTTGCTCTTCTCTGGACTTTCTCCAATTTGTCCACATCTTTTTTGAAATGGGGTGTCCAGAACGGTACTCTTCTTCAGACCTAATCAGCCTAATTACATCTCATATCTTGCTTACAACACTCCTACATAGTATAGCATAGATTCTTGTACTATGTGCTAGAATGGGAGACCAGCATCTCACTGGCTGGTACACAGTCAGGGATTGGGTTCTTTTGGATAGGAGCCATTTTTCTTGATGGCCAACATATATGATGTGCTCAGCAGCAAGGGTTTATATACTGATACATAAATCAGAGGCAAAATTTTGCTTCTATCTCCCCAGCCTTCCTACTGCCTTTCTGACCTTCAAGAGCAGGATAGATGTTGTGTTAGTCATTAGCTAGTACTACTCCATTGCCCCTAACCATCAAGACCCCTTTGCATCATTCCTTAAGGCCCTAAGGTAAAGGCAGCGTTTTGTCCTTAACCCATCACACACACACACCTCCATAACTATAACTGAGAAATATTATTTTCCTAGCTGCAATTCTAAAGGGAATATCAGTGTGCATGCTTTCCAGAAAAATCATATAAAAGGTTTTTTTTTTTTTTTTTTTTAAAAAAAGGGCATTTAGTTGTTGCAGTTATATAAAGGGACAATATGACAAATTATAGGGTTCCAGAATGAACTATGTCTAAAATGGAATTGGATTTACTGTGAGTTCAGAATGATAGAGGAGTTACAATCCATGTCACTAATTATCCTAAGGTAAAGTGTGATTACGCAGTTCTGCATGTGGAATATTATCAAGTATAATATTTGCCTCTGCGAATAGCATAGAAGCAACAGAGTGATGTTGTCACGTTCCCCTCTGCAATTTGGACTGGTATATTGCTGTGTCACCCCAATCCCCCACTCCTTTGGCCTGTCTTGCACTTGCCCTGCTGTATGAATCCCTGCTCCAGGATCAGCACACTTCCAGCTACCTTCAAGCAAGCGGTTCCTGATTTAGTGAATGAGTGCTTCTGACCAGCCACTCATGGGATTACATAATGGTGTGACCCCCAGCCATTATCTCCAGTCCCAGATGCAACCCTAGGAACTGCCGTTTTACAGAGTTCAGTGCTGCCCACTCAGTGCAAGCTCGTTGGTTAGTCAATTTATCAAAGAAATTGATATGCACCAGTTCTGTCACTCTAAATGAAGTCTCTGCACACACTTAAACCACATGCACTGCTTTGGATAAAACAAACATATAAGTTTATTAAGTACAGAAAGATTTTTAAGTGATTATAAGCCAGAAGAATATAAATTAGATTTGATTGGGAAGGAATAAAATCAAATTGCATTCTACACTTAGTTTAATACTTTAAATAACCTTACAGTCTTCAGATGGTTCTCACCATAGGCTGGCTGACTCCTTCAGCCAGGCCCTTGCCATGTGGACTGTCTTTCGGCTGCTTGTTGTTGTCTTGTAGACAAGTGGTTCTCAACCTTTTTTAGTGAGAGCCCCACTAGTTAACACTAGGTAAAACACGTGTTTCCCCCCCCTCCCCCCCCAGCCATAAACACATAACCCCTATTAACACATTATAATGATGATGATAATGATAACACTAAATTACATTGTAATAATAATGAATAATAAATTACTCTTACCTGAGTAAGAAGCTAAGCCTACCCTGGTGCAGATGCCACCACATGCCCCCCGCCTTTTCCTATCCCTCATGGACTGAGGGTAATGGAGGTGGGCTCTGGTGTGTTGGCCAGGACTGCTGCAGGCCCCCACTGGCACAGGGATGCTGCTTCTCTCTGGCCAGGCACTCAGTCAGTGACGGTCTGGAGGCTGTTGCTCCTCTGCTCTGGCCAGAGCGGAGTTCGGGAGGGCTGTACCCGGCTGGTGTGGAGCTGCTCTTCTGCTCCAGTCGGCCCAGAGCCCAAGGCTGCTGTACCCAGTGTAGAGCTTGGGAGGGCGAGGGGGCTAAAATGACCTCAATATTACTGAAGACTTGTGGACCCCTTGTAATCTTTAATGCCTGCCCTCCAAGCCCCCCCCCCCCCAGGTTGGGAACAGTTGTAGATGGAATGCAAGAGAGAGCTCAAGAGACCAAAATATCTCCCCTTTTAACATGTTCCTGTGCCTATCTCTGGGGCCTCACATCCCTTCCCCTTCAGCATCAGGTAACTATAATATCTGTGCATGGTTTTCTCCATGTCCTGAGTTATGATGTACCTTTTCAAATTAAAAATAAGAAGTGTTGCTTAGGTGAGCAACCAATATAGCCAACTATGGCTTGTATGCTATCCTCTGCTAATATGAGCAGCAGCCTTTGGAACCTGACAGTGAAGTAAGGAAGGGGAGGGTTACAATGGCTCTTCTATACTCTCCTGCCTCAGGTACAGAATCTCTCCTTGCCAGATGGTCTGAACTGGGAAGGAACAAAATTAAGGTTAGAAAGTGGTTAGAAATTCCATTAGAAGATTTTTAACTTGTTCTTATGGCTTCCTGTTGGTCAAATATGTTTTAGACTGTTACCCTAAAACTCTGGGACCCACAAGCCTCTATGCTGGCTTGGGTATACCAACAATACTGCTCCCCAGCCTTACTTCTATAAACAGGTAATTAAAGTGGTCCCCTCCTAGGGGATTTACAAGGGCTTAAGGGTTCTCATTTAAAACCATTGAAAAACTCCCTAGACCTGCCTGTCTCAGTTCGCCCTTGAGAGGACACTGATACAGCCCTCTGCTCAAAGGACTGACACTTAAACAGTAAATTCTTCAATAACAAATGTATCTTTATTAACTACTAATCCTAATATAATTTGTATTTAAATTGAAAATCAGACAGTAAAACATATAGAAATAAGTCGCTTAAGACAATACAAAACACTGTAAACTGTATGTGGTATACCATTACATATAACATAAAATTCTAAAATTTCAATACAGCATTCACAACACAATACAGTATTTCTTTAGCACATGCTACAGTGTTATGAATACTTAATTGGTGGCAGCATAACAAACATACAATGTAGCAGCATATAAATATGAAGAAATCCCGCATATATATACATATAAATCTTTAGCACACTCAATATCAAACTTTTGACAATGCAGTAAGCAATATACATATGTATATGGTAACATTACAATAATATACTTAACCATACTGCTAATACTATTCTAAACTAACGTACGTTCTATGCATGTTGATCAAGCAGTCATAGAATGGGTGAGGTTAAAGATCATTCAGGTGCAGGCATGCAGCTTTATTTAGAGTCATATACATCCATTCCTTATTCTAAGGAAAAGTCATACTTACTCCTTTTTGATTTAATCCCTTTGATTCATCTGGTGTCCTTCTGCTCTGCCTGAAATTGGTAGTTTGGCTTCTCGTCTGCTGATGTCTTCTGCTGGCTACCCAGGTCTCCTCCAGCAGCCACGATCACCCAAACCCAAGCCTGTCAGCTTTCTGCCTTGTATGCAATTTTTCTTACCTTTACGGTTTCTTTCTGATTGGTTGCTTTCTTAATGTAAATCAACAACTTCTTCCCACCCAGGGTGAGATCATTTTGGACCAATTAACTGCCCACTATGCTAATTAGTTTTGCCTTGTTTACCTCAAACTCTGACCTCCTCTTGTTCCTCCTACAAGATGATATCATTTTTAACCAATTGGCTATCTGATATGCTAATTATCTTCACTTGTTTTCTTCAAACTTGGCTTCTCCTTTGCTCCACCTTCTCACTTATGGACCGTTCCTTTCAGATATTAGGAGTGAACTTTATTTTACCCCATCCTTCCCGATGTTGGGCAATTTCCTAATACCTCTATTTTGTTTCTTTTTCCTCTTTAACTGATGACATCATCGGCCATCATTTTGAATTTTTAACTGAAACTTATTCAAAACTATTATTAATTGCTACTTATCAGAAGCCTTAACCTTAAAACTAACTATATTACTCTTCATGTCTAATCATTATGATCTGTCACCCAGTTTTGTTTTTCTGATTAAAGCAGGTAAAATCTTCACCAATTTTCTCCTCCTCTCTGCCTGAATTTTCAGCTGTATGGCTACATGCTGTCTCTGGTACTGGCCTTTTGTATTAATTAGAGCAGCTTAAAAATCTCTTGTATCAAGACCACAGCAACAAGTCTGTTGGTCCCTGCAGCTTATGTATGATTCTTGGAGCTACTGCTTTTCGAGCTGGTACAAAAACCAATAGAGGTCAGCAAAATAATTCTGATTGTCTCTAGAGAAACTTCCACTGTGGTGATGCTATACCAAGTAGCATGAGCTCCTACACTGTTTCCGAAGAAGCGCTGAAGAAGGAGGGCTTGTGCAGGAGATGAGCTAGTGGGAATATAACTCTGAGGTTGTATCTTTTAGGGATTCAAAAGATGAGGTGAGGGTATATAGGCAGGTGCCCTCTTGGAGGACCTAGCTCTCTGTGGGGTTGTAGCTTCTTTTCCCTATAGATCTCTGGGATTTGAAGGATTTGGAGGCACTGCTCAGTGGCTCGTCTTCACCACTGAGCTTGTCCTCCACCTGAGAAGAACATTTCACAGAAACTCCGCAAGGTTGAATCACTGGGTATTTCCTTGTCTCTCACTGTTGCAGGATAAGTCATCCTGAAGGAAGGGATATAGCCTTGTTACACACACAGGCCCCCTTTTAGCAAGATACCTTAGTATATGTTTAAGTGTAAACACTTGAAAATTGACTTCATTGCTCGTGCTTAAAATTATGCATGTGCTTAAATACCTTGCTGAATCAGGGCCTTAAAGTGTATTTAAATAGCTCATAAACCCAGCCACCAGGTAAGACTGAAAGTTTCAAGAAATGGCAGTATATCAGGTTATTGCTTAAGCTCACATTACACAGTGAAGTATTTCTATAAGCAGACTTGGCCTTCAAAATGTGTGGATTGAAGGAAAATTATGCTAAATAGAGAAAAATTGCACATGGTTAAATTCACACTGGGGTATTTCCCTGTCTAACATGTATATCTTGGCCAAAATGGGTATATTCTTATTGAAACTAATGTTTAAAATATTACTTACTAATATAGTTTTATTGCTTATGCAGAATCCAGTTTCTGTTTGTTCTGCACTGAGGTTACAAGAGGCATATATTTACTGAAGCCAGTTCAATAACTGAATGCAGAAATGTGTATATTTACATTTATTCACAGTAATCTATCATTTAGCTGCTTGTATTGCACAGAGCTCTGTTATTGAAATATATTGCTTTTTGTCTATATAATTTTCTTCTGTCTTGTTGCAGGGTAGGTTTTCCATTACATTTCTTGTGTGAGACCCCTCCACTTATATAACCATTTGCCTTCCCAAAAGACTCAACATTAACTCTTCTGAGACTTGCTTTCATAAACATTGGATGATGGATGCAGTTTTTCCATTTCTTTTTAAAGATCCATACACAGGAGGGTTGTTTGTTTGTTTTTCACAAATAATTGGTACTGCTGAACCCAGGAATGAGAAATAACTTGCTCATAATTTCTATATAGAGTACTTGGAAAGGCAACAGCTTTTGACCATGTAGGGCAAAGTTTGGACTGTGTGTGGTACATATGCAGAAGGGAGACCACAAACAGCTTTTACCCAAACTGCATTTCCCCTCAAGGACTAAGCCTGAGCTCCCCTAAACAATTGTGTGCATTTTTTAACCATTTTTAGCTTTCATTTATGCAGATACTCATAATATTTCACTGCTACCAAGCCTGATTCTATATACCCTAGAAATTAAGAAGTTCTCACAAGTTCCCCTGTATCCATTGTCAAATAAATTCAGGTTCAGGTGAAGTGAACAGCAAACACAATCAGTGTAAATATTATACAAATTGGAGAAAAGAGAATTGGAAGGGGTTTTTCACCTTCCTCTGCAGCATGGGGCATTGGTCACTTGCTGGTGGATTCTCTGTACCTTGATGTCTTTAAACCATTATTTGGGGACTTCAATAACTCAGTCATAAGTTGAGGGATCTACTACAGGTGAGGATGGGTAAGGTTCTTTGGCCTGCATTGTGCAGGAGGTCAGACTAGATAATCATAATGGTCCCTTCTGACCTTAAAGTCTATGAGACCACTTGAATCAGATTTCAATCCAGGAACTATAATATAAGATTATCAATTTCTGCAGCTGATTTATGTGCTATTAATGTCTAAATTTCTTGCAATGTTTTTATTTATGGTTAAAATGAGCAATCGCTATTTATTTATTTTTTATTCTTTTCATGCCCTTTTTACTGCACTCCCTTGCTGTAGTTAGCCTTTTGCCATCGTTTTTTTTCTCCATTTGGCATGTGTCTGTACAATTTAAGAAGCGCTACTTCATTAATGACAAGAGGCAGTTCCCAGGGCTCATCGCAAGAAGTTGGGCTATACACGAACTTTCTCAGGTGGACTTGGGGGATTGCTCCCACAACGCCACGGAACAGAGTCTACCTGCACCATGACATCTATTCTAGTGTCTGGACTGAAATGGCTTTGTGGTTTTTGCATTGGTTAATCAAATGAGGTCCATGAGTAGTAGACACAGCCCTACCATCTGCTTTCTCCACCCTAATGAATCACTCTGGGAAGCTGTTCTGGGAGCCTCAGGTGAGCTGGATTCCACAGGTGGCACATGCTATATTTTTCCTCTTCACTGCAGTGGAACAACAGTAATTGTATGATGGATGGAGCCTGCCGTACTCTTGGAGGATGGGGCAGGACTGGCTTCTAAAATAAAAGAATATCCAGTTACAGAATTACAGTTCAAAGGGATATATTATGATCGAAGCAGACCTTAAGATACTTTAACTCATTGTAATGCCCTTCTTACTCTGGGTTACTTGGGAGCAGGCAACACTCACAGGTGTGCAAGGGTGCCTAAGGTTGCTGACAACAAAGGAGATACTGAATATCCCAGTGATGATGTAGGATAGGTGGGAATCCTCTATCCACCTCTCTACTGCAGCCCCTTACTCTTAAAGGAATTTAAAATTTGGTGGTGCCTCCACCTGGCTGGCCCCTGTACATGCTCAATAGCACGTCTTGGGAGCTTCCAGGACTAAACCTAGTCTAATAATCTGAGACATAGGTCTAACTCAACAATTGCAATTATGCAAACTGAACATCCAATATACTTTAATTAGAGTTAACACACCTTTACGTAACAAATTAAGGAAATATGGTGTAACAGACTGAAATTAAACATCACTGTTATTTTAAATCCGCAGGGGCAGATGAATAAATCAATTAATAAAAATAGTATACAGTAATAAATGAAACTTGTGTAGCTGGCATTTACACTGCCATTATTTACCTCACCTCCAGAGTGTACACTCCCCTAGAGTTCAGAGACCTAACCTCTTTCTTGCGTGGGTGTGCTTAAAGATCCGAAGGAGACAGCACTCGGTTGGTTCAGTGCACCAGTTCAGCCAAGGTATCAAGCTGAAGATTTGGAGTTGGCCCTACCAAATGTCTGCAGTCCTGGCCCTGCTTGAACGGACTCTCTCTCTCTTCTTCTTCTCAGGCCCAGTCAAAATCTCTCTGCTGTGCCCCTTCCTTTATAAGCCCTGCCCCAAACAAAAGAGGGGAGGGGCACTCTCACCACCTTCACTGCAGGCCCACCTCAGTCAGCTCCAGGTTCAGTCCCTGCCCTGGCTTGGGCAATGCCACCAACCTCTGAAGCTCCCTGCTCGATCAAAACTCCAGCAGGCTCTCAGCAGCAGCTTTGGGACCCCAGCAGCAGTCAGCCAATAGCTTCCAGCCTCAACGGCGCTCTACCCCAGCACCAGAATGGAGTCCCCACATGCTTTTCTCTGACTCCCTGGAAGGGGAAGAGTCTCTCTCCTTTTTCCCCAAGGCATCATGGGAGTTGTAGTCTCCCAGGATCTTCCCAACTGTAAAACTCCAGATTAAGTTCCAAGGTCCCTGAAGTATAGGGTGCCTACATCATTCATTAAGAAAACCTCAAAGGGCTATTGAATCCACCAGTCAAGTTTTGCTCTATCTGTTTTTTCCTCATTTTTCATACAAAATAGGCTTGACTTTAGTCTCTCTCCCAGTGGTATAAATTAGGGGTAGCTCCATTGAAGTAATGGAGTTACACTGGTGTAAGATCAGAATCTAACCCTCTAGCTATTTCAGTGAAAGTGGCAGTATTTCATAGTAAGCCTCAGTCTAAGTTTGCCATAACAAAAAAATTAAAACATATTTAATAACTCTATAAAATGAAAATCTAGAATGAAAATTTCTGTCACTTCCATATAAGTCTTTGACATTTTGATCTCTTTAATGAATTCTTTTGTTGTTAGTAAAATCATCATAGAAGTTCCAGATAAGTAGAAATTTTACTCTCCCAAATTTCTAGCACGGTAATGAACTGTCAGACTATTCTTAACGTGTTCCTATTTGATTTTCCTTTAAGCTATTAAATTAATGAGTCACTTTCCTGTACTACGGGTTCCAAGCTTCAAGTATGTGTTGATTAAAGATTAGCGTGCACGGTAGTTGGTCACCTGCTTCATAATTACAGCTCTAGGGCTTCTTAGTTGAATGAACATTGAGTCTGCTACTGAATATTGGAAAACGATTGCTTTTTTTCTCTCTCTCTCTGGAATATGACTCAAGGATGGCATTGACATCTAGGACCAGATGCATTTTGCTGCTGGCTACAGTGCTCATGTAGGGGCTGCATTAGAAAGGGGCAAACTTTGTAGGCAGGCAAATCATATTTTACAATACAGTTGATATAAGGATTTACATAGTACATTGAGGTCTTTTCTGCTATATGTCTTAAACTACTGCCATAACTTTGGAAAATATTTTTTTCATGTGTGGCTATACTCGTGATGCTGTTGTGCTTTCATGCCATTCCAACTTGAAATTGTCTGCCAATCCAGCCATCAGGGCACTTCTGTCCATTCCTACTTGTTGCTACTACTCCACCACACTTAAGGCTGCTTACTGCCATGACTCCTCCATGAAAGGCAGGAAAATCTAAGATTTCTCTTTTTAAAATTTTAATAATCTCTGTGCTGGTAGGTGGGATGCTGCTCTCAATCCAATGCTCAGCATAAATAATAGTGTTGTGGCAGGAGTCACCAGATGGTACTGTTACAAGTAGTCTTACAAGTTTTTTTCCTTAGCACCTGAGCCGTGTACAGCCTGGGGCAACAATATTTTAATTATTTGTATTGCAGTAACACCTAAAAATGCTAATAAGGATAAAGATACAATTATGCTAGGCACTATTTGGATATGAGGTAGGAAAACACCTTACATTCTAACCTGTACTCCCACTGAATGTTTTGTAAACTGAACCCTCAAATACTAACATCTCAGTTTCCCTGTGAGCTTGCTCATCCATTTATTTTGCTCTCATACAAATGTAATTTCTTCTTCTGGTGTTTATTTCTTTTTAAATGGAAAAATAGAAAGTAAAGTTTCAAATTTCAACATAATTCCAGTTGGTGTCTGAAAGGGGCTTAAAAAGTTTACATTTTATAAAATCTTTACATGCTTTAAATTTTGAATCTTATTTTTCAGTCTTCTTCCATTGTCATTTACTATTGAAATAAGCATACTAAATATAATCAGCCTTTGTTTAATGTCAAGTGTTGATGCAGAATATAGGATTTTAAGTCAGAAGCTGATACCTCGGAGATTCAGCTAAAATTTGGGCATTACCTGTGTGGAGTCAACAAGATGCAATATGTGGGTAGTGAAAATGTGATTTGTTCCGGGTGATCATGTCTCCAGTTCAGCTGGGACATCTGCTATATCTACTAATGGGAAATAATGAAGTGATGCCCTGAAGACAATGAAATGTTGGCTGTCTACAGAAAATCTTAAAAATATACTGTATAGCTGTTTTCAGTAGTTAGCTAGCTCTTAGTCTCCCTAGTGGTTGTTAACTGAGAGATCCAGGTATATGCTGAAGTGACCAAAAAAAAAAGTTTGCATCCCCATTAAGTACAAAAATAGGATTAAACCAAGTTGATTTAGTAAATTTAGTAAACTCTTTAATCTGTCTCTAGATATAACTTTTGGAGACAGGTATAACATCTGTAAAGGACCACAATATTTCAACCTTCAAAAAGTAATGAGATTGGGTTAATTTTGTGCTAATTTTTATGATACTCCTGTTGTAATCAGCTTCCAGTTATACCAGTGTACTAAAATCTGAAGTATTCATTGAGTACTCAATGGAGATACTTATGGATTTGCAGTGACCTGGGTAGAACATGATCCACTGTCTCAAGTGTATTAATTTATATTTGTTTACAGTATGAGTCATGAAAATAATGATGCTGAGCTTTTTACCAGTACACATGTATAAAGTCATCTCTGGTAGAACTCTGTACTTCACAAGAGATGAATTTCATCCCCTGAGTAAAGAAAAACTAAGCTTTTCAAAATTTGAAAACTATAATTCTGATCTTTTAAAATGTTTATAACACTCCTTATCCCTCCCACAATGAATAGGACAGAACCTCAAAAATGTTAAATCCTTTCTCTTCAAGGGCAAGATATTAATCCAATGTGAATAGTGGTGATGGATTCTGGTCTCAAGTGAAATGTAATCAGAACCAGCAGGGGAAAATGGAAGAGTGGGGCAAGATTATAAAGGTCACTATCACTCCAAACTGCCATCTTTATGAAGGAGAAATGCTATGTGAAGTACCATTGTGTTACTATTTCATGAAATACTTCTTGAGTGAAATATTTATAGCAATATTAACCCTATAATAGCATTTCCTGTCTCAGCCATAGACTATAAAACTAGAAGGGAACAATGTGACCATCTGGTGTAATCTCTTATATAATGAAGGCCATAAGACTCCCCTGAATGAACCTCTAATTCAAACAGGAATTATCTTTTAGAAAAAAATATTCAATCATGATTGAAAATCCACCACAGTCCTTAATAAATTGTTCTGGTGGTTAATTACCCCCATTGTTAAAATAAGTGTGCCTTTATTGCTAGTCTGAATTTGCCTACCTTCCATCCATTGGATCTTGTTCTAAATTTATCACCTGGACTGAAAAGCCCTCTATTATGAAATTTCTGTTCTCTATGTAGGTACTTATAGACTTATCAAGTCAGCCCTTAACCTTTTCTTTGTTAAGCAAAACAGATTGAACTCCTTGAATTTTTCACTATGACATGTTTTCCATATGCCTCACATAGTGGCTAATCTCAAGGTATAATCAATACAAGATCATAATAGATGAAAGCTGTTTCCTGAGGAGTGAAACAGACAAGGAAACATTTTCAAAATGTGCTGTTCAGCCTGATTTATTCACCTTAAAAATGCTTTCTAAAGAGCAAAAGTCAACAGATTTGTCCACAAGCATGTTGATAAGTGCAAAATAATGCACATTAGAAAAAATGTTCCCAACTACACATACAAAATGATAGGTTCTAAATTAGTTGTTACCACTCAAGAAAGAGATTTGAGTCATCATGGATAATTCTCTGAAAACCATATGCTCAATGTGCAGTGGCAGTCAAAATAGCAAACAGAATGTTAGAAACCATTAGGAAAGGGAAAGGTGATAAGACAGAAAATATCATCATGCCACTATATAAATCCATCGTATGCCCACACCTTGAATGTTGCGTGCAGTTCTGTTCCATCTTCAAAAGGGTATATTCGAATTGGAGAAAGTGTAGAGAAGGGAAACAAAAATGATTAGGGTTATGAAACAGCTTCAAAATGAAGAGAGATTTAAAAAACACTGGGACTGTTCATCTTAAAAAGAGACAGCTGAAAGGGGGGTATGATAGAAGTCTATAATATCATGAATGGTGTAGAGAAAGTGAATATGGAAGCATTATTTACCTCTTTACATAACACATGAACCAGGGGTCACTCATTAAATAAATAGGCAGTAGGTGTAATTCACACAGAAGTACTTCTTCAGATAATAAACAGTCAAGCTATGGAACTTATTGCCAGAGGATGTTGTGAAGGCCAAAATTAGAACTGAGTTCAAAGAAGAATTAGGTAAATTCATGGAGCATAGGACCATCAATGGCTATTAGCAAAAATGGCCAGGGTGCTCTGCTCTGGGTGTCTCTAAATCTCTGATTGCCAGAAGCTGGGACTGGACAACAGGAAATGGATCACTCAGTAATTGCCCTGTTCTGTTCATGCTCTGTTCTTTCCCTCTGAAGCGTCTGGCACTAGCCACTGTCGGAAGCCACTGTTGGTTTAATTCAATATGATCTTTATATGTTCTTAAGCAAGTAACAATTTACTATGTTGGTTGTTGCCCTACCTGACCACATCAATTCTTTATAAGTGTTAAATAATATAAAGTATATATCAAAGTCTAAATTCAGCTCAGTTTACATTAGTGTAAATCCAAAGTAATTGAACTGAAAACAGTTGTTACTGTTTTTGCATGGCTATAACACAGCAGGATATGGCCCTTAATTCTTCCATGATTTCATACAGAGCCATGTGCCAACCACTGGTGCATGCCTTGGCATGGGACATGTCCATAGAACTTTGATCAAATAATAGGAACTCTTGACCAATCAAATGACATTTTTCCAGTCAGTTGACTGACTTGCCAAGTCTGTGTGTTACACCACCACCAAGTAATTTAATATCCTATAATAAACCTGTAGAGTGCAAAGTTTATTGTAAAAAAATCAACTTCTAAATCTTTTAGCTCCTTATCTGAGACAGCTAGTTCCTGGCAGTGGGGATAGACACTCCATTGCAATGATAAACTTTCAGGGACAAATTAATTCCTGATGTAACTTCATTGACTTCTGTTGAACCAAGAGTGAATTTGCCTTAGTACAGTGTATGCAATTAATTACTTCTGCTGGGTATTAGAAGTAACTTATTTGCCCATTTGTTCTCCTAAAGATAGAGTTAATTGTTCTATTCCTTTTTTGTTTGCTACTAAAGGAGATCATGAGATAAATGTGAATTGGTAACAGGTACTTGTAAAATAAGGAGTTACTTCATAAAATATATGCAGAATATCAATTTTTGAGGGTAAAGCAGAAGTTTAAAAAAAAGCAGGATGGACAGAGAGAAGAGAATAAAAATGTAGGTAAGAGTTGTACAGGCCAATTTTCAAATGCCTATTTAGGTCAAAGGTTGCCATATTCCTATTGCGGCTAGAGGTAGTTCTCAGAAAATGTTTGTTTGTTTGTTTGCCAAACTATTGTCCTCATTCAGCAGCTGTAAGCTGCGGTCCTATAGTACCAGCTCTTCTGAAAGGATGGGGAATATGTGAGCCATGGATTGTAAAGGGTTGGTTTCAAAATGGAATCCAAAGAGCATCAGCTGTCTAGAATTCAGAATAGAGTGGATCAAACAGAGCAGCATATTCTCTCATACATTGCCATGCCTAATATCTTGATACAGTGAGATGACCAGGCCTCAGCTTCTTAGAAAAAATAATGAGGGAAGAACCAAGGCTCTCTTAATATAATCCAAAATAGAAAAAAGCTCATCAAATCAACTTTACATTCAGAACAATTAGAGCAACTTTTTTGTGACCACAAATGTAACAGTCTGGAAAGTCTCAGTGGCCTGTCCTTTTATTACCAGGATTTATTTATTTTTTAAAAATTGATTGATTATCCTGGTAACTATAAGCCAGTTACTTAATAAAAAATTAGACAGTATTTACAAATCCTGTTCTTTTTTTCCTAGTAATAATTCAATTTCTGAGTTAAGCATGGGAGAGTCACGTACATCAGCCCATGACTTTAGCCTTCCCATCAGCACTAGAAGACATCAATGCCAGAAGATGGCATACACTGTACACCTTTTCTGTGTATCCTCAGAAACAGAGCTTAGTGAGATGGACACAGTATTTTTAATTGACTTTCACTTAGCCAAAGAAAAACACACTTCTAGGGCATTATGGTGCTCAGATAGTGAGATAATAGGTATCTATGCTTGATACATAGTGTGCATACCCAAAGCGCCCAGACATCATTCTGCAGAACCCCGTTGTCTCTTGCTGTATATTATGGAAATTTCTTTCTTGAAAAGGAAACTAGGAAATGTGCCCAATTATCCACTGGGCAAATGTATATGACCTATCAAAATTTCAGCCTGCCTACACAAGTGCCAAATCCATTAGCCTAACATTTTCTGTGGGAGAGATGTCATGGAAGCAATTCCCAACTAGATTCCACCCAAAGTTTTACTAAATGAATAACAAGTATTTTTTCCACTCCATTAAATTGACAAGTTAAGCAGTATTTTGGCAGCAGATTATCCTGGAGTTTCAAAGTACTTCAAATTTAACAGTGATATTGTAGGTGCATGGAAAAAGGGTCAGAAAAGTTCCAACAGACTTGTTGGACTCGCAAGTTTGTGGGAAAACACATATGACAGCTAGTCAGGAAGCATCTCCAAAGAAGTTAACATTACAGGGTTTGACGGGGCCAGCCCTGAGGGCTATAGGAGGGTGCTGGAAGGCATATATATCAGCCCCAGGCTTTGCAAATCTTTGTTCCCTGGGTGATCCAGCTGCGGCCACTCCAGGGCAATTAGGCCAATTAGGCCAATCAGGCCAGCTGAGGCCACTCAAGGAACTTGCCCCAGCAGTTAAAAGCCTCCCAGTCAGGCAGATGGGGGCAGCTGAGGGGGAGTTGAGTAGAGCTGCTACAAGGTGTGGAGTCAGTAGAGGAACGGAGCTGCTGCTGCAAGGTGTGGAGACCGGAGGAGAGCCTGAAGGAGAACCACAAGCCGGGGGGCTACAGAAGAGCGACCCAGGGAAGGTAGTAGCCCCTTGGACTAAGCTGTTTGAGGCTACTCCTCGCAGGGTCCCTGGGTCGGGGTCCGGGGTGGAGGGTGGGACCGAGCCCCCCCCCTTCCCCGCTCCCATCCAGCCGCACCACCGGCATAGCCGTAAGGAGCGCAGACCCACGGGGCAAAACAGGACCACCTTGCCACAAGGGACAAAAGTTTCAAACCTCAGTGCATGAAGTTAGGCTCCAAAATCAACATGTAGGTTCCTAAATAATAAAATATAGTCTTTTTTTTTTTTTTTTTTTTTTTTTTAAACACCTGTTGAGCAACTGCAATTTCAATTAAGGAAACTGAATCTATAAATTCCCACCACTTTGGAAAATCAGGCCCATAATATCTTTTCTAGTAAGTAAGCGCATCACACAGTGCAAATCCATTACATATTAATAAGCCTAATTTTAGGCACATTGATCTGAAATCTTTGATGCATAGCTCCAATTATATACCACATATTTATGTAGTATACTGTAGATTAAAACTTGAAACAGGAGAGAGAAATCTTACTGACATCAGTCTGATTCTCTTGTGTATTTATGATAGTTTCAAGTTGACACAAATTGTCTGTCATAATTTTATGGTTTTGTGCTGAACTTTAACTAACTTGAACCTTGTAAAGGAGTATGTCTGCAGCCAGATCATCTCAGGCTAGGATTCCCTCAGGTAACTCAAGCCAAGTAGAATCCATAACAAAAGAAATCTAGGGTCATTGACTGGGATTGCTAGTCTCTCAACTACTGGCTTTTCCCCAGGTAATAGTGCATTCTCCACACAGAGCCCTAACTGGGGAGGAGCTGGATTTTCTCAGCCAGGGCACGTGGCCAAAAGAGACAGAAAATATATTTAAGGAGGGTGTGTCTCTGTGGAGGAGGGCCACGTGCAGAAGTATGGACTGGAGAGAGTGAGTGAGAATGCAGGAGGAACTCTGCGTAGCCTGAAATGGCTGACAAGACCTCAGACTCACAGAAGGGGTGAATCAGATAGGAGGAGGGAGCGTCCTGGGACTTTCCTTATTTTGCAAAGAACTGTAACTTTCCAGTCCTTTTTAAGAGTAAAGTGATTGTGCTTAAGAAATTCCTTTGCTAAGCCTGTGTTCCTTGATTTTCTAACACATATTCCCTGAAAGGGGTTGAATTAGAAGTCAGAATGCCCACTGCTAGATGGAAATATGGGGAAGCCAGTGTAAGCAACTGTGGGGCTCAGGAGGTGGTTTCAGACACTGACTTCAAGTGTTAGGGAAGGTGGACTGCAAAGTCCCACATTCCAAGTAATGGCTCAGGCAGGAGTAGTGTGTGTGTGGAAGTATGCCTTAGAGACTCAAAGCTCAAATTAGTGGCTAGACTCTACCCATACCCTGGGGCTTGCGAAGTATAGTTTGTTGAAAAGGGGGGAATCCCTTTTCATGAAAATGTTCACATTTTTGAGGAAACAATTGTGTCCTAAAGTGGGACAAAGTGACAATCACACACACACAAATTGTGAGAAGGAATTTCAAGAAAAAATTGGTTTCTGGAAAACCAAAATGCATTTTTTGCTTTTCCAGCCACCCTCATGGAAGTCTCTTGTCAATTTTACAATTGACAAGAACCTTCCAGCCTTGCTGCTGGAGATGCAGAGAGCTAGTCAGCTCTTCCTCTCAGCAACTCCCCAGCTTTAGAAGCTGGAGAGGCGATGCCTGTCCCTTAGTCCTAAGGCTTTGATAGAGGCAGAATGCCCAAGTGCTTTGCTGTTTTTTGAGGAACGTTACATCAAATTGTACCAGACTCGGTGAAACATTTTGTTCTACCGAATTGGCATTTTCTGATAAAATTAGGTTTTGTGGTTTTTTAAAATTTCCAACCAGTTCTGCTTAAGAGCATGTGGGACTCAACTGTTTGATCCATTTACAACAGACTATTGCTCAGAGATGGTCTGGGCCAGATTGTAATTTATTTGTAGTTGTTTAGTAGGTGGCACATACTCCTCTGATGTAGTATTGAATCAGTGGATGAGGAGGGTGATGAAATGCTATTCAAGTTCCTTTTGTTTTGCATGAGACAAATTAATACCTGGACAACTTGTGTTCATTAAAGATCCCATGTTGTGTTTGCAAAATAAGATGTGAACTTCAATGTCGCAGAAAAATTAGATCTTGAGTATTTACATTCTGCCCCCTCTATATTCCTCCTGCAGATTCATTGGACTCAGTATTCTTCATTTCCTATCTCCAAGTGCTGTGAAGCTGACCTGCTAATCATTTACCAGGTAAATGGACAAAATGCACTGAAGATTTAAGTCATTTTCCTTATTGCTGATATACTTGGGGGTCTGTAAGTGTTTCCCTGATTAACTGATATTTCCAGATGTTCTTTAATGTGGTGTGGAAAAATCTTCTCTATTGAAATATAGACTATCTGGTAGAGATCTTATTTCTGCCCTTACTATCAAGTGTAATGTAATTCAGACACAGATTGTAGGAGTGCACAGACTTCTTGTTCCCTATATTTTTGCAGCTGAGTGTAGATTGTGGTCTTCTACGTAAAGACAACATGAATAAGATGAAGTGGCTTACAAAGCAGAAAATACGAATACTCATTATTTGTCGGATAAATTGTGACTGGCTCTGCATGAATAGACAAGACTTTATACACACCTACACAATGCTTCCTTTGTGGCCTTGTGCTGATGAAAGTCTCATTTGGAATGTGAAGCTGTAGCACCATTTAACCCTTTTACCACTGGAGGTGATGACTTCCTTAAAAGGAGTGGGAAAAATGAGGGAATAGCAGGTAAATGGCCCACCCTCTTACACTGGCCAGATAAACTAGGGGAAAGCATCCCATACCCTTCAACGTATGATAGACTCCTCACCCATCCTCTTCTCTTCTCCAGTTGCAGGAGGATTTCCAACTTAGTCAGCCCAATTCCTACCAGGGCTCCTTCTTCAGCATGATCCCTCCTGACCTCCCAAAAGAGAGGCTGTGACTAATGTCACACTCGGGTCCTATGTGTCATATGGCTTTTAGGAACATAGTGTTAATATACAAAGCCTATTGTGTTGATTTGCATTAACAAATGTCATAATGGTGTCTACTAAAAACTATAGAGCATAGCAAAACAAGCCTTGGTATAAATGCTGTGTATTAAGAACATCTCAACTAGAGACAAACCAAGAGTTTTATTAAGTTGATATCATATCTGCTGTCAGTAACATGCTGTAATTGTGGGTCTCAAATGATTTCTGGCTTGCTGTTATACCAAAATCTTGTCTTGACTCAGTCCCTTGTAGTATGCCAAATGCACCATTGCTGAGGCAAGCTCTGTATGTGTTTAAGCTGCTAAGACTCCACAGATCCCAAGATGCACTCCCTAACTGCCCTCAACACTAGACTCCTTCCAAAGCTCCCAACATGCTATCCCTATGATCTTCTCTCCCAGTTGCCAGAAAATCTTCCTGTGCTTGTAACCCATTACCCTCCCGACTAGGAGAAAAAAAGCATGAGTTGGTTCATGACCCCACCAACAGGTACACCACACTGTCCTTTGCTTGAACCATCAATGCTCAGTTGATCCATCACGATGCCTTAAAAATATCTCCACCACACAACTCTTCAACATCTACACATCTGTGATGGCTCCAAAGGTGTTGTGTTATGGCATATGACACTGTTTACCTTATCAGCGCTGCATGATATTTGTTCATTATTTTTATACGGTACCTGGATACAAAAGTGTGTCTTTTCTTTCACTTGTCAAACTAAACCTTTTGTTTGTATTCTGTGTGATTTATATATTGTAGCTTTCTGATTAATCTTTTTTGCTTTCATTGTATTTATTTAATTTCTTCTCCAGCTATTTCAAAATTAGTCATTAGAGAATTAAGTACCCCAAATACTTATGATCATGAGAAATTTTTGGTGGGGTAGGGCAGGGTGGGGTGGAGAATCACATTAATTTGATAATCCCAGAGGAAAACAGTCCAGTCCTTGTCATGTCCCCCCTATCAGCCCATCCTTTCCCAAACAAATTCAAATACTTTACTGTATATGTTTATAGTTGAACTGAATAGTCATAATCTTACTCTCACTTTTACTCTAAATTCAGTTGTATTGTACATTTTGACCATACCACAAACTTGCTTCTTCCCTTTGTTTTGCTTGTTGGCACACATGGTCAAAAAGATGACCACATTTTAAATGACTATTTCATGGTAGTAAATCAAAATAACATGTTGATTTTACCCCAGAAGCACCAATTCTATTCTAATACTGGTTTTACAACCTATAAGGGATCGCCCAGTTTAGTAGTAATGCAATTCTTCATTGTTCATCCAATACTAAACAAGAAGCATCCATCTTCTGTAATTTACTGTATAAATATGAAATTCTCTAAGGAACTATTAGAGTGCCAAACCATTTTGATGGGCAAGGCTCAAAGCAACCTTAGAGGAAAGGAATCTCATTACATGTTTTCTGTCTAGATTTTCACATTGCCGCTAATGAATGCTTCTTTAACTTGGTGTACTTTGGATCTCTCTCTTATTGTTTTGTTTGTTTTTGATTTTTAACTGGCCATCTGAATGGTAGGTCAACTTCCTCATCTTTGGTAGGGCTCACTGACAAAAAGGGAGCCCCCCATATGGAATGAGTGCAGAATATACAATAAAGAGCCAATATGTGGCTCATAGAAGATCATTGTGTCCTTTTTGGTCAGGAGAATCCACTGAGAAGGAAAATGTGCTGGCAAAAGTGCTCCTGCTGAGTGTGTGAAAAACAGCATCCCAAGTTGGAACAGTGCCAATATTCACAGCATGCTCACTACACTTTTTATTGGCGTTTACAGCTTTGGGGTGGGCATTTTCTCTAAGGTACCAGATCACCTAGAGCCTACACATTCCTCCATGCTCTTACAGTGTTTTCAAACTATGTGTATTAGATATTTTTGCTAACCCTTCTGTTGTTTTTACAGCCAGAATCACCCAGTGCAATCTGTTTAATTTATGTGCACAGATGGATATTAATAAAATAAAAATATGAAAAAATTGCCTCCTGGCCCATGCGAATTCACCCCTATATATGATCAATGACTTGAAGATATCATTTATACAATAAGGGGAGGAGCAGTATGCTAACAGTGTGTTAGTCCTAGAAGTAATGCTTAGTTGGGAGATAGTATTGTGTGTGTTACACAATATTTACAGTCAGGCATATATTGACTTCTTAGGAAAGAAATCAAGATGGTGAGACTTCATCTTCATTACTCCTGCTACATTTGTATTATAGTACTGCCTAGAGACACTAAAAAAGATTGGTGCCTGATTGTGCTAGGCTCCGTACATATGCATAGTAAGAAAGTCCCTCCCCTGGGGGGAGACAGAAGGGAGGAGTGAAGTGATATCCCCTTTTAAAGATGAGAACTGAGGCAGTTTAATGTAACTTTGTGTGTAACACTTGGAGCATGTGTGCATGATGGATTAAGCCGCACTGGAGCGTTGTAAATTTCAGTGCCTACAAGCATGCCATTTACTAACTGGCTCATGTGGACCTACTTGTGCACACTAAAAGTTTCCTAGTGTTTATTAATGTAGTACTGTTTGAAATGGGAAACTTTGGTGTGGACTAATGCACCATGCAGACAAGCCCTCAGTGTGGTTTGTCTCAAAACATAATGTAATTTCTTTGGGACAGAGACTGCTTTCTCCTGTTTTGTACAGCACCTAGCACAGTGGGTGCTGATCCTCACAAGGGTCCCTAGCTGCTACTTCAATACATATTAATAACAAAAGTGCTTTATTCACAGTTACAGCACCACTTTAATGGTCACTATGTTTTCTGTAACATAAGAGGCAGGAGATTGAATGGATGCTCATCTGGTTAATCCCAGCAAGCTCAAGTGGACACATATGGTACATTGGGGAGTAATCAGGTTTATGACCCGAAAACAACTTTAAGCAGTAAATCAGAACTATATACCCCAATAACATTCAATATTTTATTTCATGCTTTTACTTGAGTCATAAAAAAAGCCTGTATTGTAATAAAGGAAATATCTACTGTACCAATAAATGGTCTTGGTTTTTCATGTATATATTACCTTTCTCCCCCATCCCATTTATATCCTTGTAAAAGCACCACATGTCAGCGTATGCTAAAGATTTTAGTGAGTTGTTATTGTTACTACATGTATTTTGGTCCCTGTATTTTTTTTTATATTTGATCTTCATTCTTTTATCCGCCTGCTCCTCTTCTCTCTCTCTGGAATGATGCATGCCAGACAAACACTTGGGGTATTTGATGGGTTTGTTACACTTGATTTTCTCTTTTCCTTTATCCAGTTCTCACATTTCTAATTCTCAAATGCCTTTTATTTATTCTTAACGCTACTTAATAACTTGGTAACATTAGCCTGACACACAGCTTTACTGAAAACAAACTAAACTTTCCCTGTGCTCCAAATACACACGAGATAACACAATGATGCACTTATATATTTTTCCTATTAGGAAAGTCTCAAGCTTTTTGAGCAAAGGAATAATTGCTCCCCTCTTATCTGCCATCAGGGAATTCTTTCAGCATCTGAAAAAGGTAATGCTAAGGAAGTAAAGTTAATAAAATTTGCACTGTGGCAGATTAAAATGTTTATAATGGTCATTTAAAAACACTGAATAAAACTTAAGTTTTGAAATCAATGCATGACTAAAGAACAAGTTACTCTAAATTCTGAGCCTCTGCATCCTGTTAGGGAGTAAAAGGAGGCAGTGTCCTGCCTTCTGATTCTCTCATGGTAAGGAGAGAGCTGGAGCAATGGAAAGCTGCCCTGGCCATCTCGATTAGAGGAGAAAGGGTGTCTGAGTGGTGGATGGTCAGTTTTCTGCTGAGGGGAGGAGAGTAAAGTGTGTGAAGAACAAGTGCCAGAAACACTTTGACAGCAGTACCAGGGAGAGGTAAACATGGATTCTGAAATGGGCTTTCATTTGGCTCTAGAATATCATCTCAGTATTGGGAAGTGTTAAGAAGCAGCTGTCCAAAGCTGGCCTGGAATGCTACAGATGGTGCAGATCTCAATGTTTAACCACCTGCTCTGGGAGAAGAATCCAGGGCATCAGTGAGAATAGAGCCTAGTTCTAGAGAACACAATGACATGAATTGCATTGGAACAGAAACACGGGTAAAAGCAGATGATCGCAGCTCTTTTCCCAAATGTTTAAAGTGGCTACTGGAAGTAAAAACTAAATTTGCTTGTGTTTAGTGAAGTAGTTAAGGGGAATAATTCAGGACATCTTAGAAGATGTTGCTCATGATCAAGTGTTCTGGAGCAAAGGAAGGGGAGCTCCCTCCTTTAAAAAGATATTTACTCTTGATTCATCCTGTCAGCAGATTATGGAATCCTACAGGGAGATGCTGGCTCAGTGTGGCAGGTATGGTTTATTAATTTTATCCTGGTTACAAGGGATGTGGGAGTGATTATCTGGGCAGAAAACTAATCTAACAGATGTCTTTGAGGAGGAAGCTTAGGAAAAGCCAAGTCTGGAATATAGTTTGGGTTGATCCACTATATTACTATTTCCACTGTTACTAAAGCCAAACCTCAGAAAGGGAGGAGATTTTGGATTACAGTCCGTGTTTACGCCTTTTTACGCTGGGCAAGAACACCTGCTCACAAATACATGAATAAATTCATGAAAACCTTTGGCATCAGATGCCTTATACATACTTTTACCATTTATCCAGCACTTATGCAACAGTCTAAGCATTAGAGGCAGTATGCTGTATTATCTAATGCTTTGTCCATCCCATTGTTAATTGTCCTTCTTCCTTGGGCTTCCACAGCTTGTGCTCTTCCATCTAACCTCACACTATTTCCCCCTGGATTAGACCTATTTTTTTTTTCTTTCAACCTAGTGTGACATTCCCTCCCCCTTCATCACCCACACAATTTTTCTTCCTTCCTGTTAAACACTATTTTAAAACCCCCAAACAATTTAGTCATACAATTCCTATCACAATTAATAAGAGGTGAGTGACTAAATACCCTGGTTACGTCTGAAAAATCTTAGTGTCCTCAGTAGTCAATTTTGATCAAGCCTTCACATGTGTAATACAAATTTGCATTCCTATATTGCTGTCAAAGTGCATTGCAAGTTTTTACCTAATCGGCTGTGCACTGTCACCACTAGCTCATTGAGTATTGCTATTTCCTAGTTTATCCTACCCACTGAATCTCTGCATTCATACTTTTCCCCTCAAGGCATTAACTTGCATTTTCCAGGCTGCATATCCTTTTGTTATTACCTGATCATATTTCTAGCTTCTGTCCTCATATATTATTTCTTAGTCCACTCTGGCATGCCAGCATTGGCTGTTGCACTTTTTATCACAGCCATTTATGATTTAAAATTAAGGCTGACACTATATCCTGAACTCACAGTAATATGACCTTCTCTTTCCCAGCTAGATCAGGGCTTGACCGAAAATGCAGTGTCTGAGCTACCAGATGAAAATGGCTTCCACATCATTGGGCTAACCATACTGAGCAAATGGGCCAATTGGGGCATAGGAAAAAAACATGCAACTGTCATCCTATGATTTGCCCCCTGTGAGGAACTGGGTTCAAACTCAGAATAAACAGTTGCCTGATTAAAATTTGAGATACAGCAATCTTGGTCTTCGGTGATATACAGGAGATCACACTAGATCTGGTGGTCCCTTCTGGCTTTCAATCCTATTGCTCTATGACTATGTTTTGTGTGTTCAAGATATCCTTATGCATAACCCATATATGCATAGCCTAGCCCAATGTGTTTGCTCACAGTCTCTAGTGGCATTAGCAGTAGAGAATCCAATATGAATGCAGCAATGACTGGAGTCATACCTGCATTATCAGCATTTGCAAAGGTAATTCTCTCTCTCTGCTTTATAAAGCCAGCTTGTGGCTGTAGTGCCTACAGAGAGAGATGCAGCTTCTGTTGAATGAGAGAGACTGTGTGCAAAGCATATGAAGATTTAGGCAGCTCTGTTATTCAGGAGAGTCAAGAGAATGAGATTTCATGCGTATGTATTTGAAATCTGTGTTCAAGGAAACTGTCAGCAGAACCCAACTTATTGTAGCTGACAGTGCAAGACTACATATTTCAGATTTTTATTGTGCAGTCAGAAATCATGAGGAAGTGAAAATTTAACTGCATATAGAAGTTACTGATATATATGGAACCTTAATCATATTATGCTCCTTACTTGAAGGAGGCAAATGAAAAGGAATTTGTTAGTACGCATGATTTACACTAAATGCATGTCTAAAGACCAGTACTAATTAGGATTGCAAAGTAACTGTACAAATATTAGTCCCAGATGCATGCTACATATTGCATGGGTTAATAAAAATATTTTTGGTAACTAATGCACTGTAACCAAGAACACATTTTTACATCTATATAATTACTACATGCTACTACATGCTACAAAACATACATTACCCTCAGTACCATCCCGATGTGCAGAAAGAATAGCAAATATGGTAGGCGTCCAGCTTGGCTTAACAAAGATGTCCTTGGCGAACTTAAACACAAAAAAGAAGCTTACAAGAAGTGGAAGCTTGGTCAGATGACTAGGGAGGATTATAAAAACACTGCTCGAACGTGCAGGAATGAAATCAGGAAGGCCAAAGCACAATTGGAGTTGCAGCTAGCAAGGGACGTGAAGGGGAACAAGAAGGGTTTCTACAGGCATGTTGCCAACAAGAGGAAGATTAGGGAAAGTGTGGGCCCCTTAGAGAATGAGGGAGGCAACCTAGTGACGGAGGATGTGGAGAAAGCTGAGGTACTCAATGCCTTTTTTGCCTCTGTCTTCACAGACAAGATCAGCTCCCAGACTGCTGTACTGGGTGGCACAAAATGGGAAGGAGGCGAACATCCTGCAGTGCTGAAGGAACGGGTCCAAGACTATTTAGAAGGCTTAGACATTCACAAGTCCATGGGGCCGGATGCAATGCACCCGAGGGTGCTGAGGGAGTTGGCTGAGGTGATTTCAGAGCCATTGGCTATTATCTTTGAAAGCTCGTGGCAACAGGGGAGGTCCCTGAGGACTGGAAAAAAGCAAATATAGTGCCCATCTTCAAAAAAGGGAGGAAAGAGGATCCAGGGAACTACAGACTGGTCAGCCTCACCTCAATCCCTGGAAAAATCATGGAGCAGGTCCTTAAGGAATCCATTTTAAGGCACTTGGAAGAGAGGAAGGTGATCAGGAACAGTCAACACGGATTCACCAAGAGAAAGTCATGCCTGACCAACCTAATTGCTTTCTATGATGAGGTGACTGGCTCTGTGGATGTAGGGAAGGCGGTGGATGTGATATACCTTGACTTTAGCAAAGCTTTTGATACTGTCTCTCACAGTATTCTTATCAGCAAGTTAAAGAAGTATGGGTTGGATGAATGGACTATAAAATGGATAGAGAACTGGCTAGAGCATAGGGCTCAACGAGTAGTGATCAATGGCTCCATGTCTAGCTGGCAACCGGTCACAAGCGGAGTTCCCCATGGGTCGGTCTTGGGGCCGGTTTTGTTCAACATCTTTATTAATGATCTGGAGGATGGGGTAGATTGCACCCTCAGCAAGTTTGCGGATGACACTAAGCTGGGGGGAGTCATAGATACCCCGGAAGGTAGGGATAGGATACAGAGTGACCTAAACAAACTGGAGGATTGGGCCAAAATAAATCTAATGAGGTTCAACAAAGAAAAGTGCAGAGTCCTCCACTTAGGAAGCAAGAATCCCTTGCACAGCTATAGACTGGGGACCGACGAACTGGGCAGCAGCTCTGCAGAAAAGGACCTGGGGGTAACTGGATAAAAAGTTGGATATGAGTCAGCAGTGTGCCCTTGTTGTCAAGAAGGCTAATAGCATATTGGGCTGCATTAGGAGGGGCATTGCCAGCAGGTCACGGGAGGTGATTATTCCCCTCTATTCGGCATTGGTGAGGCCGCATTTAGAGTATTGTGTCCAGTTTCGGGCCCCCCACTACAAAAAGGATGTGGACAAGTTGGACAGAGTCCAGTGAAGGGCAACAAAAATGATTAGGGGGCTGGAGCACAGGACTTATGAGGAGAGGCTGAGGGAACTGGGTTTGTTTAGTCTGCAAAAGAGAAAAATGAGCGGGGATTTGATAGCAGCCTTTAACTACCTGAAAGGGGGTTCCAGGGAGGATGGGGCTAGACTGTTCTCGGTGGTGGCAGATGATAGAACAAGGAGCAACGGTCTCAAGTTGAGGTCTAGGTTGGACATTAGGAAAAAGTTTTTCACTAGGAGGGTGGTGAAGCACTGGAATGGGTTACCTAGGGAGGTGATGGAATCTCCATCCTTAGAGGTTTTTAAGCTGAGGCTTGACAAAGCCCTGGCTGGGATGATATAGCTGAGGTTAGTCCTGCTTTGAGCAGGGGGTTGGACTAGATGACCTCCTGAGGTCCCTTCCAACTCTAATATTCTATGATTCTGTGATTCAAATGGGTACCAAGTATTAATATTATACATGAATTAAAACAAAACCCAGGGACTAGAAGTGAAAAAATGCCCATATATTACGTGTATATATGTTCTCTAGACACATGTTAATTTCCTGTAATATTTTATTAAAATTCTGAAGACAATTGCTCGGATCTTAGCCATCAATTATCTCCAGAGCAAATACAAACTATGAAGAACTGTAACAAAAAGGCCCAATCCTGCAAACCCTTACTAACCCCGACTAAAGACTTTTCACACAATGGGTGTTCAAGGATGCAGCTTTATGCTTTCAGGTCCCAAGAAAAGAAAATGCTGGTTCTCTAAGTATACATTACTTGTGATGTTCAGATTATTTTGTTTAATAGTTAGAGACTCATCTGTTTATGGCTAGATTTCTGGTGTTGAGAGTTAGACAAAACATTTAAAATAAGCTTACCTTCTATTTCTATGCATTGTTTCATCTCCCCAATCATTACAAAGTATAAACATACAAGAGCTGTGCCTCATCATTGAAACCCAACACCTCTGAGGAGGAGTTGTGGTCAGCTACACAGCAAATCAGCAACAGTGTGGAAATGTGACATTTTTCACCAAGGAACAGAGGGCAAAACCACGATTTTTCCAAGTGCCACCAAGGGATTTTTAATGGTAACACACAATAGACAAGACTTTGGTTTAAGCCAACGTTAGGTAGGTTAAATATTGGCTAATGGACATACCTAAAAAGTAGTTGTCAAATGGAAATGATCATTGAATGTGGATATTTCTTGTGGGATTCTGCAGTGACTATTACTAGACATGACACTATTCCACATTTTCCTCAGTGATTTGGAAGTAAGTATAAAATCACTGCTAACAAAATTTGTGGATGGCCTAAAGATAGTTGGAATGCTAAGTAATAAAGAGGACAGGACAGTTGTACAGACTGATAAGGATTGCTTGGTAAACTGGGCCCATTCAAACAAAATATGTTTTACTAGAGGCTAATGCCAAGTTACACATCTAGGAACCAGGAATGCAGGTCATATCTACAAAATGATGGAATTAAAGGGATTTAGGGATCATAATGGACAAGCAACTCAATATGAGCTCCCAATGAGAAGCTGTGCCAAAGAAGGGCTAATGCAATCCTTGGATGTATAAACAGGGAAGATTATTTTACCTCTGCACATGGCACTGATGAGACAGATACTGGAATACGGCATACAGTTCCCCTGTCCACATTTTTAGAGAGGGTGAAGAACAGAACCACAAAAATGTTTCAAGGGCTGGACAAAATGCCTTAACAGTGAGAGACTCAAAGAGCTCAATTTGTTTAGTTTATCAAAAAGAGGATTGAGGTGTGCCTTGCTTACAGTATTTAAGTACCATCAAGAGCATAAAATATCTGGTACTAAAAGGCTCTTTAATCTAGTAGAGAAAGGTATAACAAAAACCAGTGGCTGGATGCTGAAGCCAGACAAATTCAGATTAGAAATTTGATCATGCAGGCCTTACATCACATCTCTGCCCAGAGATAACACGTACAATCCTGGCCCACAATAATACATAAACTATGCATTTAGTACGACCCCTAGGAATACTTAGACTCAATTCAATAAGGTATTTCAACTATATGGCAAGAATCTTCCAAACCCCTCTCCCTGCTCAAACAAATAAACAACAAAATAAAACAAAAATCCAAAAGAAACAAAAGAAGGCAGTGAGCAATATATAGCTCCACCGTTGGCTTTTAAAAGGTGTATGCCAGTATGTATAGCAGGTCCACAATGGGAATGTGTACCTAGTGCTGAGCAACATCACGCTGCAGACCTATGGTGTGCCTTGTATCTTTCCCTTCATTGTTATTTAAAAAGTCCCAGTCACTATGGTATCTAAACACTGTCACATATGTAGTCGTCAGTATATGCTATAAGTGGACATTATTGACTTAAATATTAATGATATAGCTGTGCAGCAGCCAGACCAAAATGGAACAGTTTGGTAAAAGTAGTTTTAGATCTTCACACTTAATTCTTTATTGATCACTAGATAAGTCAGATACCGTCTCGTCTTCCTCGTCAGTACTACTGATGTACATTTGTAACTGAAAACTTCAAGGGATTATCACACATACTCATGCTAAGCAGTTGTTACTCCATGAATAGTCTCATGAAGCTCAGTGAGGCTACTGATATGAGTAAATACTGCTCAGCTTGAGGAGGGGAAGCAGAATCAAGCGGTAATTAAAACAATCTAGTGCGAGCACGTTCCTTCTTGCAATAATGACACTGCATGCCTGGCAGCTGTGTAATACTTCATGTTTGCCGACAGATGTGTACTTAATGCTCAAACACTGAGGAAAGCTTTCTTTATGATGTAGGAAGACTTCTTTCCACTTTGAAATTAAGTAGGTTTGCTTTTTTTTTTTTTCTTGTCAATTTATTGCTCATCTTGCAGCTTCTGTTGCTGCTCTACAAGTCTAATTTTTTTATTTTTGCCAGTTCACCTTTTGGCTATTTTGAAAATATGGTAAAATGTTGTCTGAATTGAACATCTCATTAGAAGCTCAGCACATAACACTCCAGTGGCACAAAGCAAAGTATCCCTACAGGTCAAAGGAAGATTAGTCAGTCTCCCTCACCAGTATCAAGATTCCAAAGTAGGAATTCTTGAAACATTTAAAACACTTTTTTCAGATGCTTAATATGGCTCATGTCTGGAGGCCAACGTGAGGTTGCACTCCAGTGGAAGTTCTGCCAGGTAGAACGTGCTGAATATTCATCTGATAAAACGTGAGCCATTGACAGTGATAAGTTAACTTATGTCTATGGCAAGTTATTTAGGGATACCCTGGTCTTGGGGGTCAGTGCAGGTGGAGAAATAGAAGGGAGTTAGCCTTTCCTGCCCTTTGTGCAGCCATTGTAAAGGCTGGGAAGAATTATAGTCGTTGTATTTAGAGACTGCTCCCTAACTGTTCTGCTAAGGGTGTGTGATGGCCCAAAGTAGTCAGGGGAGGGTAAGCTGTGACATGGCAGAAGAGGAGGCTGTGTCTCTTAAATAGTATAGCTGCTTTTTTTTTCCTCTGTGCAAAACCCACAGAAATATTTTGATTATTTAGGACCTGGTTTTCCTGGCTGTGAATCACCCGCATCTACCATTGACTTCAACTGGATTTTTGGGTGGTCAGCACTAATGAAAATCAGGCCCAGTTTGCTCTTACAGCTGCAAATTTGAGGCAATGGGACCAACTAATGGCCCCCAAATCATATACCAAATTAACAACTCTCTCTCTCTCTCCATTACCATCTAAAAAGACAAACTCTGCCCACTGAGTTGATATGGTCCTCGAATATTTGTGATGCATTTGCCCTCAGCATAGCTTTATTGGAGCTGGAAATGTTGTTTTGCCATGTCTGCTTCTTATAACTACACCCCTATGTCATTTAATTTCTTCAGTACAATGACAGTAACTTTGGTGCTCCTACATTCTTGACACATACATGTTCATAAGCACCCAGCTCAGACTGTAATGTTAAAATGAGACTTCTGTTTTTGGGAGGGGGGGGAAATTATTTCACTTTTCTTCTGTACAACTATTGTGAATTGTTAGTTTATGTTTACCTTGGAGTTCTCTGAACTTTACTGGATTTTATTGCCTGGTAAAAATTTATTTTGCCAAATTATTCTTGTAATTAGCAGCATGCTACACGCTGTCATCTATCCCACCATAAACACTAAGGGGCAGGCTCAATGCACTATGCTTATGACACTATCTGGTTCTTCTTTGGTTTGTGTGAGTGTCTGTTGCTACCAATGTCCTTGAATTAAAATAGGTGTCTTCACCCTGCTGAGTAATTCAACTTTTTGGAACTGCAAATAAGCTTATTTCTAGGCAACAGCATAAAAACAACATTGACTTTGGTAACAGGCTAGTCAGTTGATAGAAATTCACTTTGGGATAGGCAGTAGTAGCTAGGCCTCATGCAAATTAAAATTTTGAAGATTGTGTTACTTGTGTACTTTTTCTTCTCCAGTAGTCATTACCTCAAGGATGACGTTTTTAATTCTTTAAACACTGTATAAAAAAACCCAGCAGTACAGTGCGATTTTGACCTTTTCAGTGTTCTTTATTTTAATGGTTGACCATTCTCTGCTTTTACAGCACTTACAACCTCTGAGGATAAAAGGGAAAATAGTTAGCCAATCAAAACATATCATATTTAAAAGGTTATAGTACAAACATAGGTTTTATGGGGTATATAACCTTTTAGCTGTCATCCTAGAGACATGTATTATAAAGAAAATGAGACAAACATTTACTGTAAGACTAATAGTGTAGCCCTACTGAAAGATGGGTAGTTGGGTAGCTTTTTCTATAAAGATTCTGCAGTACAAGGGTCTTTTATTGGTGTTTATATATATTCTCAGAGGAATAAAGTCTCAAAAATCTGTAACTGTGAGTAATCAGAAAATATTATTTTAAGAGGATTATCACACATTTAAAGATAATCATTTACAATGAATTTATTCTGTAAAAGGAAAACATTAATTTGATATTGTAGTGTATCTAGGTAACGTGTGACTATTGATTGATGTTGTAATCAAGCAAAGAAGCAGCAGGCTTGGAGCCTGCAAGATAGGTCACTTATTAGAGTTAATTAAGGGCTCAGTTTTTACTTGAAACAAGTAACTGACAGGCAAGATACCTTAAGTCACAAGATGAAATATAGCAGCAAGTGTGATAAATCAGCTGAGTGGCATGAATCAAGACACCACAAACACAAGCTAATGATATTTTAGGATATTTTTAAGATGTATGTATAACTAAAACTCACAAAGGTTGACCACAATGATATATAGCAGTCAGTTGACATAAATTATAATAAATATGATGTAAATGGTTAATTTACCTATGGGAATTGGGGACCCTAACAGAAGTGGGGTGTGGAAATTCAGATAAGGAAACAGGGTTGGAACTCATGAATATGCATAAGATGCAGTGGGTGTCCATGTAACATATTGTAAAAAATTGTTATCTGGCCTGTATGCCGTGAGAAACACCAGAATGATGATCGCCTGCTGACATTTGAGTTATCCATCATCTCACCTACTTTGGGAGGATGTGAGTAATGCAAATGCTGGACGTTCTTTATTATCTCTCTTTCTGTTTCATTATATAGCAGTATTTGTTGTTTTGTTTGTCTTGTTAATAAAATTGCTAATAAGAAAGAAGGTATTGGATTATTTCTTGTGTACTCCTCAAGGCCCTCATTCTAATGACAAACTCACTACTGTAGCTGATCTGGGAACCAAACCCTCTCAGACCACTGCATGCTAAATTTGATAAATTATAGTTAATTTTAGAAATACAGATTAGACACAATACATTTGTTTGAAGGCGCTCTTCTCATACAGACATAATTGAAAAGAAATGTTAAAGTACAAAAGAGAAATTGCTGTCAAAAAAGGTTTTATATCAAGGTGTTGGAATAAAAACTTCATACTCTGGGTTTTTTTCCTCATCTTGAAACTTCATGGAGATCATAACTCTGTGACATTAGTTTATTACTAAGTTGTAACAGGCCATGGATCATAGGACCCAGGCATGTGCACCAGTGTGCATGTTACAGCCCTTGGACTATGGCTGCCAATTTTAAAGAACCAAAGGGCATATGATGAGAAGCAACAATATGACCTACAGGAGCTACCTATAAGACTTCCTACCTCTTAGTTAGGGGTTGCAAATCGAAGATATTTAAGGTCAGGGAAGCTCTATTGTGGGTCTTCCACTCTAGGTGAGTGCAATAGCTACTGGGCTGTAGAGTCATTCTGGCTATTCATTGACTAAAAACTTCCACTATGAATAACATTGATATGGTGAGGACACTGAGTTAGGATATAGGATAACTAAGATCAAATCCCTGCTCCAAAGACTATTGAATCAAATGTATTTTTTTTTATTCGCTGAAATGTTTTGCAGTTTTTGGATTCAATTCAAGCTGAGGCAAGAGATTTGCGTTTTTCAATTTCTTGAACTGCCCGTGAACTAAACAATCAGTTACTCTCCCAGTTCAAATATGCCAACAAGTGCTGAACTGGTATCCATGTAAGTTGCTGTTTTCCTGTGGGCCAGAACTGCCTGAGAACAATTAAAGTTATATAGTGGTGTAAATAATGTCATAGGCTACAACTCTATCTAATTAGTTTGTATAAAGAATTTTAGAGCTGTTGAAAGCTGATAACAAGATTGCTATCGTCTAAGGTTGTGAGGCTATTTTCATGTTACAGTCCTCCCCTAAATCCCTTTTTTTTTCTCGTGAAAGCTGGTGACATCTAAAGTGTGTAAGCAAAATTGACCTGTAGGGTTAAAGATTATACCATATGTGGTTCTGTGATGGAGTGTGTATCCGACATAGGCCCTGAAGGTATTAATGTGGGCCTGAGAGGCCAATTAACATACCTGGCAGCACCTGTGAGAGAGAAAAAAGCCAGGATTAATTGATAATGAAGAGCAGCTGGGTAGGGGCTGGCTTGTGATTATAAAGTCAGGAAGTTTGTAGCAGAATGATGCTGTTCTTATTTGGACTCAAGAAAGTCATAAAGCTAACTAATTTTGTATCTTTCTCTACAGCTGAGCTAACAGGGATTATACTTATGCTATATCAGGCTTTAGATATGTGGCCAGCTGCTGTGGCCATCCTGTCTGATTCCTTATCAGGGTTTCAGGTCCTGCACTGGCAAAAATGGATATAACCATAGTAATAGCATGGATCCTGGGGGACATAGGGATACTAGGCAATGAGTTGGTGGACAAACAGGTGCAAAGTGCTACTAATCACAAACAAGTTGATCTAGGAATCTCTATAAAAAACTAGAATTTGAGCATCAAATAAAAAATGAACAAGGAAGGAATGGCAAGAACTGTGGGCAAATAAAATGAAGGGGAAGAATTCCAGGAAATATACTCAACTGTTGAAAATGTTGATATAATCCAAGACCCTGAGAGAAAGAGTAAAGTGGCTCTATTTAGAATTTTAACAAATTTGTGGATTAAATAGTAATTTATTTCTAATTAACAAGCATAAAGATGGATTATGAATAACATGTAAAGTCTGGGAAACAACATATCATTTGAGATTATAAAGACTATATCAGTGAAAAGAGGTGTTTATACAGAAAACTCTGAGACCTTAAAGTAGCAAAATTTTCCATGTGACATATATCAAGAATACAAGGAAAATTGGGCCCAATTAAAAAAAAAGCCTCTGCAATTCTTTAAGATTACCAAGAAAAGTGTGAGACTCCAAGTTATAAATAATATACTAAGTACAGTGCATGGTGGTCAGAGACTCAGAAAACATGTGTGCGACGCCACAAAGCCCAAGAAGAAGAAGAAGAGACTGCAGGCAGAGAGGCTGCAGTCTCTCTCTGAGGGATAGAAGAAGTAAGAAGCTGTCCAGGGAGGCAGCAAGGAGTCTGAAGGAGTAGACCTTGATTGCCAGATTCTTGGTCCTGGCTAGAACCCAGAGAACAGAGTGGACCTGGGCTTCCATACCAGCCACTGAGAAAGTTGGGATGTAGACCTGCAATAAGGTTTGCATGTAGTTTGATTGGATTCTCTGTTACCCAGGAGGGAAGGACTAAAGCATGACTTGGTTGGAGGACCAAATTGTGGGAAGAGTGACTGAATAATTGTCAGCAGGAGGCATCATATGGGGAGAGAGCTGCTATGCACTCCTGGTCATGAGGAGGTGCTCCTGCGGTGAGTGTGCCCCTTGACAGGCTCAGAACAAGAATAGGTGATGCCTTTACAGTTTTTCTGTGTTAAAACATTTTGTCAAAATAATCCATGTGAATACCTTGTGATTTTTGATTACACAATGAAATATTTGGTGAAAGAATGCGATCTAGGTTCAGTAAGGGTGGATCAGTGACAGGATTTCTGGTTTTGATTCTCAGGCATACTGTTGTGGATATCACCCACATAATAGGTCTTTAAGAACTTTTTAAAAGGCTGAGTGTAACGTAGTTGAGGATTCTGAAATTAACGAAACTGAAGAGCTTTGGATGTTTTCCTGAGCATTTGGAAGTGTTCACAGCTATTGATACTGAGGAAAAAGATGTTAGCCTTTATTTTTTTCTCAAGCAGGGAAAATAAACTCCTGTTGGCTTACTGGACACAAGAAAAACTGAATGAAAAAAGGTTTGGGGATTGAATGGGATTTTAAAGGATAGAATGGCTAACTGTACAATGTCTTTCATGCTACCCATATCTCACTTAAAGTTAGAAGCATGTTTCTGCAGCACTGCAGTTGAACTTCCCTTCCATATCCTAAAAACAGGTCAAATACATCTTTCCAAGATATGGGCCTCATATGGTGATTCATGCAGTAGCAGGGAGCATAGAGATGTGTGGTTACTATGGCAGACAGTGCTTCAGAACATAAAAACAGCCATACTGGGTCAGACCAATGGTCCATCTAGCCCAGAATCCTGTCATCCGATAGCGGCAAATGCCAGATGCTTCAGAGGGAATGAACAGAGGAGGTAATCATCAAGTAATCCATCCCATTGCCCATTCTCAGATTCTGACAAACTGAGGCTAGGGACACTTCAGAGCATGGTTTTGCATTCCTGTCCATCCTGGCGCTATTAATGATAACCCAGAAGTGACTCAGATGGTAATGTGGGAGTGGTTAGCGAGGCCTATAATGTTGACTTATTGCCTTCCATCAAAGGGCTAATACTTACCTACCTGAGGTTGAATCTTAAATGTGTGCCAGATTCTGTGCTGTAGTACTGGGAGGGGGGGGTTGCAAAGTATCTGACTGTGCTTCCTTGGAGACTTTTCCACACTTGCCTTGGGCCGCTCTACAGTATGTTTCCTGGTATTTGTCCTCAAGGGCTTTTCTACCAGCCAGGGGTTACCAGAATGCAGTAGCCCAGGATCCTGTAGCACTCCTTTACGTTCCTTGTGCACTGGTTCTAAGGAAGCCAAAGGCTTAAGCTGTTTTGAAAATCCAAGCCAAGTGACTTGCCTGATAAACACTATGGCCTTGTGTGTATGACATGGTCCTGGCAATCAAGAGATGTGATTTCTAATTCTATCTCTAATGGTAACCTGCTGTGTCTCCTCAGCTCTTATCTATAAGCCCTGAACCTCCATTTGTAAAAAAGTGGTAGTGAGAATATATGTACTTCATGACTAAATGTTTACAAAATACTATATAATAGTGCGATGGCCCTTTCTCTTTGCCTACACACGAAGGATTGAACTGAGGACTTCCAGAGCTAAAAGCATAAGCTGCTACAGTCTACACTAACAATCATATCCTCATAACTCATATTCTCTGCGGATTAGACACAGTGTGGGACCTGTACTATATGCTGACCAGTGGATTACAATTTTACAGTATTAAGACCAGTCACTGACCAATAAAGCATAGAACTTGTGACCTCCTGACCCCTATTCTTATATTTAATTAACTAAAACATGTGATTTATGCCACTGGGACTATGCTGCTACTTTTAGCACATGTACATGTACCTAGGCTGGGAATTACACCTCCTAGCTGCAGTGTAGACATAGCCATAATGGTCCTGATCCTGTAGCCCTATCTCTCAACTTAAAATGAAAAGCCCTCAGTGTGTGACAAATAACTTACAAATGGGAACCCAGTGTTTTGTTGCACTTTGTGCCATAACTTGCAGTCTGTTACCATGTGTATCAGAACATGCAGGCAAAAACAGAAGCAGTGTCTGCAAACTGTACTCATGTCAGTAATCCATACATACTAATGTGGATTGCTCTGTTGAAGTAATTGAGACTACTTTTCTGGATATACATCATTTGTTTTGAGCCAAAAGTAAACCACACGTAGGATCCAAAAACTGTAGCTGTTTCTTTGAATTGCTTGTGTCAATGAGAGGCTTGTGTAAAAGGCAAGAAACAAGTGTCAAACTTTTCAGGTTAGGTTCGCTCTTACTAGCTAGATCTTGGTCTTATCCTTAGAAAGAACGAACTGTGTAATTCATGATTTTCTAGGCTACCAAAACTATATTTTTGCAGATGTGGTCTAGGGTTGGAAGTTGCTTTAATGTTGCCTCCCAAATATTGGAAATTTGCAAATAAAAACAGAGAGAATACTAGTAAATCTGGGAATAACAGTGAAGTGACAGATGAACAGATTAATTCACTATTGAATGCTATCCTTACTCCCTATAAAATGATGACACAACCTTTTGTGGTGCACCAGGTATCCACTAGTTGCCCCCCTTATCTCTACAAGGAATTGCCATTCCCCGGGCTCCCACCCAATGGACCATTGTATCACACGGTAAAAGCAAAGGGAATTAGGACTTCTAGAAGGGACATGCTGTCTCCATGTCCTGGCATAAAACACATTAGTGTCTGGATTTAGAGAGAAAAACAAAATAAAACTATTAGTGCATGTTCGTGTGAGGGCAGCACCTCCCATTTAAGCATAACTTTAGCCTGAATTAAAGTATACTTTAACATAGTATGATCAGGTTTGCAATAACTAAAAATATTAAGCATTTGAAAAGTTACAGCTATTTAATCCTGAAGAACCATCTTCCAGACACCTGGGTGCTCAGAATACAGGCCTAGCGGAGGTGGAGGAAATGGTGCAGGGGAAACCTCTTGGACTCCCTCCATTCTTTTCTGGCATTGCTTGAAGGAAAAGCCTTTCAAGGTGAATACACAGATCTACAGACAGGACAGAACTGATATAAGCCGTTGGGGCCAGTGAAGCATAAAGCAGGCAGACTGCTACTGTGCTATTACGCACCTTCTGCCGATTCGAAGCCCAGACAAGACTGCTGGACCTTTTAATGGGATATAGGTCAGCCTCCCTCATCCAGTTCCAAGTGGAAACTCTGTGTGGCTGCTTGTCTACCCTGCAGCACAGATCAAAGCTCTCTCTTAAAGGAGCAGTGCAGTTTCTGTGAGGGGGAGGTAAAAACAACCATCTGCCCCATTCTTTTCCACATCTCATCACCAGTGGCAGCTGTCAGTATCCTGGATCCCTTCAGCCAAGCTTCAGAACAGGGTATGGTACAGAAACTGTTAACCTGTGTTTCCTTCTCTACAATTCTTTATGCCAAAGGAGCTCACAGATGGCACAGTAATGATTTCTTATTCTTGTAGTGTCTTAGAGCCAGAATTGGCCTTAAGAAAAGTTATGCATCTACACTTCAAACTTATTAGAACTGAAGTCCTTTGCGAACTCCATTATGTTCTTTAAATCAGGTCCATAATTAAAGTCTCAAACATGTCTACACATATCTTCAGAGTATGCCAGTTACATCTCCTAGTATGAGTCAGTGGGTACGTTATAGGTTTGTGCTGTGTAGAATTACTGCATTAGAGGTAGTCATATATTTATTGACTTTATGTCTAAATGAAAGAACTGAAGGCTATTACACTTATTAAAGTGTAGTGGAAGAAATGAAAGCTGTTTGACCATTTTTTCAAAGAATTGGTACTTGTATTATTCTTTCACCTTTCTCAAATCATATCCTTGGAATGCTAAGTGTGTCTCATCTGGAATGTGAGACTGACTAGAAGCCTTCACAAATTACATGCACAGAACTAAATGGTGAACTCCGTATTATCCCCCTATGCGTTCTGCATCTTTGGCTTTATAATCCACATTGATGTTTTAGAGATATTGCTTCCCTATAATGACTTGGCTTTCAGTCCTTTTAAATTGTATAGAAGCTAGTGAACATGTATAGCATATATCCCTCTAATACCAAGATTAAAGAGATGAAAACAACCGGTGATGGTAAGTGTTCTGCTGATATTGGCAGTGACCTTGAACAAAAAATCAAGTGCATGCAGTAGTGGGATGGATAATTCCCAAAATGGGTATACAGGGTAACAAGCAAAACTTGTGACTTGTTCAGTCACTGAACACTTCCAGAATTTCTCCATAGTCCGGGTGGATTGTTAATCTTAAACTTTAGGGTTGCTTACTAATTTTCAGATGACTTTCCTGACAACTGTGTTAATATTAATAGAAATAATTCTTAGACAACATTTGTAAAACATTTTGAAGAGAAGAAATGCAGTAATGAACTGAATCCCACAGCACACTGTGGAACAGTTATGTTTCCTACCCTTATTTCACAGATGGGAACATTGGGGAAAATGATTAAATGGCTTACCCAAAATCAGAGTTCATGTCAAGGCAGGGTTAAAAATTAAATGTTCCTGGTTTCCAGTATTGTGGCTAATTTTATGTTTATATAACTACTTATTGCGTTCCTATGTCCACTTGTGGTCCTCATTTTCCCCTTTCTCCTTCTGTTATGCTAAACATTGAAGCTTTATCCAACTTAATCAAATCCTAATCATTAGGTATGTCCTTCCTCCCCAAGAACAAAAGTTAAAACATTTCCATTCTACCTTTTCTGAGTGGCAACATATAGATATTGCTTTACTATGGATATGTGCAGTACACATCAGCATGCCAAGGTGGCTGTCTCTTTAGGTCTTCAATGTGACACCAACATTTTTGAAGCTCAAAAATAACAAATAAATCACTTTGAGATATAGACATACTTCGGGTGCTGAGATACCTTGTGATGTCCAAAACTAACTCCCAGTTCTTTAATATCATAGGTTTTATCTGTGCCTGCTGACTTGTGTTCTGAAATATGAATATATTACAATATCATCTGTTAATTTATAATGTAATGGCAGTATTAGTTGGTCCACCACCAATGCCACTGAGCATAGTCTTGTGTCCATTCTCTTTCTATACTGGATGTGGGACAGTTCTTAGCCAATCCTTTGCAATTATAGGTGAAATGCAAGAATGAGACAGTTAGAAATGCCATTAGTACACTGTAAGGGATTTTTGATATACTCACACCAGGAAAATCATGGTTCTGATATGTGAACTGAAAAGGCTATTGCATTTGGTGTAGGGAAAGAAATGAAAGCATTTCATTCACTCTCACTGCTGGAACATCCACCAAAAATCTGATGTGAGGGCCCTTTCTTCATATATGGCTAAGTTAGTGGCTTTTGCTGCCTGCTGTGCTGCACAGAGAGAAGGTGATGGCTGAAAAACTGGATTCTGCCCAGGGACACTTCCATGATGAACTTCTTCTTGGTCTCATTGACAGAGAAACATTATTAGTAGTTTGATATGTGTTGCTGTATTCATTCAGCAGTGAATACCATTTTTATCTTCTTGTCAGAGTGCAGGATATTTTTGGCTTCTTACTGTAACTTCCTACCTTGTGTAATTATTGGACAATGCCGTTAACTGAACAGCCAGATAATAAACTTGTGGGGGAAGATTCTTAACTTGATTGACTTGTGTAAATGAGTGTAGCCAATGAAGTTATACAGAGGTAACCCACTAGAATATGGCCTTCTCTATATCATGAAAAAGTAGGGTTTGTTAACCAAGTAGGCTGCATAGTGCTTCAACACAAGCTATGAATAAAAGAGAAATTTGCATGCTTCTTACTGC
This sequence comes from Emydura macquarii macquarii, assembly GCF_026122565.2. Classification (NCBI taxonomy): domain Eukaryota; kingdom Metazoa; phylum Chordata; order Testudines; family Chelidae; genus Emydura; species Emydura macquarii. The sequence continues at coordinate 374,523 of NW_027130457.1, forward strand.
CACCTAGTCTGCAAATGTGTACACACTTTTAATAGTTGGCATTGGGATATAGTAGGACCGAGGCAGTGTCTCCTCTCCCACTGACCTTGTGGGCTGCGAAGAGGAGCAAGGAAGAAACTCCAGCTGGTAGGATCAGAAGCAGCCAAAGCATTTTAGACAAAACAGTAGAATGTTGTCTCACTTTTTGTGCCCTGTGCTGTTTGGATGTTTACTCCAATCCTCCCCTCCCTCCTCACAGTGTCTTCACCTCAGCTTCTATCCACACCTGCCCTTTCTACTCTCTCCTCCCCTACTCTGTCCTCATTCCTTCCTCTTCTTTTTCTTTCCATTTGGTTGATTCCCTCTGAAGAAGCTCCCTGCCCCCTCTAAAAAAAAAAAAAAGTGGAACTATCTTGACATTTGCCCCATCACATCGTTCACTCTGCTTGTGTGTTGTATGCCTTCCCATTTAGACAATGTCTTTCCATTGAGACAATATTGTCTCATTGTTGCCTTGTACTTCCCCATCTGTCTGTCTGCAATCTGTTTTCTCTTGTCTTAGACTGTAAGTCTTTGGGAGCTGGGAGTGCCTTTTTCTTCTGTTTGTACAGTGCTTAGCACATGGTGTATTGATCCATGACCCAGGCAAATTGATGTACAAAAATGACAAATCAAACTCCTGTTGTGAATTTGACATATTATTTGAACAAGTTTTTGCATTTCAACCAATTCCGTTAACCATTTCTCATAAATGTCTGGTTAGGGACACCAATAGTTAACAATATTTGTGATCTGAACAGATAATTTATTGAGCAAAAGTGAAGCATTTCACCTGGGAATGCTGGCCTCTGGCCCTCCATTTAGTGAGTTATCAACAACCTAAAACAGCCAAGGATGCAGTACTTCCCTGTTTGATTTCACTATCAGTTAGTAAAGCCCTGGGCTCAACTCCAGATAACAATATTAAGCTTCTTCCATATATCTAGAACTTGACTACGCAAAATTGCTTACAATGCTAAAAGAGATGGTGCAGTTTCTAACCCAACCATGAATAGACATGTCTTCAGATGTGACAGTCCCATATTTAGAAACCTCTTTACATTGAGGGCTTACATTTATGATATCTTGAATTCACTAAGCTATCTACCATTTGCCTTTATATTAATTTCAACAGGACTTTTCTATAAAGTGATACCCTTCCTAGAGGATAGTTTGAACAAAAGGTAAATAAAGAGTTATATTCCTGTTTTGGAATTGTACAGAATGGTGTATAAAGTATGTCATTTTCTATTGAATTTTGTGTCTAACTATTATGTAACAATTATGTTACATTATGTTCTGTAAAACCTATTGATTTCATTCCCATATGGATCTTTGTCATAATGGTGAAAGCATTTGCCTAGACAAGGGTCTCCAGGCTATCATGCAAAAGAAGAAAGTTCTCTTAGCTTCCATAATAGCAACAATAAAGAATTATAAATACTTGATAGTTTGATTGGTGATAGTTGGTCAGATAGGCAGGCCTCTGAACACAAGATTTTCCATCACTATTGTAACTTTCTCCATCTGTTTCATTTGTTACGTGTCATCTCTGTAAGAAGGCCAATTATGTGAGGATGATGTACAGAGAGAGGACTTTGAGTCCGTATTTCCAACACTGTGGCCTCGTCACATAATTCCTCCAGATCATTGACAGGATTGTATAGTCACTGGACTATTCTCTCTGTAAAACTTCTGATGCCATCTTTCGTTCAGCGACCTGACTGGATGGACCAATAAAATAAATAGAGCGCTCTGCAGGAATTAAGGTAAAATCTGACTTCAAGTTGGAGGTAGTGGGTTATTAGATCATGGCAGATCTATCCCTTCCTCACTTGCAGTCACAAAGTTATCCAAAGATGTGAATGGTCATGTGCACACGTACATTGAATCTGAAACATCTCAAGAGAGACTCATAGATCCAATATCAGATGAGATTATACCACTGGGACTAAAAAGTGTTGTAATCCTAGTGTATATCTGAGAAGAGGCTTGATATGTCTTTTTTCTATATGTTGGTGATCAATAAAAATTCAGCATCTATTATACTATTTTTCTATGTAGGATAGCAAATCACTGGTCCTTATCCTCTTCCCCCTGGAGTTCCTTCAACTGGTCAAGGAAGCAGTCAATACAACATACAGAGCTACTCTCCTCTGAATGCAGCAGGCTCCCATCCAAACTGCTCTGGGGGCTGCAGAGGAGGAGGTGGGAAGCAATTAAGGAGGCAGTGCCCCCACCACCATCCTCTACAGACAAATTTGAGTCAAATACTTCAGTTTAGAAATCATAAAAGTGCTTTTTCAATTCATAATGGAATACAAATCTCTTGATGCCCAGGGGAACACAGGTTGAACAGAGGTGGTGTAGCATGTGTTTCTCTCTTTTGAGGTCCAACATGCTGGTGTAGGAGGGTGGAGTCAGAAGCCCATCTCCTTAAATGTCCTTCCAAGCCCAAAGTATACACTAATGACTGAGGGCTGTGTTTTGATTTTGACAGGAAAAGATACTTTATTGTCTCATAATCTTTGAGTAAAGCTTTATTTCCAAACAAGAGCTCTGTGAGTATTTCCACATGATCATATACTCTGAAGTGTTAAACAGATTATTGCAATTAAAATTAGTGCTCCATTTATGTACAATAAAACACCTCAAAGAATGCTTTATACTCCAGGGCTTTTAACATTAATCTTAGCCTCAACAACATTTCCTCATATAATTCCCAAAGATGTGATTAATGATTTGTGACAGAAGCCACACTTCATAGTAGATACTAGACCTTTAGTAGAATGTGAACAATTACTACAGTATTCATGCTTAGCTCAAATCCATTATTGGCACAGTTGTGATACATGTGGCGATGAAAATAAAATATGTTGTTACATTCAAAAGCATGAAGAAGGAATTTAAACTGATACAATATTCCAGGCAGTTCTAGTTTATGCAGACAGCTAAATGTTGGTTTTACTTAAACAACATTTGTAGAGGTTGTAATATATGCAAAATAAACACCATGTATAACTTGACTGAGTAACAAGCTGCATTGATCTATTTAAGATTGGTGATAAGAGTACTACTAGCTCACATAATATATGTGAGAACAAAGAATGTTAAGTTTTGTATATCATGTTTCTTGTGGGATCACAATCTGAGGTACACTATCCCTTTATAGTTGATATTAATATGAATTAGTTTATTCATCTCTATTTCAGTTCATTTCAGAATTCCATTTCTGTTTGTTCCCTGGTGTGTCATATAATTTCATGCAAAAAATAAAGTATTGGAATTAGTGTATTAATATCTATTGTACAGTATATTACTGTACATTACAATTATCCATGTGGTGTCATCTCCCTTCTATAAACTGTTGCCAAAGCAGTGTAACAAAATATCAAAATAATAACATACTGTAATGAGTGTGGAATTTATTTTAGTTAAACTACAAAGCACACCCTCCACTGTAAAATTAATTTCTGTAATTTCCATTCATATGATTCACTTCTGTATGGAGTATGTTGCATAGTATATACCAGATTAATTATTTATCAGTAGCAATTTAGCAATTTATCTGTAATGGTGGTCAAAATTGTAAAGAATTAATTTGACCACCGTTATGGGTAGCGTGGTGGGGAAACATTAGTCTACTAAGTGAAATCCTATTGTATCCTATGTAGAAATAATTCATCTGAATGGGACTTTATCAGTTTAATTCTATATCCAATATGGGAAAGAAATGGATGCCCAATTTAGCAGATCAAAAATGAATGCTTGCCTATGTGCATTTTTTAGTTGTATTTTGGGTACAGCTTGTGGGGAACATTAGTTGCAGAGAACACAGTTATGTTACTTTGAGTGTACAAGTTTAATAAAATGTAGAATGATACAAAATTTCATACTTAATAAGAATAAATCATTTCTCCACTAAGACTGAACAAAATCTGCAAATTACAAAAGATAATCATTGCTCATATTATGTGACCACTTCCAAATCATAAAAAACGCTGCCTGTGCAATATTCACATCATAAACTGCTATCCTGTGCCAGAAGTCTCTCCTGCATTAATGGTTTAACTGAACGTTCTACTGCTACTCTTTCCACCAGATTCTAAAGTTCCATATATCAGCTAGCATATCTTATGTTTTACTTTCACCATGTACATGTTCTTCACAGAGTTTTAGCTGTATGGTTCCCATTGAGGCTCATGATAGTAAGGGGGTCTTTCCTCACCAAATGCTGTTTGTCTCCTGTACTCTACCCCATTAATATTCTGTGAGTAATTTCACATAGTGTTGCTACACCAAAACACAGAAACTAGTAAATTATAAATATTGTGGTATCTTCCCATAATAAATATCCTACCATCTGCTTAGTTGGAATGGCTCTCAATAAATTGTGGTAAGAGAATTTCAGAAAATGTGACACTTTTCTGGTAAACTCAGTCCTATCCTGAGGCATTATTCCTAGAGAAGTTAGGCTGCTGTAAGACTTATTGAATGGGTGCAGAGTTTAAATTTAATTTTCTTTTGGCACATTCTCACAAAGTAATTGCATGAGGGTGGCTATAGTCTTACTTGCAAAGGTTGCAGTCCGTTCCTCTAGCTCATTTAATTGCTTTTGTTTTGGGGGCCATGTCCCTTTGCTGTATCCTATATTAAAAATATCAGTTCAAGTGGGAATTTTCATGTGTCAGTTAAAAATTCACTCTCCAGAGTGAATCCAATTGTAGAATTTACTTTCCGAAAGCATCTGTGTGGGTAAATCTTAATTTCACAACAGTTCATGGGAAGTGAATACAAGTCTGAAATGAATTAATTTCTAAGTTTGACCATGGTTTTTTTTTTTTTTTTTTTTTGTAATATTCTGCATTATTTATGCAGCTCAGATATTTACCTTATGACTAATTTTTTTCACTGAAACATGAAAGTTGGTATGTCTGGGCATTTCTCCATTATGGCCTCCAATGGTCTTTTATACTTAACATTTCTGAAAGGAAGACAAAGTGTGAGATCCAGAAATAAGTATATACTTCCAAGGAAATTTATGCAGATAATTTGCAGTGCTTTACATCTTCAAAGTGCTTTAGTGATACTAACTACATTGTATATGTTGTCTGTTTGATCAGAAGCGTATAATTGTAGCACAAGCAACTAATCCGGATTCAGAGGGGTAGCTGTGTTAGTCTGTATACATCGAAAACAACGAGAGTTCTGTAGCACTTTAAAGCACTTCCCTTGGATATGTATATATGTGCCTCCTATGTGATTTCTATTCCTCACATCTGACGAAGTGGGTTACAGCCCACGAAAGCTTATGCCTGCAGAAATTAAATTTGTTAGTCTTTAAAGTGCTACAGAACTCTCATTGTTTTTAATCAGGATACAGTTATTTGTATGCATGATCATCTTGGTTAAAATCTTTCCAAACCCTAGTATCCTTTAACTCTGATAAATACAAATTTCCTGACTAATCACATGGTTTCTTGCTCTATGATAAACCAAGTATTTTTTTTTTTTTTGTATGGAACGCTATATATTATTGAGCTAATTTCTGGTTCTGGCAAACAGTCTCAGAGGGTTTTCTTTTTGGTCAGTTTCCATTATCCTGTTTTATCAGTGTCAGCTACTGGGTTCATCCTTTACTACAAATCCTCTTGGACTCCTTGAATCAGATTGAGATCCTCTCCTCTAGCTCAACTTTCATCTAGCATGTCTGCAAGAGAAGGATCCCAACATGGCAATTGCATTAACTATGGGCTTGTTTAAACAGGATGGCTGTGTGTGAATTCTAAAGTGCAGTAATGTGTTGAGCCCTAAGTGGTCCCTTGTATACCCTGCTGGCACACACTAAAAACTTCCCAGTGCACGTTAACATAGTATTAAACAGTACTAAGCTACTAGCTACTACTAACGGGGTACTGAACTACACGATACTACTTTAACATGCACTAGCGAACTTCTAATGTATGCCAGCAGGTTCTACACGGACCAGTTAGTGTGCAACATGTTGATGCACTTTAGAATTCACATCCCTCTAGTGCTCATTGCTGCCGCATGTAGAAAAGCCTCAAGTCTCATATCATGAGGGCTGTATGAAGTTGTTCCTCAGGCATCCCTTAGTGCACTGGTTCTTAGCCCTGGATAGCATTAGTTTCTGTTCTTTTGAAGACAGAAGAAATCTCACACTCTTCTCTGTGGAAAGCCCATTACACTGAAATCTACCAAACCATTTCAATTTCAGCTTCCCTGAGCAGTATTTTTGACTGACAGGGTCTTTAATTACTTGAAGCTAGCCAGGCATTTTTGCTTCATTCCCCAGCTGCTTCTTTTGGCAGAACATGTTATTGCAGTATTTCTTTCACTGCCCTTCCAGCTAGTATCCTCCTTACACATGTGGTCAACTGGGCCTTGGCTTCTCCTGATCTTAGAGATAAGAGCACAGATAGAATACACTCTGCAGTGGTTCCCACAGTAAGATTTAACAGTCTCATTATGCATTTATTTCTTAGTAAAACAATAGCGATAAATATACAATGATGGTGCTGGGTACAATAAAGATTTCATTGCCATTTGAGTTTGCATAGCTACTTCACTCACAAGTGAATAGAGTCCAGAGTAAGCTATCCTGGTCTATCTAAGTAAGCCTTAGTTTACAACTTATTTCAACTGAAATGTGTTCTCTGCTCTTTCAGGTATTGGCTGTCAGCCTCATTTATCAAAGTCTGTGGAACAAAATGAATATAAGTGCACAGTACACATTTAAGAAGGTTGATCTTCTGTCCACTGCTCTCTTTTTCTTTTTTGTTCTTTTTCACTTCCCCCTTCATATTCTTTTAATGTTTATTTGATCCTGCCATGGCACAGGGGGCTGGACTTGACTTCTCAAGGTCCCTTCCAGCTCTACATTTCTATGAATTTGTGTACTTTCTTGAGTATACATCAGTAGGAAGAACAATCCAATTGGGGTAATTGAGGTGCTAGTGAGGTGTACACAAGGGATTTTCCTTTTTGTTTATTACATACTTATGCCTTATACCGTGTCACCAATTTCTAATATGCTCTAGTTTCATTTTACAAGTGTGTGCACAGATTTATTCTGTTTCAAAGTGCTGCATCTGAGTAAATGAAAGACATTTTGATAGTTAAGATGAGGTACTGTTAACTGAAAACTTAAGAAAAGATTAGATGAGGACAAAAAAGGATGAAAGGTTGTGTTATTCTCCAGAACAGACAGAACATAGTTCAGTAGTTTTTAAAGAGCTCTATCAGAATGACCAGATTCCTATTGAGGTCCATATTTGTCATAGTCACAGTAGGAGCTAATGGAAGGTACAAAGTAACCTTTCCATTTTGGGAGACAGCAAAGGTAGGGCTGGGTGTACATTGAAAGTTTTCTGTGAATATTCTGTAGAACTTGTAAACAAATCCTCTTTAATGGTGTGAAGCCTTTTGTGTTCAGATTTCGAGGTATTCTAGTGAAGCAGATAACTTGATTGAAGTTCATGAACCAGCAAAATTAAAGTCAATAGTAGAGAATATTCAAAGTGTACCTCAAATTTGAAGAAAATATGCACCAAAATCTAATTCTAGGTTAAGTTTGTTCGGTCAGGGAATAGAAAAATACCATCTGGCCTGGTGTGTGTAAAACTAAATCAGCTCAGATTTCAAGTACTTATAATAATGAACTAATGGGTAAAAAAAATACAAGCTCAATTTTCCAGACAATATTTGATGAAAAATATGTCCAACAATGAATAGACCTGAGAAAATTGTGTTCTGCTTATGGACAGCTTGAATTCAATGAAACCAAATTCAGAATTTTTGGAAAGAAATATAAAATACGTTAGGGTCATGACTCTAGCATTCCAAGTATTTTCTGCTTGTTTTGAACTATTTCCTCATCCCTACCAATCAACTCTTCTTTCTTGCTATAGTAAATATGGGTAAACGTTATAACGTTCAATGCACTGGCTCAATTCAGATTAGCACCCAAATCATAGATACATTATTACTTTAACAGTAGTTGGAACTATCTGAAACTAATGTATACAACTGGGCTGGACATGGCAATCAGAATAGGCTTACATTTCCAGATGGACCTGCAAATTAGGCTCAGTTTGCATTTGGTTTAAGGTCTGATTGGTAAATGTAGGCAATGGCCTGATCCTTCAAAATGGTTTACCTATTCAGAAATAGAATAAGTGGTATTCAGGTCCATTTTTATTATTGCAGGTGTGCGGAATGCTTTGCAAACTTACAATGTTTATAATTTAATAAAAATTGTATGTTTGAAACACATTCAGGTCAAATGCAAACTTAGCCTATCTTGAGGTTGGGAAAACATTTCATATTGCTTTCAAAAGACATATTATTCAATTTATACTCCATATTTGCAATTTGTAGGTCCATCTGGAAATGTAAGTCTATTCTGAAATGTAAGTCTTTCCTAAAATCTGTCATTACATTTCTAGATGGACTAGCAAATAGCAATTATGGATTATAAATTAAATAAAGTGTGTTTTGAAAGAATGATTAAATGTTTTCCAAACTAGGAAAATGCCGTCTAGATGAAATTATTAAAAAATGGGTGCACAACTGATTGAAAAACCGTACTCAGAGTGGTTATAAATGGTTCGCTGTCAAACTGGATGTATCTAGTGGGGGTCATACAGGGATCTGTCCTGTGTCTGACACTATTCAATATTTGTAGTAATGAGTTGGATAATGGAGTGGAGATGATGCTTGTAAAACTTGTGGATGATACAAAGCTGAGAAGGGTTGCAAGCATTTTGGAGGACAGGAATAGAATGATCTTGACCAATGGAGAATTGATTTGAAATCAACAAAATGAAATTCAGTAAAAACAAGTGCAAAGTACTAAAATTAGACAGGAGAAATCAAATGCACTAAAAATGGGTTATGGATGATAACTGGATAGATGGTAGTACTACTGAAAAGGATCTGGAGATTAAAGTGAATCACAAACTGAATATTAGCCAATGATGTGAGGCAGTGTTGAAAAAGGCTAAAGCCATTCTAGGGTGTATTAATAAGAGAGTCGTATGAGGCAAAGGAGGTAATAGTCCCATTCAACTCAGCACTGGTTGAGGCATCAGCTGAAGTACTGTGCCCAGATTTGGGTGCCATACTTTAAGAAAAAAATGAACAAATTCAAAAGAGTCCAGAGGATAGTAACAGAATTATAAAATGTTTGGAAAAATTGAGCTATGACAAAAAGTTTAAAAATGGGTCATATTTAGTCTTGGGAAAAAAATCTTCCAATATGTTAAGGTCTGTTATAAAGAAGACAGTGAAAAATTGTTTTCCATGTCCCCCTGAAGGTAGGATAAGAAGTAATGGGCTTAATTTGCATCAAGGGAGATTTAGTTAGATATTCAGAAAATCTTTCTAACTATAAGGATAGTTATGTCCTGGAATAGGTTACCAAAAGAGGTTGTGGAATCACCATCATTTAGAAACAGGTTAGACAAACTCTTGTGAGGATGGTCTTAGGTATACATGGTTCTGACTCAACATGGGTGATTGAACTAGATGACCTTTCAGCCCTGTATTTTGTTGATTTTGTGATTGTATAAGATGTGTATTGGGAATAAAGAGGGAAATGTCCCTGTCTCCAATAGGGAGCAAAGGTTTGGTATGAGATTGATTATTGACTTTTAAAAATATTACTTCTGTCCTCTGTAAAACCAATGTAAAAAAATTGGGAATTTAAAATATTTGAAAAATGTCAAGCTATTTAGTCTGTTTTAATACTCCTATGCATCTGTTTTAAATGCCTGTAGGCACAGGATAATTCAGAAGAGGATCTGATTACAAATGGCATTAATGAGTAAATATGAATGTCAGAGAGGCCAGGGTTAACTTGAAACAATGAATCAGATGTTTTTAATTAGGGCATTTAATTGCCTCCCACACTCAAGAACACAACTTTACAGCAGGTTGAAAATACATAGTATTCACATTAAACACAAGTGAATCTCTTTAAAATGATGTATTTGAAGAATAAAAAAGTTGGAAAAGCCAGGAAATACATAGCTAACATTCCACAAATGATTTAAACTCTCTCTTGTATTCTTGCTCATTTTCCACCTAATGGGGAATATAGATAACTTAAATATCATAACAACTTTAGAAATTCTCCATGTAATTGACTGTATATAAAAGTGTCATGGATTCCACACAGTGCTTTTGCCTATCTCTTCTCCATAGTCTTTACCACAGTGAAAGCGGTACTCTAATGTGTGTGGATAGCATGTGCCTAAGTGATGTGAGGTCATTATATAGTGTGGTTGGGGTAAAGGTGCCTATCTGGCCTGTGTCTATCAGCATTTCCACAGGAAGGTGATTTATGGAGATACAGTGGAATGTCTGGTATATACATAAAGAATGGGTTTGTATGGTGAACAGGAGTTGTTTGTGGACCAATCGTTCTGTTCTGTGAAGACAGGATTTTAACTAGCGTATAATACAGTATGCTGTGATCATTGGCTGATAGCAGGAGGGTGGGGTATAAGATGAATCAGATCACCATCCTGAATATTGAGGTACATATGAGATTTTTGGTTTGTGCTCTGTGTATCTTCCAAGGTGGTAAGTATGTTTTAATATGTTTTAAATCTCTCTTGCTGCTATTGTTCCTGCAGTGGCCAATGAGGGTCCACTCTTGGATGGTATATGAAGACCTTCAGGTCTGTTGTAGAGCCTTCTTAATTTAGTGCTGCATTATCTGTACACTGTAGTGCTCTGATATGTTAATGTAAAACATTTGATGCAAACTGTCTCATATGAATGTCTTTATTTTCCAGTATAAAACTACTTTGATTAAGGCTATGTCTACACTAAAAAGATAAGTCGACCTATGTTAGGTCGATTTACAGTCACTGAATTAATAACTGTGGTGGCTGATGTTCACACTACCCTCCTTGGGTTGGTGGTGCGTGACCTCACCAAGAGTATTTCCACCAACCTAAGAGGGGCAGTGTGGGGAGCTGAGAGCCTGGTCTCTCAGCTCCGCTGGCAGCTCCCTCCTGGGAGCTGGGCTGCCCCCCACACTCAGCTCCCCGTTCCCTGCCAGGAGCAGGGGGGAAGACGCCCAGAGCTTCTCTCCCCCAGGAGGCAGGCTGCAGCTCCCCCGGCTTCTCAGCTCCTCCCCGGCCCACGCCCCAGGGGGAGACCTGCAGCTTTGTCCACTTCACAGCTCTAGACCCATGAAATTAACAAGACAGCCTGTTAACCCTATAACAGTTAATTAGGGTGAGGGGTCTTTATCTGGACGCATCTAGCAACGGCATACGATGAACGACAGGACAGATGGTCTTTTCCAAAACAAAACTGGGTCAATTTATTGGGTGACAAACAAATAAAAGCACGAGGGTCTGTACAAAGGGGATGAACCCCGGACCCAAGTACCACAACTTAACCCTGGGACAACCCCCGATAGTCTTTAGGCACTAGATGTTATAGGCTCACGGTCTGTCTTTGTCTCTCCTGGCGTTGTTATTACGATCTGGTCTCGTCTGGTTCGGCTCCAGGTCCGATGCTCGTCTTCTTCGGCTCCAGGTCCGATGAGGCCTACCCTTAGCAACCACAACAGATGTACCCACACACTGCCACTGGAATGGACAGCAACTGTCACTGGGTGCTCTGGACTTATATAGCTTTTGGCTGATGTTAAAGATCCAATCCTAGGACTGGAAATTCCCGCCCTGGAAGGGTGTGCACACGGCACTACCCTCTGCACCCAGCACCCTTCAGTGGTGCACCCGGCACCACGACCTACTTAGAGGTGGCTTTTCCCGCCTTTACTGGTGATGTCAGGCAGATTAAGGGACTTGGCTCTGTGCCAAGGATCTGCTAGTGACAGTGACCACAGCTGGAGACAGAGACTCCATTTTGTTTAACCTAAAGTCCAGGCCACCTAACTTCAACTATATATAAATAGGGATACCTATGTCCCATACAACTATGTACATGATTGTTTGGGATTGTTTGGGATTATTTAGGTTTACAATTCCCCTCCTTGATGGGATGGAGCCCAAAGGGGTTCATTCCCATCACGTCTATAGAGGATGCTTGTAGCCCTTTGCCAGGTCAAACCCCTTAACTTGCGTATTATAAGGTATAACTTTATCATTATAACAAACACAACAATTTGGATAATTATTATGATACTGATTGGGTTCACAATAGTTCTCCATACTGGCATAATAGCTCCACCTGGGTACAAGAATTCAGACCACCAAGAACGGAACGTGATTGTTTTCACTCTTTCCAATATTTGCTCAATTTTGGCTGTAGAATGATGCACAGCTATATCCACTTCCTACCCCTCCTTTCTTAAGACCTCCAGGTAAGCTTTTAATTCAGGATGGGTTACTAATTGTTTTAACAGTGTAACGTCTAACCCCAGCTGCACTGGTTCCAACTCCGAGTACAGTTGATAATGTGCATGAATATAAGTTTTGTTTACACGTGGTACCCTATAATCAATATCACATCCTTGCACCATGTGCACATTGCAAATACACATATTATGACCTTTTTTAACGTTTACTGAGGATAAACTATTAACAGTAAGAGTGTTACAATGTGTTCTAATACATATACAAGAAGCATTTATCGGAACAATTAAGGATACATTAGGTGCTTTCATGACTTTATGGTGACATTTGCCCATTTCTGGATTAAAACACAGATATTCTGGATCTTTATACTCTGCCTCACAAGCGTAGCCTAATCCCTTTTCACCAGTGCAAGCTTGAAGATTGGCAGCTTGCCATTGGTCTTGGTGTAAAGTTACCCAACGTGGTAGGTCTACAGGCCATACAAGTGAGTCATTTATTAAAAGTCCCATAGGGATAACTGGATATATCCACCGTTCTATGGCTTCTTTAATGGTTAATATAAACATTTCTACCTGTGCTCCAGTGGGGTACATCTTAAAATGAACTAGCTTCCACCATTCCTGGTGGGCTATCTCAAAGGTACTTACACCTCTTTGTACTAAGATTTTTCTTATTTCCGGAGCTATGATTCCACTAAGACCCAATTGGATTATGGATTGAGCTATAGTTTAAGACCATATTTGGGCTTGTTGACACGCCATGGCCATAGATGCATTGCCTTGTAAAGACCCCATAGCTTTTATTAGGGCCAGAAAATCACTATGTGTCGTATCCCACCATTCGGGAAGCACCTTAGTTACTCGATGTTGCAAAGATGACATTTTATTCAGAGATTCCCCTAATGGATGGTTGAGATCTCCCAATTCACTTCCCAACTGTCCCAGCTTTTCTGCTATAATTTCTTGGTCTATAGAATTCAGCACTCCTAGTCCTGTACCAATCCCACCTAGTATCCCACCAAGGACATTCCTTTTTGATCTTATCTCTTCTATTATAATCGACTTCATCCATGCCTCCCATCCAGAAATAAGGGGTTTTGTATAAAGCGTACATAATGGCACTATTCGATAGACATGGATGTGTAAATCCATAATCAAATGTACAAGAGAGTACCTGGGCTTAATCAATAACTTCCTTCTTAGTTGGCGTCCTATGGCTATTGGGCCTGCGTCATGGAAACGAGGTCTACCCATAACTTCTACCTCTTGGAACCATCGAAGTCCCAATAGACCATATACTGACCACTCTCCAGATTCTGCTGGAGTTGCATTTATGCGTATGATTCCTTCACACTTCCATTGGTATGTTTCCTCCTCTCCCTGGCAATAACCGTTTTTCATTCCTGACATTATGACTGCATTAGGACTAGGTTTACACGGGAGAACTTTATTTATCTTCTGCTTGTAAGTATATGTCACAAGTATGGAATTGTTACTAGATACCAGAGATACTGACACAAGAACATCGAAAAATCCTTCTGGAATTTCATCAGGGATAATGGCTCCTATTTTTCCACACTTGTTTTGTTGTGGATTAACTAACTTACAAACAATGTGGTTATGGAATTTGACTACTTCGGGGGCATACCAAACACATGGCTGATCTTTTCTTAATTCTAGTCTTTGTCCTAACACCTATGCCAATCTAGAGGTGCTGCCTGCCGGTGCACTCTGACTTTCTGCAGTCCAAAAGAGTTTGCATTACCAATTTTGAGTATATTTAACTGCAATCTCAATCGTTCTGGCAGCTACTTCCTCAGTGTTGTCTTCCCCTTTTATCCTGTGACATAATGCCACTTCAACCCCAAGCAGGAAACCATTTACCTTATGTACACTTAGCAATACCATTACCGTTATAATTTTGGCCGCCACAGTATCATTAGGATAAAGATAAAAATTACACCTATACAATAGAGGAGTTGCCCTTTGTCTCGACAGGTTATGGATCCCCCAGAGTCAATAATCAGTCAGTTGGATAATACAACAAAATTTTATTAAGGAATATGGGGTACACGCTGTAATACTTAATATGTAGCTTAAATGATTATCATATAAAGCAGGCAGAGAAACAGGCAAAGCAGTTACTTTTTATATTTCACCACTAGGAACAGAGAAGGAGTCGTAGCATATCATTCGGTACGGGCTGGCTTTCACGATTCACGTTCAGAGTACGGGAACGGGAGAAGCGGGGCGGTCCAGGTGATCAGGCTGGTGAACGCTTTCTCAATTTGGGCATGGGGTGTACCCCTTTTTATACTAGGGAATGCGTTGCAAGTTTGGTAGCTCTGGATTGGGGGAGGGATATACATTAGTACGTGCCAGACTATGACGGGGCCTGTGGCCTTGGGTAGAGCTGTTATGGCACGGGATACATAGCCCGTTATCGGTGGGCAATAAAGCTATCTGAGAACAACATAGGCACTGGGGTGCGTAGGCGATTTTCTTATGGGGGGGGGTAGCAGCATAACAATTAAATGCTGACAACAACAGCTGCAGCCTAATAAGGTCAGGTCACGGTTTTACTGTTAGCACCAAGTGGGTGGGGGTGCGAGGGGTGGGCATATGCTGGGAATTATGCAGCAACACCCTTGAGCCATGTTTAGATTGTAGTAATTCTCTGGCTGGATCCATGGGTTAGATGTGGAGTTAACCATAAGCCTTCAGGATAGGGCCTGGAAATAGACATATAATTACATTTTTCCCTCTACCTTATCTTCTACATTTCCTTTCCAGTGTTTTAGCTGGCTTGAATGGAACCATTTGTCCCATGGTCTTCCCTTTTGGTCCATAATTCTCAATTGGTAAACCGTAGGGCTAGCTTTGTTAATAATTCGCACTGGCCCAACCCATCTGAAATTGATAAGAATGGCAGCCAACAGCCGATGATGTAAGGACACATCGCCCTAACTACACCGACAAAAGCCTCTTGTTGAGGTGGTTTTATTATGTCGGCATAGGAGGGGAGCTAAATCGGCCAGAGGAACGTTTCTGTGTGTACTCCTCCACTATTTTGTTGACAAAAGTCAGCTTCTGTTGACAAAACTATGTAGTGTATCCAATTCATCTGAAGTTCTTTGGCAATGATATTTGACTTTCGCAAATGACCTAATGGTAAACCCAGTAGCTCAGTGACTCTGCAGCCATTTGACAGGGTCATGCTTGAATTACCCCTCTTTAAATACTCCTCTGTCATGAGACTTCATTGTGGCCTAAACAAACCCGATGACAGTGCCTCTGTGCCAGACATGCAGGAGAAAGACAAGATGCAAAAGCAGTGAGGTTTAATTAGTCCACGACTTGATTAACTGAACTCCTTTGGGAACTATCAGCAATAACTCATACAGTGCAGATCTTGATTCCTTCCTTGATTATTTCCATCTGGCCAACCACCCCCATCCCTTCCATTGGTGGGACTCCATTGCCTTCCTCTCATATTAGGCTTAAGGAGCTGGAGAAAAGGATTTGTCTACTTGTTATAGCAGGCATTAGAAGCCTCAACCCTGTTCCCTGCCTCCTTTCAGGGATGCTTTCCCCTAAGTCCGCTTTCAATTCTGGTTTATCAGGGAATCAGATCCTCTAGGGCAGTGTTTCTCAACCTGGGGGTTTAGAGGGGTCGCAAGTGCAGAGCTGGTATTGGGGGTGGCAAGAAAGGCAATTGCCTGGAGCCACAGGGGCGCCATGAAACTAAGTTACATGCCTCAGCCCCGTGGGGGTGGGACTCAGGCTTCAGGGGTACAGTAGTTTGGAAAGGTTAAGAACCACTGCTCTAGGGAATGAGTATCTATACTGAACTGCTGCAATTAGGCAATCTTCGCCCCCCGCCCAACTCCTCCGCTCAGCCACTTGTCTGCTCCTGACAAAGAAGAAGCCTTCACTAGGGGAAAACACATACATTCGCTAGCTGCCTCTCTCTGCAACTGCTACCCTGGATACCTGTGTTATGCTCCTGGGATGATTTCACCCAGTCCTGGCTGGTCACCTAGGAGGCTCCTGGGGACCCCCAAACCTGCAGGGAGCCCTTACACAGCCATGTATTACCACAAGAGGCTCCTCTGATGCCTTCTTATAGTTGCTAATCTGGGTGTGAGAGGGAGTTCAGGCTGAAAGGACAGGATTTATATACCCTTTCCAAGTGTTCAAGATCTAATGGCTTCCCTGAGCCACACTGGCATTCCCACCCTCCTGTTACCACCCAAATATAAGGGCTCCCTTCAAGGAGCCACTATCCATTTTCCATCCACTTTAAACAAGTCCCCCCCTTTGAAGTGCATTTTAGACATTTGGAGCCTGTACCCAAGACTGTATGCACACCATGATAGTGAGTATAATTTTTACTCCATAAAAATTATTTATTTGTCAATGCTGTAATTTAGCTGTATCCAGTTCTGT
The DNA here is from genome assembly GCF_026122565.2 of Emydura macquarii macquarii. Taxonomy (NCBI): domain Eukaryota; kingdom Metazoa; phylum Chordata; order Testudines; family Chelidae; genus Emydura; species Emydura macquarii. Next base: position 391,351 of record NW_027130457.1, read on the forward strand.
AATAGTGTAAGGGAAAGTGTGTGAAATATAGAATATTACTTTCTGTGTAGTTCATGGAATTGGGTGAATGCCTTTTGGAGTGTGTGATATACATTTCCATTAAAATTGTTAAGAATGGTTAAAATGATTTTGTAAATATATGTTTACTGAATTACCACATGCTATTTCATTCTGTGACTTGGCAGTATCAGTGCTTGTGTTTCAAGACTATCTCCGAACTTTGGGAATTCTCTTGTTTCAAGTTAATGCCATCAAATGCTTAAATGAACTTAAACATGTCATTTGAAAATCACATTGGATCCCTCCAGTTAAGTATGAAAGGGATTACCTAGCAACAGTCACTCAGGAATAACAAGATACTCTGCAAATGAAATTTTAGCAAATTAGTTATGCTTTTATTTTGTGAGGACACATTTTGTTTACATACGAAATGATGGCAGTAGCAGGAGCTTATGAAAAAGAATAGCAAGTGTGAAAGCTCAGATAGGTGGGAAAGGGGTATGTAAACAATTCTACAGTGTTTATGAATAATTAAGCTATTAAGAACGTATCAGCAGGTAAAAGGATAAGTAAGATTTACTTACTTTGCAGAATTTCTACTCCCGTGGAACCAAATTAAAGCCTTGCATAATAGGTGCTACACGTGCACTTCAATCAGTTCTTCCTGCTCTTGTGGACTTAATTCACAAGTGAACCACAACAGAAATGTTGTTCTCAATAAAGCCTCCAGTGACATGAGAGATTTGTGATTAGAAAGCATTTAAAATGTGCACAATATTGTAACTAGTTATGGGGGGAAAAGAAGGATGGTCAGGGATCAGTTTAGGCCAGTTTGTGGTGGCTCAGCAAGCCAGTGCATTCTCTGATGGCTGCCATCTTGTGCTGTAGAATGTAATCTTTACTTAAAGGGGTGTGCACCCCACACAGGTCCTGAAAGGGTTAATGAGCGGCTGAGAGGCCAGTTATATTATCTGGCTGCACCAGGACAGTGGGCTAGACTTATTTAGAGAAGCAGCATAGCTGGTGAGGAACTCGCTAGTGATTATAAAAGCAGAAAGTTTACAGCAGAGACATTAAATTAAGGTCAGGCCCAAGGAGGACAGAAGTGGTTTTTGTTTATATTCCTTTTCTGGGATTTTCTTAGAGGATTTTATGGGAGGTTGCTGAGGGTCCTGGCCCTGAAACAAGGGTGAATCTAGAGAGACTGCAGGGGGAAAGGCTGGATACAAAGAAGCCCAGGGAAACAGCAGCAAGGAGCAGAATTGAGTGGACCTTTGTTGCTTGTTATAGAGTCCCTGGGCTGGAACTGTGTAGAGGGAAGGCCAGCTTCCACCGAAGGTGGCGTGAAGCTGCTGAGAAGGGGATTAGGACCAAGAGAGAATCCTGAGGAGATTAAGACCAAGAGAAGAAACCTGAGAGGACCACAGGGCCCAGGGTTGGGGACAAAGAGCTTTAGTTGAGGAATGTGGGGTGGTTTATTTCTTGGACTCTGTTACCCTGAAATGGATGGACTAAATGATGACCTAGGCAGAGGGCCAGATTATGGAAGAGAGACTACCGCAGCACCAAAATGAGGGTTGGCAGGGGATGCCAGACAGGGAGGGAGCTGCTATGCCATGCCTAGCCACAAGGTGGTGCTCTAGTAGTAAGTTAACTCAAGGTGGAAGAAAAAGTTTCTAAACCATATGTCTTCAAGGAGAACTTTCCAAATCGGAACAGATTATAAGACAATGCAATGTTGACTTTCTGAAACAATAGTTATGAGAGGTATGAAATCTTTCTTTTCAGTGAGGTGTTAACTTGGTAACGTAACACTAATAATTTGAATGTCACATTATTAAATATTTAACAGCTCATGAAGCATCCAAAAAAAGAGTGGCAAACGTATTATTAAGATATGCACAAAGTGCTGTGACTTGTCTCATTTTGATGTCATCAGTGGGTGGAATTTTAGATAGTACTTCCAGTTATTTTTTCCCCAAACTAAGTTGTGTCAAAAAAGATGGGAATAAGGAGGCTAATTCTTAAAATAACATAATTCTAGAAATTCCTCTTTAGTTTGTGTTAGGATAAGTGATGTTAAAATGAAACTTAATTGGGAATGCTTCCAGCATCAGCCCTTTTAAAGAGATAGTAGGAATTGTAAACTCTGATATAAATCTAGATCTATAAGTTTTGTTCTAACCCATCCCCACAGCTAATAATGCTGAACATTATTCTCCTAAAACTAAATATTAAGAGTTGTGCAATCATGTAACTCCATTGAATATTAACAGAAATATCCACCTTCAATACGCTGAATGTGTCCCCAGTTCTCTGTTGCAGGTGAATTCATGATTTACCATTTTTATTAGCTGATTTCAATTTACTCAGAACATCAGACTTCTCCTTCTTGATCTGCAAACCTTTCCACATGACAATAACATTAACTTTTTGAATTATAAGATAGCTACATGGACAGATACATAAACAATGCTTTCACATTCTACATGTTGGATTTTTTTTAAATACATTCAGAAGAGTGACCCTAATCTCTTGTAAATATCAGCTTCCCATTTTCAAACTTTCCATTGTAAACTGTTCACAAAGCATTTGTCTGCCGGTTGCAAACAGAGGTCTCTTTAGCTGACAGTCTTGCAGAAGTGCCTAACCAGTCACTAGTGAAAGACATTGAAGGCATACAAAGCTTGTAACAAATGCCTATAGCTGTCTGTCGAGGTGATAGACTGAAAGTGCTTAACATTATATTGTATACCTATTAGATATTAAGCTTGTATTTTTATATCTAAGTAATACCTAGAGCACCTTTAATTAAATTAAAGGAGTGATGATAATGGAAAAGTGAACAAAAAATGCTCCAGTTTCAAAGCTGCTGTTCACTTAACGAAATTCACTTCTGGATTAAAAAAGTGTACTCCCATTGCACTCAGTGGAGTTTTACCTTTTATTGTAGCAGTGAGCTTTATCCTCATTTTCCATTTTAATAAGATGTTTTTGTAGCAACTAAAAAAACAGAAAGAACCGAGGTGCTGATGGTTCATTTAATTTGCTACAAAGGGAAAAAGACTGATATTACACATGCCAGGTGAATATGAGACGCACAGTCAAAATGATTATGTATCTTTGTTTCCAATTGAAATGTTCCCTACTGAGATACTCCCAAGCTCCAAAAATGTGTTTGCTCATGTAGTATATTGCACCCATGTCAGAGACACAATAAAAAGCAGGTGTCTTGCCTTTACAAACCACTGCTTTATATCTTTCTGTGGATAACTGATTCACATGAAATTATTCATGATGGGCTCAAAGATCAACCCTTCACAACAATAAGCACAAAAAGCTATTGTGAATATGAAACAACTAAGTAGTTGGAGAGAGATAACTGCAGAGATCTATTTTTAAATAGGAAGGTTGAATATCAGACAATAAACATCAAATGACAGTGCTCTGGTAAATAAATGCCTTTTGCAATAGCAGAAGACTTAGTGTGAGTAATTTAACTCAGAGCCACAAAAGTATTTAGGCTCCTAACTTCTTTTTGTGGATCTGGGCCCTTATGACTAGAATAATTTTGGTCCTATACAGTCTGTCCACAAGCACAGGAAAGAGACCACATTTTTCTGATGCTGAAATGTCAAAAAACTTCCCTGTGGCTGGAATAAAGGCAAACACTGAATTTATATTCATTATCATTCCGACATTCTCACTTCAGTGAAGATACATATGGGGACAGTAGTCAGTACACCATTTTCTACCACCAGGTGGGAGGAAAACCCAGTGTGTGATAAATAACATCAACAAGAAGATGTAGCTTGCATATCAGTGAACTGTAAGAATACAAAATTGCAATTCTGGCTCAGACTAGTTGTCCCACTAGTTGATATTCTGTAACACATTGGCCAGATACTTCAGAGGGAAGTGCAAGAAACTTGGTAATGGAATAACCAGTTCACAGGATAAATTTCTTTCAAAATGCCATTATTAAATATTGGTTCATGCTATGAAGCATGGAGCATTAGTATTTGGAACAGAGACCTGACCAGAAACCCTGTTTCAAATAAGATGAACCCTCTTCTGAAAATGTAACCTATGCTAACCTATTTTGGCTGTTTGTCCCACTTTAGTGGCTTGAGGGCTTATTTATTCAAAGAATCAACATAAAGGAGTCCTGTCAGTCCATTGAGCTTAATCCAAGCACTCAAAATCAGATAGATGAAATAATACTCTGTGTGGATTTGTTGGATTAGTTTAGCCGACTTCCAAGAACTGAAGATCTCTCCCACTCTAGAAGCAGCCCTTTGCCGGGAGACTTACATAGTTTCCTTAACTGATGCTCAGTTATAGCTCTCATTGTTCTCTCCTGTCAACTGATACAGTAATTTATTTGAAGGAAACTGTAATATTTGTTTTTGTCAGAAGTTTAGTCACTTCATTCTTAAGCTCCTTCCAAACTGCAGAATGTAGACCATCTAGGCCTGGTGACTTGCTGCTCTTTAACTTATCATTTTGCTCTCAATAACTGACCATCTAATAATTGTTACCTGAAAAGGGATAGATATGAGGTACATCTTTCCCTGACATATGTGGTGAAAATTAGAGCTGTATGAATAACTGATTTTTTGGGTTGAATTGAAAGAATAGGAAAAAATTGGGGTCATATAAAATGTTTAGTTTGATCTGAAAAGAAACATTTTGTTGTGGTTTTGAGGTTTTTACCTCTCTAAAAAAAAAATAGAATTCAAGTAAAATTCCAAACAAAATGAGACTTTGACTTTTTCCTTTTTTTTTTCAAATGAAACAATTCAGCAGTTCCAATAGAAATTTCTGAGCTTCAGTCCACCTGAATCTGCATTTTTTTGGTGAAGAAAAAGTTTCATTTGAAAAATTTTACCCATCTCTAGTGAAGACTGATGCAAAAGAATAATTTAACTTCTCTGGAATGCTTTCTTCGTTCACTGCCCATTTACCCTGGGTATTACTTGGGACCCACTAATCCTCTCAGAAGTAGGATTCTTGTGTTAGAATTTTTGCTTTTATATTTAAGGCCTATTTCTCCAAATTCCATTTTAGCTCTTCTAATTTCATCGTATATTTACTGTCATAGTTTTGGGCTCTTTCTACTGCCTTCGTTTGGTCTGAAATTTTTGTTAAAAAAGGATATAAGGTTGACTCAAATAAGAACTTCTTGTGCCATGCCTTTTAATTATCATACTTCCTCCCCTCCCCCCGAGGATTTTTGGTTCTCTTTTTGTATACGTAGTCTCCAAGTGAAGTCGAATGATTTTAATGTTCTCATTTTTGGTTTTGTTTGCTTTAACTGACATCCTTATTAATTATTATTATTATTAAATCACCCTTTAAAAAAGTTTGGTGTCTTAGTGCTAGTTTTTAATACTATCCATCCCAGAAGGCTTAACTACATTTGTAGTTACTCCTACTGCATCAACTGTTGAAAAGTAACTTTTTGGATCAGCTCCTCTGTTATACTTAAAACTAAAACAAGGATAGCTTTGGAATAGGTAGTTTAGTGGACACAAAAAACAATTATTGAAGGTGTTCACAAATTGATTGCCTAAATCATGCCCTGACAAAACAAAACAAAACAAAACAGACCAATTTATATGCAGATAGTTGAAGTCACCTACTACTACATAATTAGTTATGGTTTATATTCCCTCAGCTCCCTTTCCTGATCCAGAGACTAGTGGTATGATATGTCTCAAGTATTTTGTATTTTTGCATTCTCCTTCATGGTGAATCCCATACAGACACATACTTTATTTCTTCAGACTCTATGGAATGTCCTCTATATAGTGCTTCTCCCCCAGCTCTGTAACTCAATCTGATCATCCTGTATGGAGTATACTGAAATATTACCATATTCCACTGAATTTTTCATTCCACCATGATTTAGAAATGCTTAGTTCCAGAGGGGTAGTTGTGTTAGTCTGTATACAGACAAAACAACGAGAGTTCTGTAGTACTTTAAAGACTAACAAATTTAATTTCTGCAGGCATAAGCTTTTGTGGGCTGTAACCCACCTCATCAGAAGTAAGGTATAGAAATCAGATTGGGAGTATATATACACCTGCAACAAACCCCGTTGCCAGCTCTGCCCACACATCGACTCTAGTGACACCATCACAGGTCCTAACCACATCAGACACACCATAAGAAGCTCATTCACCTGCACATCTACTAACGTTATATATGCCATCATGTGCCAACAATGCCCCTCTGCCATGTACATTGGCCAAACCGGACTGTCACTATGCAAAAGAATAAATGGACACAAATCAGACATAAAAAATGGTAACATCCATAAACCAATCAGAGAGCATTTCAACCTCCCAGGACACTCTGTAGCTGATTTGAAAGTTGCCGTACTTCTTCAAAAACAGACTTCAAAGAGAAACTGCAGAATTGGAACTCATCTGTAAACTTGACACAATCAAAGTGGGTCTAAATAGGGACTTGGAATGATTATCTCATTACAAGAAGTAATTGTCACTGTTCTCACATTCTCACCTGCTAATCAATGGTTGTGAATAGGCCTCAACTACTCTAACTGAATGGACTTTGCTTATACCTAACTTCCCCATTGTTGTTCCTTAACCTTAGATGTATATATATACCCCCAATCTGATTTCTATTCCTTACATCTGATGAAGTGGGTTACAGCCCACGAAAGCTTATGCCTGAAGACATTAAATTTGTTAGTCTTTAAAGTGCTACAGGACTCTCGTTGGTTTTTTTTATTTTTTTTTTTATTTAGGAATGCTTAGTATATCAAGGTCCTCTTCCATTGCAAGTCAGTAAAATTGACCTGTAGGTGTTCTTAAGATTCTTGCATTCATATGTAAATGCTTTTAACTTTTGTTTTCAACCATTTACCTATTTTCAACCTCTCTGGCAATGTGACATTTTAGGCTTCACCAAGTAAAGGGTTCAGTAAACATCTGCCTTGTAACCCTGAGTGTCTTGTGGTTGTGCAGATTTGCTTTAGAGCTCTGATCTCAACAGCCTCCCAGTAACCCACAAGCCTCGCCATGGCTTTGCCCAAGCTATATATTCCTTATAGGCTCATCTTATTACCCTTCCAGCCCTGAATTCATTGTCCTTCAGGGTCCAGTCCCTCTCACTGGACCCTCACAGAAAAAGGATAAGGTTCGCTGTCTCTACAGAGACAGTATAACGTTCCATCCTGTCAGCTTCACTGAACTTACCCAGCACTATTGATTTATAATGAAAGAACAGCAAGTTTATTAACAAAAGAGCACAAATTAAGTGATACCAAGTAAAAGAGATTAGGGCAAAGAAATAGTTACAAGAAAATAAAAGTGAAAACATATCTAAAAGTCTTAAACTTAATCGAGCAAGATACAGTCTTTGTTCAAGATGTTTTCTCTCTCACCCACAGTCTTCTTTCCAGCTTTTTACTGGCTGACTAGACCAGGGCCCATCACAGAGATCAAAGGTTGGTGTCTTTGTCTCCTTAAGGTGAAGGATGATTTAGGAGTTTCTCCCCCAACCCCTTATAATTAAGTGAACCTTTGAAATGTATTCTTCTGATGGGTACCTCCCCCCCTCCCCCGATAAACTTGATCAATTCATGCTGAATAAAGGGGCTATGAGGTCTGGAAGATAAGGCTCCATGCTGGTTTCTCCTCCCCCGCCACCCTGCCATTGCTACTATGCAAATAATCTCTTCCTGCTGCAACCTTCAATACAAATGAATAATCCTCTGAAAGTGGGAGACACCTAGTTTGAGTTGTCAGCCTCCTTCCTTTATCTGGAGAAAAGTTGTTTATCTACTCTCCCTGACATGCCTGGTTTAAACATTTTAGTCACCACTTTAAAGCATAATGTTAGTGAGTATCCATAATTTCACATGCAGCATTGTTACATATATTTTACAATGGTGTTATTGACCAGTGTGTCCCAGTTTTCAAATGATACCTAACAAAGCATATTTTGTACAAAAATAATTGCAGTAGTGTGTAGAGTCTGAATATGGGAGGTGCCTAGAGTCACAGATAAGCATTATCATAGGTTTGTGGAGGCAGAGATTTGTTCAGGTACAGTAAAGTCAAGCATTGTACAAGAAACAGTAATACTGTGCTTACAAGATAAGTGTTAATCTGCTTGAAAGCTGAGTCATGGATTTAGTTTTCAAGTATAAACACTGATGGTAAAAATCACTTGTAAGGCTGTTGAAAATGTGAAGATATTATAGCAGAAATACTTTTTCTTTTGTAAGACTTTAACCCAGTTATGGTCAGATGAGATAAGATAGCCATCTCTTAACCTACATAAGACTGAGGATAATGCTCATTCCTGTGTGGAAAGAGGTTTTTTTTTTTTAAAAATAAGTGGAGGTAATATCATCTCCTTGTGAGTGTTTGTGATCACCTTTGTAATGTAGGAGTGTTATTGGTTCCTTAGTTACTTCTGGAGGCTTACATAGCAACAGCCACCAGAAAAGAATTTTATCCTTGACAATTGGCTCTGGAGATTTTGACCTCTTTTGAATGTATACCTAACCACAGTGATCCATGCTTCAGTCACCTCTGAACTGGGTTACTGCAGTACATTCTGAAGTGGTCTCTATCTTAATACTAGCCAGTGGAAAATGTGGTTGCTCACACAGTTAAGGGCACTTCTCACACTTTTCTCCATGATCTACACAAATGAACTAGCTTCCAGTTGATTTATAGTATAAGTTTAATTGTTAGTTTTAACCTACAAAGCCCTAAATTGTTTAGGTCTTGGGTACCTCTGAGGCTGCCTCTTTCCCAAAAGTTAACCCAAAGATATCAGCTAAAATGCTCAAATGAACAGTTCCAGGTTTAATCAGGAGAGGGGTTCTCAATTTTCAAACCTGGTTTCCCTGTTGGTTGATTAGAACCACTTCTAAGGTTTTTCTTGTAAAGTTTGTCATGCTGTCTGAAATGGCTCATGACTGAGAATGCCAACCTCAGGGTTGACATTCAAGAAGCAGAGTAGGCACCCCAAACTGGTGGAATGTTCTATAATTAAATTTCACCAACCTAGTAACAAAAGTGCTACAATAGTCCCAAAGTGCTACAATAGTCCCAAAGTGCTACAATAGTCTTACCATGGAGTCACAGACAGTCCCCCTTAAGCTCTCCATTCTATCTTGCCACCCAGGTGTGACATTCCCTTCTGCATATAGGCTGGTACATCGCTGTGTCACCCCAATCCCTCCCACTCCTGGGGCCAACCTTGCATTTGCCCTGCTGTGTGAACCACCCACTCCTGTGTCAGTCCATGCCCAGCCACCAGCAGTCCCTGATTTAGTGAATGAGTGTTTCTGGCCACTCAGTCATGGGATTATGCAATGGTGTGACACCCCCCCGACCCCCCGAAAATATCCCCAGTCCCAGATGCAACCCTAGGAACTGCCATTTTACAGAGTTCAGTGGTGCCCACTGGACTCTGCAAGCTCCTCATTGGTTAGTCAATTTATTAAAGAAATTGATATGCACCAGCTCTGTCACTCTAAAAGAAGTCTCTACACACACCCAACTCATATGCACTGCTTTAGATAAAACATACAAAAAGTTTATTAAGTACAGAAAGATTTTAAGTGATTATAAGCCAGAGGAATATAGGTCAGATTTGATCAGGAAGAAATAGAAGCAAATCGCATTCTAAAGTAAGCTTAACACTTCTGTAACTCTACAGTCTCAAATAATGCTCACCACAGGCTGACTGCTCCTCAGCCAGGCCCCCCGCCTGTGGACCGTCTTTCAATTGCTTGGTGTTGTCTTCTAGAAGGATTGAAAGAGAATGCTCAAGAGAACAAAATGCGTCTTCCTTTAACAGATTCCCTCACCACCTGTTGTCAGATGTTGTCAGATGATCGGCAATGTCCAGCACGGTTTTTCCTCCACTTGAGTCAAATGGGCATCACCTTATCATATATTTAGGCCAGTCCATTGTTCCTGGAAGAGCTGAGCTATTTTATGCATGCCTCAGCAAGGTGTGAACTCTCTCTCTGCTTTCAGTGTTTGCCTGGATCTGCTCCAGTGTGAGATACACATTTGGGAATATTACATAGCAGAGCCTAATAACCACACATATGACATTGCAAGTAACATACTACTATAACAATAATGTTCAGTATGTCATGAGCATTCCAAAAACACCTTACATGGCATACTTTGCATTAAACAGTACACAGTTATACTATAAGGGTGAACATGAATGATTCACAATCACACTATAAGGATGTACATTGGGTGCAGTGTGTCACATTTAGAGTGACAGAGCTGGTGCATATCAATTTCTTTGATAAATGGACTAACCAATGAGCTTGCAGAGTCCAGGGGGCAACACTGAACTTTGTAAGACGGCAGTTCCTAGGGTTGCATCTGGGATGAGGGTATTTATTTATTCATTCTATTGCATAATCCCATGAGTTGCTGGCCAGAAGCACTCACTCACTAAAGTAAGATTCACTTGCTTGTGGAAGGCTGTAAGTGGGCTGATCCAGAAGTGGGGGTTTACACAGTATAGCAAGTGGAAGAGGGATTGGGGTGACACAGTTATACAGTCCAGATTGCAGAGGGAACAGGTTTAATCAGGAGAGGGGTTCTCAGTTTTCAAACCCAGTTTCCATATTGGTTGATCTGAACCACTTATACTTTCAAACACCAAATAGATGAAAAATGTTCTTGTGACCCTGTTTTATCTTTTGCATATAGCCTTCCAGTCCATGAGACAAGCTCCCTTGCATGTAGCATTTTCAAGATGTAATAGGGCCATTAACCAGTCCTTTGTACCATGATGTTCCTTAATTGTCTGTTTAATCTTGATAGACCTCCTGAATGGGCTGGGGGAAGGATTCCTGGGCCTGGGTTCATAAATTCAGATCAAATGTATTCAAAATTATAAAGCAAAACGTACACATTTACTATATCATGGAATATAGACAATACAATGAGATCAATGCGTGCAGCAGTGTACAAGCATTTAATACCGTCTGAACACTACATACATTCTTATAAGACCGCTACCAGTTTTGAACAAGACTAACATACAGGTGAGCTGGTTTGGTTTCCACTATGAGTTTGTCAGTGCTCAGCTGATGCCTAAAGATTTGGTAAGAGCTGCCTCCTGGTTTACCAGCATCACAAAGTGTAGCAAGTAAGTGATTTGTTATCATTGTTCAGAGATTATATAACATGAGATGACTGCTACATTTTACTTCTGTGCATTATGCAACAGATTAAATCTGGTGTCTTTGGTAGCCTACAACCATTCTATCGCAAATCATCCATAATCTTCCCTCAACTGCCATCTCTCTTTCTTGTAGCTCTTCTAACTTTTGGTAGAACCTACATCGCTAGTGTATGTAAATCCAGTCAGGAACATTGAATTTATATACTTTATCTACTTAAAGGCTAGATTTATTTTTACTTGTGTCTCCAGCTCTCCCATATATATATATATATATATTTTTTTTTTTTTTTTTTTTTTTTTGCTTCCATGGCCGGACAGGACCATTGTGATTATTTAGTTTCATCTGCTATATAACACAGCTCATATGATTTCTAAAAAATTATTCCTAGCGCATATATTATAGAAAAACATTGAATCTTGACATTAAAATCATCAGTGATAAAGAATGCATCATGACCCCTGATAAGTTGTTCCAATGGTTAATTACTCTGACTGTTAAAGAAATTCAGGACTGAATGTAGTTAGCTTCAACTTGCAGTCATTGCATCATGTTATACCTTTCTCTGCTGGATTGAAGAGCCCATCATTACATATTGTTCCCCATGTGAGTATGTATAGACTGCAATCAAGTCACTCCTTAACTTTCTTTTTAAGCTAAATAGAGAGATTCAAGGAGTTTAATAAACATATGGCATTTTTAATAATCCTTTAATTATTCTTGTGGCTCTTCTCTGAACCCTCTGCTATTTATCAACATCCTTCTTGAATTGTGAATACCAGAACTGGATAGAGTATACCAGCAGTGATCACACCAGTGCCAAATACAGAGATAAAATAGCCTCTCAACTCCTACTCGAGATTCCAGTTTATGCATCCCAGGACTGCATTAGCCTTTTTTGCTACAGTGTTGCACTGGCAGTTTATTCAGCTGATTATCCACCATGATCTCCAATTCTTTTTAAGTCACTTCTTCCCAGGGAGAATTTTCCCCCTTCTGTAGGTATAGCATACATTCTTTGTCCCTAGTTGTATATGTTTTCATTTAGCCATAGTGGAACACATACTGTGTGCCTACATACAGTTTACCAAGCAATCCAGACTCTGTATCTGTGACCTGTCCTCTTCATTATTTACCTCTCCCCCCAATTTTTGTGTCATCTGCAAACTTTATCACTGATGATTTTGTGTTTTCTTTCATGTCATTAATAAAAATGTTTAATAGTGTAGGGCTAAGAATCAGTCTGTGCAGGACGCCACTAGAAACATACCCATTAAAAATTACATTTTGAGACATATCAGTTAGCCATCTTTGAATCCATTTATTGTGTGCCATGTTAATTATATATCTTTCGATTTTTTTAATGCAGTACCAAGTCAAAAGTCTGACAGAAGTCTATTACATCAACACTATTATCTTTATCAGCCAAACTTGTAATCTCATCAAAAAAAGATACCAAGTTAGTTTACAGGATCTATTTTTCATTAAATATATGTTGGTTTACATTAATTACATTACAGTCCTTTAAATCTTCATTAATTGAGTCTTGTATCAGACGCTCCACTACTTTGTCCAATATCAATGTCAGACTGACATGCTAACTATTAACCAGGTCATCCCATTTATCCTTTTTTAAATAGTGGCAAAACATTAGCTTTCTTCCAATCTTCTGCAACTTCCCCAGTGATCCAAAACTTAGTGAAAATCAACATTAACAGTCCAGTGAGCTTCTCCACTAGTTCTTATAATAAAACTTGTGGATGCAAGGTATTCAGTCCTGTTGATTTAAAAATGTCTAACTTTAGTGGCTCCTTTTTAACATCCTCCTGAGATACTAGTGGAATAGAGAGAGTGTCATCATACTACATCACTAAAATTCCTACAGTTCCTAGCTCCTGATTTATATTCATTGCTATCAAAAGCCCCTTTCTTCCATTTGTTAATATTTTTTTTTAAATGTATAGCGTCCTTCACTTCCCCTCTAAATTAGATCAATTTTTAACCATTTTTTCTTGATGGTGGCCTTTGGAGGATCTAGTTAAATGTTTTTAGACAATTCCTAATTATCATTCACATTTTTGTAATTAAATTCTTCCTCCCAGCTAATTTGGCTCATAATTGTTTTCAGCTTTGTGAAATTGGCCCTTTAAAGGACCAAGTGTGTGTGTATCTCACAGGTCTGGACTTTAGTCTGTTGGCACATTATAAATGTGATCAAGTAATGATCAATTGTACCTAAGTTACCATTAATTTTTAGTTCTCTGAACAGTTCCTCTTTATCCATCAGATGAAGTCTAATATAGAATTCCCCCATATTTCATGTAACACTTTCTGAGTTAGAAAATTGTCATCTGTAATATTTAGAAATTGTAATGATGTTTTGGTACTGGCAGCATGAGACCTCCAGTATGTCACTCACATAGCAGTCCCCCAGAATCATGTATGCCTTGGTCTCTAATGCTAACATACCTCCCACTCTGGTAGATATGTTCCATTAGAGGAATATGTTCAGTAAAACTATTTTTTAAAATACTTAACCCATGTATGCATGTTTCCCAAATATAGTAGATATATTTAAACAGCATAATCAACAGATTATAGTGAAGTAAATGTGTCTTAGGTTACATCCTTTCCTTGCAAACTGAAAGTACATTTTCTATCTAAACAGGGGAAAAAAAAAAAAAAAAGCAAAGTATAATTATCCAAACTATTGTCGTCCCACTCTCTATTCTATCTATAGCAGAATTTAGTTCTCTTTGTATGGTCTTAGCCATTCAATGTTGTAGAGAGTGCAAAAGCTCTACAGTATTAATCATAACAAGGCTGTTATTAAAATGGCTTTCTGAAATTTGTTTGGTCTACCTTACATTGGGTGAAATACACCAAATTCAGGACCTGTACCACTCTAAAAAACTATTCCCATGTACTCTCTCTGTTTTGTGGGCCTGACTGACCATCATGTTTATCCAGTTTATACTGGTGTAACGCCATCAAAATAAAAGGAGATTCCATCATCTTTGATTTGATTACAATGAAAATGTGATCTATTGTTCAATGCTCAGGTTTCCTTTTTCCAATGTTGCCCAAAGTTTGTAGCATTCCCCGTGTGTGTGTGTGTGTGTGTGTGTGTGCATGTGCACGCAGGACTGGGGTATCTGAAAGATGTATAAATGTAGTAGGTCTTTAACATAACATGATAGGGTTGCACTTAGGGGAGTGTAGCTGGTTTCATTTTTCCTAGGGGGGATCAGCTTTCAAAAGTTTGGAAAACCTTGCCCTGGCCATAAAATTGATCTCGGAGCTATCTGGAGTGCTCTAACAAGCCAGTAATGTCTGACTTTCAAATATAGAAAGCATTGTATCTTTCCATACCAATACCTCAAGGGGTAACTAATTTTTCTCAGTACAATTCTAATTCTAGTAAATCAACCAAAAGGTGAATCAGCTCCATAAGAATTAGCCAAATGTTACATCTGAGTGCAGATGTCCTTACATTCCAGATATCAGGTAGACTTGAGACAGTTATTTGTAGACATTTCCATGATATTTACCAAAATTGTCTGTGCATATTTATATTTTAAGTATACCCTCTGATTTTGAAATGTATTTACTCTGGACTGCTCGTCAACTGAGGCACCACTCTGTATTTGGAAGGTAACTGTAGTTTGTCCCACATTAATGTTTAGGTTCATATGGAGGCTTCACTTGTTCAACAGGGATTTATACAGATTTATTCAGAATCTTGAGGGATGCTGCATATAAGGATTTTACTATGTTACTAAATATTTCCATGGGAGTATGCTGGCCTTCAGATAAATTCTCATCTATATCCACATAAATATCCTTGTCTAAATATGAGTTGATTGGTAAGATTATTGTTTTAGCACTGTATATGTTAGCAGCAAAAAGACAAGCAGTACTTTCTATCTCCCTCATATGTGAAGAGTGCTTATTCAGTGCACCAAAGATTTCAAAATTCTCTCTCCGTTTTTTCTTTTATTCCCTTTCCCTTAATGTGGGTATCCTATAGATGTCTGATACCTTTAAAAATGAGGGCATAGTAAATAAAATACATAATTGTACAATGATTGTTTACATACAGAGTACCATGTTTCTAGAAAAATGGCCTTGTTGAGTTTCACTTCCAGGGAACATGAGTAAAAAGGAAGAGTAGTGGACATAATCTGTACCACCTATGCATCTCAAGATGGTTTCATGATAACTCTGTCACTTTATCATGTCTCTACTGCATTGTAGTGAATAAAATTGTTATGGGTTCAATTTAATTTAATAATGAGATGTCAAGTAGGTAGGCTTAATCAACTGTAGTGGAATACCATTAGTCAAAGATTAATAGAGCATAATACAGAAAGAAAGAACAATACATTACCAGTGATCTGGGAGAAAGTAGTGCTGCTGGCCAACTGACTCAAAGTCTGAGCTGCACTCTGCCTCTATATATAGTAGGTTTGACAGATTTGCCATTCTTTGCATTACTACTTATCTGTTAACTTACATAGTTTTCAGATACTTCTTGCTAGATACTTCACAGACCCTGTAGTAAACTTCTAACTAGTTTATTATCTTGTTTTGACCATAGCATTCCAAAAGTCAGCAAAACTTTAGAGACATCCTGCATCAGCTATAGCTTGTTGCATAGGGCATGATAGCTAAAAATCAACCAAATTATTTGTGTTCTTGTTCTTTGCAATGTTTCTATGCCTAACACTGAGATTACAATACTTCACATTTTCCCTTAGTTAAATAGCTTAAGTGTAAAACATTTTGGAAGAGTTTAACTTGAATAAAATTCATAATAATATAAAATATATGTGATATGATATTGGCTAATACTATAAACCATGCAGACTTTGTTTTTTGGCTCCATATATATTTGGTAAAACACAGAGGGTACATCTATGCTGCAACAAAAGACTTGCGGCACAGGTGCAGCTGCCTCCTCTTGGCTGACTCGGTCTCTGACAGCGGAACTATAAAATTGCAGTGTTGACGTTCCGGCTCAGGCTGGAGCCTGGGCTCTGAGACGCCATGAGAGGGGAGGGCCTTAGAGCCTGGTCTCCAGCCTGAGCCTGAATGTCTACACTGCAATTTTTAACCCTGCAGCCCAAGCCCTGTGGGCCTGAGTCAGCTGTCCCGGGCTCTGAGAGTTGGTGCCGTGGGGTTTTTAATTGCAACGTAGACATACCTGGAGTGCATATCAGAATACCTAAAAATTGGTGGGTTGATATATTGCTTATTTTCCTATTGTATAGAGAAGGGCCATGCAAAGATTACAGCACCTAACTAACTATAGAACAGTTTCAGCATAAATAGACAGGCGTTCAAAATAGACTACACTATTCTTATTTTCCATTGGCTACTTTTTTATTTTGATTATATAACATCTTTTTTTTTAAAATCACACTTATAGCTACATCAATAACAGCTGTGCTTTGATTGAGCAATACATTTTCCTTGTGAGCTGAATGCATTTATTTTCGGATAGTTATTAAGCCAATTTACCTTCTGGTTAATGATTCTGTTTGTGAGTGTGATTTTCCCACTATATTTTTGTTTATAAAAGTCAGCGTCACAAACCTTGATAAAGTCCATTTCTTATGCTGCCCCTACAGCATTTAGCAATGTAAGAATTTTGCAAGCTGGATTTTTCCATTTCACCTTTGGCCTTGCTACAAACGTCATGAGACCTTGGCTTACTTCAGTCAACAAACTAATATAAAAAAAACACACAAAAAATCTCATTAGGTCACAAGTATATCTTGAGTCTCATCCAATTTACATTGGAAAATGGGTAACTCTGCTCTGTTTAAGGGATTTAAAACTATTCTTTGTTTTCAAACTAATTTAAAGAGGATCAGAATCAGGCTCTGACTGCAGCATTGCTCATGAACATAATGTTACAGTATTCCATTCCCCTACTGCTCATTGATCGTAGTAAAATCAAGTGTCACATGATGTGTAATGTGACATTCAGAACAAGGCATCCATAAGGACAGCATGAATATTATAGCACTTTCCACATATACAGCAGTCACATTGTAATACAGTGCAGTAATGCGAAGAAATGTATTTCAGAACTACTTATTAAACTTGGATATAGCATGACCATCTAATGTTGCATAATGTTACAGCAACATTTTACTATGCTCAAAAGAAATTATTACTATTAATGCTAACAATGTGTGGCTGATGGCCGGCTTCCCCCTAGTGGATCTCGTACTTCGCTCCCGTGGGGGGCCAGGAAGGTGCCTGTCACCCCGTCTTCCCTGGGGGAGAGGGGTAGGGACGCGGGCCCACCCGCTCCTCTGGGTCCCAGCCCAGGGGCCCTATGAAATGCAGCTGCAGACTACTGGCTCTGTATTTCGGGAGCCGCAGCCTCTTCCCCTGGGCTACTTTCTCCCCTCTGTCCTGTTGGCCTCTCAGGCCCTGTGTCCGTGCTGCCCCTTGCTGGGCTCAGTACCTCCTCTTGGGGTTCCTCCGCTCTCCCCCACTTCACTACTCCAATCTTCTGGTCCGCTCTGCTCCACACAGCACAACTCCTCTGCTTCCTCCAGCTTGTGCCCTGTGTGTTTGGGGCAGAGCCCTTTTATGGAGCACCTGGCTGATCCTTAATTGGCCCCAGCTGCCGCTGGTTAGGCTGCAGGGAATAAAGCCCTGATCATTCTGGCGCTGATATACCTCCCTTCATGTACTCTCCTGCTGCCCTCTGCCCTTGATATATCACACATCCCCCCCCCCCCGCTCAACACCATGGGGTTGGGCTACGTGGGACGTTAGGCAGTGCTGGCGGGCCAGGGCATCAGCGTTGCCGTGCTGGCTTCCGGCCCTATGCTGCACCCGAAAGTTGAAGGGCTGCAAGGAGAGGAACCAGCGGGTCACTCGTGCGTTCCTCTCTTTCTTGGTGTGCATCCACCGGAGCAGGACGTGGTCTGTTACTAGGGTGAATCGCCTCCCCAGCAGATAATATCTGAGGGTTTCCATGGCCCACTTGACTGCCAGACACTCCTTTTCCACCACTGCATACCTCTGCTCTCTGGGGAGGAGCTTCCTGCTGAGATAGAGGACTGGGTGCTCCTCACCCCGTATGAGCTGCGTGAGTACAGCCCCTAGCCCTGTCTCCAAGGCATCCGTTTGGAGGATGAACTCCTTCTCGAAATCCGGGGCTATAAGCACTGGGTGGCTACACAGGGCTGTCCTTAAGTCCATGAATGCTTTTTCTGCCGCCTCTGTCCACTTTACCATATCTGGGCCCCGAACTTTTATTGAGTCAGTCAAGGGAACTGATCTAGCGGCGAAGTGGGGAATAAACCTCCTATAATACCCCACAATTCCAAAGAAACGCCCTGACCTGTTTCTTACGGGCCGGTCGGGGCCATGCCCGGATGGCCTCCACCTTGTTCCACTGGGGCTTTACTAGGCCTCTCCCCACCACATAGCCTAGGTATTTGGCCTCTGCCAGCCCTATGGCACACTTGGAGGGGTTGGCAGTGAGGCCTGCCTTCCAGAGGGAATCGAGCACTGCCTCCACTTTCCCCAGGTGCGTTTCCCAGTCGGGGCTGTGGATGACCACGTCATCCAGATAGGCAGCCACATACTTGGTGTGGGGTCTCAGTAGGTGGTCCATCAATCTCTGGAAGGTCACAGGGGCCCCGTGGAGTCCAAAGGGGAGGACGGTATATTGGAAAAGGCCATCTGGCGTGGAGAAGGCGGTCTTCTCCCAGGCGTCTTTGGCTAGGGGGATTTGCCAGTAACCTTTTGTCAGGTCTAAAGTGGTCAAGTAGCGGGCCTTGCCTAACTGCTCCACTAACTCGTCGATACGTGGGATTGGGTAGGCGTAAAATTTAGATTTCGTTCAGCTTCCTGAAGTCGTTGCAGAAGCGCAGGGTGCCGTCAGGCTTGGGGACTAGGACGATGGGGCTGGACCACTGGCTTCGGGACTCTTCAATCACCCCCAGTTCCAACATCCTTCTTACCTCCGTTCTAATCTCTTCCCTCTTGGCCTCTGGGATATGGTATGGTTTTATTGTCACCCGCGCTCCCGGGTTGGTGATGATATGATGGTGGACCACCGTTGTCTGACCAGGCTGTTTGGAGAATACATCCTGGTTTCGCTGGAACATCTCAATCACCTCTACCCACTGCTCGGAAGTTAATTCAGGGGATACGCTCACCTCCTCCTGTGGAGCGCCTGTCTGGGGGGTCGTTTCTCGTGCGGTCAGGCATGCTTCTCGATCTTGCCAGGGCTTCAGCAGGCTGATGTGATATAGCTGTACCGGCTTCTGGCAATCTGGTTGCCTCACCTTATAGTTCAGGTCCCCGACGGCTTCTACGACTTCGTAGGGACCTTGCCAACTGGCCAGGAGCTTGCTTTCCGCTGTTGGCACCAGCACCATTACCCGGTCTTCCGGCTGAAACTTCTGTGCCTTGGCACGTCGATTATAATAGGTTCGCTGGGCCTCCTGGGCTCTTTCCAGGTGGTCCCGCACAATGGGAGTCACCCGGGCGATCCGCTATCTCATCTGGGCCACGTGCTCGATGACGTTTCTCCCTGCATTGAGCTGCTCCTCCCAGTCCTCCTTGGCTATGTCTAGTATGCCCCGCGGGTGGCGACCGTATAAGAGTTCGAAGGGGGAGAATCCAGTGGATGCCTGAGGGACTTCCTGTATCGCAAACATCAGGTAGGGTAACAGGGCATCCCAATCTTTCCCATCCTGTGCCACTACCTTCCTTATCATGCTCTTGAGGGTGCGATTGAACCTCTCTACCAGGCCATCCGTTTGTGGATGATATACTGAGGTCTGCAGGGCCTGGATATGGAGCAGAGTACAAAGGTCCTTCATTAATCGGGACATAAAAGGGGTCCCTTGATCTGTCAAAATCTCTTTGGGGATGCCCACCCTAGCGAAGACCTGGAGTAGCTCCTTCGCAATTGCTTTTGAGGTGGGGTTCCTTAATGGAATGGCCTCCGGGTACCATGTGGCATAGACCAGAATGACGAGTACATTCCGATTGCCCCGTACTGATCGCTCTAGTGGTCCCACCAGGTCCATAGCGATTCTCTCAAAAGGAACCTCGATGATGGGTAAGGGCACTAACGGGGCTCGTAAGTGAGGCCAGGGGCTATGTAACTGGCACTCTGGGCAGGAGAGGCAGTACCTTTGGACCTCCGCCCGTATTCCTGGCCAGTAAAACCTTCTCAGAATGCGGTCCAAGGTCTTGTCTACTCCCAGGTGCCCCCTGAATAAATGACTGTGGGCGAGCTCCAACACTGCCCTGACGTGTTTTCGTGGCACCAAGCGCTGTTGCACCTCCTCCCCCCGTAACAATGCCACACGGTACAGCAGGTCATGTCTCAGGACATAGTATGGTCCAGGGCTCTTAGCCCGGCCCTCTACGGGCACGCCATCTATTTCTACTACCTCCTCCCTCACATTTACATAGAAAGGGTCATTGGCCTGGTCTTGCCCAAAATTACCCCGCAGGGGACCTATCTGGCCCTCCTCAAGGGCCCCAATCTCCGCTTCATCCCCGGGGCCGCTTCTGCTAGTACTGGGACCTGCCTCTGGGTCCTCGCTAGCTTGAGTGGTCCCCTGGCCTGTTGAACGGGTTCGCCTACTGGCCAGGGCAGCTTTCTGGGTGCCAGCTAGTATCTGTGTTCCCAGTTCTTTAGCCGCCCTCCTTTCCTGCCGGGACTTCCGGGGTCTCCCAGGGGAAGCAAATATCTCCGGAGAAAATTTGGCAAAAGCGGGGGAAGGGCTGACTGCCTGCGCCTGGGTTTCTGCCAGGGGTTGGCCATCCCCCCCGGACTCTACTGGGGGGAGTAGGTTCTCGAACCCAGGGAAATCTCTTCCGATCAGGACCGGGTAGGGGAGCTTAGGGACCACCCCCACTGTCACCCGGCTAGTATTCACCTAGATCTCAATCTTCACTGGGATTGAAGTATAGAAATTCACAGTCCTGTGCACGCAGGTTATCCCGGTGTGCCTGGCCCGGGTCAGCTGGTCATGCCCCACCAGCTTCCCGGAGACCAGCGTAACTGCACTCCCCAAATCTACCAGGGCCAGGGTCTTGATGCCATTCATCTTTACCGGCCTGGTATACCCATGAGGGGCCTCTACGACCCCTACCAGGCCGATGAGACTGCAGCACCCTCTGGGGCCTCCCAGATTGCACTGCATGAGTTCTTCCCATTGGGGCACTGGGCGGCTATGTGGCCTAGTTCCCCGCACCCATAACACCGGTATGACCGGTTAGTGGGCCTCTTCTGTCCTGGGCTATTTGGTCGGGCATCTCCGTGCTCGCCCCCTATGCTTCCCAACCCCCTTCGGTCCTCGGGCCGCTCCTCAATGTCCCAGCACCCGGGTCCCATCTTCTTGGGCCTCCCGACAGTCCTAGAACCGGAGTTAGGGCCCGGCCTCTGGGCCCGCCATGTCTTCTCCCGGGGTGTCAGGGATAACTCCCGGGCTGCCAACTGTCTTTCAACCAAGGTGACCAGTTCGTCATAGGTGGAGGGGTTGTTCTGTCCCACCCAGGCTCGGAGGTCTGGCGGTAACCCCCTCGTGTACCTAACTAGCACTAGGAGCTCCACTATCTCCTCGGTGCGGAGAACCTCAGGGCGCAGCCACTTCCGAGCCAGGTGGATTAAGTCGAACAACTGGGACCGGGGTGCCTTGTCCTCCTAGTACCGCCACTCATGGTACCTCTTGGCTCGCGTCGCCACCATCACCCCAGAACGGGCCAGGATTTCAGCCTTGAGCTGGGTGTAGTCCGCAGCAGCTTCCACCGCCATGTCATAGTAGGCCTTCTGGGCCTCTCCCCCTA
This sequence comes from Emydura macquarii macquarii, assembly GCF_026122565.2. Classification (NCBI taxonomy): domain Eukaryota; kingdom Metazoa; phylum Chordata; order Testudines; family Chelidae; genus Emydura; species Emydura macquarii. The sequence goes on from NW_027130457.1 coordinate 413,400, forward strand.
AGAAAGGGGCAAGGATACTGGCCCACTGACCTCGCGGCCAGGCCTCCCGTAGGGCTGTCCTCTCAAACGCGAGAAGATAGGCCTCTACGTCGTCCTCCCATGTCATTTTCTGTAGGTAGTGGCTGGCCCATATGGTCCGACCCCCATCCTGGCTGCCACCTCGCTCCACCAGCACCTTCAGCTGGCCTACCACTTGCTGGAGTAGGACCCGGTCCTGGGCAGCCTGGGTCATCAGCAGGCGGTTGCTCTCCTGCTGTAATTGTGCAGCCTCCTGCTGGGCCGCCGCCTGGACCCGGGCCTTCACCACGTCCTCCATCTTGATAGTGGGGTGGGTTGGGGCCCACCTGGTTCAACCCCACTGCACGATGAATCCCACTCCTGACACCACGTGTGGCTGATGGCCGGCTTCCCCCTAGTGGATCTCATGCTTCGCTCCCGTTGGGGGCCAGGAAGGTGCCTGTCACCCCGTCTTCCCTGGGGGAGAGGGGTAGGGACCCGGGCCCACCCGCTCCTCTGGGTCCCAGCCCAGGGGCCCTATGAAATGCAGCTGCAGACTACTGGCTCTGTATTTCGGGAGCCGCAGCCTCTTCCCCTGGGCTACTTTCTCCCCTCTGTCCTGCTGGCCTCTCAGGCCCTGTGTCCGTGCTGCCCCTTGCTGGGCTCAGTACCTCCTCTTGGGGTTCCTCCACTCTCCCCCACTTCGCTACTCCAATCTTCTGCTTCACTCCGCTCCGCACAACACAACACCTCTGCTTCCTCCAGCTTGTGCCCTGTGTGTTTGGGGCAGAGCCCTTTTATGGAGCACCTGGCTGATCCTTAATTGGCCCCAGCTGCCCCTGGTTAGGCTGCAGGGAATAAAGCCCTGATCATTTTGGCGCTGATATACCTCCCTTCATGTACTCTCCTGCTGCCCTCGATATATCACAAATGCTATTGCTGTTCTTGCATTATTGATCTGGACACCACAGGAAAAAAGACACAACACCTGGTATATGGTTAAATTAGGTCACAGCTTTATTATAACAACACATCTGGGAACTATCTGGCAATATTCTTAGTCAAGGCAGGTCATCCTTCCTAATGCAATCCGTTCCACCTGATGAAGGGCTGCTGTCATCGCCCTCCCTTGTTAACTTGATGCCAGCACTGTTGCTGAGATCCCCGGTACCCTCTCTCATCTGAGGGTCAAGAGGAGTGGGGAGCGGGGTAGTCTTCTCATGGTGTCAGTCATTAGGAACTCTATCCTTGGTCCTCATCTTCTTTAGGAGATGCTTCCTCCAAAACCTCTTTCAATTCCCATTTATTGGGGAACCAGACTACATGTTGAATAATTACCTGCACTGGGCACCTGCTACCAAGAGGAACCAGCAATTTGCTTGGCTGCCTCATCTCCACCCTGCCAGATTCCCAGATAGTAAATCATTCCTTTCCTAATAGTAGCCAGAATCATATTCATTCCCCAGTCAGAGAGATTTACCATTTTCTTGAATAACTGAAGTATTGGATATGCAATTTCGTGATGGGATATGCAATTCCCACTCCCATAATTTAACCACCAGCCAATTTACCTTTCTTGTGGCTTCATCTACCTGTGAAGGTATTGCAGCTCACTTACCAGACTCTCCACTGTGGCATCTCAGATCAGATTACAATTAGCCCCGGAAGAAGGACCCCTCCATCCCTCCTCACTTTGTTTTACCTCTTTACCAAGTCTCAAAATTGTTTTCCTCAAGGTGCATTAATTCACTCATGTGGCCTCTCCCTCCATGCCAACATGAAGCTGCTTCACTGTTGAGGCCCAGCACTAAACTTCCAGAGGGAACTGAATACGTCTGTGGACCAGACACACAATATTGTCCTCACACATCCAGTCACTAACTCATATGACCCATTCACTCGAGCCCGAAGTAAAGGATAAATAGACGTTAACACTTAAACCAGTAAATTATCCTCCCCAGGAAAGGCTTCCACACCCTTGTTTACATTCGAATCATTGATAGATATAGCCCATTGGACTTCTATTCCAAGCTATGGTGTAGATGTAGCTCTCCCAAATTTGAATTAATAGGATCCCAATTCAGCCTTTTTGACGTCACTGTGAACTGAAATTTCCTTTTCAGAGGTAATCTCTTGTCCCTGAAGAAAGTGTCCTACCACCAGCAGCTATGATGCTAGGCCAATCTGTACTGCTCTGATATGGCAAATCTGAGCCTCCCTATGCTCTTGTAATATGATTTATATTGCCCATCTCTTAACTGATTTCAGGAGTCAGCTCTCTCTATACTCCACTGTACATCCCTAAGCTCTAAAGCCTTATCTAAATTCTCCCTTGCTGAGCCAATATTAGTCCTTCAATAGCCTAACTAAAACCTGCTGTTGGGTTTCTGTTAATCCAATATCCCAGTCAATAAAACCATCCTAATTTGATTATGATGCTATTGAATGGTGGATACATGACACCCAGGATTGAAGTGTCAAATTCCGAGAGGGCTCCTTTCTGCCCTCAAGTGGAGTTGAGTACATTCCTTCACACTCCTAATGTAGCCTTGCATGTGTAAGGTGCTATTTGCTTTGCATAAAGAAAAAATTAGTCAAGGGCCAAAGTTTCAGACGCCTAGCTGTGCCTGAATGGGCTCTTTGCTGTCTCCTAACACCTGCTCCAAAATTCAACCCACCTCATACTTTGAGTAACTTGAAGAACTGGCCATTACTAGCTTGGACCACTGCCTGCTTTTTACTTCAGAATGACCTCTCTTGCTCCTTCCAGATTCAGTGAGCACTGCTTGTCTTGAGGAAAACTCCAACCAGTGCATTAGAATAAACATTCAGGTCAAACTCTAGTAGCCAATCATTCCTTCAGGGTAATCCTATTGCACTGATTCAGATATTATCCAACACCCAATCAACCTTCCATCTCTTAATGTGCTTTTAATAATAAATTGGGTCTAAGCATGACTGAGGAGGCATTTGGCTGATGTGGATAGAAAGAGTTAGGTTTAAATTGTTGAGCAGCATGTGATTTTGTCCCCCAAATCACTAAAAATATTTGGGCTAGATCAGGGGTTCTCAAACTTTTTTTGCTGTGACCTCTTTTAAAAATATTTCAGGCTGTTGACGATTCCCACCCCAAAACATGACGACGCCCTCCATATCATGCCATACTTACTTTTGTGCTGCTGCTGTGGGTGTTGCAGCCTTCAGAGACGGGCATCCGGCCAGCAGCCGCTGCTCTCTGGCCACCAGCTGTGAAGGGTTCTGGCTATCAGTCATGGGCAGGGCTGACAGCTGTAGCCCCAACATGCTCAGGGACTGACAGCTTGGACCCCCCCCCCCCCCCCCCCCCCCCCCCATAATAACCTCGTGACCCACTGAGACATCATGATCCCCAGTTTGAGAACCCCTGGTCTAGAGTAACAACATGTGGTTGGCCAAAAACATGTGTTTTTCTTGAGGCCAACTCAGGCATGTGACTCCCATTATTTAATCATAGGTGTGCTTTTACATACCTTAGGGGAGACCACAATTAAAACTAAGAAAAATAATCACAATTATTAATACATGGGTATTTTATTATTAAAACAAGGAAAATAAAACAGACAAAACAGAACATAAATGAAAAACTGGTTATTTCCATTATAATCTCTTCAGTATGTGAAGAGCTTTCAAAAGAGACTACGCCTCTGAGAGAATTGCTTTCGGGGCACTTATCTCTTGGTAAGTTAAGGCCAAGGTATTTTTTCCAAAAATTATTTTAAGTCCAGTCTTCTTATATCATCAATTAATTAAAATCATTTATAAATTAGCAAAATAATTATTTACAGGCAAGTGAGCCCAGTTATCGTTATCAGAAATAACAAAGAGCTTATAAAAAGGACAAAGAAAGCAATCTTAACTAAGTCCTATGAAAGAAAGAAAATATTTAAATCAGTTATTTAGAAGAAACCATTTAAGGAGTTATCTTAAAACAGGCCAATTATCAATTATTAAGAATCTTAAATCAAATTCAATCCCATTGTTTTATTTTTTGTTCTCAAAACAGTAGTCTTCTTAAAAATCAATATCTCTTAGTGTTTTTCGGTTAAATAATTATTAAAGAAGTTGTTGATTCTTCATAACAATTTTTGGACAATTTCTTGTCTTCTGAAGCTGGGTGAAAAGTTGCTTAAGTATGTTAAATAGCTAATTAATTCCCCATTAATAGAAATATTCTATACTTAAATGACTTCTTGCATTAATAATCAGCTTAGCTAGATCATTAGATTTCGGATTGGTATATGAAGCATATTATCCTTTGTATAGCAAATATATTGGGAAATTATATTATAAACCTTTGGAAATATATTTTTAAAAAGGGAATTGCCATTTCAATAATTAAGAAATAAACAAAAAGTTTTCTATAAAATATTCCCTACGCATTTTCCTAAGACTTCCAGAATGAAGATTTTAGAGTGATAATCAAAGAAATCTGTTTCCATAAGAACATTTCTAGAATTCTTTGTATGGGTTTATTTTACAGGTTTTCTTGCAACCAAGAGGGTGAAAGCTCAATTTACTCTATAGTTTACGGTTTTGATAAGGATGTTCAGACTTCTCTTTGAAGTCTTTTTGACCAAATTGTGTATAACAGTGTGATATACCGGTGTGCAATCCAGACTGGTGGGGTGCCTAGGCAGTGCCTTACTGTTGTAGCTCTCAACTTGGAATTCTCACAAACACTTTAGCAGCATGCAGGTCACTCCCAAATATGTTTGTGTAACTGAAGCCTGCCAGTCACACCCTGGCTCTCACCAACCTTGGTTCTACTGCAGGGTGACCTTAACACACACCCAGTCCTGGATTTCTCCACCTGCCCCCCGAAATGTATGTCCTGTACTGCTAGCCCTCTCCTAGACAGTTCAAATATATTAAGTCTGTTATTCCTTGACACTTTAAATGGAGTTACCCAGACACCTCAACTTAAACACACTGGACTAGATAAAACAAGAAAACAAGTTTATTAACTGCAAAGAAAGAGATTTTAAATGAATACAAGTGATAGAAGTCAGAAAAATAAAGATCCATGCTTTTCTTTTTAACAAACTATGTCAGATTCAAGCAAAGTTTCTCACTGCATGGTTCCAGCAGTATTACTGACCAACACCTTGGTCAGGATCCCTCCCCCAGAATCCAATGGTTGCTTCTTTTGTCTTCACATGTGCAAAAGAGTGAGATGGAGAAGGAGAGAGAGAGAGGTCCATTGGGTGTTTGCCCCTCCTCTTTATAGTTGTTCCCCTTTGAAAAGCACTTCCAGCTGAGAACCAGGAGACAGTGTGTCTGTGTAGAAGGGTGTTCCTTGCTGTGTTTTTTTCACCTGTGTATGCTCACATACAGGTTTTCTTTTGTTTCCTCCCTTCCCCTCTCAGCTTGATGACTCTGTTTACTGCTTAAATGCAAATTAGGGCAAACATGTACTTCTTTGTTCAAGACAGGACTGTTTGACCAGTTTGGTGCTATGTGAATATTGAACGTGCACTTTTAACATCATATAGGGAGATGTTTATAATTTCACATATAATACTGCTATACACATTTTACCCTAATATTACTGATCTGCAAGTTATGAGTTTTTAAATGATATATCACAAGGGTGCATTCTGTCACAAACAGATGCAGTTTTTATGACTAAAACTCTTTTCAAATATTCTATACAAACACAACAACAAAGTTTACATCACTGATCCAAAGCATAGTGTAAAGGAAACTGGCATAGAAAGTTAAAGCAAGATAAAGTTTAAAGCTTTTCTGAGTCTGTATAAACACTCTTAAAAGTCATAAACATGCTGATATCTCCCATGTCACTTGGGGAGTTATTCCTTACCTTGGATGTTTCATATAATTAAATAAACACAAATGTATGCATATGAGGTACTTTTCACCAAGCACCTTTTGTATTAAAGTTATAATAAATATCTCCTAAGATTTAATAGAGGCACAGGCAAGTTTGTAATGATCTAACATTATAAAAATAAGTTATAATTTATCATCTTTTTTGTATCAGTACTTCTTGGATGCTACCCCCCTCCTTATGCAGAGTGGTCCGCATGCCCTGCTGACCCATACAACCTTCCCCACCCCCAGTGCACACCTGTTTATAACACTATGGAGCCATTTTCTCATATCAATATTACAACCAATTCTGACTTAGTAAAGGGAGGGGTGGGCGAACTTGATCAAAATCATCAGCTGCATTAATGCAGATTCATATCACTTTGTCACCTTCAGTGGTGTTAATCCCAATGCACAGCATATAAGTGAGTAGAATTTGGCCTACTTTTTTCCTATTTTTATTATTCTATTGCCTCATATTTTAGTGTCTTCAATGACTGTAATACCTTAATTACTGGTGTTATACTTCTAATGAGAGCTTTGCATTCTCATCTTGAGCAACTCTGAATTTCATATTGCATCTAAATGTGAACAGTTTCTTTAGAACAGCAGTTCCCAGTAACAAGCACCTAGTGCACCAGAAAAGCTCAATATGCCAAGGGCAAAACCTCCTTTTCTGCAAAGATTATGAGCCAGACTGAGGGTATGAGCAAGAAGTAAAGTAGCCAATGATCTCACAGCTTTTAACTATTTATCTGGACTGTGATGCTTGATAAAGACTTGATTTAAAGTATGTACATTTTTTATTATATAGAGATATTGTGAACATACAGTAATTACTTTTATCCTTATACTATGAACAGGATGAAAAATAATGTTAAAAGGCTTTCATTTGTTTTCTAATAATGTGTATATGATTAAATTCATCCCAGTGTAGAGGATCTATGTCAGCCCTTCCCATCTCACTTCTGCTCTCTATTAAGGATGTTATTTGAATGCATTTGGTGCAGAGGACCCTGTGGAGGTCCTCTGTACTAGTGTGAATGTCACCCTGATTGAATGAGCAGTCACCGAGGCAGAACTATGCAGCTGAACACGCTTAAGTCAAACAAGTAATTTGAGGGCATTGCACAGAGCTTAGAATAAGAAACAGAGGAAACTGCTACCCTTCATGTGTTCCATAGTGCATGAATTATAGTATCATGAGCAATGATATCTGCATCTTTGTTCTATCTATAAACACTTCCATTCTTCTTCAAGTAGTGTCCCTGTGGGTGCTCCACTCCAGGTGTTGGCATGTCCTCACATCCTTGATCAGAGATTTTGTCAGCAGTGGCCATCCAGGTGACGCACGTGCCGTCCCCATCTCATGGCGCCGTTGGTGTCCTTTTTGGTGTGCGTGTGACCCAACCCCCTCAGTTCCTTCTCAACCATCTGCGGTCTGAGACGGAGTAATGTTTTCCTTGTTAGAGTTAATTACAGTTAGTTAGTTTACCTGTAGTTAGAGTAGTTTACCTCAATCCTTCCCTTAACCCCCCCCCCCCCCAAAAAAAAAAAAAAACAATTTTTTTCCCCTCAGACTTACCCTGTAGTTAATGGTTAATAGGAATATTATGCCAGGCTCTCCTGGCTTCAAATGGTGTGCCTCATGCAGGGACATTAAGCCGGCTTTGACCGGGCACTTGGAATGCATTAGATACCTAGGCGAAGGGCATATCACCCAAAAATGCGTCCAGTGCAAGAACCTAAAAGCTAGAGCCAGGTGTGACCAGGATCTCTGCCTGAAGCTAATACTTATGGAGAGGTCTCTGAGACTTGCCTCAGACCCTGGACAGGGTAACATCTCACTGGACAAGTCTCGAAAAAGGCACTCTACTCACCTGCGATGGAGCAGAGTAAAAGAAGGAGGTCACTGGAAAAGGACAAAGGAATTGGTATCAAAGAGGCTTTAGGTTTCTCCACTTCACTGACTTCCACAACAAGGAAGGACTCTCACTGCTCCACTAAAGAACTGAGAGATAAAACTAAACAACTCCGATCCAGTACAGCACTGTCGAAAGTAATGGTCCGCAAACAGTGGTAACCGTCACGACATTGGCACCAACAGAGACCTCAGTGCCGATGAGCAGGACGGCAAAGACACATACCTAGTCCATGACATCGGGACCAATTGTACCCACAGTGCCTTCGACACTGACAACCTCTGAGGCACCAATGGCACCGACACAAACATCTGCACTGAGAATTGCCACAGAGCAGACTGCGGCACCAATACTAACAACGGAGTCAACAATGCTGGCCCCGCAAAAGCATACTGAAAAGCAACAGGTATCATGAGAAGGAGGAAGAATCTTAGCATCCTCCCCACTATCACCACTATATGGAACCAACACCGCTCCAATACAATTCAGTCAGGAGGAACCCATTTCCCCCATCTCCCTCTCCAGTGATGAGGACAATGAAGGTGAACAGGCTACCTTTTCCCCTCAACAACCATCACCTAGAAGACACCCAACTAAACACCATCCACATTCTGGACATCCATCATACCTATGGCCTGTGCCCCCATGGTTTGCTCCAGCAATCCCATGTTGCATGCACTGGCCGGGATGGGAAACCTGGTCTGTTTATTCCACACCACACAGTAGACCATCAACTTCCCAGAGATACAGGGAAAGGGCACCCCATCGGCCTTCTCCAACAGGACCCAAAACAACTGGTTCTACACAAGAACAGGAGGACATTTCAGAGCAAGAGATAACTCAGTCAGCTCGCAACTCATCTTCTTCACCAGATGAGGCCATGGTTCCTCCACCTCCTACGACTGCAGACAATTTTAAGCAATTTCAGGAGTTGTTTAAGAGGGTAGCTGACAGCTTGGAGATTCCACTCCAGGAGGTTGCAGCCTCACAACACAAATTACTGAGAATATTGCAGACCTCAGTTTCTTTTAAAGTCACCCTTGCCATGGACGATGCCCTGATGGAGCCTGCCAATCACATCTGGCAAACGCTCACCACTATCCCTTCTACTTGCAAAAGGGCTGATAAAAAGTATTATGTCCCCACTAAAGATACCAAGTTCTTTTCACTCACCCAGCTCCTAAGTCACTGGTCATAGAAGCTGCTAACCAGAGGAACAAACAACAACATAACAGATCAACACCACACAATAAAGAGGACAAAACACTAGATTTGCTTGGCAGGAAGGTCTACACCTTGGCTACACTACAATTGAGGGTAGCAAATTACACTGCGTTGTTGTCAAATTATGATCATGACAATTACATGAAGATATCCCAATTTATTGATTGCATCCCTGAGGAAAGAAAACAACATCTGAGAGTATCCATTGCAGAACGCTCCAAAGGCAATGCCATATCCACCCAAAGGCTATCAAAGTGGGTTTCCAGCTGTATCTGCACATCCTACACACAGTCAAAGGTAACGCCACCCCAAACAGTCAGGACACATTTGACTAGATCAATGTCTACATCTGCAGCCTTCTTGCATAACATGCCAATCATGGAAATACACAAAGCAGCTACCTAGGCTTCAACCCACACTTTCATAAATCATTACACAATCAATCAGGCATCAAGTCATGATGTAGCAATCGGACTTGCAGTACTCTCAGCCATTCAACCTAACATCTCTGAAGTTCCCCCTGCCAGGTGAGGGCACTGCTGGAGAGTCACCTGGAGTGGAGCACCCACAGGGACACTACTCGAAGAAGAAAAGAGGGTTACTCACCTTGTACAGTAACTGACATTCTTCGAGATGTGCGTCCCTGTGGGTGCTCCACTGCCCACCCTCCTCCTCCTCTCTCCTTCAGAGTCAAAAAGGAACAGAGGGGATCAGGTCGCATGCGTGCTGAAAAGGGTGCCAACGGGGCCACGAGACGGGGACAGCGTGTGCACAACCAGGATGGGCACTGCTGACAAAATCTCCAATCAAGGACACGAGGATGTGCCAACACCTGTAGTGGAGCACCCACAGGGACACATATCTTGAAGAACGTCAGTTACAGCACAAGGTGAGTAACCCTCTTTTTTGTAGTTCTGTGCCAAACATGAGACCTTCATAAAGTTGATGCAGGATGTCATGTCACGAATTGATCGTTGGTGAAGTTTTTACTGTGAGCATGGAGACTCTTTGCCACTTTTGAATTTAAGGGTGTCCCAAGGCTTTATTTTTCCTCTTTTAAATTTTTTTTCATTATGAAAAGACAATTTTTCATCTGTAGAAGCTGCCTTTCATTTTAATAGAAAATGATAGATGAAACATTTAGAGAGACCTCACAGATATACTTTTTACATGGTCAGAGTTTTCCCTCAGAACTCTATAGCTGAAATAACTGATGTAAGATATAAATAAGAGATAATTTAAGTTAAGGCTTGGTAATTACCATGCCAAATCCTGAGCATCTATTATGCTTCAGTCTTTGATTTCTAGCCATTTAAATCAAATTCTAAAAAATAAAAAATAAACACGCTATATAACTTTAAGCAAACCAAACACAAGATAATATCTGAGAGTATTTTTTAAAAATGCAACAGGAATTATATGGGGCACTGTATTCTACCTTTACAGGAGAGAATTGTGTTGGAACCACCTCCACTGTGATAAAGCAGCCCTCCTTGCTATGTGGTGGTTTGCTCTCTGAATATAGCTTAAGCTGTTTATTTCATAGGCCTCGTCTTGTTCTGCCTCTGGTATTCTGGGGATTGTCTGCTGGTCATGTTATTTACTTGTACCTTGTTACACTGTTGGTCTGTGTACTCTGCTTGATGGCTTCCATACCTCTAGGTAACAGACTAATGGACTCACATGCACATTGTTCCCTGCTTTCCTTGAACTACTTCTGACCCAGCTTTGTGGCCCGCTGCTCAGGCTATTGTCTCTGAGCACTAGCCTTAGTGGTGATAGCACCTCAGTTGCTCCATGCCCCACTATGTATCTCCCTAGTTATCTCCTCTCCAAGCCTGGCTGTCTGTTGCTTTTTTTCCTCCAGCCCCATCAGGAGTTGCATCTGATGGTCACAGCTGTCCTGTACTCTACTTGTGACTTCACATCAAGCATTGTAACAGGCTTTTCCTCTGTAGCTAGTTCAGGCTGCTGCCACTGATTTGCAGCTCACACGTGCTGGCCTTACCTCAACCAATCCCAATGCTTTACTCCTACCTTCATTACCTCTTCCAGGTCACCCTGGATCACAGTACCTTCCTTGACTAGGTTACAGTCTCGGCCCTACTCTCTTTCCAGGATGACCTGTGGTCCAATCTTTTTCCTTCAGGTCACTGCAAAGTGGGGAGGTATTGCTCAGCAAGCAGCCAGTAGGATCATTATAATGTAAAAATTCAGTCTTTTGTATTGTACATTAAAAAAATATATATACCAGCTTGCCAAAATATGCAAAGCCAGGAGGACAAGCACCTTCTCTTTACTGTCACCATGAGGTGACTATGAATTTATTATAGTATAAAAGATTATTCATGATTTCCAGATCCTCCAGTTAAAATTGTGACTATCTCTTATTTAGATTGTATTACTTCACAAAAGTAGGACATACACTTTTCAAACACAAAGGGAGACACAGCTCCTGCCCCAGAGAGCATATCTCTAATGCCATTTGGGATGGAGAAACCACGCTTCCAGTTTGGGATGGATTTTTAGTGTAGTTCAATTTACTTTGATAGAGCAATGCCAGTTTACATGAGCTGAAGTTCAGGCCCATTGTCTTTTGATGGATGAAAAACAATAGATGCCTGAGTTTGAGGCTAACTTTTTTCAACTATAATTCAAAGATGATTCTGTGACATTTTCATTTTAGCAAACAAACACAGAGATAAGAGGGTGGAGTCTGGCAGGAGTAGATGGCTGCAGTGTGGGGAAGCTCTGCTTTATAAACAAAATCTGCTTTAAGGAAAGACTTAGAATACTTTAACAGTTGTTCTTCACCTTTTATTGTTTTGTGCTACCACCAAGCCAAAACTGTCTTAATTATCTTGAAAAGTAAATATCTGCCCAGTAGACCATGTATAGAACAGGAATCTAAGAAGACTGGAGCCCTTACTAAAGTGGAGGAGGCGGAAGTGGTGTAGAAGAAAGTGAGCCAGCCATTAGAAGCATATTGAAAGATTTGTTGCATACAGCTTCAGATATGACTTTCCTAAAGTAGAATTTTGTGTCTTTGGAACACCAAAATGCATAGGGCGGCAATGAGTGAGATGGAATTAAAGAAAAAATTAGTCTGAAATGAAGGGACAAACTCTAGCTATCACTACGCAGATTAAAGCCCTGATTAAATCATCTATCTAGCTATCTAGCTATCTATCATGCTGACAAAATGGGTAGAACCAGTAAAAAAGCAGTGTGGTCCTGCAATAGATCTATATTAGACATTCCAATAATGAGAGAAAGTCTAGCTCCTGTCATAATTATGAAAAACTGCTGCACAGTTTGCTTAATATAGGTATTAAAGAGGACCCCATATATAGAGAAAAAAACTATGGGATTCCTTTGTAATTCAGAAATATATGATGTCTTCTTCCATGGATTTCAGAGCCTCAGAGTTTTGAATGCAGCAGAAGTTTAAATATATCTTGTGCGTGGGGAAGGGACTGCTTAGCCAAAAAAGAGGAGATCTGAGAGAGGTTAAACAGCACATCATAGCAGGAATAGAAGCAATTTTTATACGCAGACAAGCTATGGGTAATCTTGTAAACATACATGGGGGTGGGGCAGCAGGCTGCAAATCAACTTCTGGAAAGAATCTGTGTAGAGTATCTAGAACCAGAAGACAAGAACTTACTCAGATATTGAAAAGATCACTTTCACTAACTGAGACTTTGTTTGCCAGTTTGTCTTATTAGCACTAAATACCATGCCTATTTAGTCTTAGATTAGAATTTTTGTTTCAATTACCAGACTCAATATTTTCTGGGATTTGCTAGCAGAAAATATGACTATAAAGGTAACAAGTATTTACTGTCTGAATTCTAGTTGTTGCTCCCTTTTTTTTTTTATTGGAATAAAATATTTAGGAAGAAACAAGAACGTATTTTAAAAACTTATCACTTGTTGCTGCAGAAGCCAAGCAAGATGCTTTAAAAATTATTTCTCTGTCAGTGAAGGGCTGACTGTTTCAGTATGCCATACTAACTCTCTTTGCTTTGTATTTGTTTCCTTTTTGATGCTCGAAAAAGGTGTGACACCCTAGCTAGGTGTGCACTGCATTATACACCAATTTAGAAAACTGCAAAGATGGGAGTCGGGATCTAAGGCCCCAGTCATGCAAACTGTTCTATGCATGCAACCCCTGCTCCTGCATAGAGCTCTATTGATTTCAGTAGGGATCTGCCTGGATATGGGTCTGCCTGGCTGGATCATATTGCAGGTACAAGGTCCTCAATAGTATAATTATGTAAGCCAATTTATCCCCTGAGTCCCCCCCACTCTGCAAGGAAAATCATGTAGGTGAACCTTTATTCATCAGACTGGCCGGTATCTCACATTATTTTTTTAAACTTCCACAATTTCAGCTTACAATTTTCACTCCATCATTTTTAAAGTTTTATTATTAGACATGTAAATGATGACTACATTTTTGTGGACTTCATGAACTGTGATTTAGTTCATTTTGAACATCACCCTAGCAGGGTAGGCATGTAGCCAGTGTAAAGTGCAGTCTTTCACGTAGAAATGTGAGACTGTTTTCTTAATAGATATTATGCAAGAAGGTTAGAATCTCATGCACAAAGCAAGTCCATATTTTAACCAGCAAAACGGGAAGCATTATATACATTAATACAAACTGCAAATATTTATACCTAGGTTTTGCATTTTCCAGGTAGGATGTTCAGTATACTGTATTGTGTTGTGTTGTTCTTTCATTCTACGTACTGAACCTTTATTCTGTAAGACCTGTGATGCACAGGCTTGTTGTTTGTTTGCACTTCACCAGCTGTGAAGTGCCACCTATTTTGATATGGCCTTATGAACGAATCTGTTCTCTTTTTTGTATGGATTCGTCTTTTTAAAGTATTTGATAACTTGGGTGGCATAGTAGATCTGTAATAGAGTCATTAGTTCACTTTGAAGATGTCTTGGATCAATCTCTAACTTATCTCCTTTGCTATGCTATCATCTGGAACAAATTCTGCTCTATTACGCTGTTATAAGAGTGTCTGGAGTAACCTCATGGTCATCAAAGGAAGTATTCCAGGAGCACATTAGTTGTACAGAGAGAAGACTCTTGTCTTCCATGTTTTTTCTAGCCTGTGTCTTACCATCAAGTAACCCACACGTACATCCCTGTTACCAAAGAAACTCCTTTAAACTTTCAACCACCACCACCTGTAACCTTAACCTAGCACTGATCCACAGTTAGATCTAAATGAATAATCTTATGAATAAATATGTAACTTTATTCCCAGCAATACATTCTCATAGAGACTTTTGGCTAGACTCTCCCTTGCACTCCAGCTGCTTTATGCTGCACCAGCAGCTCAAAGCTGGCGTAGCCAGTTATGGAGGAATTCTATTATATGGACCATATTCAGTTTAGTTCAACCAAGCATTTACTCAGCTATCTTTGTCTTACATTTGCTTACAATGATGCTCAAAGCTGTGGTGTTCAAACTTTTCAGCCTGAGGACCAAACACATGAGTTCAAAAAGATCAAGGGGGCACAATCAATACTTTAGGGAAGGTTGTCTGTCCTATTCTATCTTCGGGCTGCGTAGGTGGTACAAAGGGAAAAACTTCTTTGCAAATCCCCTGCTAGGTATTCTCCACAAGCCACTCCACTGTACACATTTTCTCTCTCTGGAAAGAGGACGTGTGAACAAACAACACGTGACAGTAGTGACATTGCTTAATACACTATTAGAAGGTGCTCAGATACTACAGTGTTGTGTGGTATAAGAACCTATGTAGAAAAGAATAATTTAGAGCTGGTTCCTATGCCTCAGTCCCCATAGCTCTCTGGCCCAGGAGCTATATGAAGGGCAGTGAAGGGGAGTGATTGAAACAAATGGAGTTCTGGCTCTCTTCAGCTCCCCTTGGAGACCATAGCCAATTGGTGCGAATTAATGCAGCCCCCAGGCTCCTCTAACCTATGCTTAGAAAGCTGTAAATGGTTATTTCTGAGTTTCCCCTCCATTTCTAATGAAGCTCATAGCCTGCTCTCCCTGGGGCTCCTGCAGCACAGCAGGGAAGTAAATAACAGGGCATCCTGAGCTGCTCTTTTCTGCCCAGTGTGATGTAGCTGGAAGACAGTGGAGGGGAGCTGCTGAGCAGTTGCAGCAGGGAAAGGATGGCAAATTCTCTGCCTTACATCATATTTGTCCAGGGGAAGTCATGGGAGGCAATGCCCCACCACATCCCTATAGCGGTGGGGTTGATCCAAAAAATTTAGTTGTAGGATAAGACCCAGCCAACACATTTTCCATTAACAAATAAATACATTTTTTCTTGAGGTCTCCTTCAAGGGCCACAGCTTTTAGGATCTGGAGGGCCATAGGGTTGAAAGCCCTGTCCAGAAATAATTTATCAGGAATTGGATTGATCCAATAATCATTCCCATTTTTATATCTGTTACAACACCTCTTACTTCAGAGGAGTTGGTGAGACCAGAATCAGGCCAAATGTTTCTACACGACAATTAAGAAATCTTCCAACCAATATTAATTTAAAAAAAAATGTGCACAGTGAGGAAACCTACTGTAATATCAGGTAAACGTAGTATCACTTTCTGCTCTACTGCATCAAAAATGTAGAATTATTCTCTTATAGTAGTTAAAACAAATTAATTACTAAAGAAAAAAATTAGGGAAATGATTTGCAACAGCTTTATTTTTCTGAAAAGTGCACATTCCTTTCTATAAGAATTTGCAGTTAGAAGTACAATTTCTGTTTATTACAATTTGTTGCCATGTACTGTATATCATACATAATTCTGGGTTATTAAACTCCTGAAGCATGCAATACAGCAAACTTAATAGACTTTATGCAAATCATTATATAACAAAATAAGAGCAGATGGTACTCATCACATCAGAATCTTTCCATAACTGTTTCATATTTTGTTTAAATTAAACAAAACATAAAGGTACCTCTGTGGATTCTAAGTTATTTTAATTTATTCTACCCCACCGCTTTTCTTGCCATTTTCCTGTCCCCTTGCACAGCATTAAAATAAAATATTTGTTTTAATGTTCCATAGATATTTAGTGGTTTAGTATTTTTGAATTGTGCTAGGGACCAATAAAGATATTTGTTTATTCCTCTTTTTCCATCATAAGGAAATCTATTGCTATGAATAGAGTACATAATTCAGCTCACAGGATTGCCTAGAGGAGAGAATTAAAGGTTTACCGGGACTCTTAAATTAGTATAGAAATAGAGCTTAAAAGATGTATCTCCATAATACTTTTCCCTTAAAACTTGCTCCTTTTATATTTTTTCTGCCACCAGCATAGACAGGGGATAAATGATAGAACACATCAACTCAAAAGAAGCTATGAAAACAAAAACAAACAAAAAAAAAAAATCAAACGGGGCACTAGGAAAAAATAGGAGCTATATAACTTTATTCTAACTGCAGACATGTTAACATCACATCTGAATACAGAATGTCTCTTCCTAAATTATCATATAAAGCAAATTTCACATGCACAACAACAAATGTGCTGAACAGAATATCTTATCAGGTGCATATCAATAACTTTGAATGTGTAAGATCATAATTTTTTTTGTAATAAACAATGAATAATAAAACAAAGAAAAAAACCACTGTTACAAGGAATATAATTTTCTGTCATATTTTGAACAAGGAGAAACAATATCACAGGAAATGTTTTGTAGGATACCAAAAACTATATCTGTTCCATACTGCCACTATTTTCAGAGACACCCCCTCGCCACACACACACACACCTTGCTTCTGAAGTTTTCTGCTACTTTTGCTGTCTAAAGTTACTAGAGAAGGGGTATTACTTGTTTGCCAGTTGTTGTTTGTATGGGACTTTTTTCCAAGCCTGCTTGCTCCATTTTGTCTGACTTTCTGAAAATGAAGGAATGTAATTTGGGGAAGTGAGGTAGACTGGACTCAGTCCCTGTTGAAAATGCTTCAAGAAATGGAAGGGCTGTATAGAGTGTGGCTGGAATGCATTGTGATGAGTCATCCCTGAGCCTGATGGGTTGAGCCTGAGTGTTCTGAGGTAAGTCCTAAAGGTCTGTAAGTTCTGTGAGTCCTTAGGGTCCACTAGGGTCCACAAGCAATGGTCTAACTGATGACCCCAAGACAGTTGTATAGTCTTCTAATAAAAGCACCCACTGAAGTCTGCTCAGCATCACTATCTTGTTGAGTATACTCCCAGCTGTCAGTTAATTCTGACAGGCTGCTTCTGCCTGTGCCAGCCCCAGCCAGTTTCCTGGCTGTCCTGACATACATTAGCTGTTCTTACCATTCCCTCATAGCATCGCTTCCCACAGAAGTAACTGTAAGAAGGGGCCTGGGAAGGCAAAAGAAACTCTCAGGCTATTCCAGAGGGGTAGCTGTGTTAGTCTGTATACAGCAAAAACAACAAGAGTCCTGTAGCACTTTAAAGATTAACAAATTTCTGCAGGCATAAGCTTTCATGACGAAGTGGGTTGCAGCCCACGAAAGCTTATGCCCACAGAAATTTGTTAGCCTAAGGTGCTACAGGTCTCTCGTTTTTTCTGAGGCTGTTGGTTCATAAAGTGCTATGGCATGTCGCAAATACTAAGTGAAATATTAATAACATATAGGCTACTAGAAAGAAACTAAAACTTTCCCTCTTCTAAGATTGTATTACTTTTCCGGACAAAATCACATCCCTCAGGCGAAGTAGAGGCTGACCACGGTGGTCCCTTCTGGCCTTGGGATCTACAAATCTAGGAATATGAATCCGACAACCTTCAAAAACAATTGACAAGGAAAAGCTGTGAAACTGATGGCGAAACCTCCAAAGGTTTGGTAGGTTATTTTGGTTCAGATACTTATCTGATCCTCAGTCAAACTAGCTGAGCCTCTTGGGTCTTCAAAATTGGACTGGGAGTCTCGCAAGAACAGACTTTCTCATGAGACTTCATTGTACTTCTCTGGTATTTATTGCTTCCAGTTAGTCCCAAAATGCAGCTAGAATTGCATCTGATGTGACATTTGACATGTTCACAAAGGTCCATGAAAATGAAAACATTAAAAATATACTTTTTATTATTATTTTTAAAATGGTTTGGTTGGTGGTTTCACTGAAGGTTCAGGTCAATACTTTTTTGTTTGACCAGTTATTTGAGCTATTATAGCAAACCAATTTGCATATTCTTACTCTACATACATTTTCTGTACTTTCTGATGGTGGATCTATTGAATAGTTTCTGAGAAAATATACTGGAATAGATGAGGCACTGGAACATGCCTGGAAAATTGTTGGAAAGGCAATCACTGAAGCCTCTGTTTGAGAGAATTTGTTTTTTTTAATTGGATTTATCCATATACACTTTTTAAAAAACCTTCTTCTAGCAGGCAGACTCTTTTAGTGAGGGTATCTATTTCTATCTTCAAGTCACTGGGTTCTAATAATTATATTTTTCTTTGCTTTGGCTGACAATGATTGAATGTACAATTTGTGTTTGTGGAATATTGTGTCACTTAAAAAAAATGCCCAGGTTATTTATATAAGTTAATGTTGTATGATTGTATTGTGTGTCCTTTTCAGGGTTGAAATGAATCCTAAATGGAAGCCTAGATAAAGAGACTTTCATTCCTTTCTTTCTTACTTTCCCTGCCAAACCCACCTTCCACCTGCTCCTCTTTGCTGTTGGTTCTTGCAGTTTTCACATTTGCTGTTATGTGGACTATTGTTTAAACACACACACTTCTATCAAACTATGTTTTCAGTTTCTCAAAAGTCGTTTTCTTTTTTTCAAACTCTCTTACTATCATTTACATTGTCTTTGTTTCAAGGGTGATTTAATGTAACTTAAAACATTTTTCATTATCTAAAGTGAAGGTCATTTAATGCATTAGGGATAGAAAGACCATCCTGAAAACAGACTGGCACAAATATGGATGTTGATGGCACTCATCTGAGTTTCTCTGTATAATACTCAAGGCCCCATGTATAATCCAGACATAATAACACAGTTGCATAAGTGGTGCCATAATTTAATTTATGCACCATCTTGGTGCAAAAATAAGTCTTGCATAAATCCACAGAAATGAACATTTTCATGCTGTTCAGCCTTGCAGCATATTCACATATCATTCTGCTTTCCTTATATAGGATTATTCATTTAATTTAACATGCTAAGTGTGTATGTCCATTTGACTTCTCTACCCTTCAGGTAGTGTCATGAGGTGGGAAAAAATAGGTATAATTAATTCATCTTTAAAAAATAGTTTTATCTAATACAGGACCACAAATGCTAAAATGTCTTCATCATAATTGTATGGTTATTACAGCATGTTACTACAAGATACAATTTAGGCTTTTTGAGTGCATTAACTGTGTGCATTGCCATAACTAAACTTGTTTAGATTTCTTCTGAATTGAATCTTAACTCTAAATGTCCCGGTTTATAATGTTTGATTTAATGTTGCTCATCTGGGAATACACACATTTGTGAGTGATGTGTGTGTGTGTGCACAAATGAAAAAAAAAAGCTCTTGATTTTGAAGCCTAATATCACAAAACCTAAAGAGTTAAAAACAATGAAATGTATGATGATAAAGTCATCATAAATAGATTGGGCAAGATCCTCATCCCCTCTCTATCCTCTTTGGCAATATAAAAGAGCTGGAGTAACATAAAGGGGCTCTATCCAGACAGAGGAGTGTTCCCCCATTACAGGCACTGTGAAGAACGGTAATATGGCTACCTTCTGAGGATCCCCTTGGAAGCCCTGAAGTAGGGGGTATGCTGGCAGGGCATGTTAGAGATTCTGGGTAACACTTTGATCCATAGGGCAATCACAGGAGCCAGCCATAAGTTAGACATAGAGTTTAGACTTAGATGTTGATTTTCTTTTTCAAAAGAGTTGTGTGATATATTTACATTTTAGAACACCGGTGAGAGGATAGTGTTTTTATTTTTCATCAGAGTTAAAGTTGTGATATAATGAAGTACACATGCATGCTAGGAATAATTTGTTTCCTAGATGGTCAGGATAAGTTTTATATCTGTAACTATCAATTTCCCTAAGTATCTGAGGTTTATTAATGCTGTGATAGATATGTACACTATTGTCTTTCAGCAACCTTAACTTGGGGTTTTAAATTGAAGTTTTATTTTTGGAAAACACATATAATTATACAAAAAAAGTACATTAAAAGAATGTTAAGCCCTCAAAATAAGGAAATGCCAGAATTAAGGTGGCCTATGCCACTATTTTTTCCAGAGAACCCCTGCCTCACTCAACGTTGTCAAACTGAATTATGGATTTGTAGCAAAGGAAGCTGATGTCTGTAGGATCCCTGCCTCATTTGTTGCGGAAGTTGGAAGATGGATAGTGAATGAGGCAGAGGATTGTAGGAATAAAAAGGATGCTTTCATGGTTCAGGAAGTTGAATGTTCGTCCCCATCTTATTTTCCCAGTCCCAGGCTCCACACCTTGGGATCCTCCATTGCAGTCTGCGTCCTTACTCAGCCAGTCCATGTCTCCCCTTCTGAGCTCCCTGTCTTGGTCCCAGCCTACTTCCCAACCTCCAATCAATCCCTAGATTCCTCATCCCACTTTCCCCACCAGTGGCTCCTTGCTGCAGTCCACTTGCCAAGCCAGTCTCAGTCTTACCTTTAGTCTCCTCCAGGGCCTCCTCCCCCAGGGTCCTTGTACCAATATACAACCTCTGCCACTCCCAGGTCCAGCTCTTATTCCCATTTCCTCTGCATTTGAGTCAGAGTGTTCTTCCTCCATGCTGCTTTAGTGCCAACAGGAGGAGCACTAAAAGCACAATAGAGACATTTTCCCTGCTTTGATTTCCAGTGCATGGTGCCACAGTAGCCCGCAGCAGCCAGGAAGGGCAATTGCAGGGAGATCCTGTTTAGCTCCTGGAGCCCTGGGATGGAACATGTTCAGGTGCTCTGTGGGGATGGTACATACACCTTCCAATCACGGACAGGGACTGCAGGGCTGGAGCATGCCCAGTACAGACTGAATCTTTGGAGAATTTAACAGCCATACTCTAATGGATTTCTCTTGAGCCTGTATGGAATTAGATGTTTGAAAATCTTAAAATTTGGTTGAAATTGGGCAGATTTCATGGTAACAGCAAAAGGTATATCACTGATAAAAAGGCTACCCCCTGTCAAAGTCAAGTGCCTGATCCAGATTAAAGTGTTTTAATAATTTTTTTAAGATGGGTTAAACAACATATTTTTCTAACCTCATTCTCACAAATAGCTGAACCATATTTGCTTGAACTTACAAAAATAAATAAATAACTTAAGCCTTAGACAAACACCCATCTTGAAAAATTTCAGCCCAAACAATAAAGTTTGGCAAAGTTATAAGCAACTGAAAGAGGGTTTTATAATGGGAAGTATATTAAGTACACTTAAGTACAGGTTACACTACCAGATTCATCTATAACACTGAAGTTACAGATTTGTCCAGGTAGGGTGACCAGATAGCAAATGTGAAAAACTGGGATGGGGTGCAGCGTGATAGGTGCTCATATATAAAAAAGCCCTGAATATCAGGACTGTCCCAATAAAATGAAGACATCTGGTCATCCTGTGTGCAGGGCATTGAAAAAGATACGTTGTTTGCAGTTTTGTTGTAGCCGTGTTGGTCCCATGATATTAGAAAGATAAGGTGGGTAAAGTAATATCTTTTATTGGATAAACATCTGTTGGGGAAAGAGATGCGATACATAGAATTCTTCTTCAGGTGTAGATCAAAAATTTCACTTTCTCCAACAGAAGTTGGTCCAGTAAAATTATATTACCTCACCAACCTTGTATCTGTAAAGGGAAAGATAAACAGAGCTAACAGAACAACTAGAAAACAAAAGAAAATTAATTTAGAAAACAATTTTTTTTAAAAGAAGCAATAATACATGAAAATAAAACAAGGTAACCAGATTGGGGAAAATTAAACTAAAACCAGGGAGGACTGAAAGGAGACAAAACAGAATACAGATGGAAAACAAAATAACAAGAACATTTTGAAGGGTTGCAGCTCTGAACAGGATAAAATGTAAAACATAACTAGAGATAACATATTTTAAATTGAAATTGATTTTTCCTTTATTTTTAAGATTGAATTTTTCCATATTCATTAATTTATGCAACAGGACCCACCTAATTTGTTTTCACATATTAATAATCTCCCCAGTCTGGCATACAGGGAGGTGACCATGTTCTAATTAGCAAACTCCCTTGAAGGAGAAAAAAAAATACAAAACCCCTTGTTTCCTGGAAGCCAAATCAAATACAATTGTTTGTCTTCTCCTCCATTATGAAACCAAAAGGGAACTATTTGAGGAGAGGAGGGAAATTAGAGGGAAAAAAGGACACCAAATATCCAAGTATGTTATTTACTTAAAAATACAAATACAAAAATACAAATATTTATCTGCAGATAAGAAACTGTTGTATAAATGTGCCAGGGGGTAGCCGTGTTAGCAAAAACAACAAGAGTTCTGTGTCACTTTAAAGACTAACAAATTTAATTTCAGCCGGTATAAGCTTTCGTGAGCCTCAGCTCACTTCCTCAGATGCAGTAGGTAGAAATGATACAGCAAATGGGTAACATATAGGAGGCATCATATACATATACAAGCGTATAGAAACAACAGACTAGGCTTTTACATAGAGTGTTTCCGCCAACGTGCAGAAGCTGAGATTGTCAACAAACAACACTGCTTATCCTATAACCTCAGCCATGCTGAATGCAACGCCATCCACAGCCTCAATAACAACTCTGACATCGTAATCAAAGAGGCAGACAAAGGAGATGCCATTGTCATCATGAATAGATTGGATTATGCACAGGAGGCTGCCAAACAACTCTCAAACACCACATTCTACAAGCCACTACTGTCTGATCCCACTGAGGAATACCAAAAGAAACTAAAACATCTACTTAATAAACTCCCTAAAGAAACACAGGAACAAATCTACACAGACACACCCTCTGAGCCCCGACCAGGGTTATTCTATCTACTACCCAAGATCCTCAAACACGGGAATCCTGGACGCCCTATCATCTCAGGCACTGGCACTCTCACTGCAGAACTGTCAGGCTATATGGACTCTCTCCTCAGGCCCTACGCCACCAGCACTCCTAGCTATCTTCGTGATACCACTGACTTCCTGAGAAAACTACAATCCATCAGTGATCTCCCAGAAAATACCATCCTAGCCACTATGGATGTAGAAGCTCTCTATACCAACATTCCACACAAAGATGGACTTCAAGTCATCAAGAACATATATATACAACATCACTGATAAAAAGGCTACCCCCGTCAAAGTCAAGTGCCTGATCCAGATTAAAGTGTTTTAATAATTTTGATCATATGTCACACCTGACAGCTGAACTTTGTGACTTTGTCCTGACCCACAACTACTTCTGATTTGGAGCCAGTCTATACCTCCAAGTCAGTGGCACAGCTACGGGCACCCGCATGGCCCCACAGTATGCCAACATTTTTATAGCTGACCTAGAACAACACTTCCTCAAAATTCGTCCCCTAACAACTCCTCTTTACCTACGCTACATTGATGACATTTTCATCATCTGGACCCACGGGAAAGAGTCCCTCGAAGATTTTCACCAGGATTTTAATAATTTCCATCCCACTATCAACCTCAGCCTGGACCAGTCCACACAAGAAATCCACTTCCTGGACACTATAATAAAAATAAAGGATGATCACATTAATACCACCCTATACTGAAAACCAGTTGACTGCAATATGTATCTTTATGCCTCCAGCTTTCACCCTGGACACATTACATGATCCATTGTCTACAGCCAAGCCTTAAGATACAACCAGATTTGCTCAGATCCCTCAGACAGAGACAAACACCTACAGGATCTCTATGAAACATTACTAAAACTACAATACCCACCTGGAGAAGTGAAGAAACAAATTGACAAAGCCAGATGGGTACCCAGAAGTCACCTACTACAGGACAGACCCAACAAAGAAAACAACAGAACCCCAATGGTCATCACCTATAGTCCCCAGCTAAAATCTCTCCAACACATCATTAAAGATCTACAACCTATCCTAGCAGATGATTCATCTCTCGTTTAGGCAGTGGGTGGCAGACCCATCCTGGCTTACAGACAGCCCCTCCAACCTTAAGCAAATACTCACCAGCAACCATACACCCTACAAAAAGTCCAACCCAGGACCCTATCCCTGCAACAAACCCCTTTGCCAGCTCTGCCCACACATCGACTCTAGTGACAGCATCGCTGATCCTAACCACATCAATCACATCATAAGGGGCTCATTCACCTGCACATCCACTAATGTTATACATGCCATCATGTGCCAGCAATGCCCCTCTGCAATGTACATTGGTCAAACTGGACTATCACGTCGCAAAAGGATAAATGGATACAAATCAGACATAAAAAATAACAACATCCATAAAACAGTCGGAGAACACTTCAATCTCCCAGGGCACTCTGTCGCTGACCTGAAGGTTGCTGTACTGCTCTGAAAAAAACTCCAAAAACAGATTTCAAAGAGAAACTGCTGAGTTAGAAATTATCTGCAAACTTGACACATTTAAACTGGGTTTAAACAGAGATTTGGAATGGCTCTCTCATTACAAGAGGTAAATTGCTTTGATCACCCATTCTCACCTCCTACTCAATGGTTGTCATTAGACCTCAAGTACCCGGCTTTTATCCACCTACCCCATTGTTCTCTATGCACTTATATATGTATATGATGCCTCCTATATGTTACTCATTTGCTGTATCATTTCTACCTACTGCATCTGAGGAAGTGAGCTAAGGCTTATAAAAGCTTATGCCTACTAAAATTAAATTTGTTAGTCTTTAAAGTGCCACAGAACTCTCGTTGTTCTTGTTGTATAAATAAGATACATAAAGATGGAACTACTTGAGGCAGTGGTTCTCAACCTTTTATAGGCTGTGACATCCTGTTACAACAGAAAAGTGTTTTGGGACCCCTTTCCAAACAGCCATAAAGAAAGAGGCAGGGTGGGCCTGGATCCCAGTTTTGAATTCATGTCATAAATCATCCCTTGACATACCATCCAATGTCAGTAGAAAATGTATCTTACCCTTCAAGGACTTCAACAGGTTTGGGGAAGGTGGAAAAGAGGCTTATTAAACTAAAGCCTCCCAGAAATTTCAGACATATAGCAGTTGTGAAAAAGAGTGACATACAGATATAAGAAGGTGAGAGAGGTGGTGGTACAAAGACAGAGCAACAGATGGGTTTCAGGGTTAATAATCCATTGAGAAGAATTATATCTTTCTTTAGTAACTCACACCTCTCAGAACTTTTGGCCCTAACCCTCGGCTCTACCTGAACTGTGCTCAGTAGAACTCAATAGAAAGGAGTAGTTATGGCAGAACTCACTAGATGGTGCTGCCACATACAGTCTTGTGTTCTTTTTTGTAGTACCTGAGAACTGTTCAGACTTTAAAGAGATGTGGTGGTGGTGGCATTGGTTTTTGGTTCTTTGTGAGAGATTTTGCTAGCAGCTGGAGAGTTTGCGTTTTGCTGTAATCTCTCTGACTAGAATACATTTTTGATACAGAGGTGCTCCCCGGGATCCAAATGTTTGGCTGAGATTAATGAAAGAGGGTTTTTACCTATCTGCTCTTTGTGGCCATCTGTGTTTCAGGACTGATGTAAATAAAACAAGTTGCTCTAAGAAACAGACTTTACATCACTGATTTTCGGTCAGTAAGGAGCTGATCTGCAAGGCTATAGCATCTATTTCCATATAGAAGGGCAACTAAACCTGTGTCCACTGGGAATTGATTGATTACTGGAATAAGTTAGAGCAGCCTCAGGACTTCTCTAAGTTATGCTTGTTTGCCTATAGCCCAGAGAGGCTTTGCTGGTAACCAGGGCATAGTGAGTCCCCAGGAATGTCCTGTAGATAAAGGTCTTGCCAGGGTGCCTTGTGATCTGCCATGGCCCTGCAGGCACTGTTCCTCATTTCCCCTTTAGTTCTTGGTAATAACTTACAAGCCTGACTACTGGGGTCTTATTTCTTTAGTGTTTTTCCTCAAAACACAAACTCTTAGCCCACAGACCCCACTCTTCGCCTTCATTCAACAGTCCCATAGCCCTCTTTATTGTGGTCTTTAGAAGTTCAGTCATGCTTCCTCTCCTGGATTCAAGTGTGCAAGTGTTGTCATTTTTGGGTCTGTGTGGAATTTGGTCAGATGTCTTTCCCTGGTGCAGGAGTTGCACAGCTCTCCTTCTTGTGGTTTCTGTCAAAGTTCAGGCTAGCTGCAGCCCCAGCTCAGTCCACTGGTGATGTCTAACCTCTTCTAAAAAAGGAGTCAGAATATATACAGTCCTCCTTCCCTGAGCTTTTCCCCATTGGCAGGGAGAGAGGAGAGCCTTCTTCCACATACTCTACCAAGCTCCTGGTCCTGGAGCTTTTAAAGAGATGGTGACCCAGGTTTACCCAAACACTGACTACCAATTGGGACCAATTCCTCTCTCCCAATACCTGCTTCTGCCTCCATCCACTTCAGAACTCCAGAAGCCTTAAAGGGACACACCATGGAACAGGTGTTAACTGACCCTAGTCCCCAGTACTCTTAAGGGGAGAGTCACTCTATTACATACTCCTTATGGAGTTGTGGTGAAGATGAGGTGATTGTGTAAGAAGTGCCACAGTGGCTCTATGCTACCTGATATTTCTCACACTAGGAGACACTTCCACAGATTAGTTAAATCAGCATTGTGGATGCCTTGTGCTGCCAAAGTCATATAAAGTAGCTGAGAAAGATGTCAGCATCAGACCTGTTTGTCTAAGATTTAAGAAAATAACACTGCACTGATATCACTTTAGCAAAGTTAACTTTGAATCTGTTGTTTGTGTATAAAAATATGAAATCTTAAATTCTGCAGAAACTGTTAGCTAAACCATGATCTAAGGAGGGTTGTAATAAGCTTAGAAAGAGGAAAGATGCTACAATAGAGGATTAAAGGGCGTAATAAAAAATAGGAAATGATGTGGTGTTTTATGGACATCTGTTCTGCTGAATGATAAATCTAATAACAGAGTTGAGATTTGTTTTCCTAGTTTAAGTGTTTTGGCTATTATCTAGCTGAATCTATCTATGTATTTTATAAATGTCTCATCACCATGGTATCTGAGAAGAGGATGAATGAGCTAGTTCAGGGAATATGCAAAGTTATTCTTGTTATATATGTCATGTTAGATTAGATTTTCTCAAAAGGCCTGAAAATATCCCTTGGCATTTCTGAAACAATGCAGTACACAGAACACAAAAGGACAAGAATGTCACTTTCTCTTAACATATGATGGTGATGTAGGTGTGCAGGCAGGAAAGAGGGATGTTCAAGAGGAGTGCAGAAATTCCATATAGGCAGCAAGAAAGAGTGACAGAAATGCTGCAAATGGCACTGCATTGAAAGCCAGGTGCCTATAAACAAGTCTTTCACAAGTATAGACAGGCACTCATGAGAAAGGCGATGCCTTTGGGAAGGAAGACTCCTCCTGTAATGTGCATAGCCCACTGTATGAGTTGATGCACCTGGCTTAAGGCATTGGGCATGACACTTTTTTCCTTTTCCCACCCACTTTGGGGTAATGTGTGCCTCCAGGGCCAGTAGGAAAGAGCAATCTCTGTGTCCCAAATCCTCAAGGGTAGTTTGGTACCCAACTCCCATTGATTTCGTCTTTGAGAATCTTGACCTGTGTATGCTTAAGAACATGGACTGATTTATTCCTGGCCCTTGTGTAGACAAAATGGGGGAAAGGATCCTTGCACCTTCTACACAACTGAAAAAAGACCAGAGACAAATCTGGCCTTATGACTTTATTGGTTCTTATTAAAATACAGAATTAGAGAGGGAAGATGTACAGAGCTGATTTGTCAAACTAGCAAATACTTAGGGAAAAGTCTGTAAAGAATAGGGAACAGAGAAGAAAATGAGAAATAAAAGGCTAAATGTTTTGTATATGAATATCGGTAGCAAGTGTAACATCACTAAATAAGAAGCATATAGATTGATGGAGAATTGCAATATAATTAGAACATCGAAAGCTAAGTGGGGATAGTCACAGAAATCACAAACTAGAGGAAATGCACTACCTTTCCTATCTATATAGAACTGAACTTGATAGGGTGTGACACACTATACCCTATCATACCCTTAGGGTGTGATTTATGTATCATTCATGTTCACCCTTATAGTGTAACTGTGTATTGTTTCATGTGAAGTATATCATGTAAGGTGTTTTTGGAATGCTCATGGCATGCTAAACATTATTGTTATGATAGTATGCTTCATGCAATGTCATATGTGTGGTTCTGAAACTCTGCAATGTAATAATCCCAAATGTGTGTGTCTCACATGGCTTGAATAGCTCTAGGCAAACACAAACCAGAGTGAGAATTCATGCCTGGCTGAGGCATGCATACAGGAACAATGGACTGGCCTAAGCATCTGATAGTGGATGCTCATTTGATACAAGTGGAGGAAGCCATGCCAGACATTGCCGATCACCTGACCCCCCAGGGGATGGGGAGGGGAATCTGTTAAAAGAAGAGCATTTTGGTCTCTGGAGCTCTCCCTTGTAATCCATCCACAAGACAACATCAAGAGAGACTGGCTATGGGCCGGGGGGAGCCTGGCTGAAGGAATCAGCCAACCTGTGGTAAGTAATATAAAAGACTGTAAGGCTACTGAAGTGTTAAGTTTAGTTTAGAATGTGATTTGACTTTTTATTTCTTCCTGAGCAAATCTGATTTATATTATTCTGGTTTATAATCACTTAAAATCTATCTGTACTTAATAAACTTGTATGTTTTATCTAAAGCAATTCATGTGGTTTGGGTGTGTGTAGAGACTTAATTTAGAGTGACTGCTGGTACATATCAATTTCTTTGATAAATTGACTAACCAATGAGCTTGCAGAGTCCAGCGGGCACCACTGAACTCTGTAAGATGGCAGTTTCTATGGTTGCATCTGGGACTGGGGATCACACCACTGCATAATCCCATGAGTGCCTGGCCAGAAGCACTCATTCACTAGGTTAGGGATCACTTGCTTGCAGGTGTGGGCTGACTCAGGAGTGGGGCTTCACACAGCAAGGCAAGTGGAAGATGGCCCCAGGAGTGGGGGGTTAGGAGTGACACAGCAAAATATATGAGTCCAGATTGCAAAGGAGAGCATCACATAAGAAATCTTACGTTTTCTGTTCTTCTACAGATTGATTCGCTACTGTGAATTTGAAAAAGTATCTTTTATACAAACACCTGTAGTGAACATATCAAAATGCTTTTTCTTTGTCTCCTTTTTGTGGAAGAAGCAAAAAACAGTAAATCAAACCTATTTTTAGTTAAACTTCTCATAGTATATATTTAGATCCTAGAGCGAACTTTAATTGAACTTTCTAGCCTTTGTGTTCAATACTCTTATTCTTTCTTTCATCGCTATCAATATGTTTAGATGTCAGTAGCAGTTTTGCCTTAGTAAAGGGTACAGAATCAGGCGATGTCTGTAATTTCCCATGGATATTCACCAAAAAATGTGTAGACTAGTAGATAACATCTCTGCTATTTCAAAGGTTCTTGAGTTCAAATCATGTGTTTTGTATTTTTTAAAAAAACCTTCATATCTTGTCAGAGTCAAAAAAGTTCACTGCATTTTTATCATTTAATTAATCTTTGTGTTAAAGATCATTGGCATTTGAGGAAAATAAGAGTTTTTTGGCTAACAGAAGCAAAAACTATCCAAAGTATGATGAAATGTTTGCATGATAGTGCCATTTATAGAATTTACCTCTCAATTCCCACTTTATTTACTGAATCACAAACCAGTGACTAATGTACATATAGTGTGTGCATATACAATTTATTTTTCAAAGATGCTAAGCGTCGGTGCTCTCATTAACCTCAAATGAATTATGGGGAGCTCAGCACCTTTACAAATCAGGTGTCTGTTTCTGTGTCCCCAAAATAATACTATTAGGATTCCAAAGTCAAATGCTCAAAACTTAGGAAATGCGAAAGTTAAGGTTGTCTGTGCAACCCATAACTTCAGAACTATCACCTAGCACATTGAGGCAAATCATATGCAAATTGATGATCCTGGTTTCTTCAGTGGGAGGGGAGCAGAGGAGAAGAGATGTCCTAGCTGGTCATGGTTCCCCTGGTGGGAATGAAAGTGGGAAGAAGTTCCCACCCGTCCTGATCTCTCTAGTGGGAGGGGAAGGAGGGAGAGGTCCCAGACCTGACTCCCAGTTTCCCATTATCCCAAGTTACCATGCTGCCTCCTCCACCTCTTTTACTTTGTGGCCCACTCCACAAGGACAGATGGCAGCACTGCAAAGACAAGCGTGGCAATGTGAAGGGGGGAAGAGGAAGACCATATCCAGGAATGTGCCTCTTGGAATGCGGCATATGTGTAAAGCAGGATTCTGCCAATGAGGAAATTGGGAATGAAGTGCATGCTGCAACCTCTGCTGTTTGGCAGGTAACCTGCGCTTCCTCCTTAGGAAAACTTTGGTTACACCCCTGAATGTTCCCCATTACAGCTGATTCTTTCTTCCTGTCCTGTTGCACTGCACTCTGTGTTGTCAGGGAGTAGCAATAGCTGGCAGGGTGGGGGAAGTGAAAGGATACCCTTCTCTAGCAGTTCTGAAGCCCTGCCATCCTCTGCTTTGTTCTTCCTCTCCAAGGAGCAGGCACAGGCTCCTAGGGAGGGAGCACCACAGCTTGATAGGCTTTCTGGGTGAGGAGGAAGCATGCTGCTGGCTGCATTTTTCAGACAGAGGGAGGGTAGGAGGAAATAAGCAGGCCCTGAACAGCTGGGCTCTTCCCAGGCTGGGAGACTCCACTTCTTCTTTCCTCTCCGCTTTCCATCTGAAGTTGTGTGGTGAGTGCTGCCTGAAGTAACTGTTGTGGGACCAAGGTTGAATTAATTTAATTGGGAGAATCCCAGAAGGGGACTATCCTCCCTCATTCATTGCCCTTCTTTGTAGCACCCATCTGTGTATCTCCCAGCCGTGTGTGTGTGTGTGTGTGTATATATATATATATATATATATATATATATATATGTATGTAACTACAGTATCACGTATATAGCTTGTTCATTAAGTATATTTATCTGTATGAACTCCGGCTTAAATTTTCAAATGTGATTACAGTTTCAGTGTTTCTGCTTTTGGGTGTCCTCCTTAATACATCTAAAAGGGGCTGGCTTTTCCGAAAATGCTGAGCACCTGCCCTTTGAA
The DNA here is from genome assembly GCF_026122565.2 of Emydura macquarii macquarii. NCBI lineage: Eukaryota > Metazoa > Chordata > Testudines > Chelidae > Emydura > Emydura macquarii. The sequence continues at coordinate 444,743 of NW_027130457.1, forward strand.
AATCAAACCTCTTTAGGGTGGATCTACTTAAGCACCCACAATCACCAGTCACTTTTGAAAATTTAGGCCTATCTTTATATTTCTAAATGTATTCATTGCTATATAAATATTCTTCTTTATATTTTTCTGTTTACATACATATGATTAGAGGGTGAGGTATTTAATTTATAGGTTCCCCTATTCATTTAATTTTATTATAATTGTCAATCAGTGGGGAAAACATAGCAAATGAAAAACAAAATTCTAATAAAAAGAAATTCTGAATTTGTGTTATTTAGCTCAAGTAGGATACCCTTCTTACTTGCAGAAATGCCTTTCCTTCTGGAGCACATTCAAACACAAGTGGTATATTTACATGTATTTTGAGAATTATAGGCTTACCCTCTGGTAGTTTTCATACAATTCTTTAAAACTCTGACGGCTCTTGGTATACCTTAAATAAGAATAATGTGATATATTGTCAAACTCTAGAGCAAGAATATCGTACTCCATTAATTCCAGGCAGTCTCCAAACAAATCCTCTGTCTCTGTATGAAGCCATTAAGCATCTGCTGCACAGAACCTTGAAGCAACTACTAAGATTTTACTTGACATATTTCTTACTCGTTAACTCAATAAATTTGACAATCAATGACATACTAACAGTGCAATATATAATATATATTGACTGTGGTACATGTTTAGAGAGAAGTATTGCCCCATGGGTTGAAAATATAAGTGACGGAGGGATATAATGCCCAAAGCTACAAGCTGAGTGAATTATGGTGCAGTGGATGATGGCTTCAACATGGGAAGCCATAGTTTCCTTAATAAAGTAAAAACTCCAGTCTTTTTAAATTGGCTTTTAAACAACGGTCAGGAGAAACGTAATTCCTGCTGTTGTGGTTATAGCAACCTACAACTTGGATTAATGTAAACACATTTTCTCAATTTTTATAGATTCTCCCAAATCTTATCTTCATTATACTTAAAACTCTATTGGGCACACCACTAAAATGGTATAGAGATATTTTGAGCCAACTCTGACTTCAGTGACTCTGAGTAGGTATTGCAAAGGGCAGACTTTGTCTCTAGGATTTGTTATAGTTTTACATTTCTTCGCACTATTTTCAATTTGATTTTTCTTCACTTTGTATTTTTGTAATTGTTTTGCTAGAAATAACATAACTGACAAGCCAAAAAAAAAAAAAAAAAAGCTCCACAAAGAAATATATCCTGCACGCTTCACTAAATCTGAGATAAAGTGTATGTTTCAATTAGATCAAGATATTTTGTATTAAATATATTGCATCATTACACTTATGTTCAGTTCTGATTTATGTCAATGTAACTCTCTCATTCAGTTGTTAGCCAGGGCTTTTTGTTGTTTTGTAAATGACTCAATACCAAAGGAAATTTATTTTTGGGCCGGTAAGTCAGCCTTTCTGTGCTCCTTTCTGGTATTCCCATCTGTAAAATGAGAATAAGTAATACTTTCTTAGTTCACATGGATGATGTGATGTTAAAATCCTCATCGTTTTTGAGGTACACAGATGATGATCTTCTTAGAAAAACCTGTAAATAATAACGTTGCATATAGTGGCCATGAGCACTAGTATAGTAATTCACAGCTAACCCATAGTTCCCCCCCAGATGGTTCTTAGACTAGGGGTTTGTGGAAATTTTTCAGTGTGGGCTCCCCTTGTCACATAATATTGTATGATTTTTAGCACTGTTTCTAAAATAATAGAAATGTAGGCCTGTAAGGGACTTCAGGAGGTCATCTAGTCCATCCCCCTGTGCAGATACAGGATTAAATATATCTAGACCATCCCTGACAGATGTTTATCTAAACTATTTTTAAAAATCTCCACTGATGGGTATTCCATAACATCCATAGGTAATCTGTTCCATAAATATGCACTTAACTATCCTTATAGATAGGAAGTTTTTTCTAATATCTAACCTAAATCTGATTATTTCTTGTCTTACCCTCCATGGACATGGAGAACAATTGATCACCATCTTTTTTATAACAATCTTTTACATATTTGAAGACTGTTATGATATCTCTCCTTAGTCTTCTCTTCTGTAGACTAAACATGCAAGTTGGCAAACCTTTACTCAGAGATTATATTTTCTAAACCTCATCACTTTTGTTGTTTTCCTCTGGACTTTCTCCAATATGTTTACCTCTCTTTTAAAGTGCGACTCTCATTCAGTTACATGCACTTCTGGTATTATGCACATTATCCAAGATAGCAAACTTTGTTGCAGCTAGGAATATCTCTTACTCTTCCTTCTTAATATTTTTGAATGAGCAATTAATGTATTGAATAGAAGGGCTGCTGAAAGTGCACAAACTTGAATTTACAGTGTTATTGTGGCTGTGTTGGTCCCAGGATATTAACAATAGCAGGTGGGTGAGGCAATATCTTTTATTGGATCAACTTCTGTTCATGAGAGAGACAAGATTTCAAGATTACTTAGAGCTCTACTTCAGGTCTGGGAAAGGCAAAGGCACTCAGACTATCACAGCTAAATACAAAGTGGAATAGATTATTTGACATAGGCATTTAACACATATTCTAAGGGACCATTCAAGATGAAATGTCCCGTTAACACCTCTTCAATCATGGGGGGAGGAGGAGAGAAAAAACTGCTGGGGGGGTATTAAGTGGGTTATAGATTGTTGTAATAAACCATATATTCAGTGTCTATTCAGTTCATGATTTTTAGTATCTAGCGAAGTTGTGAATGTAAAGTCCCAGGTTTTTTTTTTTGACGGTGTTGTGTATGTTTCCTTTGAGGATGAGGACTGAGAAGTCAGATATTGCATTCACCCACATGGTGTTTTGTCTTTTATAATTTTTCTGTTTTTGTTCATTCTAGAGCATAGTGATTGTGTTGTTTCACTCACATAGTTGATAGTGGGGTATTTAGTGCACTGGATGAGGTAAAACACATTTGATAGGCATGTGTAGGATTCATTAATCTTGAAAGGTGTGTTGTAGGTAGTGTTGATCATCGCAGCAGTGGAGATATGTCTACAGGTTGTGAATCTGTTATTCTGTCAGGATCTGGTGCTGCTTTGAGTTGGTCTGTCCTGGTCTGTGGTGAGCATGCTTCTGATGATAGCTTGAAGAGGTTGGGAGTTTGTTCAGAGAGGGTTCAGGAAAGATTTCTTTCAGGATGTGACTCTCATCAAGTATGGGTTGTAATTGTTTAATGATACCTTGTATGGGTTCCAGTGTGGAGTGGTAGGTGACTATTAGGGGCATGTGGTCAGAGGAGGTTTTATTTTTGTATTGAAGCATGTTCTGTCAAAAAGTGCTGTAGTTACAACACTTGTGCCTGTCCACACAGCACTTACTGTCTTGCCAAAGCATGTCCACAGTTGATGCTCTTGCACTGACAGTGAGAGCAGTGCACTGTGGGCAGTTATCCTAATGTGCAACTTCCAACCTTGTGCCCCTAGAAGTTATGGGAAGGTGGAGAGGATCACAGTGCATCATGGGTGCAGGCTCAACATCCCATGATGCAGTGATTTCCGTCCCATCATTGCATGGGTTTCCAACTGTTTTTTGTGGCATTTTTCAACAGTCCTAGTTTCCTGAGTGCTTGCCATCTCTATTTGAAAGGATGGATCCTGCACTGTTCTCCACTGTTGTTGTCTGTTCTGAACATATTGCGGCTGGTCATGCAGTACATCATGAGCTCCCAATAAGACCTGGAATCCCAGGTGCCTGACCTGCTGTGTGCCATGCAAATAAACAATGCTGGATTACTGTTTGCATTCAAGGAGCATCTGCACACGGTGCACTGCCACTTTTGAGCACGTGAAACAAGCACTGAGTGGTGGGATCACATCGTTATGCAGATCTGGGATGATGAGCAGTGGCTGTAGAACTTTCGAATTTGCAAAGCCAGCTTTATGGAACTCTGTGCGGAGCTCGTCCCTCCCCTGCGGCGCAAGGACACCAGAATGAGATCTGCCCTCTCAGTGGAGAAGAAGGTGGTGATCGCTGTGTGGAAGCTGGTAACTCCAGACTGCTACCGGTTGATCACTAATCAGTTTGGAGTCAGGAAGTCCATGTTGGAGCTGTGTTATCGCAAGTGTGCAGGGCCTGTTAGTCTTAGAAATGAAGGAACAGAAGGAGTGTAAAAAAAAAAAAATTAAATTATTGCAGTGGCTGTATGCCAATGTAACTTAGGTTGACATAATTTTGTAGTGTAGACATACCCTAACTCCCATTGAAAGATTTTCAATGAGACTTAGGTGCTTTTGAGAGTTTTATCCTACAACTACTTTTAACATTATCTGTGCAGAGTTGGGCTTCATTTTGAAGCAACAGTGATTATAGCATACAAACTGTAATCTGTGTGGAGAAAAGAAAATGCTATTGCTTTGCAGAGGCTGACGCATTTGATTTGTGTGTATGCAAACAATGACTAGAATATTGTTATGTCTAAAGATAAGCAAAATCCTACTTCCAATTAGTAATGTTCCTAAGAAAATTAAGTGATTTGAGTATGAGTGTGACTTTTCCAAATGTGAGGAGGCTATCAATGGCACACACTTTGTTATTTCTCTTTACCTTGTACATAATGCTCCAGATGAGTGTATTCACAAAAGCTATTACATTTTGGTCATGCAGATTCTTCGTTATCAGTATAAGATGGTTAGAAAAAGTGAATGTTACAATACTTTTTAATAACTCCACAAAACATTTTATACAAGGTATATATGCACACTCGCCCAGCACACTCTCCCAGTTCCACTGTAGATAACTTAATGCATTGGATTTTCCAAGAGATCCTGCCTGCCTCCTTCCTTGAATAATGAAGTTCTTTTTTAATTACTCTTATACAAATAAACAATGCTTCAGTTATTAACAATTATCCCCATTTCACAGATGGTAAAACTGAAGTACAAAAAAGTGAATTGATCTTACTCAAGGTCACACAGCAAATCTATGGCAGAGACAGGAAAAGAACCTGGATCTTCTTGCTCCCGCTCCTGTACTGTAGCCAGATAAATATGCTTCCTCTGTGGAATAGAACTCCCAGTCTTTTTGGACTTGATTCTGTCACCACTCACCACATTGAGTAGTACCTTACTCCACAAGCAATCCCACTGAAATCTAATTCATCATATGCCTAGTGAAGGACTAGTTCAGATACTCAAAACACAGACAAAAATGCCTACGCTTCACTAAAATACATTCCCATTTATGAAGTGAACTGGGAGAGTGATCTGTGAGCCATTGCGGAACATGATGGGGGAAGGAACCCTATCATAGATGAGGACCACTGTGCCTCTATTCCTCATCAGTGGTCCAGCAAGCATACTCACTCTATGTTCCCAGCCATAGCCATCACCCCTCTTGGGTGGAAACCAGCGTGTCTCTTCCTCCTGAATGGGGTATTTTCAGATTGCACAGATCCCTGCCTATACTGTGACCGTTCCAGCAAAGTCAAGCTGACTGAGCTAGCCTGCTATAATTTTGCCCTCAGAGAAGATAAACAATGCACTTGGCACTGTTAAGTTACCACACAGCCCTTCCTATGCAAGTACTTCCACTCTTAAGGTAAAAGCATTACAGATAAAACACATTTAAAACAATAAAAGAACCTACACACATGCAGATAAGGTTACCAGAGATCACCCCCCAACTCCAGCAAGAGCACTGACCCCTCATATCCCACCCAGGGCAGTGGAGAACCTATGGTCACAAGTTCATCATAGCTTCAGCTCAGAACAAGCACACTCATGAGTAAAGCCTGATCTACACTAGAAAATTATGTTGGTTTAAATACATTGGTCAGAGTGTGAAAAACCCACACCCTTGAGCAGCATACTTAAGGAAACCTAAGTACCTTTGTAGACAGTGCTAGGTTTATGGAAGAATTCTTCCATTGACCTAACTACTACCTCTCAGGAAGGAGGATTACCTACGCTCATGGAAGAATCTCTTCTGCTGCTGTAGGTAGTGTGTATACTGAATAACTACAGTGGTCCAACTGTGCTGCTGTAGCAATTTAAATGTAAACAAGCCCTATGTCAATTACTCTTTTATAAAGTTTGTCTTTGAACTGTCCTCATGTAACAAGTGATCACCAGACAAAAGTTCCCCCCCTCAGGGGGCAAAATTTCAAAGGCTGAGTCTGTAGGTGCAAGTTTACAGCCACCTCCTCCCAAGTACTGCCAATGAATTCCACTTCACACACATTGTCCCAAATGATCATTCGTGTCTGCCATGTTATTCAATGTAGTCTTTTGAAGCTCCCAATACTTCCCAGAGATTGCATTAATCCTGTCTTCCTCCTAATGAAGTTCCACACAGTCCCACAATAATACATCAACTTTTAATTCAATCAGCTCCCAAAATACTTAAAGTAAATTCAATAAGGTTTAATTTAATTTAATAAGGTTTGTCCAGAATATTGCAGGAAATAGCTGTAACTGTCACAAACCCCACTTATGCACAAATAAATTTCAATAGCATGAATTCCTTGTGGGTATATGCCATTCATATTGAAGGAATGGAAAGGCATACATTACACCTGACATATGGCTACCTTCTGCAGTACAGTTGTTTTCTTTACTATGCCACAGCTTATTTGTGGTCTGGTTAGTATATTACTCTCAACATCGTGTATGTCACATTATTTTCACTTCAATAGTATGCATGCAACCTGCTACAGCTTTTATCAAAGGATACCTTAGATCATGACTTTTGTGTCAGTAACTCTTATTTCCTTCATCTGCAAGGGTAAAAAATACATCTTAATTTATTTCTGTTAATTCATTTTCCCAGAGTCACAACTTTGCCCCACGTCATTATCCTTTTTCTGTCTTGCTGTGGGTGGAGTAACATTCTCTGAGAGAAGTCAGTTTGGTTCCAGTGATTATTTCTGTTGGAGGAACGTGTTCAGATACGGTCCTGAAATCAATAGACTAGAAGGATGTCTGCCCATGCTGGGAACATAACTTAACAATATGGTGATAAACACACAGGGATGGTGGTGTCATGCAAACAAAAGGCATAGCCTGCAGCTACAAATGACAGTCAGTATCCTTGTCCTTGAGCTTAAATTTGGATATGCTTCAAATCTTTCTGATAAAATACTTGATACTGCACTGTGAATCTAGCAGATTCGTATCTTTTCAGTTTTGCTTGAGAGAAATGACAAGGAGTGCTATGCAACAAAAACGGATGGAATTGACTCTGCCCAGATTCTTTTTTGTTTTGTTTTTGTTCTTTGTTCTTTTCCCTCAGGGAAGTGGAAATATTGCAAAAATTATGGGATTCCATAGAAATGTCAGCATTGCAATCTGTCTGCAAAAGTCTGTATAATTGGGAGAACTTCCACCACGCACAGCATATAAGCAGAACTAAGTAAAAGGTCATGCATTATTATCACTATGTAGTGCAACCGTAAAGAGCAATTAAAGACGAGAGAGAGAAAGCAGAAGTAGCAGCAGCAGCACCTACAGCTCTAAATTTTAGAACTGTCAGAGTGGGAGGGTACTATGTGCATCTCTCCCCGAGGCTAACATTTTTAATTTCTGGGTGGGAGGTATCTGGGTAAGAACAAGAGTCAGAGCCTATGCAATCAGGGAAATTATAAATGAAGGTGTCACCAACTAATTAAGAAAAAAGTTAAAGTTATACAAAATGATATTAAGAAAAGAAAAGCTGATCAGTCTGTGTCATACTGAAGTATTCAAGAAGCCAAACTGTTCAACTGCCAATGCAGATGGGAAACAAGTAATTTTCAAGGCTATTATAGAAAATATGACTGATGCTTGGGAGAACATTTAGCCAGATTCATTTGTACATTTCTGTTGCTTTCTGCTTAATACTGGATGGGTAAAGGTGGCCTTACAATGCAAAGTAGTTGGAGCATATTGGTGAATCTAGCTCATGGTGTCTATCACGATTTCTGTCTTAGCTCTGGAATACATTCACGTTATTAGTTAAACTGTTCTCCATACTGACTCATAGGAATCTATTGTGGAGAAACCATTGTCCAGTAGTGAGTCAGTTTACTACAATAGATGGGGTTTGTGATTGTGTCTGTGTGTTCATTATTTTCTTGCTCCCATTTTTAATCCATCATCCCACTTCCCTGCATGAAAGTATCTTGATTCCCTTTCTGGTGCACCTCATAGATTCATTTAAAAATTCACCATTATCAAGGGCAGATAGAAGATTAAATGAACTAAACAACCTTGTCTGTTTGATTCTTCTGGGAAACCTTCTGGTCCAGGGAAGCATAGCAATCCCTCTTTGTTCTGTAGGGCAAATAATTTATTACAGCTCCTTAAAGGGTGCAGCATCTTCCATTCCACGTTGCTAGATAGCTATTCTGGCTTCTTTGGAGGGGCAGAGCCATAGCACTGTCTACTTCTTGCGTAGTGCTGCTTGTGGGGAAGAACTCAATGCAACTAGAATTTTCTGTTCTCGATAGTGTTTACATAGATCATGCAAGGAAGAAATTTTTTATTCTTTTCCCATCACACTGTAGGCCATATAAGTTAAAGGCACAATGAATACCAAAGCTAGCAACAAATCATGAATGAGCTGTTTGTTCTCACTAAACGCATTAAGGCAAGTATAAGCATGCCCATGTTATTCTCTACTGTGCAGATGGAAAAAAAGGAATATTTTTACTTACTACTGAGATGGGAACATTTTACTACTAAAGTGGTGTCATTACTTAATTTTAAGATAACATAATTCTAAAGGAAAAATTCTGTTTGGCTGATCTTGCAGAATGGATTAGTTTTTCATTAACTTGAATTTGAGTCCCACTAGCTGCAATTAGTACTTGCTTTGTTTAATCATTAATTAATGTATCTTTCATGTTGAGGATTAATGGTAAGAATACAATTAATTAGTTCTTCAATAATCAGATTTAGGTTTTTTAAATCCTTACTTTGGTATATAAAAAAAAAAAAAAATTGCTTTAGTACATTTTGGGAGCCACAACTCATTGAATCCACATTTGATATTAACTTCTTTTTTTGCATCTAATAAAATACTTTTGTTACAATATTGCCTTCACTAACAAGACATAAAAATAACTTTTACATGAAGTTAGGGATTCTGGCTTTTTATTTTATTTATTTATTTTTTTCAGATTTAAATGATTCTACTGAAATAGCATGTCAGGAAAAAAACTGTGTAACCATCCAAAATTAATTATAATGAACATGAAAAAAATCTTTCTCTCAAAAATAGTTTCCTTATGAATGATTTATAAAAACATATGTGGAATGTGAGAATTATATTTTGTGTGGTTTTCTGTAAATTGTACTGCATTGATTAATATTCCTAACTACTCCTTTTAGTGCGTTATTTATGGTACAGTGAGATCAGCTAACTAGTACAGTGATTCTTTTGTGTTACAATACTTGAGTCTTAATCTTTTTCAGTTCATTTTGTCACTTGAATTTTTTTCCAGCCAGTGGATTGTACTCTGATTTTTTAAATGTATAAATCATGTCATATTTTTTTAAGTTTTCAGAAGAACAAATGGGAAATGAAAAGCTTAAACAATCAAAACTAAAGTCTGGTCATATTCTACTCACAGCTATAAACCCCAGTGAATCTACATTTTCCTTCAATTCAGTGAGAATCCAGATATGCTAACGCAATGGTTATATTTTTTAATTGACATTAAATTGATGCTCCAAATAAATACAGTATGCTAGTGGACAGTGGTACATAGAAGATATGTGCATAGTTCTACATCCAGATATAAAATTATGTTACTTTATTGTAAAATCAGCTCTTGCATTATCATATTTCATTTGTAAATATTCCTGAAGGTAGACATGTGTATGTACTAAACATGATGATGGAAATTAACTAAAAGGAAAGCATGTCTCTCCTCCCCCACCAAAAAAGAACAAAATAACATGTGAACTACAGCCATCCAAATGAAAAGAGATTCATCCCTTGATTGATGCTACTTAGTTTTGACAAATTGCTTGCATCTAGGGTACAATTTAGTGCTATTAGCGCTAAGTGAATCTTGGTTGATTTGGGCCTTTTTGCTTACATCAGCAAAGTCATTTAGAAGTTTTGAAATGAAATTCATTTCTAAATAAAAGGCCAACACAAGGCTAATGCACTGCTTAAGCCCCATTTTGAGGACTGAAGTAGAACTTAAGTGGTGTGTACGCCTTGTACTGTCACACTGCACCAGGTGGAAAATTGCACCAGTCATGATTGTCTGAGTAGTAGCCAGACTCACGAGACCCCACTGTGCCTTGATTTTTGAAGCAGAACTCCACTGCACTTATTAGGGAAAGGTATTCAAAAACTGATGATGTGATATTGCTGTACATGGATCATCTGATTTGGAAACTCAGAAGGAAGACTCTCAACTACAGGGTTTCCCATTGTATTCCAGGACTTCCTGGATAGACCTGAACTCATTAAAGTATCAGCACTGTTATTTACCAGTTTTTTATTCTGTAACATAAATTAAACATTAGCAGTAGCTGGAATACCCATTTGTCCCATATTTAAATGTTTTAAAAATTGATCCCTCCAGTGAGGGCTGGAAGTGATCACATTTCTTTTACTCTATTCCCCTGGAAATCAGTGGCTGGTATTCTTTGTAAAATAAAATTAAGAACATCACCATCCTTTTTCCTCTGCCCTTCCACTTGGTCCCCTGGTGCTTCCTGTTCTCCTACAAGTTTGCTGCTGTTCTAAGAGCAGACCCTGTTTCTTGACTCCTTGTCTATTGCTGTACCATACAACACAACTGAGAATCATTTAGAGACTTTCACTTATTCTGCCACTTCAGTACTGCAGTACTGGCAAATTATCTTTATTGCAACAGATACTTTGCTAAATGGAAGGGATGTTGTTGCGATGTGTTGTGTTTAGTTCCAAATGTACCTAGGCTCATTTTGAGACACATTTTCCTGCATCAATTTTTTTTTCATTTTCATTTTGGTTTTTGGTTTGTTTTTTTTGTTTGTTTTTTTTTTTTTTGGGGGGGGGGGGAGGTGTTGCAGGAAAACTGTAGGTAGTGGGTATTTTCAGACCTTTTGACCTCCGAGCTCTGCCAAAGAATGGAAAATTTCCCTCTTATCATCCAAGGTGCTGTATACATTCAAAACAATTTACCAGTATGTCCCAAAACTCATTGAACAGAATATTGTAATTCAATATAGATGCCATAGAAGAGCAGGGAAAAATTTAAGAGAAAACAGGATTGGTCATGTCACCTGGATGAGGAGAAGGGGGTTGGCAATTCGATTAAGGAGAGAATGTGAAAGAAAGAGAGCTGGGATGTCATTGAAGTTGGGAGACTGAGGGTCAAAGACAGTGTTGGGGTTATAAGTAACAGTAGAAGGGGCAGAGATGAGGACAGTGTTGGGTAGAGGGGTATGTGAGAGTAGGAAGGAATATTGAAATCTTATTTACAGATTTGTTATTGAAATATAAGCAAATATGTGGATGTTTAGTGGGAGCAAATTGAATAACTGCACATTTTTACTCATCACTATTCACATTGACACTGCAACAGAGTACAAAAGGCTGGATATTTATCAAGTCCAAAAAGGAGTTCAACGTAAGTTCATGTGTAGCACTGCACATAAACAACTGGAAGCTTTATGTTTATATAACTACTAAATTAGAGCCTTATATACGTTTTACCTTCCCCTTGAATTGCATTGATCCTGGTTTATAATACCATATAGTAATAGCACACAACTAGGTACATATGAGACTTATCCATTCATTCTGTTGCCCATATTATGTATTATGCTAATACTGCCAATGGATAAAAGATAGATTCCCTCATCTGTTGGCTTGTGCTCAAACAGGCTGGCCCTCGAGTCTGCTCTATAAAGAAGAGTCATAAAAGCTTTTAAGTAGCCAAACATGTAAAAAATAAATAAAATGCTTCTGAGAGAATAGAAGATTGGAAAACACATGGTGCAGCTTTGTTAAAATAACAGTTGAAATGGATTTCATTTTTATTGTGTTCTGAGCTCCAAGTAGGCATATCCATGAAGTGCTATATGTTATAAATAAATTAACTGTGCAAAGTTCTCTTTTTTTTTTTTTGGTCTCTTCTGTCTAGTTCAAATAGAATTTGGTTGAACTTCAGTTCAAAATTTCATTTTTCTTAAGAATTTATCTCTGAGGCTGAAAAAGTAATCTAATGACAATTGAACTCTAAAACTGATGAAGCAGAGTGGAGGAGGGAGGAGAATGTCACAACTCCCTTTGCATTAAATGGTTACACCTTTACTACTCTCTAATCAGCTATGTACAATAAGTAAATAAATCAGATTCAAAACTTAATTCTAGGCCTCCCCTTAAGAGAAAACCTAGTGCTGCTGTGGTCGGGATCATTAAAAATATAATGGACTCTTGAATCACAAAAGGGAGGAGTAAATTGGATTATGAGCCTTTGTATTAAAAACTACCAGAACAGTCATATCCTTTCAATAAAAAGCTTACCCAAACATACAACATATATGGTGTGATATCCATGTGACAAATTGTAGAGACAAATGGTAAATTTCAGAGGTTTCTGATAAATTGTATTTATCCTTTGACTGCCTCGCCTGAACTCTGTCCATTAATCCATCTACTAATCAGACATTCCAATTATCTGATCAGCTTCAAAACTACCACCATATTGTTTTTTAATTCAATGTGCAAGAATTCTTGTCCTTTTCTCCCCATCATATGGAATACTTCCCCCCAAATTACACTAATCCAAAGGCCCGAATGGGGAAGATTGAGTCTTAGATCAGTGATAGATATAAGGAGAATGATATTGGCTGTTGTTCTTATGTCTTGCAGCCCTACTTAGCTAGAAACAGAGCTTTATGTCATTGGAAAGGGGAGATTGACATCTTTCTAAAAGGACTTGCCGCATTTGCTAATAGCCCTCGAAGATACCATGATATCTGACTTTATTTTTATCTATATAGATGCTATTTCAGGTCATTAGTTGTCTTGAAAATATATTAGTAAAATGTTTCTGGCCCTCTCAGTCCTCTTTGGGTGGATTCACAGTACAGTAACTGAGTTAGGAGTCTGGCTTTACAAGATACAAGAAATAGTCCCATTAATACTCAACAACTCTCTAAAACATTTCTAAAATCCCTTTTTATGTAATATATGTAGCATATACAGAATACATTGCAGTATAAAGGCCTTTTCTGCATTTTGTCCATGGTGATTATTTTGATATGCATAAGTAATTTTTAAAAAATGGGTGTTTCCCTTTAAAACATGGGAATAAATAAAATACATAATGTGTACTGAAGTTTTTATTGCCCCTTATTTGGATTACTGTGTACAGTACTAAAAATGGGAATATAGGAATACATGATGGCATGGTATGGAGTAAAAGTTTTTTGACACTAATTTGGGATGGCAGATTACTCAAGGGTGGTTTGGCCTTTGAGAGTTACTTGATGCAGCCCTTCAAATGAGTGCCAATAAAACCTTCACCCCGCCATCCTGTATTCTGTTTAACCCCACATATTCCCCCCCAAAACAAAATATTTTAGGGTGTTTTATCTATTGGAACTATTTTTTTCTTATCTTTCTTCCTGTAAAGCTGAGTAGCTTTTTAGTACCATGCATACAGGGAGAGAGAGAGAGAGGAATTATAACTAATAAACGTTCAAAAACTATTTTAAATAAAGCTTTTCCATTAAATCATAATGTTATCATTTTAAGGTCAGCTATCTCTCCATTTGCCACAGCTAGGAGCAAGTGTTGTACGTCATTTAATTCAGAGCAAACAACCAGCTCCCTATATAATATAAACTTCCCATTAGTCATGATGTTTTGCTATATATTTTCATTTAATCTGTTCTGATTCTTATTCCACACCCATCATTCTAGTATCTGAACAGTTATTGGGCCTTAAACTTGTCACTGGTACAGGACTGAATATTGTCAAATCCTAGGCCAACAGCAGATTTAAGGACCATTTTAATTGAATCTTACCTAAGGTTTTGCATCTCAAACCTGCATAATTTAGGGAGGAATTCTAAATTTGGGGTGTGGCAGGGATTTTTTTTCTCTTTTTTGAAATGGTAACTATCTGAAAGTTGCTCAGAGCTTAGAGTGTTAGATACAGTATTGATAAAGATGGATTATGTTATATTCAGAAGGCACTATGAAGTATCCTGTTGTATGATGTTAATGACGCATCAAACAAAACAACATTGTTATCAGTGGAGTAACTCTTGCACTAACATATAAAATGCACAAAGGAGTGATTTGCTTGTTTTCGACTCATAGACTTTAACGTCAGGGACCGTTGTGATCATCTAGTCTGACCTCCTGCACATTGCTGGCCACAGAACTTTACCCATTCCTGACATAGACCCATAACCTGTGGCTGAGTTACTGAAGTCCTCAAATAATGATTTGAAGACTTCAAGTTACAGAGAATCCACCATTTACACTAGTTTAAACCTGCAAATGACCCATGCACCATGCTGCAGAGGAAGGTGAAAAAATCTCAGCATCTCAGCCAATCTGACCAGGGGAGAAATTCCTTCCTGACCCGAAATATGGTGATCAGTTAGACCCTGAGCATATGGGCAAGACCCAACAGGCCAATACCTAGGAAAGAATTCTCGGTATTAACTCAGCCCTCCCCATCTAGTATCCTGTCTCCAGAAGTTGGGGATTTTTGCTGCTGGCAATCACTGATGGGCCACATGCCGTCATAGGCAGTCCCATCATACCATCCCCTCCATAAACTTATCAAATTCAGTCTTTAAGCCAGTTAAGTTTTTTGCCCCCATTGATCCTCTTGGAAGGCTGTTCCAGAACTTCATTCCCCTGATGGTTAGAAACCTTTGTCTAATTTCAAGTATAAACTTCCTGATGGCCAGTTTATATTCATTTGTTCTTGTGTCCACATTAGTGCTGAACTTAAATAACTCCTCTCCTTCCCTGGTGTTTATCCCTCTGATGTATTTATAGAGAGCAATCATATCTTCCTTCAGATTTCTTTTGGGTAGGCTAAGCAAGCCAAGCTCTTTGAGTCTCCTCTCATAAGGCAGGTTTTCCGTTCCTCTGATCATCCTAGTAGCCCTTCTCTGCACCTGTTCCACATTGAATTCATCTTTTATAAACATGGGAGACCAGAATTGCACACAGTATTCCAGTTGGGGTCTCACCAATGCTTTGTATAATGGTACTAACACTTCCCTGTCTCTATTGGAAATACCTCACCTGATGTATCCTAGAACTGCGTTAGTTTCTTTCACAGTTGCATCACATTAACAACTTGTAGTCATCCTGTCATCAATCAATACACCCAGGTCTTTCTCCTCTTCTGTCATTTCCAACTGATTTAGCCTTTGAAGACCAAGCTAGATACAGTAGCTATCAATTAGAATAATAATTTTTAGCATTCATTAATTTCTGGAGTGACATAAACAATGACAGGGCCATGCTTTAGATATTCAGTATAATAAATGAGTATTAAATCTACAGATGAAGGTGGGGAACTGAGGCACAGAGACTGAATGACTTGCTCAAGATAACACAGGAAGACTGTGGCAGAGCTGGGCATTTAATCAGGTCTCTTAAGTTCCAGGCCAGAGCCTGAACCATAAAAATATATGTATTGCTACTCATCTGTACTGATAAACTACAGGAGCTGGGAAATGAAATTTGTAAGAAGAGTAAACTGTAAATCCTCAAAAGGATGCTACTTGAGGGATGGCCAGAGGCAAAGAGAGAAGTCTTACCTCCAGTACATTACTGGTCTGTTTGTGATAAGTTAATGGCTGTTGGTTGAAAAAGGAGAAAAATGTGTGATTCCAAGCACCATGAGGGAAAAAAATGCTGTTTATCATCTATGAAGAGCATTTTGGATATATAACTACTCAAAAGAGTCACAGAAATGTTATCTTGACTTGGTATAAACTCTTATTATCAGTATGTTTTTTAAGGTATCAGACCTATCTATCGCAATAACCTAAAGTCTGTATCATTGTGTGGTGTTTTCCAAAGGTGTTTACCTGCCTGCATTTGTGAAGGTTGCATTGCTCATATATTGCATCCAGGAGCATGACGCAGGTCATCCCAGACAAGTTTCAGTAAAAGCTTTATACTGCACCAAATTGTACTCTGCATAAAACAGATAATTTCAGGGTGAAAAAGTTATTTTTCAAAAGTTTTACAGAGATTTTTAATTTTTTATTGGGGATGTTTTCTATAAACGTCTTAGCATCATTCCAACTATATAAAGGGCTCCATAAGAGCCTCTAAAATAACTTGAAATGTCTTAAAAGTGCCACAGTCTTCATATCATATATCTCAACATTTTCCAGGGCTAGAGCCTCTTTTCCATTGGGAGGCTGGGAATCAGCACTTTTCAATGGTATGATAATATTTTGGAAACAGCATGTATAAGGCAAATACAGAACAAATAAGCACTCAAAAAATCACAAGGTGAGACAATGAGAAAAGCTTCAGAAAGCTCTGAATCATTGTACCCATTAAACTAAGCTTTAAAGGAACTATAGGGATATTATTCACTCTTAAAAAGCTAAAAGTTTTTTTTGTTTATGTTTAGTATGGACATGAGTGAAGAAGCTCTGTGACATTTAATTTAGTCTCAGCTGAGGTAGGGATGATGGGTATCTTTCAAATTCCCACTTTGGTGATTGGATTTGAAAATCTCAGAAATTGTGCAGTAGGAAAGCAGAAGCAGTTATTAGGAAAAGGAATTAAAAAAGAAGGAAAATATTATTGTATTTTTACTATTCTCAACACAGATCATCCTAGCATCACAGAAAATCAAACAGCACAGTCCAGAAAAGCAAATACTTTGTATTTAAAATTAAAATTTCTTTCAAGCTTAATAAATCTTGTGATAACATTTATGTCAGCTCAGAGGCTGTGGCAAGGGTAGAGGTTGGGAAAATGATGGCTCAGGGCAAGTGAAGGAAAAATGAAATGCATTAACAATCAGAACTTATGAGGAAGATTAAGAACAAAATAAAAGTAGGACAAAGACCAAAACATATTGGCACTCTGTAAGTTCACTTCTTAAAGAGCAGAGTGATAGTTATTTTGGTTTGGTTGGTCTGTTTTTAAACACAGTGGTATCTTCTCTTCTTGCAAGGCCTGCCAGCAGAGAATGGCAGGTTTCTGCTGCAGGGCTTTTCTGCAGCAGAAGACACATACTGCCTCAATTCCTGCTGATTAATTATTGCTGCACCTGTGAGAATTTAAAATTACCTACAGCTGGGCTAAATGCAGTTTAACAGCAGCCAATTGTCAAGCTGTAGCTGGTAGATTCTTTGTTCAGCTCAAGCTAGAGTGGGTACAGTTACAATTTCCTTCCAATTCAGGTAAGAGTTTCTATGGTTTTTGAATTAGGGAAGAGAAGGAGAAACCAGTCATAGTAAATTAGGATTTTTTCATTCCCTAGCATGCACTAGTTTGTTCTCTCAATTTTAACTGAGTTAAAGTAATGCTGCAAAAATTGGTTAACTATTTCTCTGTTTAAAGGGTAAACAAGAAAAAGTGGTTTCCTGCATGTTGTGTGAAATGTTGGAAAGCTAAACTGATCTAAAAGAATAAAGAAAAAGAAAGCTAAACTCCTCACACAATGTTTGTATTGCCCTCATCCAGAAACATACCATCAAAAAAGAAACATTCAATTCAGTAAGGAACTAGAAAAACCAACCACATTCAGGGAGTGGGAGCTTACTTTTACTCCCACTTAAGTCAGCGGAAAATTTGCTGGTGGAAATTAAACAACTGTAGAATAGAGCCAGGAGAAGGAAAAGAAGGTCCTTCACACCCTTCCCCTTCAAAAGCTTTGCTCTAAATGATCCCTTTAAAAGAAAAGTAAAATATGGGATTTTAAGAAATCCTGGTTTATACAGTTCCCTCAAAGCCCTGCTCTAGATCTCAGATAAATAAACATGGTTTAAAAGAAAAAACAGCTATTTAGACCAATAGCTGTCACAATTCTTAAGAGATTAATTTCTAACCATTCCCCCCCCCCTTACTTTCCTAAAAGAACAAATTTTGTTGCAAAAGAACAGGATAATGATTTTTGCTTTGAAAGGATTTTTCATAATTGCTGGAGAAATAAGTAGGGTTGTGATTTCTTCCCCCCTCCCATCCTCCCAATTCTTTTTCATATGTTGACCTTTTGTTTATATATACACATAATTAAAAAACCTTCTAATGTTTAGCTTGTTATCTTGAACGTTTTTGTAGAGGTGTGTGTGGGGGGTGGAGATTGTATAATTGATTCTTTATCTAGTAAACAAAGCTTTGAAAATTTGGTGTTATAGTTCTTATAGTGATCTGAAATGTAAGGGGTTTTCTTTGTTTCAGGGGTTACTTTACATGTGGTGTTGTTTAGATTTAATTGCATATTTCACTTAATCTTGGTCAGATTTCATCTCTCCTTTAATTTGTTCTGTTATCTGGAGTTTTATTTAATCTACATATGGATCTCTATATTGTCTTTGCAAGCTTGTGCTTTTTCTGAGCATTTTCAGAAATTTGGTGACACTTTGACTATGTTGCCATGTTCCTGTTCTTTTGAAATTTCTCCAGATGTCACAAAAGTAGCCAAAGTGTGTTTTGAGAGTGGCTTTGGTGTACTATAAGCACTACCCATAGGCAGAATCTCCTTTACTTCAAGGTGGTTACATATTTTACTTGTTCAGTTACAGAAACAACAAAAAATAATTTTTGTCCTGAAGGCTTTATTAATTTAAAAAAAAAAAAAAATTCTAGAAATTACAAATAGTCAAAGAGGTTGGAAATCCAGAAGGCCCCAGACACCACCTCTAGTCCTGGCAAGTCATAAAATGTCAGTCAGTTTTAGGCTTCATTCTGAAATGGATCCATTCTATATTAGTTGTCTGCCTGGATAAGTGCTGCTCTTTGTCCTCAGCAGTCTGCATTTTCTCCCCATTGGGAAAGCCTCATGGGCAAGGAAGACATTCAGAGCGAAATTCTCAGGCATGCCTACCTCCAGCCTCCCTCTCTCTCCAATGTGACTGAAGCAGCAGGCGCAAAACAAAGAAGGGCAGTTGATGTTGGGTTTATGCTTTCAAATAACTAAGTAGATTAGTTGCTCTGAGGAGGTGGAACCTCTTGGTTTTATGCAAATTAGCAAAAATCATTTCTAGTTATGTCTTGATTATAAGGTCATGCTAGCAGGTTTTCACTGCACTAATTGATAGAATGGAGGAATATACGAGGTGCACCAGAACGAATATGTAGGAGTGCAGAGTGATACTGAGTAAGAGGACAAACTAAGTTCCGTGATAACTTAAGTTTGAGGCTTTTAAAAAAAAAAAAAAATTAAGATGTACAAGTTGCTACATTTCAAATGGCCATAGTCCATCTATGCTATATTTTGTAAGCCATATAACTAGCTGGTTCCTACAAACCTTCCATGTGGCAAGCTCCCATTGACTTTAAACAAGAGCTGAGTTTGACTTGGGGGATTCACAGGCCCATAACCTATGAATAAAAAGAAATTCCAATGAGCGGATCTAATGGGGTGCTCTTGCTTAAAGGCAGTGACCAGTAGATAGGAAATAAGGCCTTGGTCATTTGGCTTTTCTTTTAGTTTTGATAAAGTAAAGCAGTTAAGATCATTTGGAGATTTTCAGATATCATCATATCTTCCTTTTCTTCACCTTCCCTGATGATTTAAGTGTTGGTAACCAACAGGACTGCACCATGCAAATAAACTAGTTATCTCTGACATAGTCCCCGCGTTTCCAGTACAGGTAATGCATCCTTTGATATCTCAGTCCAACTGGTGAACAAAGAGAGAAAAGGACTGTGTGATTGACAACCTTTGATGTTAAACTCCTAATGGGAAGGTCAGGAGAGAGAGGCAAAAGCAGGAGAGACAAAGGCAGGAATGATGTCTGAGAGTGAAACGTGAGGTAATTCAGTTAAATTAAGACAAATTTTATTTCACTTAATTTTTCAGACATTTTATGTATTTAAAT
Source organism: Emydura macquarii macquarii (assembly GCF_026122565.2). NCBI lineage: Eukaryota > Metazoa > Chordata > Testudines > Chelidae > Emydura > Emydura macquarii. The sequence continues at coordinate 464,751 of NW_027130457.1, forward strand.
TGTGAGGAAAGAGATGGAATGGTTACTTGGTGCATTCCAATGAATACTGGTGGCTACTTACTTTGAATTTTGTACTTCACATGCACATTTGCATGTTCAACTTTGGACACCTAATTTGCATGCAAGTAACTGATGTGAAATTGATTCTCTGTGTGTCACAGTTCAGGAAACTGCACCTGTATTTCCATCCACCACCACCCTCTTTGTATTCCACCAAGGGCACCCATTCTAGGCTCCCTGCTCCTCTGCCATCACCTCTCTTACCTGAATCTCTCTCCCTCCTGATTGGGGTTTTCCAGGCTGCTCCGTTTCCTGCCTGCACTATAATGTTTCCAGAAAGTCAACTGCCTGAACAGGCCAGTGTCTGCACTTTGCTTTCTCTCCAGAGCAGGGGTGGCCAACCCGTGGCTCGCGAGCTACATGCGGCTCTTTGCTCTGCACATTGTATGGGGCACCAAAGTGAAATTGACAAGCTGCCACCGAAATTGATGGATCAGTGTGAATTTTCGGCAGAGGGTAAGGTAAATGTGGCTCTTTGTGGTATCTATAGGTGTGTGTTGTTTTTTTTTGTTTTTTTTTGGCTCTTCGTCTCCGACTGGTTAGCCACCTCTGCTCCAGAGGCTACACAGTTATAAGTGGACACAGCCCTTTATAAGCAAGCATATTTATTCTTAAGATGAAAGCATTACAGAGAAAACATAAAAAACAATAAAAACACACCATTATGCTTAAAAGATTACTAGAGGTCACCTCCACTCCAACCTCAGGCTCTGGCAGGTGACAGTCCTGCCAACCCTTCTGTGAGGATTGGGGGGGGCCCTGTTGTACAGAAGCTCATGTTTGTTTGCTGGATCAGAAAGAAGGCCTTGAGTCAATTTAGCTGTTTATCCAAAAGACCTTTTCTTTTTCTGTTGACCTCTCTGAAGAATCCAATATGACCTAGTATATGTGAGACCTGAGCCTCCCCGGGAGGTGACACTTCTCTACGTGGGTTACAACCTGACTGATTTGCCTTAATCATGACCCACTGTTTGTAATTCCTGGAGAAGCTGTGGTAGCACTCTACCCTGAACAAGAACACAGTCATACACAAACCATTCATTTAAAATAATACACCCTGATAATACTGAATGGGAGTTTCAATAACTGTCCCATCTCCCCCCTCGATTGGTTATGTTCAAGCCTGGCCCACAAAACACACAAATTTAACACACAATCTTTCAAAGATATTGCAGGAAATTGCCATATCTGTCAAACCACTTGTCTGTGGGAGAGTTCTGCTGGAGCAGCTGTCATTCCTGGAGCTGCAGAGTAGCAGCTGCCAGGCTGGCCATACTTCTTGCTGCAGGTGACACTTTGAGGCTCTAAGGTCATATGACCATCTCTCTTAGGTTTCTTTTTTTTTTTTTTTTTCCTTTCTTTCTTGAGATCATATATATTGAGGCCTCACACCCTCAATAGGATGAGTAAGGGTTGGGCCCCAGGTCAGATGGAGTCTTCTGGGAATGTCTATACAGCCACCATTGCCATTGATTCAAGAAATGTAAGCCATGCCTTCTGTAATCGCTTTTTCCATTGGGGTGCCTATGAGCTGGTGGCCTATGTAGTCCTCTGCAGGATGTAATCTATGGTCAGTCCTGAATGACTGGGTAGACTACCTTCCTGTAACCATCTCAGGGACAGGGCCAAGAACCAGGTCCAAATCTCAGGAAGTTGTGGATTTAGCCTCCCAAGCATTCACTATCACGAAGTTAGTACAGAGTCTCTTTTCTGTAGCAGGAATTATACGAACCAGGATAAGAAGGGTGGCTTCTTTGCTACTCATTCCCTGTGCTTCAGGGCGCAAGCAGACAGCAGTAGCTAGAGCCCAAGGAAAAACTCTTACTGCAGCGTAGTGTTACTCCATTAAGTATACCATGAGGGATTTTTTTAATCTTCTGAAACATCTGTCACAGATAAAACATAAGTGATCTTGTATGCAGCAGGTCTATTTTACGGCTATTTCTGTGTTTCAGGACTTCCCATTGATTCAAGGGAAAGTCTGATACAAGGGAAAGATGTAAGTCTGTGTGCATTTTGTTTTGAAGTTTCCAATTACAGTTCCATGCACATTGTACACACTGTTCAGATCTGAGCCTAGGGAATTTAGATAGGCAGAATATAATTACTCAAGTTGAAATCTGTCCAGGGCACTGAAGCAAATACCCTATATATTACAACGAGTTTGATGGGGTTGTTAACTAAATTTTCAGGATTTCAGCTTTATTTAGTCAGAAAGGCAGTGCCTTGAGCAATACTGTGTCCTATAGCACTATGCTATATATTGGTTCAGATTGACTTGGAAGGAAGAGTGCCGCCTACTAAATTGTCAGCACAAGTCCCTATAGAACTATATTTTTTTCTTGGAGGTCTCGTATTTAAGTTTCAACCTTCTATCTAGCTGTGGTAGAAAACTTGGTGATCAATAGCCAAGGTCTCAGGAGAAGTTCTGTGTCTTTGCAAGGATTTCCTGTTGAGTTTCAAGAAGGCTACTAGTAATCTGAATCTGATATAGTATCACACATCAATATATTTGCACCCTAGAATAGGCCTCCCATAAAGTCATTTAGGTATCTAGTCAACCCCTTCCAGCATCAATCTTTATTGGTTTTGGACTTGAAGGAAAATCCTGTCTGAACTTCGAGAAAGTTGGGATCTGGATTCAGATACAAATATGATTCATGTCCATCTCTGGGTTGTATCATACTCATTTACTTTGTAAATTTTGTGTTAAATACCATCTGTGAAGAAATTGTTGTTCTGTCGATGCAGGGGATTAGTGCCCTCTGACACCTTGGAGGGGATTGTACAGACTTCTGTCCAGAAAAAGCATCCTGGTCAATTTTTTGAGTGTTTTCTTCCCTCTCATGATTTTTTTTTTTTTAATGTTTAGTGGGGTTTTGTATGTAGACCTTTGGTATTCTAACCTTACAGGAGTGGGGACTTCACATTATTGATTCAATGTCTGCAAACTGCAAGGAGTGGCCTGGAAGAAAATAGTGTAAAGAAATGATCCTGAATATTGTCCAGCCTCAGACCACCAGTGAAGCAGTCCCCAGAAAGGGTTGGGTCAGCCTCTTGGGGCTGGAGCAGTAGTGGTCAGGCCTTGTTGCAGGAACAGTGGAGGGACTAGAGCAGCTACTCGCCCCGGCAGTGCTTTGTTTCATTTCCCCACACCACCCCCCTCCTGTATTTTTAGTAAAAGTCAAAGACAGGTTGTGGGCTTCTGTGAAATTTTGTTTATTGCTCTTGACTTATCCCTGACACTTACTAAACATACCCATGACGGAATCTTAACTTATTAATAACTGATGAAAGAAATAGCAGTGGCTAACACTGCAGAGGGTGCTCTTAATACCATATTAAGAGTGATTCTTTAATTTACTCTTGCAATTCTGTTAATGACAAGGTTTAATCTGATAGTTGTAAAGTAGAAAAGACTTGATCTGGGTCTTTAGATAACAATACCTAGCTTTTATATAGCACTTTTCATCAGTTCATCTCAAAGGATTTAATGAAAGACATGTGTAGACACCAGGTACTTCTGGGGCCTTGGAACTTAATTGGGAGTTTTAGTTAGGAAGATCCTGGGAGACTACAACTCCCATGATGCCTTGGGGAAAAAGGGGAGATTGAGAGAGAGAGAGAGAGAGAGAGACACTTCCCCTTCCAGGAAGAGAGGAAAAAAAGCATGTGGGGGACTTCATTTTGGTACTGGGGTGGAGTGCTGCTGAGGCTGGAAGCTGCTGGCTGACTGCTGCCGGGGTCCTGAAGCTGCTGCTGACTGCTCCTGGGGTCCCAAAGCTGAGAGTCTGCTGGAGTTTTGATCGAGCAGGGAGCTTCGGAGGTTGGTGTCATTGCCCAAGCCAGGCAGTAAAGGTGGTGTGAGTGGCGTCCCCCCTCTCCCCCCCGTTGTTTGGGGCCGGGCTTATAAAGGAAGGGGCACAGCAGAGAGATTTTGACTGGGCCTGAGAAGAAGAGAGAGAGAGAGTCCGTTCAAGCAGGGCCAGGACTGCAGGCATTTGGTTGGGCCAGCTTGATACCTGGGCTGAACTGGTGCACTGAACCAACCGAGTGCTGTCTCCTTCTTCAGATCTTCAAGCGCGCCCACGCAAACAAGGGGTTAGGGCTCTGAACTCTATGGGAGTGTACACTCTGGAGGTGTGGTAAATAATGGCAGTGTAAATGCCAGCTAGACAAGTTTCATTTATTAATGTATACTATTTTTATCAATTGATTTATTCAACTGCCCCTGCGGATTTAAAATAATAGTGATGTTTAATTTCAGTCTGTTACACCATATTTCCTTAATTTGTTATGTAAAGGTGTGTTAACTCTAATTAAAGTATATTGGATGTTCAGTTTGCATAATTGTAATTGTTGAGTTAGACCTATGTCTCAGATTATTAGACTAGGTTTAGTCCTGGAGATTCCAAGGCCCGCTATTGAGCGTGTGCAGGGGTCAGCCAGGTGGAGGCACCGCCCATTTTAAATTCCTTTAGAAGTAAAGGGACTGCAGCAGAGGGGTGGATAGAGGATTCCCACCTATCCTACATCATCACTGGGATAATCAGGATCTCCTTTGTTGTTAGCAACCTTAGGCGCCCTTGTACACCAGTGGGTGTTGCCTGCTCCCAAGTAACCCAGAAAAAGAAGTGGGTTACACATGCACCATAATTCTCTTTTTTATAGATGGGGAAATTAGGGAACAGGGAGATGAAGTGACTTGCCCGAGGTCACCTAGCAGGCAGTGGCAGAACTGGGTGTAGAATGCACCTGCTGAGTCCTAGTCCAGTACTCCATGAGGATTTATATAAATGCTAAAGAAGGGTGCTAGTTCATAAGCTTCATGGATCCTTGACATAACTCAAAATACTACACATAATTCGCAAACATAACTAGTGTGAAAGAGTACAATATATTAGAGTAGGTAGCAAAATGTATGAGTTAAGTCTGACTGTGCAATCTTAACTTTGTTCCCTTTTACTTATACATGTGGCAGCGGTGGCTATCTCTTGATACGGGGGTGGTGTCTGCTGGGGGAATGTCATTGATGAAATTTAAGATGGCAAAGGAGTCCAATTCATGCTCTGCAGGTTTTTCTATATATGTGATAGGTGCTTGCTTGGAGAAAGCGCAACTGCTGGCTGGGATGCCATGCACTTTTCTTCCTCTTCTGCCATTTCTCAGCCTCTTGAGCAAGGTGATTCTCTTCAAAACGAGCCGAGGTTTGATGTATGATGTGTTGCCATTTCAGTCTGTTGCCATCCAGCTCTTCTCAATGTCTCCCTTCTTAACATATTAATTTATGGTGTCTTTGTTGCATTTCCTTTGTCCCCCGTGGGCCTTCTTAACACGACTAATTTGAGAAAAGAGGACTTGCCTTGCAAGATGAGTATCAGCCATCTGCACACAATGGTCAGCCCAGTGAAGTTGATGTTTCATAATCTTTCCTTCAACACTGGTGGTGATAGCTTCACAGAGAGCACTGGCATTGGTGCAACGGTATTCCCATCTAATACAGAGAATCTTCCTGAAGTACAGCTGTTGGTACCACTCCAGACACTTAAGATGGCTTTGGTATGTCACCCATGTCTTGCACTCATAAAGAAGAATGGGGATGTCTACTGCATTGTAGACCAGAATCTTAGTTTCCATCTGCAGATTTCTGTCAATAAAGACACAGTAGAGCAACTTTCCCAAGGATACACTGGCATAAAGGATCCTATATTCAACCTCCCCCATCAAAATCGGCTGTCTGGGGAGGTTGCTACCGAGGTAAGGGAAATGCTCAGTTCCCCAGGGGTTCATCGCCAATAACATTTTGTGGGAGAAGGGGGGCAGCTTGTCCTGGGTCAAGTTGATGGAACACTTCAGTCTTCCCAGTGCTGAAGGAGAGTCCTAGGTTATGATTGGTACCTGAGAGAAGATCAAGGGTGGATTGCATGTCAGCCTCTGTGCGAGAGGATAGCACAGTCATCTGCATGCTGAAGGTTGGTAATAACAGTCCTTGTGACCTTAGTTTTAGAATGAAGATGCTGCAGATTGAAGACCTGGCCAGCCATGTAATACTCGGTCCCAATTCCAGAAGAAAGACGGTCACAAATAAGGGTCAAGGTAGCAGCAAAATAGATGACGAAAAGGGTTTGCGCAATAGGTCAGCCCCGCTTTACACCAGTATGGATGGTGAATAGGTCCATCTCCAGCCCGTTACAGAGGACAGTGATGGTCATTCTACCATAAAGTAGCCTGGGAACATGAATGAACTTCAGTGGACAATGAAACCTAGACAGCACCTTCCATAATGCTTCACGATTTATGGAATCAAGGTCTTAGTTAGGTCAGTAAATTCAATAAACAATGGCCAGCGTTCTTTGTTACACTTCTCTTGGATCTTTCGTGCAACAAAATTCATGTTGGAGATGTCCAGAGACTGAAACCACACTGAGATTCTGGAAGGATGTTTTCGGCAAGAGGGAGGAGATTGTTTAAAAGGATGCAAGCAAGGATCTTCCAGGCAATGGAGAGGAGGGCAATACCTCAGTAATTCCCACACATTGACTTGTCCCCTTTCTTAAAAATAATCACAATATTGCTGTTCTTTAGGTTAGGTGGAATTTCCTCATTTATTCAAATTCTAACAAGAAGCTGATGAAGTTTTTGCGCAAGTGCTATTCCACCCGCTTCAGGGATGCTATCTAGACCTGGCACCTTGTAGTATTATAAATACATTATGATTTTTTTCATATCATATATTATCTTTTCCCACCAAACATAGAGTTTTGTTTAGAAAGAGACCAAACTCAATCTTCTTTGCTACCAGTGGTGGTATATAGGAACCAGACGGGATGTTAGCTAAGAAACCATGGCTTTTGTGGATCTTTGCATTACTGTTTTCTTTTTCCATGGACAATTGTCCATTGGTAATTTAGGACTGTGAAAAGGGAGCTGGGGTAAAGGAAAGGTATGTCCTCCCTAAACTTGTGGAAAAGAAATCTTTCTGGAGAGAGAAATAAGGATGATTCTTCCATCTCTTACATACAGTTATACACAGATGGACTAGGGGATTTTTGGAACATCTAAGTGTTCTGTTTCCTTGCCCCAGGTGGCAGATTATTTTAGGTTCCTGACTTTTGAAACAGTAGACTGTCTAATTTATAAACAGCAATCTCCTGTTTTTCTTTGCCATGGTGGCTTATAATGCCATTAGAAAAGGGAGAAAATTAAGGTCTCCTACAAGAAAAAATATATATAATGGATTTTTTTAACAGGCCAGGAATGCTTTATAATTTATCATCCTCAGCTCTTTTTACAAAGTGAGATTAGAATATGAGCTACTCTTTAGAGACAAAACTTTATAATTTCTTCCATTTAACTGTTTTGTTTTTATATGCAAATTATAAAAAAACAAATGGAGTGAATTGCACTTTTAAAAAATTGCCATCATTTTTTGACCTTTTCACCTGCAAAAACTCTCTGATTTTGTTAAAGAATGCAAAAAGTTTGATTTCCTCCCCCCCCACCCCCCCCCAAAAAAAAAAAAAAGGCATTGGAAAGTGGGAGGAGAATGTTTTCTTCACCAATTTTGCTAGTACAAATTCCTCAAGGAGCTCTACTTGGTCTCCAGTACCTTCAGCAATCTGGAAATATTTGGATCAGTAATGTGACTATTTATTTGAAATGAGTAGCCAAAAGAAAAAGCTTATTTAACCCATTTTATTTTGATTGGTGCACACACAAGCTGCCTTCCTACAAGTGCAATGAAAACATACTATTATATCCATAGTTCGTTTTTGTTTGTTTGTTTGTTTTTTCCTTGTAAGTTCCTGTCCCAGGCCTTGGGGCAAGGTGGAATCAATGTAGAAATATTGGTAAAAACATTTTCATGAGACTCAAGTTTTGAGAGCAAACTATGGTCCCCTATAACACAAATCTTTAGAAAAAGTACTTTGTGAGGTGACGCAATAGATATTCTTTGAGGATGTGGTAGTGCACCATCATCTATGTAGACGCATTTGACAGTGACTTTGGGAAGATTTTATATAAAATTGGTCCCCCCCCCAGGAAGATAAAAGGTTGCAAAACTAGCTATTACATGGGAAAACTAAATGGAGGAGAGAAATATTAACTATAAAATCTGGCACACCATCAAGGAGCTAAGTTTCTAAAAAGAAATCTATATTGTTAATAGTCTCTAGAATGTTCCTTACAATAACAAAATAACATTTTTAGAGCAATGAGGGCATTATGTCAATCATGTATGCTTAATGTGACAGCATAATCTCTTTTTATACTTTGTCTGGTTCATAAGTGTTCTTCTTTCATAAAAACAAAATCTGAATTCATACTGAAATGTGACTAGCTGAAACAAGCCAGAATGCTAATCAACTTTAAAGCACAAAAAAGCTTGCTGTATAATAATGTTAAGTGAGACTGTTTTACCCTAAAAAGCAAAGACACTTGTACAAAGGGTCTTCTAGCACGCCTGTGATACATTGTAACGTTGCTCCTTTTGGCCCAAGTAATTAGTCAATAATGGGGCTTTGCAGAATTGTTTCCATTAAAAGGATGTTACAAATCAGATATACCCTTTGGTGTGATCCCCTTTATTAACCAAAAAAACAAAGTACCCTCAGTCTTGTTCTTCTGAACCAAGCAGGAAAAAACTGCAGGCAGTTTCCTGCCTCATAATTTCCAAGTCTGCTTTTCTAGCAAGTTCTGTGGCCCAAGTTGCTCTTTCTCTGGTCTCCTTTCAAGGCTGTTCTTATGACTGCTTCTTTGACTCTCTGCTCTAGCACACACACAGATTGTAAAGCAATATCCTATTCCCTTGTGTTTGCAACCTGTCCCATGAAAACCTACCAGATGACACTGCTTAGCCCCGCTCAGCTGCCTGTTGTTTCCAACTAACACTAAATAAAGAGGTATTTAATTGTTCCTTCCAATTAGCCTGAAAGAAAGGTGCTTAGCACACCCATGGGATTTAACCAAATGTATGACTGCCTATCTATCAAAGATCCCTTTGCTGGCAATCTCTGACACTTTCCATCATTATAGTATATTGTCCTGTTTAGAAGAATGAACACATTTGTCACTCTACTGAAGGTGCTTTGCATGATGCAGTCTGAGGTACATCAGGGCCCAAAGCACACTAGAATTCATACTATCTGAAGCGGAGCTGCTGGGAAATCTCTAGCTAGACCTTAAAAGTTTGAGGGATTGGACACTGAAAACTAGCAGTGATGGTTGTGTTGGGGGGGCTGAGCGGGGGAGGAGTGGAAGATTACCTGGAGGAGCAGTTGATGGCAGTAATAAAAGGGGCATTGGGAGGAAAGATGTTGGTCAGGCACATGTGAGGTTGGAATAGCATCCACTGAAGTGCTTTTGCTTATAGCTAGACACCATGGTACAGGGATAGGTTAGAAGATTGAGACTAAGGAGACTTGGGTTCAGCTGTGGAGCGTATCATAGTTTGATTTCCCCTGAGTGGTCCAGCAAAGACATCCACATCTAGCCATTGCGTTTTTGGTTGGAGACCTGTGCCTTAGTCCAGACAGAAGGGAGCATTTCCAGGCTGCACAGTTTCCTGCCTTCACTGTTATTCCTAGCACAGATAGGTTGCCTGTGCCCAATGGCTTGCTTTCTCTTCAGAGATGATTAACTGGTGTAATTGTTACAGTTAGAAGTGCCACACAGTTCTTTCTACACAATCCTAATTTATTCTTATGGTAAAAAGCACTACAGACAAAATATTAAAATCAATAAAAGAACCTACATGCTTACTAATAAGCTTACCACAATTTACCCCAACCCTAACATTGAATCTGGCAGGAACAGTCCTTTAAACCTCAGCCCAAGGGGTCTCCTCCTGCTTTCAAGTTCAACACAGCTTCTGCTCAGAACAAGCTCCAGTCTTATGAGGACTCAGCAGGACCCGTCATTTGAACCTTACCCTAAGGATGGGGACCCTCTGTGGATGAGGAAGAAGGCCATGATGTAGCTTATAAACAGGCACCTTGTTCAAAAACCATTTTGTCTGTTGATCCCTGTAGAATCCAGTCTGAAATAGTATGTGAAGACCTTTCCAGGGTGGTAGTGTCTTTGGAGATGTTACAACCTGAGTGAATTTGCCTAATCATCCCCCTGCTGCTCTCCTATGTATCCCTTCCATGGAAATATGTACAATTCCACAATAACCCATACACAAACTGCATGTTTTAATATAATGGACCCGCAGGGTATTAACCTAATTCAATAAAGTTTAACTTAATTCAGTACAGTTCATTCAGGGTATTGCAGGGAATTGTGAGTCTGCCACAGAGCACTGTGCCCCTGATGTGCTACATAAATTGCTTCACCTCTGTATACCTCCATTTCCCATCTGTAAAATGGAGATAACAAATCCCTTGAAGGTTTTTGAGATAATTGGATGAAAGAGTTGGATAACTGTAAAGAATTACTATTCATAGAGGAGACAAGGTCAGTGTTGTCTCTAACTTAGGTTGGAGAATCTAGTAGAGCAGCATAAGTGGTGTGTGTGTGTTCTTCAATAACATAATACCAAACTTTTTATTCTAGGAGTATCATAATGAAATCCAGAATATTTAATAGCTGTGTTCATGTCCTGGGGAACACCACTTGTTTCATTATAATTCTAATTGCTTGGCTCTTTCTCTTTAGACAATTGCACTGGCAACAACTTAATTGTGTCTCCTGTAAGAGACTTCATCTCTCCCTCTTTCCCACCTGTTGAGATCCTTGGTCACATTTCCTCATAATTGAATTTGGAGGGGGTGGAGTCAAAACATTGGTGGGAGAACAGATACTCAAGGTGTGATGTAAGATTTCCTTTAAGCAATAATTTGAGCGTGGCTTAGATCGGAGGCTTTTTTTTTTTTTTTTTAAATGATGGATTGGGGTGAGTAATTGCTAATTGGGTGGGGGGGTTGTCCTAACTAGAGCTGAGTAAATGGTGGTGGTGTCAGTTCTTGTGACATTTTTTGAGTATCATGATACTTGTTTTGCTTACAACTTTGTTCCTGGAGTGATAAAATCAGATGAGAATCACAGCCTATTTGTCCCCCCCCCCCCCCCCCCCCTTTTTTTTTTTTTTTTTTTTTTTAAACAAAAGCTGTCTTCTGGATTTAAAATTTTCATGTTTGTTTAGTAAATTTTGGTAGGTCACAAGGTGCTATTTCAGTTCTTTGATGGGGGTGCCTATAACTCATATAATGAGAAGAAGAGTTTGAAAAAGGCATGCGAGGTTTTCAAGCTTTCAGGGAAAGGAAGCAGTTCAGACATGAGTAACAGATAAATAGGATTAGAAAACTTTAGAAAAACTTGAACATTGTCCTTTGTAGGCTATACAGGATAGGCCCAAGGCATGATTAATAGAAAGTTATTAAGCTGTTATAAGATTTATTGGTGGAGTACAGAGTTTAAATGTAACTTTCTCTAGTCATATTCACTTGATGTAATTATCTGCATGTGCATGTTTTTAGTTGGCATGAGCATTCTCAAAGCCTTTTCACTTCAGCAGCAACTCAAAGAAAATGTTTTGCTGTATTTGCTCAGCTCTAGTTTCTAATATCCATTTCTATTGATTTTTCATAAGAAATATAAGTGCCTTACCTATTAATATGACCATTAACTATTCTATCTACTTTATATGTGCAAACGCCCATATCCTCACAGGGAAAAAATGGGGTGGGGGTGGGAAGAGAACTCTTTATCTGCATAGTTATAGTCCTATTGATTCCTACTTTTATACTAAAAGATTTGCAGAACATGAAGATATTATCTTCAATTGTATATATTTCACTTTCATAAGAAGATGACATTGATGGCTGTGTGTCATTTTTCCAGCATGTTAGAATCACACTCATTGTATAGTATATGTATCAAGGCTTTCTTTAGTCAAATTTAGTGACAGCTGGAAATATCTTGTACTACTTAGATATATACTTCTTAGTATCTTGGGGTCATGAATAGGCCTGCCCATCTCTCTTTGAGTCTAATGGGACTTTTGAGTGAAGGATCAGGCTTTGGTGATATTGAAGGTGACCTGAAGAGAGAGAGACATTTTAAATAAAATGCTTTTTCCCTTCTTTTTTTGTCTTAGTGTAACCCTGTCTGCTCCCCCCCACTCCTATTGCAGTCAGATGGAAGGAGCTCAGTGTTCAGAGTTTGCCTGCTGCAGCTGGCAAAACAGCATGTGTCCTGTAGCACCATGTGCTCCACCTGGGTCCCTAGGCAGAGGCTCCCTTCTGCAGCCAGGGGGAATGCGAGATCAGTGCTCCCCTCCCTCTGACTCCAGCAAGGACCCCAGCACCTTGCTCTCTGCTGAATCCGGGGGAGGGGGCACTGATCTCCTCTCTCTCTGGCTCCAGCGGGGACCCCAGAACCCATGGACACAAGCGGAGTGCTTTGCCAGGCTCCCTGCTACCGCCAGGAGGAGCGGATTGCTGATCTTCCATTCCCTTGGGTGCAGCAAGGAACCTGCACTGGTCTTGTAGCCCATGGCAACACATTCCGCTGGGTCCTTAGGCAGTGGCTCCCTTCTACAGCTGGCAGGAGGGAAGCGGTGGGCGACTTTGAAAGACGGTGGGTTGGGAACCACTGCTCTAAAAATATGTCTACACTGCAATTAGACACCTGCAGCTGGTCCATACTGGCTGACTTGCGCTTGTGGGGCTCGGGCTAAGGGACTATTTAATTGTGGTGTAGACATTTGGGTTTGGGCTTGGTTTGCAGCCTCGCCTCTGGGACCTTTCCACCTCGCAAGCTCCTACAGCCCAGCTCCAGCACAAGCCTAAATGTCTACACGGCAGTTAAATAGCCCCTTTATTCTGATCACTGAGAGCCCCAGTCAGCTACCCTGAGCCAGCCATGGGGGTCTAATTGCAGCGTAGACTTACCATCTGAAGCCTTGGGACTGTGGAATTGCTTTCCATGGTTTGTTTTAAATCAGCTATGTCCTCTTCAGAGAATGTATTAAAATTGGTTTTGCTCCTTCAGGGAAGGCACTGTGATATAGTGCACTCAGCATAGGGCTGTAAATTCTGATCCCTCACACTAATTTCTATATGACCTAAGGCAATTCACTTAGGCCAAAATTTCACAGGTGTATATCTAAAGGAAGGCACTTAAAAATTGGCTGAGTTTCAGAGGTGTTGGACATTTGGAGCCCTCACTGACTTCACTGGATGTCACGAATGCACAAGAAATACAACATTTGGGCCCAGTGTCCCAATTTAGATTAAAAGGAAACTCTTCTAAACTGTGCACAGAGGCTTTGGCAGAGAGAACTGGATTGCAAAGAGTTATCCTTTATCATTCATTGTGTCATGGAGCAGATTGGTTGCCATTTAGCAAACATATTCAAGTGTGGATTGGATCCTCCCTCACAGAATTCCCACCCTTCATGACTCTTTCCCCTCCCGTTGCAAACCCTGTTGGGAGTTTTCCGTGGGTCCTCTTCCTGCTGGGAGCGTGGGCGGAAGTTAGGTTGACCAGAAGATGAGTGGGAAGTCAGGGTTGGGAATGTATACGTTGTTCTTCGTCTTGTTTAGTAGAGATGGCTCAACCCTTGGAACTATTAGCTTTTCCATAAGCCTTCCTCAGGAATCCTGCAGGTGGAAGCAATCAGTGGAAGACTCTGATAGTGTGACTATAGTAGGTATATTTTGGCTGATCAGTGGCACACAGCCTCCACCCAAGTGGACCTCATTTCCTGAGGGGTGTCCTTTGATCCTTAAGAATCACCAAGGTTTTGGGGCAAACCCTAAGGCATGTTCTTCAAGAGAATGGCTTAAGGCAAGGAATTCCACCCATACCCCAAGACAGAAGGATAGGGATGAACCGAGGAGAATTTTTTTTCTCCAAAGCATTCTCTCCTGAATTTTTTCCTAATTAGAAGATGATCCAGACCCTAGATTTTTTTTAACTGTACTCTTGATCTGAGATATTAACTTAAAATAAAAAGATGCATTTTTAAAATCAATAATTCAGCTATTTTCATACATTTCTGCCATTATATTCTAATTTAAATCCCTTAAATCCTATCTGACCTCTTTTCATTCAATAGCATGCAACATTTTGCAGTCTTGGTTGCAAAATATATCTGTGGTGTGAATTGGTAATAGGGCATTCAATCAACCTAAAAGAAACTCTCACTACACAGAATTTATTATAAGGATTAAAAACCCAGTAGTCCAATTTCATCTGTAACTTCCTGCTTCATCTCAGTTTTCAACTAGACCTACTGCAACAACAAAAATTCCCAGTTTATATATTGGCATATGTAGTGGGTATGGATAACTGGGACAGCCTTCAATTTTTGTTATATTTATAAAACTGTTTTTAAGAATTCAGGGAGGAGAGGTCAGTGCTGATTATAAGAAAAACAAAAAGCAGGATGAAAAAACTCAAATCCCCCTTCTTGATTTGTGAAAAGCCATTTGAGGTGCATTTATTTGATGCTAATCATACCCCCATAGAGTCACAGTTACTGTTATTAGAAGTACTTTATGGATTGCTTTTATATGCATGATGTGTTATGTAGATGCATTACCCACAAGAAAGTATTCTATAAAATCAAGTGATGTCAGAATGCAAAAATTTACTATAAAGTAACAGTCTCATATCTAGAGGTGGGATAATCTGTTACTATTTATATTCCAGTTAAAGAATACAAGAAAGCTTAACCATTGCAAACATTCAGTTTCAAACCAGGGCACCAAGTTACTTCAAGTGAGAAATCAGCCATGTAAAGATGTAGGAATCTTCACAGATAAAAACAGACTTAGGTATCAAGAGCCTTGAATTTTTATTAGGAGTTGGAAATTTACCATTGTGTGATGTGATTGTTTTCAGTTGGAATTCAAGATAAGAAGTTACACCAATATTGGGGGGAAAAGTCTTTTGCAATTTTAAAACAGTTAAACAGATGTCTTAGCTAGAAAACCCAGTAGTAGTTTTTTCCTATAATAATAATAATAATTAATAATAAAAGAAGGTAAAATGACAAAAGGATAAATGTATGCAATGTTGTTATAGTCATGTTAGTCCCAGGATATTAGCGAGAAAAGGTGGGTAAGGTAATAGTCAGTCCGATAAAAGACTTCATCCCCCTTCTCTCGCAAAGGATAACTGTCTGGTGACCAGTTGATATGCTGATGTTCAAATTATGCACAAATGAGGAGGCCAGCTCTTTCCACATCTGATTTTTATATTTGGGGAGATGATGTATGTGCTAGGAACATTGAAATCTTCCAAAAGTATATTAAGGATAGAGTAGACCAGCCATCTGAATTAAATATAGCACTAAGATAGAAATACTAACAATAGAAACTGGGTTAGAAAGAAAAAAAAAATTAAAGGCATAGCTATGCTAGCAAACTTGATACTCCATCTATATGTGGATTGCATGGGTCTTCTTAATCTTTTCTCTGGAATATTAAAGGTGGCCCCACATTTTCAGATTGCACAGAGTTGATGGGCCTTATCTGCTGAAGTCAGAATTTTCTTATGCTGAGATGTGGTTGAAAATTTACATCTAAATCAAGAAGCACCAGAGAGAGACCCTGTAGGGCTAGATTATGTCTTGAAGGCACAGTCCTGCTTTGGGTCTGATGTAGAGACACCTGAGGATGAATGCTGTTCAGAGCTTTAAGCATGCAAGGATAGGCAGCACATCTATCATACTACACCTTTTTTGTGGGGTGCAGTTTCTGCTCAGCTGGGTGGCCAGTCATCTTCTCTGGTTCCTGGATAGGGTAGAGCTGTGGTCCTGCCTTTGGCCATGCCTCCCAACCCCCCATCAGGTCCACCTGACTTCCAGAGAAGTGAGGAGAGAAGTCACTGAGCTCTGCTAAGAACAGGGCTGCAGTTCTGCCTGGTTTTTGAGTGGACTGCGCAAGGTGGTGGAAGAGGGGAGAGAAGGCTCCTTACATACTTTTCCCCACTGCACAGATAGCTCAGATTTCAAGCTGTTAATGAGATTTTTGAGATCTCTGTTAATTGAGCCAGCTTGCTGCATTCTGATGAGCCAGTACCATTTTCTGGAGGTATCCATCTTATGCTCATGACTTCAAGCTATAATTAAAAAAAAAAAAAAAAAATTAAAAAGCCCTACATCCTTCACGATTGTGAATAAAATGTGAAACAGATGTAGTGATTTCTCCCTGGGTCTGCACAAAGCCTGAAACATAGCTCTGATAGAGTTGTTCTATACCTTATCATATAGATGGCGTGTTTAATTTGAAATCTAAGAACAACATTGCCATCAATTACCCTGCCGATCCGAGTAGGTAAAAAGGAGATTCTCCCAAAATTTTGAAGCTCTGTAGAGCTGATGGTGTGTGGTATCTTCTCTAGTGATACTTTTCCAAGGAATGCCTACTTCAGATTTCAAGTTAGTTTCTCCAGTTATATCTCTGGAATCCTGTGTGATGGCAAGACCTTCTTTTTCTGTACATGAATATTGCTGATACATGGGTGACAGGGATTTACTAGAGTATATAAATATTAGACCTACTTGGAAAAATGGTGAAAATGTCTTCTGAAACTTTTTAAATTCAAGTACCTTTCACTTCATTCCTGTAGGCCAGGATCCATAGGATTTACATTAGTGATAACTTCATTTTGGCTGGGTTGGAATAGGATATTGTTGTACTACTTTTCAAATGGTCAGAGTAGTGTGAGGGTAGCTGTTTATCTTTCTAGATCTGTTGGCCATCTATCTCTGTGAAGCCATTTAGTTTAGAACTGGATCATTGTTGGAAAATAGGGAACTCCACGTACTCAACAATTGAGCATTCCTGGGGGCCTGAGAGCTTTGTTGGCATTCTGTGTATATCTTGTTAGGATCTGGAAAAAGATATAGCTGAAAAACTTGATTTAGGGATTTATGGAACTGACATTTAGCTCAACATAAGCTTCTGCACATGTAGCTTCTTGGATTCTTGCCTGAGTGATTTGTCAAGGGCTCTTGAGCTATTCTGAATACCAGGATATTGCTATAGAAGCTTTTAATTCCATGGGTGCCTTGTAGAATATTTCACATTGTGTTCTGCACATTTGATGCAGAAGTCAAGTTTTTTTTTTTTTGCTACTGAAGGTCTAGAATCTTGAGAATGTGGTGATACACCTCAACTCTGGAGCAAAATGAGGCCGATTATATGCAACACTGGGTCCCAGCTTGGAGAAAAATGTGCCTCCTTTGTAGTAATTAATACCATGATTGACTGTGTTAGATCTGTCACTATTGATATAGATGTTCTGAAATATTGTTGCTAGCAGATTATATAGACCTTAATTACATCTGGGGGCTTGTGGAGCAAATATACTAAAATTTAAATAATTTTTATCTAGAGTGATCTGTTAAATGTTACTGTTGTTATATACACACATTCTTAAAAGGAGGTGAGGCGATAGATGCAGCTTTTTGGCCCCTCCTGGGTGCTTGCTTAAGGAGTCTTCAAAAATAACTTCACATAATTTTTAAATCCCTACCTTTCAAGTAGCAATTAACATCTTCTTTCAATTATCTACTTAGGTATAATTTTAAAAAATCACTTGTGTGAAATCATTTATTCTTCTCCGTCACTTCTAATAAAGATAAATACTCACACACACACTTAATGTATTTATGTAATTTCATTATAGTAACCCTATATATCTTGTACAATAGTCTAGGTGTTGAGACTGTCAAACACATAGCTGAATACGAATCTCCTAATGGGAAAATGTGCTAGTGAAATAACATTTCTGAAACAGTTTTGAGACTCGTGTGGGGAGATGTCTCACTGTGAAAATGGGATGTCGTACAAGTTTCCTATGGGCATTTTCTTTTGGTGGTGGTGACACTGGCACCTGAAATGCCAGTTTACCTGGATAAGATCAGTGCAAACACTAATTTTGAGCAGAGGTTGTTCGGAGTATATTGTACTTAAATGTGTGTTTAATATATGCTTTATCCATGCTGGGGCTGGTCACAATGAACATGTTCACATATGTACTCTAAGGAGTTTGTTTTCATATCAGAACATGTGATGTGACCTGAAACCCCAGGTTCCAGGTTTCCTTTGGAGTGGTAGACAAATCAGGCATGATAGGTGGTTCTGTAGATTTTCCTTTGACTTACTTCCATGCAGTCCTTGTGCAAGATGAAACATTCTGCAGCTGCCTTCTCCTATTGAAAAGCCCTCCACAAAGTCTGCTTCTGCTGTGATGCCTGCAAGAAACCTGGCAACTGACAGTGACAAGGTTGATGAGCAGTTGGTGTTACCTTTAAAACAAATAAGTATAAAAATCTGTTTTTTAATGCAATATGTTCAGGTTAGGAACATTAAGGTTGCCTGCATGACCACATGTCAGGCTCTTTGTGCATATGCATTATGATACGGCCTTTATTACATAACATCCTATATTTTCTGTAGGATCCCTGTCTCATTCAGTAGATTGTTTCACTATTAATTTTCATTCTCAAACTTCAGTGTATGGTCTCAGGCCTTAATTAATGTATGCCATCCAAACCTTCCACTGAATATAAAATTATTAATTTTCTCACCAGTGTTAGGTTGCTTTCCATCTTATCTGAGTGCTTCATGCACACTAATTCATCTTCACAAAGAGCTTTTTTTATTAGAGATTATCCCCATTTTACAGGTGGGGAAACAAAAGCACAGAGACATTAGGCCTAAAGCATCCACTAATTATGTATACCCAATTTGAGATACCAAGGACCTGATTCTTGTTCCTGATTGCTTAGCATTTTATAGCACTTTATAGATTTGTACTACAGTTATGAGCACAAAGTACTTCAGGAAGTCTGGGAAACATACAGTGAGGAGCCACTTGTGAACATTTGATCTACCAGCATCACATGGGGACTCTGTGGTAGAGGGGAGGGATAGAATCCAATTCTCCAGGCCAGCATTCCGCTGTCTTAACTAATGAGCCCTGTTTTCTCTCCTGTAATTACCTGCCTCATTCACCATGCAACTTACAACTTCTGCAACAAATGAAGAAAAGGTCCTATAGGCCTCATTCACTACACAACCCTGATTAGTTCCTAGAGTATCATCCAGCCTGTCAGCGAATGAGGCATTAGTCCTGTTGGAAAAAACAGCATGTGGTTATGAAATAAAAGACCAAATCGTAAAAGGGGTGGATTAAAGTTGCACTAGCTTTAAGAAGGCCGTTCCAACTTTTTGAGTGCTTGACTTTGGAATTATAATGTTCTTTTAATGTAGCTGTTGGGTTTTTGTTTCAAGTTTGTTTGGATATACATAAAGTCATCTGGCATGAAAAGGGATCAGACTGAGACAAAGTGGTGGTAACACTACTCAAGATTCATCCACAATCCCATAGTAATTGGATGCTTTTACTGTTATGATCAGTAATTAAATGATTAACCATATTTTCAGAACAGTTATGCTTAAATTAAAAATCCATTGAGATTAATTTGAGGCAATTAATTCCTTTTTTAGGAGCATATGTTGATCCTTTTGTGGACAGCCCAGGAATAGGCATTGTATGTGATGGATTTAAAGAGAGGTTAAGGGAAGAATAATATTTCTATCCAACTCAGTGACCTGGCGGAAGAGGTCTGCAACAGCTGGGATCCCTCTGTACCCCAGATTTGTGGATCCAGCTAATGCAGAATATGCCTAGCACTAGAATGGAATGAAATTTGGAATTTCTATCGTGCTGGAAATTCCAAAATTTCAACACTGGTGTTTGTCCCAAATTGGAATGAAAATTTTATATATTGAACCTTTTATGTAACAGAAATGCTGAAAATTCTAAAAATTTCTATTGGGAAATGTCCAAGCAAAATATGTCAATTTTTGATTGAAACAAAATACTTCAGTGTTTCTGAAATTGACGTTTAATTTCAGTCCATTGACTGAAAGGCTGCCCGTTTTTTGTTTTTGTTTTTTTTAAACATTTCAACATTAAACTGTAATTCCTTATCTTGGCAGGGAAGAGGCACATCCTTATGGGAAGATGCACAACCAGAAGTTTCCTGGTGGAGGGGGCCTAAAGGGGCAAACTCTCCAGTAAGCCAGTTGTCCTGGAACACAGCTGGGCTTGATGCACACCTTGCAGAGGCCTAGTCAGCTGTAGGTAGGTTTGCAGGGCTGCACCCAGGGAAAGAAGTGCTGGAAGCGCCAAGCACAGACCCCTAGTGCCAGGCAGGGCATAGCACCATATGTGTGCAGGGGGGAGTACCATGCAAGCTCTGCAGCCCTCCAATGTCCCTGATCCCTGTGGAAAGCCCAAGCTTCGGGGCTGCAGCCCTTCCCCACACTGCTGCCCTGACTGGGGCAGAACCTTGGGAGGCCCCAACACTTCCCACTCCCAGCCTGCCGACCAGTAGTCCTGCAGGGGCTCCCCAGCTGAGCAGGGATGCTGACATCCCAGACGGTACTCCTGAGTGGGTGGTGGGTCCTTGGCCTTGGGGCCACCCATGCTGCTATCTTGGCTATGGCCAGGAGAGGAGGCATTGGCTGCTGGGTAGGTGATCAGATAGCAAGTATGAAAAATCAGGACGGGGGTGAGGGGTAAAGCGGTAATAAGCGTCTATATAAGAGACAGTCCCAAATATCAGGACTGTCCCTATAACATTGGGACATCTGGTCACCCTACTCTGCTCAGAGCTGCCCAAAGGGCTCCTCTTCCCCCTCTCCTACCCCACTATTGTGCCCTTGCTTACAGGAGTTGTACTTCAGGAGCCTGATGCCTCTAGTCCTCCCTATAGGTCAGGCTCTCTTGCTGGACTAAATCTTCCATAAAACACCAGAGGTATGTGACTACTATGATGCACCACACAGCTTGGTCAGAGAGGAGTCCTTGAGTTGCACTGCAGGACATGTACTCCTGCAGGGAGCTACACCCATAACAGAGAATGGGGGCAGGGGCTGGAGCTACAGTGTCCGTAAAACAATAGAGAGCGATTTTATATTAAAATAAGTTGAAACAAAAGCATTTTGGGATCATTTCAGCAAACAAATATATTTCACTTTGATTTTCCTAACAGAAAATAGAAATATTTTGGCAATTTTTGAAATTGCTTCTCCCCCCCCCCCCCCCCCCCCTCCCCAAAAAAAAAAAAAAAAAAATTATTGTGAGGGAAAATTCCTGACAACTCTCCATATGAAAACCACCACGTTTGTTTCTAATTCTTGGGGTGTGCACAATACTAGATCATACTTTCGTTAGGGGCTTTCTTTCCCGCTCCGGGTGGCTGGCATTTGGCCCACACAGTTGTTTCACTGTGTTTGCCGCAGGCCCTCCACTATAATTCTAAAAGATGGAACTATTTTTTTCCCCTAACTAAAGGCTAATTTTTGCAGAAACTGATACAGCCACAAAATAACTACTGATATAATATTCAGCAGTCAGGTCCAGTGGAAAGGAGACTAGAGTTGAACTTGGGAGACTTGGGTTCTGTTCCTGGCTCTATTGTTTGGTGTCTTTGTGCAAATCATTTAATCTTTTGGCTTCATCTTCTAAGGCTGCAGAAAAATGATCTAACACAATATTTGACTCCATGGCTTTGCAATTAAAAACTGCATTTTAATGCTTATTCACAAGGGAGCAGAGTTAAGGTTCCATGTACAGCGTTATCTCTGGAATTTCATGACTTTTGAGTTTGATAGTGCAGTCTTAAGTCTCTTAGAAGTGTCAAGGTACATATTAAATTGTGTTCTCTGGATGTGACAATATTCTTCAAAAGAAATATGTATTTTAATAAGGAGGGAAAAATAAAAGCCAGATCAGCAAGATATGATTTAGATGGGTGCTCATATCTTACCTACCAAGGACACATTAACCCACAAGAGAGAATCATTGTCATTTTTTTGCAGTGTAAATCAGTCAAAATTGAGGAAAATGTATAAGGTGAACCTTGAGATGTTTGGTATTTTATTTCTCATCTTTGAGTGAAATTTAGCACCATAGATATACGTTGGAGTTGGGCAGCCTGAACTCACTCCAATTTGTAGGCTGAGAATTGTACAGTTCTGTAGATCCTCTGTAGCTGCTATTACTGCTTTTAAAGTCACAAAGTGGCTGCAACTCCTGGGCATTCCCCCACATGAGAAATGTGGGTCACGGGAGACACACAATCATGGACTCAATGGCATCCCTGGCCCATCCATAATGCCTTTCCCTGCTTTGGGTTATTCATGGCTTGGACTCTTGGACTCCAGCTCTGACCTATGCCCATGTCTCTGGAATGAAACCACCCAATTCAGCATTATGGGAAGCCTCCAACCTTAATATACTTGGGTGAACTTCATTCTCTCTGATTAGGGTACACTAAGATATTTTATAGACCGTGAAATTATAGAAACCCCATCACAGTGTATTACATGGGATAAATCTAGTATGTAAATCCAAAGTGAGACAGATTGACAATTTCCTGCAATATCCTGAATGAATTTAATTCAATAAAGCTAAACCTTGTTTAATTACGATGAATACCTTTGGTGGCACATTGCATTAAAAATGCAATTGCATTTGTGGTTTTTGTGGTATTGTAAGTACCTTCTCTGCTAGGGATGGGGGGATGCTCATGTACTTTCTCTGTGAGCTACATTTTGGAGCCATTCCTCAGGAGAGGTACGCATGTACTATTTCAAATTTTTTATATTATATTTTCCAGGGACCAGCAGACAAGGAAAGGGGGTTTTGGATAAAGAGCTTCCTTTTAAATTTGCTCATGACTTGTTCCTAATCCATCAAACAGGCAGGATCCCTGGTCCCTGGAGGTCCCCAAACTGTAGGGTAGTGTTGGAAGGATTGGGCCTAGTGAGGCCCAATAAGACTGGGTGCTTCTTCTGAACTGAAACTCTGATGAACTTCTAAGCACAAGGAATCCCCTGGGATGGAAATTGGAAGGGTGCACCTGCCAGAATCTGTACTAGGGTTGGGGTGAATTCTGGTAAGTGTATAAGCATGTGTGTAGGTTCTTTGATTGTGTTTATTATGTTTTCTATGTACTGCTTTTTACCTTACAAATAAGTTTGTATGGAAAGAACTGTATGGTAACTTATAACTATAGCAATTACACCTGTTAACCATCTCTGAAGAGAAAGCAAGTAGGTATTCTTGGGCAATGTGGGAATAAAACAGTGAAGGCAGGGAACTATGCAAGCTGGAAATACACTGGTCAGAAGGCGGGGGAGATATTGCCAGAAAGGCAATAGTTGTGGAGCTGGAATCCTGAGAGTAAGTACCTTTGCTGGACCACTGAGGGGAAATATGGTATGGTTGCCCTGAACTGTCACCCTAAATATTGTTTAAATGTGTGTAGAGGGGAGGAACACAGCATATGTTGCACATAACATTTTTTGTTTTTAGACTGGTGTGTGTGACATGATCCATGAAGTTGGTCAAAGCAAATTGGAATAACGTCTTTTAGTGGGTTTCTGGGCACACTTAACACTGTATAGAGTAGAAAAATAAAGTTGGAGCTGAATCTTGAAGCACTGTGTTATAACAGAGGAACAAAGAGGACCCAGGGAATTATAGACCAGTCATCCTAACATCGATACCTGGAAAGATAATGAAACAAATTATTAAACAATCAATTTGTAAGCACCTAGAGGACAATAGGGTGAAAGGGAATAGCTAGCATGGATTTGTCAAGAATAAATTGTGCCAAACCAACCTGATTTCCTTTTTTGACAAGGTTACCGGCTTAGTGGATGGGAGTGAAATAGATGCAATTTATCTCGATTTTTAGCAAGGCTTTTGACATAGTCCCATATAGCATTCTCATAGGCAAGCTAGGGAAATATGGTCTAGATGACATTATTCTAAGGTGGGTGTACAACTGGTTGAAAGACTGTACTCCAAGAGAAGTTATTGGTGGTTCACAGTCAAACTGGGAGGGTGTTTCTAGTGGGGGTCTTGCAGGGAACGGTCCTGGGTCCACTAGTAGTCAATATTTTCATTAATGAGTGGGATAATGGATTGGAGAGTATGCCTATAGTTTAGCAGAAGACGCCAAGATGGGGGAAGAGGAGGTGGAGGGCATTGCAAGCATTTGGAGGACAGGATTAGCATTTGAAACAACCGTTGGAAAATTGGTCTGAAATCAAAAAGATGCAATTCAATAAAGACAAATGCAAAGTACTTGACTTAGGAAGGAAGAATCAAATGTAAAAGTACACAATGGAAAGTAACTGGCTAGGTGGTAGTACTGCTGAAAAGTATCCGGGGTTATAGATAACTGACTCATATTCAATTTGCAATGTGATACAGTTGCAAAAAAGGCTAATATCTAATCTGAGGTGTATTAAGAGGAGTGTTGTATGTAAAACAAAGGAGATAATTGTCCCACTCCTGGTAAGGCCTCAGTTGGCCTATTGTATCCTGTTTTATGTGGAGCACTTCAGGAAAGATGTGGACAATTTGGAGAGTGTTCAGGGGAGAGCAGCAAAAATGATAAAACTTTTTGAAAACTTGACCTGTGATGAAAGGAGTCGTGTGGGTTTTTGAGTTTTTTTTTTTTTAAACCTGGCTATATTTACTCTTCAGAAAAGATGATGTGGGCAGGGGAAGACTGTTAAGTCTTCAAACATGTTAATGGCTGTTATAAAGAGTACCATGATCAGTTGTACTCCATGTCCATTGAAGGTAGGACAAGTAGTAATGGGCTTAATCTGCAACAAACGAGGTTTAGATTAGATATTAGGAAAAATTTACTGACTATAGGGGTAGGTAAACTCTGGAATAGGCTTCCAAGGAAGCTGTGGAATCCCCATCATTGGAGGCTTTTTTAAAAATAGGTTGGACAAACACCTGTCAGGGATGGTCTAGGTTTACTTGCTCTTGCCTCAGTGCAAGGGGCTGGGCTCATTGATTTCTTGTGGTCCCTTTCAGCCCTACATTTCTATGATGTACTATACAGTTACTCTGAAAGAAAAGGCTTCAGATGAGTAAGAAACATGACTGTCATGAAGTAGAATTGGGTTATACACACAGGGTCAACATATGCAATCCTTACTCCTGTTGGTAGTCCCATTGCGGTCAATGGGGAATACTTGAACAATGAAATGGATATGGACTGCATAATTCAGATGTCAAAGCCAGAAGGGACCATTGTGATTGTCCAGTCTGACCTCCTGCATAGCACAGGCCAGAGAAATTCCCCCAAAATAAATATCTTTTAGAAAAAAAAATCCTATCTTGATTTTAAAATTATCCATGATGGAGAATCCTCTATGACCCTTAGTAAATTGTTCCAATGGCTAATTACCGTCATGTTTCAAAATGTATGCTGTATTTCCAGTCTGAAATTTGTCTAGCTTCAGCTGGATCATGTTATACACCTTTCTCTGCTAGACTGAAGAGGCTGCTATTAAATATTTGTTCCCAAATGTAGGTACTTATAAACTGTATCAAGTGATTCCTTAATCACCCTTTTTGCTTTTTTAAAAAAAAATGGATTGAGCTCTTTGAATCTCACTGTAAGGCATGTTTTTAATCATTTAGTCATTCTCGTGTTGCAAGATATGTACAGTGGAAAATAATCAGTGTGAAGTGGTGGATAAATAAGGAAAGCAACAAAGTCTCTACCTTTAACTTCAAGGGCTGACGTTGTGTGAGAAGACAACAGAAGGCTGAAAATTGAGCTGTTTGTCTGCTGAGATGGAAGTACTGACAGACAATGAGACATTTTAATAAGAAGGAGTAGAAACATGACGAGGGAACAGGTGAGCCAAGAGCAGAGAACGGTCCAAAGTGTCAAAAGTTATGGATTTGTTGAAAGTATGAGGAGTAATGGAATTTCTGACAATGGTAGCAGTGAATGCAGCAAGATTTGAGAGACTGGATGAAATGATAGAAAAAGGACCAAAGAAGGTGGCTGCCATAAAAGATTGGATGAGATGAGCAAGATCTGGGGGAATAAAAACAAGGGGGAAATGAAGCAGAATTTTAGAATAGGAGAGGAAAATTTAGTGGGAACAGACATTTGAGGTGGAATTATTATTGGGGAAAATGGCTTTTATATTGACAAAAGTGAATTCCTTTTATTTGGCAGCAGCAGGACAGCTAAAACCAGTGCTGAGGAGGGTTAATAGTCTTGTAAAGCATGCCAGCTCTTTAGAAAAGCAGAAGTGGAAACTGGACTTTGCAAATCCATCAAACTAAAATGTCATTGGTATACCTGAGAATTATTAGACACTGACATCCACTGCTTCCCATAATTTGTAGATAATTCCAGCTCTTAACATTTTATCCACTTAGATTTAAAGGAGAAAAAAGTTAGAGGATCAGAGGTTCAATTGGGCAATAGGATTTATATTACCAATGTCAGTGTGGCATTTGATTAAGCAAATCTTTCCAGGCGTTTTGTTTCAAATGCTGTATTCTCATTGCTAGAGTTTATTTCCTGTCTCTCTAGTTTTATTACAATTGTACATTCAACTTGCATTTTAATTGTCAGTAGTTTTTCAGAGTCCTCATTCTGTTCTGGATTGTTAAAACTGAAGAGGCTCATGTCTGTCTTAGACTTTTTATTTTCACAAGTGTGCCACTTTATGGTTGGAGGCTTGGTTTTTTGCATGTATGTGTATGTGTGTCTGTTTTTCCACTCATGATAACACCCTGTGGAATGCAATATCTCACTTACAAGGCACCACAGGGAAAAGGGTTATTGAATAACATTCTAGCTTAGGTTTGTTGACCTTACCTCCATTACAAAACCCTTTTTTTAAAACTCGGTTTTACTCTGACAGTCCTCGTATGGAACTGGGTGCAGCTATAATGAAATTACCTGACTGTATCAGAACACACACTAAGACTATCAATTGATTTTTAGCTTCAAGATTAACCAAGAGTTACTTTTTTCCTTTAAAAACTGAGACATTTTTGCATGAGTAAACACGTTAATGCCAGTGTGACGGCCGAAATCCACCTTAAGTAGCTCAATGCTGCCTGCCTAAACTTCCCCTCTAGTATCAAATGGAGAAATATTTCTCAATTTTCATTTTAAAAATAAAACTCTGCAATGTGAACTTTCAATATAGTTTCAACAAGTGGCTGTGTTTCAGTGATGGGTGAGCTTTGCATGTACAAATTTATATAATGTTTAGGTTTCGGCTTTCTGACTCAGACATTTTCTAATTGAATTGGAAATCTCATGAGAGGAGTCAATGTTAATGAGATGTTTAGACCATTTTTGAAGCTTCTGAAGAAGAGAGAAATCCATGGATACTTCTTGAAACAAGCTAAACTATGAAATGAGACTTTCAAAGCAGACTAGGGGATTTAGTCACACACCCCACATTAAAATTAATGGTGGATGTTACTAAATCTTAGTCAGCTGTGAAAATGTCAAACTGAGCCTTTTCAGGCTGATAATTGACAATAGTAACATATCTGCTTGGATATGAATAAAAATGTAGAACAATTATGTCTATCCATGGAGAAGTGCAATCTGGAATATATTATGAGCCCTGGAAAGTTATAACTCATTACATTTTTTTTTTATTCTTCCCTAAAAAACAAGATCTGTTGGTGGTGGTTGTTGAACCATTCTTGGTTTCAAAATTATAGCTCGCATGAAAACATGCTACTGGTTAAGTTAATTCTGTGCCTGCGTAAAGAATAACAAAACTGGCAGAGAGATTAAAATTTAAAATGTAAAAATACATAATGATATTCAGTGGGAAAATATTTTTATTTTGACAGTGTATATTTCACAGTATTCAAGCCCCTTGAAATACAGTTCATACCTTACACTGAGAGAAATCTGCTATTGTGTATGATTTCTCCTTGACCTCCACAGAAATCACAGTATCCAATACCACAGAATGTAATATATACAATTATTAAATACAACAAAAACAGCAAGAAGAACATAAACCCAACATTAAACCACAGCTTTAATATGCTGATAAACAGACAAAACTCAGAAATCTCTTAGTTGAAGGGGATTAGAGACACCTTAATTCTGACCCTGCATGCATTGTGGTTGGTGCATTCTGGCCTTAAAATATAGGATCATGTATTATTGTGTATAGTGTTTATTATTTCATGACTGCATTATGCTACTGGTGGATGGTGTTGGAAAGCTGTACGTTTTCATGAATTATTTTTTAAATCTATAATGGTCACTGAATTATAGTAAAATAACAATAATTGTCTGGTATATGAGATTGCTGCGTTTCATTTGCTCATTTACAGTGTAAGTCTCAAAATGGTCACTGAGTGTTAAACACCAGGTCATTTTAATCTGTTCCAAACTGTCGTACACAAAACAGTGGTACAAACACCAGCGGCTGCTGGTGCCCTATCTACACTAATGTTTTCGGCATTGCAACTGCTGGAGTACCTGCACCAGTGTTAGCAACGGTGGAAGTTTTTTTTAGAATGAAAAAGCCTAATGTGGAGGGGGGAGGAGAGGCCATCTTTTGAAACTCTAATTGGGTGTAGCAGCAAGAGACAATTGGTTTGTAACAATATTTTATTCCATTAACTGCTGCTACTAATGTTTTGTATATATTGTCAGTGAAACTGCATGTCAACAAATGATATTCTGCTGCTATTACAGAATGCTCTGATCTAGAAATGCACTTAAGTATGTGAGCAGTCCCACTGAAGTTAGTAGAATTACTCGTATGCTTAAATTAATCATACACTAAAGGACTTTGAGCCTGCATGCAAAAAGAAGTCTGTGTAAAATAGTTGAGATGAAGCTGACACATACACACAAACTCTTTTTGGGGTTTTTTTGGGTCAGATCAGGAGATGTTAATCTCGGGCAATGGCCTATAGTGGATTTATTTCTGAGTGAACATGTTTTTTATCTGATGGATGGCATTGTATGATGAATTATTACTAATTTATTATATTGTTTCACATAGAAAACAATTACTGAGTTAAATTCTGCACTAGTTAACTCCCACTGACTTCAGTCTGAGTTACGCATGTATAAATGACAAAAGAGTTTGGCCTATAGTATTTTAAAAGTACTGCATACTGAGCTTTCAAGAATAAATTTTCTTAATTTTATTTAGAGGCCAGTAGTTCAGCAATCTGTCTCCTAATCCATTCCATATAACTAAGTGATGATAATGTTAATATGTGAGTTGATGCTCCACAATGGCCTAAGCTACTCACACATAAATGCAAGGGCTAAACTGAGACCTTTATATTTGAAGCTATTACAGACCATTATTGAAGCAGAAACTCATGTTCTGTTAATGTTATCACTCTATTAAATATGAAAATGAACTGTGACTTTCTCAGACTGCTTTAAAAGCCTTATGTTAGAAATCTTTTCCGTTGTGGAGAAAACTCAAAGTGACACCTATATCTGGGTACATGCTGGAAACACTACAAATGCACAGAATAAAAGATTAATAGATTTTAAGGTCAGAAGGGACCATTAGGATCAACTAATCTGATCACTCAGGCTATATAATTTTACCTAGTGGAATTTTACCTGTGCGTTTAAGCTCTAGTTTAACCTTAGGTTACTGGGCTATCTTTCAGAAAGACATCTTGTCTTGATGTAAAAACTCCAAGTGATGGAGATTTTACAATGTTCTTTGGTGACCTGTGGCAGTGGGTAATTTAGCTTCCCTGTTAAATATTTTCATTTTATTCCCAGTTAAAGATTTGCTTTCTTCAGCTATAGACATTGGATCGTGTTATGCACTTGTTTTGCTAAGTTACAGCCCTCTAATACCAGGTATTATGTTATTTTGAATATTTGCTTTTAGGCAATGATCAATATGTAACAATTAGTTTACAAAAACTCAGTGATAAGAATAAAGCAATCTTGTGGTAACACGGTGCATTAAAATTGCAACAATTTTAAGTTATATACCAACTGATGCAAAATATCAGGTAATAATTAAGGTCACCAATGACATTTTAGATTTTTTACAGTCCTTTATTTTTAAGGACCCCAGACTGGCTGGTCTAATACCATCCTTATTAGATTCAGAGAAATAAATAAATGGTGACCAGACAGTAAAACATTGGTTATTTTTGCGATGTTTCAGCATTTTACACTTCTTTCTAACAAGATTACTTGCTTTGTTGGGGAAAACAACTGACTTTAGGTGCTAATGGATTTGCCAAGCTAGCTGTAATAAAATGGTGAACAACTGTCAGAAGAAACCAAATTAAATATTCTACTTTTTCAGTGGGGTATTCTTAACTTGTTGTAGTGCAGTGCGTAGACATGATGGCCTATTACTTTTTGTATTAGCATTAACGTCTCCTTAATTTTTTTTTTTTTTTGGCTGAGAAGGGAGTCAAGGGAGACAGTCACACCAATTTGTAATTACCCCTTCTCAAAATGCAAAGTACAAAACTACACATTGCCAAAAGGCTTTGGAAAGACACATTGTGGAGAATTAAGTAAGGAGTGTGAAGATGATTGGTAGAAATGGATGCTTTGGAAGTAGTTCTGCAAACTACCCCCTGTAACAGGGTTAGACAGGATTGCTACCAGAGAGTGCTGAGCCTGGGGTTGATATATTGGCCTTCTAGCAAGTTCCTTTTCCCCTGGTAGCTGAGCAGTGGTTGCTCCAGGTTAATTAACACACCTGGAGCCAATCAAGGCCCCACTTAGGACTTGTTAAAAGCCTCCCCTCCAGAGGAAGGGTGTAGCTGGAGTTGTGAGAGTGAGGTGAACTAACAGAGGGTGTGAGCAGGCAAGACACTGTCAAGAGCCAGGAGGGTTTAGGAGAAGGAGCAGAATGCTGGCAGAAGAGAAGCCTGTAGGTACAAAGACTGAGGGAAGGAAAAACCCTGCTCAAAAAGGGCAAAGGACCTTTCCCAGGTCTGGAGGCATAAGGGAAGAGAATCTGCCAGAAGGGAAAGATTGAACTAGACATTTGGTTTGGGCACCACCACGCCCAGTGGGGCTGTCAGGGTCAAGAGCCTTGCCTGGAAAGGAGGTCAGGAAGGACCCCTGTCTGAGCAGGGTAAGGACATTAAGTCAAGGGGCACGGGGAAGTAACCCAGGGAAGCTAACAGCTTTCCTAAAGCCACAGCGTGAGACTGCTACTTGTAGGGTCCCTGGGTTGGGGCCCAGAGTCGAGGGTGGGACCAGGCCTCCCCCCACCTTCTACCAGCCATTCACTGGGGGGGGCAAGAGCCCCAGCAAAGAGGCAAAGGCCTGTGAGAACCAGAGACAGGACCAGGAGCCAGCATAGAACCGCCATCTTAGAGAGGCTGTATTATCCTCCCGCACCACTAGAAGGTGGAAGAACACTAAAAGGTGAAGGAGAGCCCAGACCTACCACTAGAAGGAAGCGCTGGGCCCGCTGAGGTAGAGGAAGAGCTTTGCCACATCCCATTTCCCCCCACCAGTTCCTATTGGTGGTGGTGGTTGTGTGATAGGGTAATACAATTAAGCTCAGTTATGTTTCATGGTTTTTCATCTTTTGGTTTTCAGGTTTACTAGTGTAATAGTGAGAGCTGCAGCAGCTGCTTTAGTTAAGGTTGCTTATTTCCACCCAGAAGCCTTAATTTAGCCACTGGATGTATGTGTACACTGCAATGTAAACCCGGGCTCAGACTCCGGATTGAGCTGAAACCTCTCTTCAGTCTACGCAAATATCTCTTGGGGTTGGACATAGGGTCCTAGGACCTTGCAGGAGTAAGAGGGTTCAAGCCCAAATCAAGCTGAAACTCAAGGTGGGAGCTCTGTTGCTTTGCATTGTAGACACAGCTCACCCCAGACTTGGGTCCTGGGAACTGGCCAAAAGTTCCCGACAGTCCCATGGACAACTTACTTTGTCCTCTCTTTCCTAAGAATCATCAATTGACTCCAGAGAAAAGGAAACAATCATTCTTAGTGCACTGCAGTGCAGCAGCTCAATGAGTCGATACTTAACACTTCAATTTACTTCTGACTGTTGTGCTGCAAACACACCATCAGACATCCTTCTGTGTTTCCACTGAAGACTGGACAGAAGAAGTCTTCTGCAAAGTACGCTTCTTCATGGTCACTGGAGCACAGCCAGGTTTTGGTAAATCTGTGGCACTAGGCCAACAAAGAAGTGTACTTTAGTAAGAGTACCAGGAATGATAATGTATACCAGCAAAGAAATTGTTAGTATTGCAAATTTACCTGACCCGTGCAGGAAGCAGATTAAGCATCAGAAGGCTGAGTACAGGAAAACCATGGACTAGAATAGCACTTGGGGCAACTTGCTGACATCATGATCATTTTATGAGTGGTTTGACCAGGTGCTGGGCACTGCGCCGAGCCCAGAGTCCACAGTGGTGCATGATGATTTAGTCAGTTGGAATGGTCCCCTACTGGCCCTAGAATCCAACACCGAACTGATGGGAGCCCACAGCAGGCACTAAGTGAGGCCAGCAAAGTGACTCTGTTGCTGAAACCAATTCCAGAGGAGACTTAGCCTCAGGAGCCGCAGCAACAGCACATCATAGGGATATTTTTGGAAGACCTTTTTTCTGCCCCACCTGAGAAACTGACTTCCACAAGGCCTGCAGCAGATACAGAAGGGACAGAAGCCACACCAGAGCCTGATAAGTTTCTGGATCCATTTTAATGTTTGTTGATATTAAATGGGAAAGATTTCCTTTCTATAAACCAATGCAAAAATTCTAAGAAACCCGGATAGCAATGTGTTTCCACCAATGGTGGATTGTATGCCAGTATCTTGGCTCTTACCCCTCCCCTCCCAATGTTATTCGAAATAGTTATGGGGAAATACAAACAGTAAAAATGCCTTGAAAGGGAATTTTTACTGGAGAGATGCAGATTTTTGCTATGGCATTCCTGTTTCTTGGGGGGAAAAACAACAAAACCTTAAATTGGCATGCTTGTAAGTACGCTGCTCTGTAACCACTCAATGGTGTAATGAACTCCTGGAAATAGTGAACTGTTTGGTTTGAGGAGGAGGATATCTGTTCCATTTACAAATCTAGGCCATTTTAGTTATATGTAGTCATGAAACATAAATGACAAAATGATTTGTCCCAAATTTGACTGGGGTTTGAAATTTTATCCAGAAATGTGCTGTGGTGGAGAGGGAGAATAGCTGTGGTGTTCTGTGTTCCCAGGCAGCCATAACAGGGTAATTGTGAAAGATAACACAGCATCTTGTTGATTCCCTCTTGAATTCTTCTGACACAATCCTATGGGCTCAAAGCTGCAAACATTTCCTGAACCAGGAACTCCTGAAAGGTAGTCATGTTTCAGGGAAGGAGTTATTTTCAAGGGCCCTCTTGGTGGCTGACCAGACTGCTCCACTCATAGATGTGCTATTCAGTCCTATACATTTGAATGCTTTGGCTGTACACACTACTGGCTTCCCATCAGCAGCATGAAATAACATTTCCCTTTGCCAACCGGGCATCACAAGAATTACGTCCTCCAAAATGTAGAAGTCCTGAAATGAAAGAAAAAGCTTTTGCAACAGCCTCTAACTGCCTCCCCCTAAACCCAAGTAGTAGTTCTACAATTTTTAAGGGGGAGCAGCTTTGAATTTTTAACTGCCATTCTCTGCACCACCACTTTTGCTGTGAATAACCAGGCTGTGTCCAGGGAGCGCCTTTGATCTGAAGCATCCCTCTCACAATATATTGAAGTTCAGTTTGGAAAAGTAATATTTTATGTCCCTTAAAATTCTGAAAGGATCTTTTTTCTGTGTTCTTGCATTGAGCTATTTGAGACAATAACCCTCTTCCTTTTTTTTTCCCCTGTAAGTTTCTGTTGTAACTGGTGTTTTGATGTGATAATGGCAGCTGTCCTGCCTGGCAATGGATCAATGTACTTTTTAAATGCATGCTTGTAAGTAAATCTTCTTATTTTATCAAGAAATTTACTGCTATCCTCCAACTACATTACTGCTCAACATCCTGACCAAAATCAGACAAGGCAAAGCTACTGGTTCCCCTATCTAGTTTGCCTTTCATCTCATCCATCATTTAATCAACCACTGATAGCCAACCTTCTGATCCAAGGAAGGTTCTTCATCCCAAACTCACTGCACTGCAGTTGGCTCTCAGGAATAAAAATGGACCGCTCAGACGAAGTGCAGGAAATATTACTGAACAGCAGAAAGTCATCTACTAGAATAACTTATCTATAGAAGTGGAAGACATTGCACGACAGGTGAACACAGCAGGGCCTCTTCCCCTCTCAACTCTCCTCTGTCATGTATCTCGGACTATCTTTTTGCCTTAAAGAACTTGGACCAGTGTTCCATGAAAGTTGACTTAGCTGCTATTTGGGCCCCCCCCACCGATGGACAGATTTGCAGTATTTTCCCACATCCTACTCTTGATTTATTAAGGGCTTTCCCAGATATCTGAGAACACACCCCTCTGTGAGACCTGAACCTTGTCTTCTCAATAAACCTCTCTTTGAGCCATTAACCATATGTTCCCTACTACCTTTGTCTGTGAAACTTGCCTTTTTAGTGGCAGTCACTTCCAACTGAAGCCTTAATGGCTGAATCTCTCCTACCTGCCCCTCATACTGTCTTCTACACGGAAAAAGTATCTCTCAAACCACATCTTTGAGATATATATATCTTTTTAAAACTAAAGCAGGATAATCTATTTTTTTGTCAAAGTATAGTCAAGGCCCAGACTCTAGAGAGATGTTTTTCATACTGCAATAATAATTATAATAAATAAATAAAAAGACTTTGTGATCCATTCAAAAGCATCTGGTGGTCTGGATTTCTCCTGTGGGTCTGCCCATTGACTACTCCTGAACTGAAGTAACCTCAGATTTGCATATCAATCAGGACACTCAAAGGTATGGGTTTTTGTTTTTAAACTCTAAACCTCATCACTCCAGGGAGGATGCCTCACTTCATTCGTTAGACATTAGAGCTTTGGCTTTCTATCTAGAAAGAACCAAATCTATTAGGGTTTCTTCCAGATGGTACATTTGTTTCTTTTGCAAAAAGAGTTGAAGGGGCCCCTATCTCAATCCAAGGATTCTCCAAAGGAGTCTCTGGCTACATTCTATCTTATGAGGTTGCTAATTCCAAGTCCCCTTGCAGCCAATTCTACCAGATCACAACCTACACCCAGAGTGCTATTGAAGAATGTTCTAATTGCATAAATCGGTACAGCTGCCGCGTGGGCTTTGGTTTACACCTTTTGCGGGCACTATGTTCTGGTTCATGCCTCCAAAGCAGATGTTGCTTTTAAAACTGTTGTTTTTCATCAGTCTTCGACTGAGCTCCAAAGTACTTACCTCCTGTAGGAAGTAGTGCTTGTGAATCACCTGAAGTGGAGTACCCATAGGGATGTTACCTGAAGGAGCAGTTACTTATCTTGTACATTAACTGGAGCTCTTCATGATATCTGTTGCTATAGGTGCTCCAGTACTCACCCTCCTTCTCCTCTGTTTCAGAATCTTGTCTTGCCAGACTTTAGAGAAGGAACTAAGGACTGTTAATTCAAAACTGCCTTATATATGTTCAGTTTGGGACATGAGGATAGCTAGGGTGCATGTGCAGAGTGAATGGGCACTGCCACCAAAAGTATCCAATTAAAAGCACCTGCATGCATGCATGCCTGAAGTTGAGCGAGCATCCTTAGGGAAAAATATCTCAAAGAACTCCAGTTAGTGTACAAGGTAACCTTCCCTTCCATTCACTTCATCCTTTTCTGATACTCTAAGATCACAAGTCTCAAAAAATGACTTTCTGTGATTTGATAGAAGCATTTTACAAATCAAAAATAAATATGTCTCACGGCATAACTCCTACTAGCTAACTTTTTTCTTTTAATTTTCTTTAACTTTCTCCCCTTTTTTTATTGGTCAGTTTTTCTCTCCTGTATATTTCTATAGTATTTTTTTTCTCTTGTACTACTTCTATGCCTATCATGTCCACTAAGGTAATCATTGTTACTAAGTGAGCATTATATTTTAAGATCATGTTTTTTAAAAAGAGCTTTTTATATTATCCTTGTAAATCTGCAGGTACGAACGGGCCACTTCCTAGAAAACTGAACTGAACATCTGACTGGCAAGGCCACACATGTGTTGAGCAGCTTGCTGGACTGGACCTATACTTTTTTGCTGGCCATTTTTATTCTGCATACCTTTCAAATATTCACAGATTTAATCTAGGACAAAATTTCACCATTTCCACAAAGCAAAAATGCCAATATTGTACCTTTTTATGAACAAATTTACATTTTTACCCAGAATTTTTCACATGAGGATGTTAGCCATTTGACAAATATTTCTCCATTTTATTTTTCAGTATAAAAGCTTCTTGTGGTTACATGATCATTGTCTGACAGTGAAAACTGCCTTACATTTTCACCAGGGATGAGGAAAATAACCATACTTCTAAATAAGGCAGCAAAAGCAGGGCAATACCCTACCTCTTCTGCCTCCACCTTAATTTCCTAAGTGCTGAAGTCAAGTTAGGTTGGCAATAGAACTGTGCACGTAAAGATATCCAAAAATATTTTTTACAGTATTCAGAACTGAAAACTTGGTGGTAACCAGCTTTGGCTCTTCTCTATCAGAAATGTCTACCATCCATCATTCGGAACCTGTCTTGTTAGTGGCTTTGTTACACACTGTAAAAGGCAAATCCAATGTCACTGAAAGGTTTGTTTGGAAGTAAACATATTTTTTCAGGTTCTACTGTAGATATAATATATAAAATTCAACAAACCTCTAAAAGTTCTCAGTTGCCCATTTTCACAAACTCAGCAAAATTCTATCAAACAACTTGTAGATTTCGACAGATACATTATATGAAATGTAATTTTCTGGTATATAGAAAATTTTCTTTCCTCAACATTTGTAGATGACTCAACACATCACTGAAAATAAAACTGGTGCAGTGACCCTGTATTTTTTTTTATCATCTTACTGTGCTATGTTTAAGCAATCTTTCAATACAACCATGTGTAAGGCGGGGGGAAGGGGGGGAGACCCTCCAATTCCTTGAAAATGTGCATTTGCTCTGGGAGATGAAATTGGTTTGTTAGAATATTGAATAGCAGTTTCAGCTGAGCTGGACAGATCACCGAGATATAAAATACAAGGTACATTATTCTTGAAAATTATGTAGTAGCCTTTGTGTAAGAAGGCACAAGCATTGTTGATCTTTTAAATTGTTCTTTTCATAAACTCAAAGTATATGCTTATTTAATGTGTTACAATGGTTATCCAATATAATTAGAAACTGCAAATAATTATTCATTTGTGTGTGGCACCTGGGGAATCGCAATTCATTTGAAAAACATTAACTCTCTCAACATTGCTGAGGTATGTTCAGTATTCACATTTTACCGTCAGGTAAATTGAGTTACAAACAGGTTAACTGATTTGTCTGAAAGCATGTAAGAGAGAGAGTTTAGTACTCCTGGCATCTATTCAGCTGTTCTAATCACTTGACCATACTACTTTATTGTACACTTGCTTAATATGAATATCCAGCTCCAATGACAGTTAGCCAATAGACAGGCAGAATGTGATTTTTAAAAAAATTAATGGAATATCAATGTTTATTTTTAAGCGTGTTTTTCATTTTTCAATTAAAATTATCAGTTTTGGTAATCTATGATGATTGGACAATAATTTAATGAGTAGATACTGAGATTCAAAAAGGTAAAGCTTTAGAACTGTTAAAACATACTGTCAACATCATATATGAAAATACACAAAGTAAATATCCTTAAATCAAATGCTATCGAAGTTCTCAGGCAGCACTTTTCTTATTTTTCCTATTTGTAAATATTATTATTGATAAATGTTTTTCATCGGTTTGTGTGTATCAAGAAATCAACATTTACAGATAAAAACCTAATCCTTCCAAGCCTACCTATAGATTAAGTTCTAAATTTTCAAATACACCTGTGTACTTCTGCATGTGCTCAGTCTGTATGAATTCATTAGCCAGTCTGTGTGCAAGTCAGGATTGTGTGCACTTTGATTTGTGTGTGTCTATCAGGTGCAAGATGCATACACCTTTTGGTATACTCACTTCTAAAAATCTAGGCTTAAAACTTCGTAACTCCAGATGCTCAAAGACCAAAACTGATAAGTGACCATACATTTCTGATAGTCAGGAATCTTCCTTTTTTCAATATTTTGTCCCAGTTTTTGTACACCCCAACCGCAATGAGGAGTCACCTGACCCAGTGAAAGCGACAGCAGGCTGAACATTACACTGAAGGCCACTATTTAGGCCTGTGACCAGTTGTTATATTTATTTGTATTACTATAGTGCATAGGAGCTGTAGACGTGGACTAGGATCCCATTGTGATAGGTGCTGCACAAACAGGAAAAGAAAACCTGTCCCTGTTCCAAAGAGTTTACAGTCTAAGGAAACAACAAATAGAAAAAGACTGGATGAGAAAATACAAGCAAACAATGAGACAATATTGGGTGGCATGATAGATAGTGGTCTTAGCACCAAGCTAAGGGAAAATGTCATGGGGTTTTTGGGTTCTTTTCTTGAAGAAATCAGTGAGATCTTGTGCAGAGAGAGAATTGGAGTCAGAAGGAGAGGAGGTTTTGAGGAGTGAGTCAGAGATAGCGAAAAGGCAGCTGGGATTGAGTATGTAGGATTCAGTTAAGTTGAAGAAGTAAAATTGTGCAGCTAGAAAGGTGGCAGAGCAGAAAGAGGAGAGAGTGAATTTGGAGTGGAGGATGTCAGCCTGGTCACAGGATCTGGAACAGAGGCGATGGCAGTGCAATGACAGGAATGGAGGAAGTAGATGGTGGAGGTTAGCCAGGACTGGGCATTGATAGGCCATACCTTGCAATGAGAGACATGGGGTACAGAAGGACAAAAGAGTCAAGGCTAAGGCTGGAGAAGAGTGAAGCATGGAGAAAATCTGTTACCATTCTGCCTTCTTATCACTCCTGCCCTATCAATCTTCCCTAGAGAGCAACTCAACAACTCTTGTACAGGAGTCGATTTCCCATGATTCAGAGAGTTATTGTCTCCAGCACGTAGCAAGACTTACAGGCCCTTAGCAATACCATTGTCATGTGCAAGGGGCTACTGATCCATCCTGGGTTGATGCCTGTGCCATTTTTATCTTCACTGTACCAAACTGGGGCAAGACATGGAGAAAGGGTACTGGAGCCTGTTTCTGGGAAGAGAATGTGTGGCAGAGAATGGAGGAGGGAGGGATGGGAGGAGTAGGAAGCAAGAGAGAATTGAGTTCAAGGAGGGAAGAGGAAGGACAAGGTAGATGGAGAGATAAGATGGACTAGACAGAGAAGAACAACTACTGCTGCTGCCCCTGTTTTTCACTTTGCATATCTCATTACCCAAAATGTAGTTGGTATCTGACTCCTATTATGTTGTATGATTGGTTTTAAAAAAAATAACCAGTGCATCGTAGTAAAAAGTTATTGGAGACTGGATACTGCTATTTTTTTGGGGGGGGAAGTATCAGTGCAATACAGCTATTTCTCTTTCGTACTAAAGGAAGAAAAGAGTGCTCTATTAATAAACACATGAACAACTTTCACTGGTATTGCTACAGTTTCAAAATATGTTGACATCTTGTACGTTCCTCGACATTTTAGAATGACATGCTTCCCAAATGAATTTGAATACCCCAGAGTCCATTCATGGTGGAAAAAAGCTGAACACTGTCAGCAATCTTTTCAGACAGCTTCATATGTAGGAACCAATGACCTGTCCAAATGATTATGAACAGCTATGCAGGATATGTGAGGAAACTATCTGCCAATTTTAAAAAAAAAAAGTCAAAGTGCAATTCAAACTCCCTGCTGCTAGTAAATATTAAAAATCCAGATTACCAAATCAACTGTATCTGGGTTGTACTGTTACTTTATTTGTTTATACATATTGGCCTCAGCTTGCAAAGATAGTAGCGTTTTGTTTTTGAAACGACCTTTTGCCTATTGAAGTGTCATAGATAGATAGGTGAGTAAGCAGCATTACTTTGAGAAGAGAAAATAGGATGAAAAGAGGTACTTTCTCTTCTAGAGGAAATATTAAAAAGCAATGGCAAAAGGACTTGGGCTAAATCTTGATCCTGCTTAAATGAATGGGAGCTTGCCCTTGATTTCAATCCATCCAAGTTTTGTTTTTATAACCTTTTCTAAAGCAAAATGTCTCCTGTTTGTGCTGTAAAGTGTCAGTGTTTCATGGCAAGAAAACAGTACTGCTATTAACATGTTAAGAAATAATATTTAAATGAAACATCCATAAAATTTAAAACAAAATTTTTAAATTCTGAAACAAAATTAAAAATTGCAAAATGAAACTTGGATATCTGAACCAAATTTCTTAAATGAAATTTTTCAAAAATCAAAATCTTTTTGGAATATACAGTTTGTGGAGAAAATTAGGAAATATTTGTTCTTGTTCCAAATCAGAAAAAAAAAGAAATTTCAAAATTTCCCTTGAATTAGAAATTCTGAGTTTTGGCCGGTTCTTTTAATGGGTCCTGTTGTCTTAATTTTGATTGACTAAATGGCCCAAGAGAGTCAAAAGTGTACAACATTAACGGTTTTAAACATGATTCAGGGTTTTGGACCATAGATAACTCAGCCTGCTTAATCCCATGGCAAAAACCCAAATAAAAATTCTTTTAACCTTCTAAAGATATGGGGGGAGAAGAAGAAGAAAAAGCAGTGAAAGCCTTTGAAATGTAAAGTGTTTTAAGTAAGGCTTTCATTTAAACTATATCACTTATTCACTTTCCCTTAGCTGTAGAAAGGACCCGAGGACCACTGCCCTCCACCCATGCATGTAACAGCCTCTTACAGATATTAAAGGTGGTAATAACTGCCCTTTATGGGGCAAAAAGAGAAAAAAGTTAGTTAATATGACTGGATCTGTTTCCTGGATCTCGTTTCCTAGAAGACAAGACAAATGCTTACAAAAAGGGAGAGAAAAGATTGAAAGAGAGAGAAAATACAGCTTCTGTCTCTAGCGCTGACTTTTACTTGCAAGCTCACTGCTGAGGAAACAAAGGCAAAGCAAGTGATCTTCTCTACTGCTCCAAGGACTCACTAACTTGTACCAGCATTGGGCTATTAAGGGTATTGCTTTTTGCTGCCCTTACAGTTACAGGTTTACAGCAGTGTGGCAAAATATACAGTCTTAGGAAGTTATGCTAGACTTCTATTAAACAGAAGGCAAAAGGGAAGGGGGGTGGGAGGAGAGAAGAGGAAGGAAAAGGACACATTGGAGGTGGTGGTGAAAGCAAAAACAAAAGTTGCACATCCCAGGTGGTTTAGCCAAAACCAGTGAAGGTAGTGGTGCCATCTGGGTCTCTTTCAATGA
This sequence comes from Emydura macquarii macquarii, assembly GCF_026122565.2. NCBI lineage: Eukaryota > Metazoa > Chordata > Testudines > Chelidae > Emydura > Emydura macquarii. Next base: position 506,070 of record NW_027130457.1, read on the forward strand.
CCTGATGTGATAAGGACATATTTCAGGATCAAGGTGACAAAAATGTCATGGGGGATCTTAGGTTTCCTGGAGACCGTGGGGGTGGCAGCCAGGATGATGAAGTTCACTCCTTCTGGTCCACCGTCATTTCCCAGTCAGCAGTTTGTCAGACACCTTAAGTCTCCCAGCTATACCCTTCTCCTTTAAGAACCCAGAAGGAAGGTGATGAGTGGAACAGCCTATTCTCTCATGTTGTTGTTAACCAAAATAAGGCCTAATTTCCAACCCCATGAATATTGGATTATTAATTTCCGGTCCCATGTTTCTCTTGTTTACCAGGCATGCTCTTAACACCATCCTTAAGTTATATCAGTAGGCTTCTTTTGTTTGGATTAATTCCGTCTTTCTGCAGTCCTTTTGCACCTTTCCCCACCAACATTTATTGTTTTATAGCTTATTGGAACACTTTATGAGCTTTCATTCACTTTTCACAGTTCAACTGACAATTAGTACAACAGTCCATATGGCACAATTCCCCTTTCTTCTCCCCTTTTGAAGGAGGTTAAAAGGCTGTTAATTCCACCCCTCCTCAGCTCTGACGTCCCCTGGAGGTGGGGTCTTCTCCCAAACTCTGCTTTAGAGTCTTCAGAAGCCATTCTGTGTTCCCCTTGACATTCTTGCTTTCAAACATGCCATTTTTGTTTTTAGAACATGCCAAGGGCTAATCTTTTGCTCTTCTCTCATTGAGCTCTATCAGAAAAGCTTACGTTTTATTATTTGTTAGGCTCATTGTTAGATATTGTTTGAGACAATGACTGTGCTAGATATGGCAATTTCATGCAATATCTTTAAAAAAATCTTATTGAATAAAGTTGAAATGTCTATGGAGTCCATTGTATTTAAATGCAAAAGTTATGTATTATTGAGTCCTTGGAATTTTCATGAACTTCCAAGGACTATATTGAACAATGGGCCAAACAAGAATGGACTTCTGGGACCAACAGTGTCAAGTGATTTGTCTGGGGAATCTCTAGGGAAAGGTGAATGCAAATTCCCATCTCTGGTTATGCAAAAACCTAAAGTTTTGAAACTACACCCCGATGACAGAACCACTGTCTACTGATGACTCTGTTCCTGGAACCTGAAGATCAAAGGCCTAAGCTGTATAAAGGAAAAGCTAACCCATTTGTGGGTGTGCTAGTTCTGAACTAAGGCTGTTACAAACTTGGAAACACAGAAAAAACATTGGTGGGATTTGAAGAAATGATTCCTACCAGAGTCCCTGCCGGAGTTGGGGATATGGGGGAAGAAGGGTGTTCTCTGGTAAGCTTATTAGCATGTGTGAAGATTCCTCTATTAGTTTTTAGTCAGAAGGAAGAGAGACGTGTGTTTCTACCTGAGAGGTGATGGCTGAGAGCTGAGTGCCTAAAAGGTGAGTTTCCTTGCTGGACCATGGTGGGGGAATATAGGTGCAATGACCCTGAATTGTGACATTCACCACTTTAAGAGCATATTACATATATACTATCGTGGGCTGAGGGAAGATAGTTAGTCATGTCTGAAGCCAGGATGTGTAAAATCTCTTGGTAAAAACGCTGTATCTCTTTTTGGAATGAGTGTTCCCTGGACGTATTGCACTAAATTAAGAAGCAATTAGAGGTGCCACCTCCATGCTTCATCTCAGTTGTTCTAGTGCTCTCTTCACTAAGATAGAGTAGATTGAGAAATGTTCAAGATCACTTGACTTGCAAACAATTCTTGAGCAGAGTTGTGCACCTGTCGAGAAGCTATTATTACATAGTAGAGTAGCCCCTTTTCCCAAGATATTCATTCTAACTGCTACATTTTAATCCCAGTGCTGAGAATTCAGTATCTAGGGAAGCAATAAGGAAACCATAGTCAACTTCTCTCTGGATGACCTGCTGACACTGAAAGCTCGCCAGATACCAGAGGCTTTAAAACTAATGAGAGTTTTGGGCAATGCATAGTATGCCATCAGTAGGGACAAATTACAAACACTGGCTCTTGATAACATTTGATTGTAAGAACTGACTTGAAAAAAATGAGTTATGGGTGACTGAAGTCCTGTCAAATATGTGAGGATGGTACTGATCTAGACTGAAGCGGGCATTCCTAAAGCAGGGGAGGTAGCCCTTCTGAAGCTACTGTTAATAATTTAAGTAGGGGATACTTCTATTTTCTGTTTTGGAGGAAAATAGATGAAAATACAAATGCTTCATGGTATTTGTTTACATTATGCTGATGCCAATAATACAAAACCTTAAGTGTGATTTCATATTCTTATCATCCACCATTGATAAAACAGTTCTTGCTGAGGTCAGAGTTAAGGTTTTGCTTTACAGCATGAATTAATTGTATGTTGGGTATGCTTCCATGTATGTTCTTGAGGAAGAAGTGAAGTTTCTGTTGTGTCCTTGTCAGCATTCTGTGTGATATTTGAGCAACACTGAACATTGAAGACTTCCCCCTAACTTGGCATTTCCTTGATTTTTAGATTTAATGAGGTTCTAATTAGCCACGTTAGGTAATCTTAATATGGAGTTGCTACCAGCATATGTACTATTACTGTTTCTCTCTTTTAATATGCATGCTCTGAACAAGTTTGTGCAGTAATTGTTATATGTTCAATAAGCCTAATTACTTCAGCAGTTTATTTCACATGAGCATATAGTGGAAATGAAAATGATCAGATGTCATTAATTAATTCCTCTCTGCACTTTCATGCTCTCTGAAAATAAGATCTTGAAACAAGATGGCCTCTTTTATACCATGACAGTTTGAGTGCTTCTGGGATGATGCTACCAAATTTCCAATGGCTAAGTGCTGGAGGACAAATTTCTAGCCTACATATCCTCTCTGGTTGATCTAGGGTTTGTAGTCCTCACCGATTTGGCTCACACTCCCAGTTGGGCCTACAGGGAGGCCTAGATTGAGACTGACTGGCAGAGAGGAACATAGGCAGGCTGCAGAAGGGGTCATGATTCAGCCCCAGCTGAATGATTCAGCTGATTGAACCCCAGAAGTAAAAACATACATATATGGTGCATGCCCCAGTGGGTGGGGGTCTCGGAAGACATTGAGGGCTGTGATTTCTGGACTCGTATCAGTGCTGATTGGTCAAGGGGACAGGAGGCACTACTGCCAGAGGGATTATCTGTGCCCCCCAATGCCTTCTCAGGGGTGCCTATCATGTCCTTAAAACTGTTTGGTCAAGGGATGACACTAAGAGGGGTGAGAACAGAATTTGGTAGCTGGCGTGAAAAATGTTGACAGCTTGTGTATTCCTAAACTACTGACCAACTCAGGGATGAGGACCTCTGTGTAAAGATGGATCTTTGGTAGCATAGAGCTGTGCTAGAGGTCTCTTCTGCTACACTCCCTACTGCCAAGGTAGTAATGGGAAGGGGGCCTAGCTGGGATACCTCTAGACCAGGGGTGTCAAACTCAATGCTGGTGATGACCAAATTCACATAAACTTGAATTCGCTGGGGCCATGCAATGCTCGCCGCCGAAGAATTCGGGCCACTTCTGTCTTTTCGGCGGCGGGATTTTGCGGTCGGTCCTGGCTGCGTTGCCATTTTAAGGAATTTCTAGCAGCGATGCCCACCGCCGAAAAATTCAGGGAGTCTCACGCTTTTCTTTTCGGCGGCAGGCTTCTGGGGAGGAAGGTATTGCTGCTTTAAGAATCTCTTCAAGTGGCAACACCATCCGCTGAGAAATCTCTTAAAAAGGCAATGCGGCCTGGGCTCACCGCGAAATATACTGCAACTTTCAATGGCAGCACGCGGCCCACGGGCCATATGTTTGACACCCCTGCTCTAGACTGTGTCAGTTATTGACTGTTCTGGGTCCTGTGTGGTTATTACAGCCTAGCAAAAGTTGGAACAGCCCCTAAAGATGCTTTAATGCAGTGTGATGGGGGGATGGACGTGCACAGAGAGGAATTAAGATAAGGGTACAGCAAAAAAAAAAAAAAAAAAAAGCATCTTTGTTTGGCAACCCCTGATTTGCATTTTCTGGAGATTGGCGATAAATGTAGATCTAGTTTAGAATATCTGTGGCACTGTTCCCTATGGAGTCCTTGGCTCTCTGTCTGCAACAGTAGTGTTCTTCTGGTAGTTGATTAGCTGTTACGTGGATCCCCTGATAATTAATCTCACTATGTTACTCAATATTACAGCTGCAGTAGTGGCTGGGGCTTAGCTCCATTTTTTTCTTGGTTAAGTAGATGGACATTTCCTTTCCTTAAGGAAATGTTCTGCTTGCAGACCAATTTCTTGGGCTCTGCTAGGAGATAGGGCTTGGATCTATATGAAAAATCCTATGTTAATTTCCTTTTGGTTTTTTGTTGGCTGCTCTTCTTGACCACGTGTATCCACATTCATCTCTTGTATAACTCCATTGAAATCAAATAGGGAAATACTCGTCCCATTGCATATAGTATTTTCTATTCCTGATTTTGATGTTCTATATTTAAACTATACATTTATTATTTTGTTTTTTAAATGTAATACCAAATACACAGTATATGTAACATGCCAAAATATCATGGTTTTTTGAACCCCTGCATTTCCAGATGCTTTCTTTGTAAACTTCCAAAGAAGTGTTTTGGTATATTGGTTGATTGATTAGTCAATTAATGTTATTTATCAAAATAGAAAACATTTGCATTTGCTTTTAACTTACTGCATATATGATCTTTCCAGATTGCTGTGTATTTACAGAAAGGCTTAGGAAATACTTTCATGATGGAGAACAGTATCTCCTTTGAATGCTTTCAATGTATTAAAAATAAAAGATATAATTAAAATGCAAAAGATGAATAGCGGTTACCTGTATATTTCATCTCCCAGTGTTATCCTGGATCTTTCCTTACCAGCTTAATGTGTGACTTGCCCACTAAAGATAAGACAGGCAGGCAATCACACACCAACTGTGAGTTGTCACATCTCTAGGAGGAAAATACAAACAGTACAGCGTGTCCTTATCCTCTGCACCCACCAATATCAATCTACTTTGGCTTTGTTTTAGAGCCAGAAACTAATTGTAGTATACAGTAAGTGACCCTGACCTAAAGTCTTTTTGATTTTGATTTTGATTTCTTTTAATTCTCATTCAATGAATTGGCAAGGGAAGGCCAAAGAACAATACCTTTTTTGTTTAAAAAATACATGATTTGCAACTTTATCCATTGAATGTGTGTGCACATACTCTCACACATACACATGCTCATTCTTTTTTGCTCATGAGAGCGTGCATGTGCACATGCACACCGCGTTCCTAACTCGAAGAGAGTTATGTTCCTCACAGTGAAAGCAATCAGAAGTCAGTAGTATGTAAAAATAGTGTTGAGGCTGCTGTGCATATCTTTCATTTTAATTTCTACATGTTGATCACAATATTAAATGGGATGATATATCCCAGAGATGCCATATTAGGTTTCTGTAGCTCTCACTAAACAAGCATAAAAAATACTTACAGTAAGGTAATAAATGCCAGTTAATATGATGGAGAGAGAAGAGAATGCTTTGCGGGCATACGTAACCCATCTATGACCTACTGTAGATGCCTGCAGATATTCTGGCTAGCTGACTAGTAACTTGGGAGTTTGAGACTAGTAATTACAGGATTGTTCTTATAACAAGTGTCACAGTTATGTTCCTTTACTTCAGATAATTTTCCAAGTGTCTCTATCATATGGGATTTAGAGCCTGCTGTGATTCTCATGAAGTAGTGGTAATAATTAAGGTTAGAAACAGCAAGCCATTAAGCTGAAAAGTTGAGTCACTCATCCACAATAAATATGCTTACGTATATTTTGTGCTTACTTATTGATTTACTTCTCCATTGCCTGTGAATGCTAGAGTGATTTGTGCACAATTGCTTAGATTAGAGAGTTCTATTTTAAATTCAGTAGATGATTTAGATGAAGACATGTGTCACTGTCATAGCCCCCATATTTTAACAAATAATGCAATCTCCATCTGATTATTTTCCTCCCCTCTCAGGTGAATACAAATCCAGCAAAAGTTTTGAAGCAGAAGCTTGAATGGCCCTATCGAGGTAAATTAATACATTTAAGAGATCTGTTTATCCTAAAGGTAAGTGGATAATGAAATAACCTTTTAAAATTAGTTTGCAACTAATTTTCTGAAGTTGTCATCAAAGACAAGGAATTTTCAAGGCCTCCATCTACCTTTAAAGCAAAACTAAATGCAAACTTCAGAGAGATTTATGAATAAAGCTTAGATCAATACATTTTAAATCATTAAAAAAAAACAGGAAAATTATTGATATAATTAGGCACAGTTTAATTTTGCATTGTATCACCATTCACTTATCCCTCTTTTCTTCATATTCCAAGATGAGTGGATATTTTTTTTTAAAAGGTAGAAGATTATTCAAAATCAAGCAAGAAAATCTACTGTACATTTATGGATATTTGTTTATTTCATACATTCTCAGCGTATTTGGGAGCATACCTGTAAAATGGATATGACTCAGATGACTGGACTTAATATTCCCGTCACATGACAGAGGTCAATGTCCAATGGTTACTCTGTTGGAATACCTGTCCTTTGTTAATAAAGCACAATATATGCCCACGTCCCATTGACTTAAACATGATGTTGGAGTCTGAAATGGTCATTTTTAAATTCAAAGCAGAAGGGTTAGGACGTTAATTTTCAAAAGACAGAGTAAGATGGAGCCACGTTTCGAAAATTTAACAGCTAATCTAAAAATGTTGCAAATTCTCATTGTTTTTCCTAAGGAAACACTGACTTTCAGTCAGCATGACCCCAAGAGGGAGACCTGTTGTGAAAAGCAGCATACCTACAGGGCAGATTACACAGGTCACCACTGTCCTTCTTTCCATATTTCATCTTCTGTAGCAGGCTGGTCTCATTCTACTCAGTTTCAATATATGCAGCCCTTGCAAAGGTCGCAACACTTTGTTTGGCTAATCCATTTAACACCATCGCTTCTCTCTACTGGCGCTGTGTCCACCCACCTTCCTATAGGTTGTGAGTTCTCACAAAAGGATTGGTCCAGGACCATTCCTGAGTACAAGGAAAGCTAATGTTGACTTTTGATACAAACTCATCCTTCAAAATTGCATGATTCTTCACATTAACAACAAACAACAACAAAATAAACTCAACGCGTTCACAGAAGAATTCTGCAGTTTCTCGACAGACCTTGAAGTATGTAAATATTAAAGAAAATGAAGTGTAAATCCAGTATACACTGTAAAAATACTTTACATCTTCAAGGCACTGTATAAAAATTAATTAATCCATCTTCACAGTACTCTTATGTGGAAGTTAAATACAATATTATTAGTAGAGCTGGGTGAATACCCAAATAAAATATTAATGAAAAAAACCAAAAAAAAACAAAACAGTCAGGGATTTCTGAGCATTTATGTACTGAATCTATTTCAGCTTTGTCCACACCCCATGTTGCATTTGCTTTCCATTGTTGAAATAACATTTTGAATATTATGAGAATATTAATGGAAAGAAATTTACAAACTCGTGAATGTGCATGATTTGCATCAGAAACTTAATTGCAAATGTTCTGCTCTTCCAGTGAGGGACCAGAAACAGTGCCATTTGGTCAATGTATCCAATCAAAATTAACTAGGATTTGTTTAATGTCAAATATCCAGTTCTTGCAACAAACTCCTTTTTCAAAAATCTTCTGTAAATTAAGAATTATTCAGTGAATAATTTTGCAAAAGAAATGCAAAGAATCTGTAAGCTTTGCATGGACAATTTGCAAATAGAGAGAGAAATATTTGTCCCTGTTGTAATTATTTTCACTATATTACTTATGAGCAAGTCACTTTGTCTCATTTTCTCCAGGTTCACAGAGGGAGCCTATGGTAGCAATGCAACTAGAACACAGGTGTGTCTAGTTCTTGTCCTGTGCACTTACCACTAGACAGCACAGCCTTTACAACTTGGGAACTAGTACCAGAGGGTGGGGCACATACCAAATATTTTGCTTGTGTGGGATCTGTAATAGGAATTTTCTTTGCTATGCTGGGTGCAGGAATCCCTGGGTGTGAGGAAGCTGATGAAAATGACATTGAGAATGTGGATGGAGGTGGTTGCACTTTTTTTTTTTTTTTTTTTAATTTTCAGAGTTCAGTCCTTATGATGATGTAAATGAAGATTTGGGAAATGTAAAGTTTATGCCAGGATAAGACAAATTTTGAAATTGGGCTTTTCCACATGATAAAAAATAGTGGAAACAATAAATTCTACAAATTGTCTTGGAAGAAAGTCCTCAAGCATATATTTCTGCCCAAGGCAACTGTTTCTAGACTTACATTTGAGAAACAATAAAAAAAAAAACCATGGAAACTACTATGCTTATTTAAGGGGAAAAGAAACTGAGCACTGAACTTACATTTCTATTAATCTATTACACAGTGATATGCCATCTTACAGGACACTGCTTGTTCACTTACATCTTTTAATTGCTACGCTGGCATGTGGGGTTTGTGACTAAAATAAATATTTTAAAAAGGACTTTTGCTAGCCTCTAAAAATTGTGCTAATAGTCTCCCGTAGGCCTTCATTATACCTCATAACTTCATGTTCTGCTATACCATCGCATAATTAGAAAATGTCAGTACTTGGAGCTCTTGAATACTTGGTTTCTTGGGGATGAGAAAGCAGCACAGCAAATGACCTAACTAGGGACTGAACCTAAATCCCTTGGCTGCTGTCCAGTTTGTAAATGAGCTATAAAAGGCTTTTGGCTGTTTTGGGTCTTGTTTAATTATTTTTTTTCAAATGCTACTAACCTGTGGCTAAAATCTTATGGTCTTTTCAGGCTCTGTAGGCAAAATTCATTTCATACTACTCTGTGACATTTTGGAAAGACTAGAGAAAGTAATAAATGACCTAACTTAAGTGACTGAAGTGTGAATCACTGTTGCAATGTTTCTAATACTATTCTGGCAGTATTTCCATAAGGGCTATATTGTGATGAAACCACCAGGTGACAAACCTGGAAGGCAAAACCTATTTAATGTGACTCTAAGGTCCCGTCCAGACTCCAGTATAAAAAATATCATCTTAAAAGGGAAAAATATTGGTTGAAAAGGTGCATTTCATTTATTTACAAACTATTTTCTATTAGACACCAGTGAGTGTTTTGAAAGGGTGACTAATGGATGTGCATGGTACAGCAGTAGAATTTAAATTCTTTAAACCGTAGCCATCTAACTCTGGAGTTTTGGTATCAGATGATTTGGCATCATATCAGAGGAGCAATTTCCTAGCTTCAAGTAGCAAGAAAAAGTAATGAATAGACAGAGCTGTGGTTATCAAAATATTTAGGAGAAAGCAAAAATGACACTTCTGGGCACAAACGAAGACGAAAGTGACAAATTCTGCACAAAAGAAATAAAAAATATTGTACATATGCATAACTTCACATAGGGTGATCTTGTAGTATGTGTTTTAAGTTATCCTAATATGTTTCCACTTACAAGATTATTGACATACATTGTCTGAGCAAGATTCTCAAGCAAGGCAGAGAAAAAAGCAGTCAGTAGATTTATTAGAATCTACCCTAATTAGGGAAAATTTAGCCTGTTGTTTTACTAACTGATTTAACTCCTGAAGTGTCAATAGTAATTTTCTGTGCCAAGATTTATTCATTCATTTTTCATTTTGGTATCTGATATTATGCTAAACCTAACTCTAAAACATCCTTTCCATTTTTGTTGAGGCGGTCAGGTTGCCACTGGTTAACACCAGTTACGATTTTGTGTGTGTTTATAATGTCCTTCAGGAACTGGTTCAAAGCAATAAACTAATTTCCTGTAAACTACTAAACAGGCATCAGATGAGAATAATTTTTGGTCTTAACTACACCTGCTAATATTTTTAATGTCAGCTCACAGAAACACAAACCATTGGTGATAATGTGTACCACTTAACTGCTATAACCAACCTTGTACATTCAAACCACAACTGCCTTTGTACATGGCTGTAACTGTCACAACATTAATATCTCTGGCTTGTTCTAGTACGAGGAAGTTCAGTTGTCAAAAAGTAGTACTGTCCATGATTTTATTTGAGGTTTGACCCTTGATGCAGCAGGTTTCATCAAAATTGGGATAGATTACATTGTATGTCCAATGCTAGCTTTCCTCGCCCCTTCGAGACTACTTGTTGCAGCAAAGTCTCAAGCCAAATTACTTCCTTCATACATCAAATACAGTAAATGAAGCAAAGTCTGACATGGAGATCTTGTTAATTTCTAGACCACCAGACACCAAAGATTTCCTAGAGATTTTGACAGAGCTGCTGTCAGACGTGGTATTGAAGTTAACAAATTTCATTGTCCTTAATGACCTCAGTGCTGATTCTAATAGTGCCTCTGACATTTATTTTACCTCAGAGAAGTCTAGGTAAATAATCTTCAGTCCTGCATCCCCAGCTGGTAAATCTCTGGACCTGATCTTTGGACTGGATAGGGAGAGAAATAATATTCCATTATTCTGGCCAGACCACCATCTCACCTCAGATAGAAATTGGAACCCTCCACATTTCCAGCCAAAAAGATCAAACTATCAACATTCTTCATGAAAATCCCCCTTGAGCCCAGCCCTGCCCTTTTCCAGTGACTAATATGCCAACCTGCATCAGAAGAATAGAGAAGAAAGAAAATGTAAGTGTTGGTAGCAGAGAGAAAACATGAGTGAATGGAGATGAAATTTTGAATAAGAAAAACCTGAGAGAAACACAGAAAGCAATTCAAAGCACTCAGATGGCAATCCACCATCCAAAACCTTCAATCCTCAGTGTACTAAGAGAACTTCCAAACACACCTCAACAGAAAACTGACCATATGCACACCTGGAAATGACAACAGAAGTGTTGAAGAAAATTGGAAAGCTCTAAAACAGACCATCCCTGAGCTTGTGAGGAATCCTCACTACCTGCTGCCATAGGGACTAGTCTGACAAAAACAAAATTGAGATGATAGCCCTCTTGGATCAGAAGAGAAAAGTTTTCTGCAACTGGCAAAACCATCCATCATCCAGTCAGAAGCAGAGCTCTTCCCATCAGCTCAAAGCTGAGGTTCAAAGGATCTGAGAAATCAAAAACAAATGGTGGGAGGACAAAGCAAAAAAAAATCCAAGCATTTGCTTATAGACGTGGCGATTTCTTTCTGTGAGATTCAGACCTATACAGACCGTGCTCATGTAGACTCCTACTGTTGAGATCTGAAGATGGGTTCATTTCCTTTAAGAAGGGTAACACCATCAAAGAGCACTGGAATGAACACTACCAAAGCTTCTAAATTTGTCACCCCTGTAGGACTCAGATATAACTAGATGAATGCCTACATGTTGTTGTGCAGTGGTTCTACCTCTGAGCCCTTTGCCATCCGAACAGGTGTAAAATAAGTTTGTGTGTTGGCACGTTCTTCATTTTCCTAACAACTATGAAAACACTAATCCTAGACCATCTGCCACAAGGCATTGGGATCCAATATTGGACTGACTGCAACCATATCCATATGTCCACTGCTAATCTCCTGTATCATTCACAGACGATATTTTGAGAAAATATTGGTCTTGCTGAAGGATGGACTTGTTTTAGGCAAGGACCAATGGAACACATCCATCCTTGTACTGCTGGATTGCTCAGCCAGGTTGAACGGTGCGATACCCTGAGATATTTTCACTCATTTTTCTCTGTGAAGCAGAAGATGAAGAACGGCAGACACTCCTTGATCTTGAAGGCTTTTTCCTGTTGAGTTTCACAAGGTTTATCTACCTAAAAATTAGCTCCCATTGTGATGCTGTGACCAAAGGAGCTAGTGGTATCCTGGGATGCCTAAATGGTCTTGACTAGGACTAGAGAGGTTATTTTACCTCTATATTTGGGACTGGTGTGACCGCTGCTGGAATTGTGTGGCCAGTTCTGATGCCCACAATTCAAAAAGAATGTTCATAAATTGGAGAGGTTTCAGAGAAGAGCCACAAGAATGTTTAAAGGATTAGAAAACATGCCTTATAGTGGTAGATTCAGAGAGGTCAAACTATTAAGCTTAAGAGAAGATTATAGGTGAGTCGATTTAGGATACAAGCATGGGGTGAAAATATTTAATAATTACAGAATCATAGAAATGTAGGGCTGGAAGGGACCTCAAAATCATCAAGTCCAGCCTCCTACACCGTGGTTCTTTATAATGGGCTCTTCAAGCTAACAGAGAAAGGGATAACACAATCCAATGGGTGGAAGTTGAAGCTAGACAAATTCAAAGTGGAAGTCAGGTGTACATTTTTAATAGTGAGAGTAATTAACCATTAGAACAATTTACCAAGGGTCATGGTGGATTTTTCATCACTTAAACATCCAAATCTTGATTTAAAAATTTTATCTAAAAGATATGCTCAAGGAATTATTTTAGCAAAAATTCTATGTCGTGTTATACAGCAGGTCAGATTAGATGATCACAGTGGTCCCTTCTGGCTGTGGAATCTAATCTGTCTTGCTCTCTTCTGTTGTGTTGTTCAGATTTTAAGCTTTTGAGGCATATATGTTTGTTCAGTATGTCCCAAGCTTACTTTAATCTTTAAGTACTAATGCAATGTAGATGTTAAATAACGACTAAGGCTAGCTTGTCCTTCTCAGCATTCACAAGGAGCTGCTCTGGGAGATAACCTGAGCCAGTCCCATTTCAAGATAGCTGTGTAAATTTTCCCCTGTATGACCCTGATTGCCCGTAACAGCTTTCTTCCATGGGAACTACTAGACACAATGGTGAGGCTTGTGAGCATGTGAGATTTCTCTGCAGCTGGACTCACCCCAGAAATACATCAGTTGATCACAAATCTTGCTGCCCTCAAAACACAATGTAAAACTCATTTATTTGATGTAGTTTCCCTAAATAAATATTTTAAATAAAACGTGGTGGTGGGTAGAGAGATGAAATCTATTTTAAGGCAGGTGGTGGTGGTGATGTTTACAGGGTGCCTATATCATGGTGAGGAGAGCGGGGGAGGGTTTTGTGTTTTTAACATTTTCTTATAATTTTTTTAAGTTTTCTATATTTTTCTCTTGGTAGTGGTGATGGATGGACTTCTGTTTACTGAGCAAATTGTGTGCATAGCTATGTAACTGAAGTGGTGATGTATGCAGCAGCAACCACTATATTCTTTCAGCTCTGAGGGAGAATGTTAGTGAGTCATTGAACCCTTGTGTGTTCATTCTCCCTCTTTCATGAAGACTTTGTTTAGTTTTTTGTTGTTGTTTTCCTTAAATCATCTGGACTGAGACACATTTTACTCTGTGTAATGGGGAAGGGGGTGGCAGAGCATCATTTTCTTTGGTGAACTTTAGCATTAACATGAAACTGCACGATTTTCTACTCCAATTCCTTCTCTCTTATGCCCCAGAGCTACTAAGTTTTTTTTATTTGAAAATGTGTGATCTAAATTTTGCTTTTTATACAAGTCTCTTCATATCCATCTACACAGTACATTAGGTGTTAAAAGTGACCTCTAAATAGGACTTCAACACTCCCCACTTCAAGATATTTTAAGCAGGTTGGGCAGTTAATTTTTTTTCTGTTTTTAATCTAAGAAATATCAGGAAATGTACGTTTGCTTTTTTCCCCTGTTTTTTCTAGAATACTTATTGGTCATCTGATATTAATGTATTTATTATTGTTTTATATCTTATCATTATTTATATTGATGTAGCGTTGAGAGCCCAATCATCTTCAGAGTCCTATTGAGCTAGGACTCTATAAATACACAGAGACATGGTTCCTTGCTTAAAGCATTCATAATCAAGTTTTGAGACATGATTCAACAATGAAAGTGTAATGAAGTAACTGAGTAGAGCGGCCCTTCCAGTCCATGTGGGGATTGTTAAACTGCTTAAGGCCCTGTGGCAAACCCTGGCCTCCCTGCCCCCCACATCTAAGAGGGCAGAAAGAAAATATTATGTACTTGCAAAAGGTTTGAATATCTCTATACCCACTCTGCGCTGGATCTCTGGTTGTCACAGCCACCAACAAAAGGGATAGATGGGAAAGTCAGCTCAATCCCTAAACATAAAGACACAGAGAGCCTCAAGTTGTTCGGTTGAAAAATGTATTCCACAGCCAGCCTGCATCTACGAGTGGGGAACCAACAGCTGCTGCTAGGTAGATACCACTTTAATATCTGGCAGTCATTTGACAAGTTCGTGGACTCATTGTCCCCCTCGTCCAAACAGGAGTTCAAGGCCATCTTAGAAGAGGGGAGATTGGTAGCCATGGCATCCCTGCAAGCGGCTTCTGATGCATCAGACTGCAACCAGGATGATGGCCTCAGCAATGTCAATGAGACAGGTATCATGGCTCCAATCCTTGGGTCTCCCATCAGAGGTCCAACAGTCTATCCAGGACCTCCCTTTCGATGGTGCGTCCCTCTTTGCTGAGCAGACAGACTCTAGACTGCATGGCATGAAGGACTCGAGGGCTACTTTTGAGGTCCCTCAGCTTTTCTACACCTTTTTCTTCTAGGAGGCACTTCAAGCCCCAGTATGAGTAGCTATCTGGGGCCACCCATGCAGAGACTCCTACAAGAAGAAAAATAAAGCCTGCAAGAAGCACCAGGGCTGCTCATCATCTGCCAGCCCTCAACCGGGCTCTAGCCACCATAATCTGGGCAGAAAGCAGGCCTTTTGAAGGTGTGCCCAAAAGTGACCTATCAGTTCTACCCATGGATCCAACCCTCCTTCTGTTTTCTTCTCATTTAGCCTGTTTCCTCACAGCCTGGGCTACCATAATATTGGACAGGTGGGTGCTCAGCACGGTGGCTATTGGTTAAACCCTCCAGTTTGCCTCACTCCCACCTTCCCACCCATCCTCCCCATCCCTCTTCAGGGACTCCTCTCATGAGTAGCTCCTAGAACAGGAGGTGCAAGAACTCTTGCTGGTGGGTGCAGTGGAAGAGGTTCCCCGAGGACTATGTGGTTGAGGTTTTTGCTCCCATTGCTTCTTGATTCCAAAGGTAAAGGGAGGACTGATGCCTATTCTGGACTTAAGATGCCTCAACAAGTACATCAGAGAACTGAAATTTCACATGGTCTCCCTAGCCACCATCATTCCCTCTCTGGATCCTGGTGACTGATATGCTGCTTTCGATCTAAAGGATGCCTACTTTCACATTATGATCTTCCCTGTCACAGGAGGTTCTTGAGGTTTATGGTAGGAGATGGCCAGCACCAGTTTGCGGTACTCACTTTTGGCTTCTCAGCTGCTCCAAGGGTTTTCACCAAGTGCATTCAGTGGCCTACCTCAGGAGGAGAGGAGTGTAGGTGTTCCCCTACCTGGACGACTGGCTCATCAGGTCAAGGTCTTAGGTTCAAGCCAACATCACAATCACCCTAAGTGTTTGTCAGATGCTGGGCCTCCTAATAAACTAACAGAAATCAGTATTAGTCCCTTTACAAATACTAGAATTTATCGGACAAATGCTGGACTCATCCAGGGCCAGAGGAAAGATACCGGGCAATGACAGATATTATAACCCACATTTTGACTTGTCCCCTCACAACAGTGAGGGTGGGCCTCAACCTCCTGGGCCACATGGCAGACTATACTTATGTGGTTCCTCAGGACAGACTGCATCTCACACCCCTCCACATGTGGTTGGCATCAGTGTATTCTCTTGTGCAGCACCACCTGGACAGGATACTCAGGGTCCCCCCCCAAAAAATAAATTGATGAAACTTTTAACAGTTTTCCTTCTAAGTATTTCTTAACTTAAATGCTTAAAAAAAGGATTTTTTTTAAAGTGTTAAAAATAACTGCACCTCTAAGTTAATCAGGTTTCACATGTATGGTATCTCTGATGTCCTCATTCTATCAATTCTCCAATCATCCATAGTTCTCCATGAAATATAGAATCATCAAAACTTGCATTTTTAATGTTAAAAAAATCGGCATAAAAACCCAAAGCAAAATAACCCTTAAACTTCCCCCTAAAAACACCTGGCAAGCCTTTTTAATAGATTAGAATGAGACCAAAAAAACCTCAACTTTTGGTGAATCACTTAACCAAAAAAAAAAAAAAAAAAGGTATTTAATGTGTTTTAAAATTCTGTTTTTTTAAGTAAAAATTACTCTTTTTGGGCACTTTTTATAAAAAAGGCAAATGACACAAAAATAAAATGTGAGATTTCTAGACTCTATTCGCTTTATGAAGGTTGTTGTGAATGGTAAAGGTTCTAAGAAGGGGGATAGACAGTACAGTCAACCTTGCTATGTGCTATTCTTACCCCCCTTCTCTCTCTTGAAATTCTTAGGTGAAAATATGGAAAGTATTTAATGTTAAGAGTTAATCTACATAAATAAAGAATTTGACATCAACACTATGATACATTAATTAGAAAATACTAGTTTAAATAACTTTTTTTCTAGTTGGTAAATGTATCATTTAAATCATTCTGACATTTTAAAATTGGCAGGAATACTTCATCTGATAGGTAAATGAAACATTGTAAGCTTGATCTGTTTCACATTAGGTCAATGAGAAGACTTGTGGCCATGAGCAGGTGTTTATATGCCTTTTTTATTGTACTTAACAGTTTGCATAGGATTGTTCCCCCACTCCTTTTCTTTGCTTTTTTCCCCCCTATGTATCAGGATGTAAACTTGACTTTTACTTTGCAGTATATTTATATAGACATGTATTTGGTTTTCTCATACATTTAATTAAACACAAGAAATTGCTGCTGCTGCTACTTTCTTTCTCCCACATGAATGCTTTTAAAGAACAAAATAAAAATATCCATGAATAATTTTACATTTAATTGAAAAGCACATTTACTTAGGAGTCCTTGCTTCTATATAAGTGCCATTGTCTCTTAGCTATGATCCCCTTTTATAGTGTAGAGAAAGCATTTATCTCAAATTTTCTTATTCTGTCTCCACTGTAACTGTTTGGATGGTGGAGAGAGGGCCAGATTCAGCTTTCATTTAAGTCACTGGAAATTCTGACACTGATTTCAGGGTGCACAAGTCTGAGTCCTGCTACAATCAGATTGTGTACTGAAGTGTATGCGTGCAATTCCCATTTAACGTAATGTGGTTTGGACACGTGTTTTAAGAGTGGAACTAGAACCAAATGACCAAATTTTCAAGTGCATATTACACCTGCTAATCTGTGCCCACAGTTTGTGTGTGTGTTGAAATCTGGAATACATATGTGGAAAAACAAATATTTGTGTGAAATGGACCATTTATATAGGTGTGACATTACCAGGGTAAAATCCAAGGTAATAAACAGCTTCTCACCCCTTCCCTGCAATCTTGGGTGCCTCACAATGCCTTACTTAAGTTGTTCCCATCGGTGTCTCTCACAAACTGACTTGCAGGATGAAAGCCACAGGCTGTGTCTCTGTGGAACTGCAGCCTGCCAGCCACGCTTGGATTACAATGTGGTTTTCACCAGTCTCAGTTATATTGCAGGGTGACTCCAACACACCCCTTGTCCCAGAATTCCTCCCAGAAATGATGTCCTGTACTGCCCAGCCCTCTCCTGGACAGTCCCAAATATATTATGTCTGTTATTTCTTAAAGGGAATAATGTACCATTTTATTATCATAAATAGTTTTTCAGACACTTCAATTTACACACTGGATTAGATTAAACAGTAGAACAAGTTTAACTATAAGAGAGATTTTAATTGAGTACAAGAAATGAGGCATAAAAGTCAGAAATGGTTACAAGAAAAATAAAGATAAAACATTTACTAATGCCTAACTTAACAAACTATATCAGATTCAAGCACAGTTTCTCACCACATGCTTTCAGTAACATTACTGACCAGCCTGTAGGTCAGGACACTGCCCCCAGAGTCCAACGAATGCTTCCTTTGTCACTTCAGATTCAGTGTACACTCACAAGGCTGTTAAGGGCTCCAGATGCTGAATCCCACATGCCTTTCATATGCTGGAGCTGGGAAGTGTTCAGGCCCTATGCCTGGCTTTGATCCTTTAAGGGTGCACTCAAGCTGCAGACCTTATTTCTGCCACCCCTTTTGGCAATGGGGATCCCTCTCATTCAATTCCCTAGGTCCTGAAATTAGTGCTGTCTTTCATAAGCCTCCCCAGCAGTTCTTGCACATAATCCAGAATGTCATCAAAGATATGAACTGTCTGGTTTATAGTTTACCTCTTCAGGGGCATGCAGGAGTGAATGTCCATAGAAATACAGACAGACTTTACTAAGGATTCTAAAACACTATTGTTTTTTACTTAACAACATAAGAAATACACAATCTCAACAAAATAATAAACACACCTGTATGCATTTCCACCATCTGTTCCCTCACCACTCTAGAGAGGCTTGTATTTTGAGCTGAGCCCTCTGAGAGATCCAGGTTCCTTCATCTGCAGCTCATGACTTCTCTTCTGAAATATGTAGCCTACTCTAATCCACCTAGCCATCTCCTGATCTTGCTTGATTTCAGTTAACAGAACCCCCATGCTACTAAATTTTGCTCTTCTCTTCTCTTCTCTCGTCTCCTGCCAAAAGTTTTCTCTTCTTGTCTCAGTGAGTATCTCCAGATTATATTTCCCCATACCAACAGCTAGATCTTTCATTCTGTTGCTGGTGGTTTTCTACTCCCATTTGATCCATCCCCTGCAAACAAACGGGAGGAAATAGCTTCTCCCAGCTCCAGCCAATCACCTTAGCATATCAATGCTTCAGTTATGTAGAGTTGTTAAGATTGATACCCAGTTGTCCCTTATCTAGTAGGTGCATGCTTCAGCCTGTGTCAGCAAGTGGTGGAATCCACATTTCCATAGAGGCAGTTCCTGATACTGCAATTTTATAATGACAACTTCATAACTCCAACAAGAATTCATAAGTTGTCCAGACGTATTTCCCAAATTGTCACACCCAAGTAGTCATGATTACCCGAAAAAGTTCCAGTTGAAAGTCTGTGTAGTTTATGTAGGTCTTAAACTATAAACCAAAACATTCAGCAATGGAAATAATAGAAAGGATCTAGCACCTGCTCTTGTATATACAACAACCACATCTTGGTCCACCTGAATGTATGAAGGATTTTACATGACTAAAAGTATGGTGCTTAACTGAGGCATCCTTATGTGTGTATATAATGTGGCTGTTTATGGTGGTTGTGGAAACTGTGACTTTGGATGTCCTGATTTACATGTGATTAAAAGATCAACTTCAGTACTGCTTAATGGTAGACTTCTTGCATTTGATCTTCTTCGTTAAAAAAGGTATAGGGAATGGCTGATTTACTGATTGTCCAGATGCACATGCTTTGATATGAATGTAGCATTTTGAGACTCTCAAACACACTTGGTGATCTCTTTGAAAATGGTCCATTGAGTGTGTAATTGTACATTCCTAAAAAATATCCTGGGGCCTCAAAAATGCATCAGGGCTTCAACATATCACTTACTGCATTCACTGACTGCACCTGTCCAAGCCACCCTGAGTGTGTGGAATCCGTCCTGAACTCTGATCTGCTAGACAGAAATTCCATTCACAAATAAGAGTGCCATTTATAGTCACACGCCATAAAATATCTGCCAGTTATCCTGCTGACCTGTTCCCATGTTTATGTAAATTGTGGATGACTTTTATAAGTGATGCTAAATCTAGAATGCCCCGTTGTTTTCATTATTTCACTCTCCCATCCCACAAAATAAAAAAATAATAAAAAACTCCTCTTTTCCCCATCATTACTTCTAAAGTGTATCTCTATGTAGTGGTTTAAGATACTAGGCCAATTTTGGAGTTTTTTACTCCGTCCTTAGTCTGGAAAACTCCCACTGATGTCAATCGGAGAGGTCAGTGCCACATTGTCTCCTCCATCTTAGAAGATATCTAAGAGGAGAAAGCAGGAGGTTTTCCAAATAATATTGGTTGAGTGGGAGATGGATTTTGATCTTGGTACTCCATGTGGCTCTTGGAAATCTGTGGGGAAAGGCGCTCCCCTTTATTCAAAGCCAGGAGAAAATTTACAAGGACAGTTCCTCTTCTGCTAATACTTTTCTCTCTTGCAGCCTAGCTCCTGATGGAGCCATTCTAACATCGGATGGTTCTTTGAACTGGAACCAGAGACTGGTAATGTGGCTCTGAGCTGTTTAACTTTACACACACAAATTCTGCCACAGAGCAGATGATACAGTCACAGAGAGTAGGTCCTTCCCTTCACCCGCTTCCAACCTCAGAAATCTGTGGAAGGGCACCTCCACATGAGCTGTTTCGGGACTGAGGTGGTGCTGTGTCACAGCAATGCCACTCATATTCTCTGCAATTTGGAAAACGAGAGATCTATGTTTGCAATGGTTCTTCTGCATGTGGACATCTAGATATAATCTAAGCCTGAATAAAGAACTCAAGATGTGTCCAATCCTACCCAGCTTTTTTCCATGAGGTGCAACTATGTAAATGCTATTTAAATTGCAGCATTTCTCTATATTGTTTAACTTTCACCAATTTTTAATTTTGCTGGTGGGAAAAATACTGTGCTTTCCGATTGGCTTTGTGTTTTCCTGAAAGTCATTCATGGTATTTTTTTTAGCTTGAAAAGTATGCTTGATTTTATTTCTTTCATTGTAAAAATGCAGCTTCTTTCAAATGTGAGCAATTGAACTGAAGCTAGTTTGCTGTTCCTTGTATCATGTGAGCCATCGCATTTGCCAAATACAAAAATAAAAAATGTATCTGGAAGAACACAGATTACATTTATCAAAGTAGGAGGGTTTCTTCATTTATTTATTCCTTGCTGTTCAATTGCATATGCATGTACATGCTTCTTTAAGTTCAAGGGGATGGCAATACACCACTTGTCTCTTCCTGAAGGGATGACATATTCACAGCGCTGTTTGTACAATACACTAGAATTTACAGCTATTCCAGCTGAAACACACTTCTAATTGAATCAAACCCTGTGAAAAATGGCACCCTGACACACAAAATGGGGATAATTAATTTACTTTAGAAGGGGATCAAACAATAGAATGTAGGAATTGGTTGTCCTATTTCAAATGATTAGAGAGGAGCTAAGGAAAGGAAAGATCAAGGAAAAGAGAGAGTGACATGGTATCATTGACATTGCAACTATTTAGGTCTCATTGACAAAGGTGCAAATCTACTCTTTGGACTGCTTCCTATAATCATTTACACCTGTAAATAAACTGTAAAAAAGTTAAAACCAACATTAACAGGAAAACAATAAACATGTTATCTAAGGGGCAGGGGGAAATAATGATAAACACCAAAAAGAGTCTGAGCAGTGCAGACGGAACAGTGCATCTTGGAGTATATTTTCTCATCAATACATGTGTGCATAAGGGCCGTTAAAATGTCATCTTTTTAACATCTAAATATCAAAAGGCTTATGTCCTGCTGCAGTTATATTAATCAAGCATTTGTTTTTAATTTATTGCATTTTTCTTGTTCATTATATTGCCATTACGACAGGGGTTTGAAAGACCTTTGCTTATGCTCTGTAATGACTTGTCCATAACGTTTTGTAGATAATTTTTTAATCATTTCAGAAATTCTTGACAAATCTACATTTACAGTGGAATTTGTTTATTGGTATCCTGCCTGACAGTTCCATTTTACTTATGTGTGGTCTTTTGGAAAGACACAAATGTATTGAAATTCTACATTTCATTTATACCATACCAGAGGGTGTCTGCAAGACAACTATAGGTAATTTCAACTTTTTATTATGCCCATGTTTGTTTAGAGCATCAGAACAGGTAAAGGCCTGGGAAGAAAAGGCACTGACTGAGGAGACTTGTACATAGCAGATCGGGCACTATACAGTGTGGAGTAATGAAAACAGGTGAAGTAGGGCGTACAGCATGCCTCGAAGACCTGTTTCTCCTTTTACATAAAAGGGGATTGTGAGTTTTTAACTAGAGAAGAAAAGGACATACAGGGATGGATCAAGAGGGGTGTTGGATTCATGGATCTGGATTCAGATTTTAGATTTTTCTACAGACTCGCTGTGTTGGATTAAAGGAATTATGATGAAGAATAGGTGGACATTGGAGGACAATATTAGGAGCTGCCCTGGGGCAACAGGGAATAGCATTGACCAGGCAGGAAGCCAAGAGTACTATGAGCACTATTGCAGGGGAAGCTGCCAGAGCATTTGGCTTTTAATGGGTTTCTTTGGGTTTCAATCTGGGCCCCATTTAATCTTAATCTCCCAGTGCCTGTATTCTGAAACATGCTGCACACTATTCAAACCCTGCTTTGAAGATGGTTACTAATTTCCTCATGGGCTCATCACTATAGTATCCTAGTGCTTCACAATCATTAATGAATTTATTTTCACAACTCCCTTGTGGAGTGAGGGGCTGGTATTATCCCCATTTCAGAGATGGAAAAATGAGGCACAGAAAGACTGTCAGAAGTATCCATTTATTTTGAGAATCCAAGCTGAGACACAGAGAACCTTATTTTCAGAGTACTTAGAATTCTTTAGCACTGTATAAATTCAAAACACTGCTCTCACTGCCTTGAGTTGCAGATGTGAGTTCTCAGCACTTTGTCAGACCTCAGAGTCTCAAATCAGACACCCAGAAAATGAGGCGCAAACAATTAGTGACCACCTGTGAAAAGTTTGGTTTGAGTGACTTGCCTAATATTACACAGGTACTCTGTGGTAGAGGCAAGGATAGAATCCAATTCTATCCAAGTGCTTTAACTGTGAGACTGTCCTTTCTTTTTCTGAAATGAATGAGCTATATGTCCTATAGATAAGTTTCCTTCATTACACATCCTTCATTACACATGATTCATCCTCAGAGAAGGTCCATACTGTGCACTGACTGAGGCAGGGTTCCTTGGAAAAAATAGTCTGTGATCATGTAATTTATGACTATATCATAATTCATACACAAAGGGAGCTGAGTTAAGGTAGCACAGGCCACCTCAATTGTCTTTTTCCTAAATTTTGAGAGCTTGACTTTGCAACCTGAACGTTCTTATAAAACAGTTATTTTGGGGAAGGGAGTCTGTCATTTTCTAGGTTTTTAAAAAGCTAACTGATAAAACAGAAATTTCATCATTTGATATCACATTCACCTGGTTCATCAGCAGGGTTGGAACCTTTAGATCCACTGCAAAGACTTCTGATTGAGTACGAGATTGTCATTCTCTGTGTGGATCAGCACGCAAGGAGGATCGTCAGTTTGCAAGTGAGTATCACAGATATTTGCTGACAGGAGGAATGGTGAGACTCAGGAATCCAATGTTGGTTCCATTCCATGGTCTAGTGGGCACAGACTTTTCTGCTCTTCCACAAGTATTACCCTTTCTGCCCAGTCTGCTCCCACTTGACATAATTCCAGTCTTGTCTCTTCGCTGGTTCCTTCTGCCATTCCTGTTCTCTTTCTCTATCCAGTCTCTACACTTCAAGCCTCTTTCTAGTCCCAGGCTTCTTGTTCAGCAAATGCTAGACTCTTCCCTCCCCATCTCCTCATCTGATCTGTGTCTCTCTCCCATTTAGCCTCCAGTTGCACTCCCCCACCTATATTTCCTATAACCAATGACTCCCTGCTCCTCATCCAATCTGTCTCTTCCCCCCCCTCAACCCCTTGTCCAGTCCCTTTGCCCAAGCAATGCCTGTTCTCCGTTCACATTGTTTCTTGTCAGATCTGCCTCTTTCCTCATTTCCTTCCCTCTGCCAAACTGGATTTCAGTCCCAGTCTCCCCCCAGCTCCTCATTTGACCTCAGTCTCCCACCGATCTGCTGACTCCCAGTCTCTAGCCAGTTGCTGTCCCACTCCTGGATCCCCGATCAGGTCCCAGTTTCCCCCCACCTAACTCCCAGTCCTGGTTTCCCTCTGCCTCCACGCATCAATCTACTCATTTCTAGTCCCCAGTGCTTAAAATGATGTGAAAAAAAGTGCAGGGGTCTCATTACCCCCACCTCCTCTCATCTTCCTGCCCAGCAATTCTGCCCCAGCTCAATCCTGTTCCCCTATCAGTTTTGCTGTCCTTTTCTCCCAGTATCACCTCTGCTTCTCCTTCAGCTTGTTGGCGTTCTTCAACCCTCTCTCCCAAGCCTGAAGGGAGGGTTTGCAGCAGTGTTCCCTCCACCCCCTTCCAGGAAGGTTGCTATGTAGTAGGGATAAGAGCAAAGAAGTCATCCTGTAGTTCAGAGGAGGGGGAGAGGAAGAGGAATGGAGCTCTCCTGAACTACTGGGCTCTTCTTGCTACCTTGCCTTCTGTGAGAATGATGTTGGGTTGCTGAGGGAGTGGGGAAAGGTCTACCTGCCTCCTGTAGCAACCCTGACTGGCAGTTCTCCTCCAGGGGGTGATAAGTTGGAAAAGAAGCCAATGAAAGGGGGTCTTTCCTCAAGGTGGTACTAAAAATGTATGCTTCTCAGTGACCCAGCTTGCTTAGAAATTTTATTTCATAGTGACCCATTGTGATCTAGGTCATTTAAAGCTTTGCTCTCCATTCCCCTCCACATTTGAGTCATGCCACTTTCTCTTTCCAGTTTCCTAGGCCCCACAGGGTGAGGATTCAGAATACAGGAGAGGGAGGTTCCCCACACTCCATTCAGGCGCCCAGATCCAGACCCAGCATGGCCCGCCCTGGCCAAGATCTACAGTTGCATAGTAAGTCTTGCTCAGTCCTGGGGAGGAGCATGCTCAGTGCACATGGAATCTTTGGGAAAAGTTGCTGCTAAATGCTAAGAAGTCTCAGCTGCATGTGTAGAAACAGCAGTTTTTCAAAGTCTTACGTAACTTGGCCAAATTTGGGTGGATTTTCTTGCGGCTAGCAAAAGGCACATCCCTGGCACAAAAGCCAAATTTTAAGTCCCTGCTCCAAAACATGGGAGTATTTAAAGCTTTCTCAAAGAAAAGATCTCCAGAATTTTTTAAAATGGGCAAAAAATGTATTTTCCCTAGCCTGGTTCTCAGAAACAGCTGACAAGGTTTGGCTGAAACTTACTAAAATAATTCAGTCTGAGACAGACACCAGCATGGGGAAGTTTGGCAAAGCTATAAGCTTCTGAAAACAAGCTTATAATGGGAAGCCAGGCAACCTTAAAATAGGTAATGATACCAGTGCTGCCTATAACATTGCTGTCTCTCTCACATGGTAGAAAGTAAACATTTTCCAGTATTTTCTTGGATTCCTAAGGGTATATAATTGTGCTATTTTAGATACCACTGTGTTGTCATTGTGGGTGAATGTTGACTTTTTAATGGTGACCATTATAAGAGAAATCAGAAGCTAGAAACCTATTAGAGCCTGTCTACACTTGACTGTTAATTCAGATTAAGGTTGGATGTGATAGCTTTTCCAGAATAAGAGGGCCTTGTTCCAGTTTATTTTAGTCCACTTTAATCCAAACTTAATTTTAATTAATGTAAACCAGAACAAGATACTCTAATTAGGGAATAGGAATCCTTTAAATCATTCTGTCCTTCCTGGTATTGTGAAAGAGTCTTTCTTTCTCCTCCTTTCTCTCTATGTTCATGTGTATATGTAAATGTATATATATGTACTGTGTGTGTGTAAATAGATCTGTTTATATAGACTGTCATTTCATTTCATAATGACTGCAACATATAATTAAGACAAAATGTAAAAATAAGAAGATAAAATTACTATAAACAGTTCATAACATAAGAATCTGTTGGATCATTATCCGAACAGCTATTCAGATTTGTAGAGCTATCTCACAGCAATATATGTTTAAAATTATTTGGTAACTCCCAGCATCTATTTCAATGTAGTTGTCACTTTAAGAGACTGTTCAGCTTGGTACTGTAGGGACCGCACCTGGACATGTTGCTTTTAGAAAGCAGAAGCAGAACATAGAAGCAGTTGGTCTAGCTGGAAAAGGCAATTATTGAGAGTACCAAATTCAACTCAGTCTGGGAGAAAGTTCATCAAACACAAGGGAATTTTATAATTCCTGCTTCATATGAATAAAGGGAAACACTGGGGTCGTTGGTATTGTTCTCTTGGTATTGGTGCCAGGGCCCAAGCATAATTTTTCGGGCCCAATACAAATTTGTAATATGGGCCCTCCTCCCATACCCATACCCCTCGGGGTTGCAGCCTGAGCCGGGCCACCCACGATCTAAGGACCCTGGTAAAGTATACCCTTCCCTCCCCCATGTGGGGGCCTCTGATTGGTGCAATACAGATTGCTGGGAAGTGTCACAGCCCTCCCCATGTTATAACATCCCATGTTGGAAGGAATGGGAAAGAACTTCATTCTCAGTCACTATATAAAGCAGGAACGGAAATGATTTACAAATGTTATGCATTGTGCTATATCCTTGGGGGGGGAGGGAATAGCTTTTCTGTTGTATTGTTTCATTCCTTCATGTCAATACATTTTGTCTATTTAACTTTTCAATGACCTTAGGACAGGAATTCTCAAACTCTATGCATTGCATGGGCCACATCTTACTAGATAGGCTTTCTCATGCACTGTCTCCCCTCCCATTGGTGATTGCACAGATCACCTCCTTTCCCTATTAGTGATCTCATTACAGTCCTGTGGCAACTGCAGCAATTGTTTACATACAAAAATAATAATGGGAAAGTACTAAATTTATTTCTTGCTGCCTTTTTAAATGCAATTTAGCAGCTGGAAACAGGAAAGAGGCCACATTGTGCTCTCTCTATCAGCACTCATGGACCACCCCCAACTGACCTGCAGTGGTCCATGGACCACCTGCAGTGGACACATTTTAATAGCAGCTGACTTAGGCATTATGAGGCTTCCATCCCTTTCTCTGAGGAGACTACTTTGTAATATAATACATTTCACTGCTAGGAAATCTTCCTTTGTGCTGCATCCCAAATCTGATACATCTGAACTTTTGGGGAGGGGTTTAGGCCTTTTTTACAACCAGAAAAATTCCCCCTTGGCATTGTTTGGATGGAGCAATACTGACATCCACTGACTTAATCTTAGGTGGATATTTGCTCTATCTTTCCTAACCAATGTTACACAATCCTCCACTATATCACAGAGAAAGGATTGGGCTTAATATGATCCAAGGAGGGATTGTGTTGAGTCCAATTTGTTGTATTAGGAAACATCAACTGTTACAGATTAAACCTGTGAAAAGGATTACCTCAGCAAAATGGGAAGCTACAACGTAATGATCCAAATAATAAGATACTAAACACAAGTGATGCAACTATTAACTTGAAGAAAATTTAAGGTTGGGGAGAGTGAATAGTAGTTTCGTAGCATCTTCTCGGGTGACCTTTGGAAACATTTTGTCATAATGATCATTAACAACTCTTTGGTTGCATCTCAGAGCTGGTTGTAATTTAACTTGGTATCTTTGTAAATTGTTTCGTTTTATTTATTTATTTATTTTTATTTTACTGACGTATTTAGTGGTGTGGCATGGTGATGCAGCAGGATCACTGATGATAGAGGAAAAGTAAATATATCTAATTAAGGAAAAAACGATTAAAAGAACTGGTCACGTGTTTACTGTTTATCACTGCAAATAGAGTAGATTAGGCTGATTACCTTGGACTTCAGACACAGAGAGTCTTCTATCAGGCGGGAGAGGGGGAGGCTTCAACAAAAAAGCTTTCCTTTCTCTGTGCCCTCCCACTGCATTCACTTGCAAATCACTGTGTGCTTGGGAAAGCCTGTGCTTTCCCAGTCTCTAACCTTCCCATGGCAAGTGCTGTGGCTCTGTCAGCAGAACCTCTCTCTCTCAGTGAGGGAGTTGAGGGTTTTTTTTTCTTTTTTTTTTTTTTTATTATTTTCTTAATCAGGAGCTTTGAATGAAAGCCAGTCAGTGAGAGCGCTCCCCGCCTTAGCATTGGTTCCCTGCTGTCCAGAGTTAAGCGATGCTGTGAGAAGAAGCTGAGTTATATTCAAGTAGGATCAGTCTTAGAAAATAACGGCAGCAAACAAACAAAAAAGGGAAGATAGTAAAGCAAATTCTCCGGTGTTGCTTTGGTTGCACACTACTACACTTACTCAGAAGCAGAATAAAAGGTAGGAACCTTTCATAATTGTATTTCTTGTGGTGGCTTTTTTGTTGTTGTTGAAGTACCAGCAGCACTGTATTTAATGTAATCCATAGAATTATTCTAATATATACAACTTTTATACATAGGACATATGAATGAAATGGAGATACATGTGTGTATGCCATACACAAAGTGAACTGCCTTTATACATATTCAGGATTGAACTGCATTTTGCAAAGCTTTTTTTTTCCCCAATAACCAGGCTAGGTTCTAAGCAGCAGTTTTGGTTTGTATTCAATTACTGCAAATTCAGTGGGTGGGGGGGAAATACTATTTGGACTTGAAAAGCATAGTGTTTCTTAACATTAGAACTATCATGAGCATAGCGTGCAACATACACATGCATGCCCACACTCTCCCTGATTCCTTATTATAAGTCTTTTTCTGATATTACACTATTGTATTTGGCTTTTCATTGAATTCATATTAAATATAATTACGGACAAAGCAAATTCTTCTTCAGGAAGCAAATCTTTGTGTTGAGATGGATGGCAAGATACATATAAGTAATACTTTGTGTATGTGTGTATACACACATTCATACAAAAGGAAAAGTGCACACACTTTTCCTATACAAGTATTTTACATTGTAATAAGATAAAAATGAAAGAAAAAAGGGAGAGAGAAAGAAGAAAATATATGTAATCAGCAGTTGTGAGCCTTTATTGTCACTGCTGCAATAAAATCCATATTTTATGTGTTAAATTAATGCAGCACAGTGCAAATCCAAATCGATGTTCCCAAAAAGTAACTGTTGATGGCATTGTCAGCGGCACTAGGTATTTGCAGTAGGCTAATACTGTACATGATACTAGTTGCAATCAGAAAAACGTAGCAGCCCTTTAGCATAAGAGAATGCATCTGCACGTGCAATCAGGGATAAACAGCAACTAGCATTTTAAAACTAACCTATCATCTTTGTTGTTTCCAGACAAATGGAGCTGTTTTCTATAATCTTCATCTTTCATTGCAGTAAAAACCTCCCTGTTATCCAACACTGCACATTATTACTTGCAAGGATACTGTGTGTGTGTGTGTGTGTATGAGTGAGTGAAAGAGAGAGAGAGAAGCAGCTCTCTAAAGAATGATCTGACTGTTCTTTATGACGACAGTAGACTTTATATGTACATGTTACCATTACCAGATTTTTTTTTACTTGGAAAATATTTCTGAATCTCAGACACTTGTTTAATATAGCATTTGCCAGGGATATTTTCATTTTAGTGCTAGTGTTCTTGAGAATTTCAGATGACTAGAACTTTTATGCTAATTGCATATTATTTGAATATAATGTTAATTTGTTGCTTTAAAGAAAGAGATAAGAGAATATGTGTGGGATAGGGCTGGGGAGAGAAAAGTTGAAAAGATAAGTTATTTTTTCCAGAGTAGAACAAGTAGCTCTATATAGAGTCAATGGGGCTGGCGCAGGGAGATAAATACTTCTTGTATCATAAGATGGTAATCTTTTATGTGCCTTGGGAATCCTCAAATTCAAACCCATTCTGGTAAATACCAATGTAGCTGACAAGCTCATTTGTGCAGCAGGTTTATTACACAATTTATATCCACCTTAAATCAGTGTTTTCTGTGGTTTTGAGTATCAGGACGTTATGTTTGAACTTAATTTTCTTTGATAGAATGTTGATGATAAAATAGATCATAGCGCACACTTTATGCTAGTTTTATTTTTGTAATGCTATCTCTGATTTTGCAGCTATAGGTGGCATAGGTAAATAGAACCTATTGCTTGCTTTACCCTCCTTTTAGGCTTGTAATACTGTCTGATTTTTGTAACTGTAAGTGGCATAGGAAAATATCAAGGACATATTGTAAATATAGATATTTATATGTCTGCATATAGATACTTAGACAACAGTTGTTTACAGCATTGGGGAGCAGTATTGTGGATTTTGCTTTGGAGTTGATGTGTATAGCTGTAGTAAGATTTTATATAATGAATGTTCGCAATGGACTAAAGCTCTCTTATGAAAGTGCAAAGTGATGAAAACAATACCATACAGTTCTAATAGAATCTAATATTGTGGTTATAGTCATCGTCCAAATATGAGCTTAGTTTAAAAAAAAATCATAACTTGTTTCATATTGTTATTCAAAGCTATATATTCCTATTAAAACAAATACTTAGAGAATGACATTACAAAACAGCTTAAATTGAAACAGTACATATTTTTCCATCTTTCTTCTTAAATAAGTCAATGTAAATGACAGAAAAGGTTACTTTGAAAATGATACCCACTGTGGGTTCTCAAAGTCATTTCCTCATCTCAACATGATTTCCCAAGGAAACAAATGACTGAAACGGTGTTTCTCAGCTGGGTGATTTCCATTCAAATTACTTATTTTCTTTGTCTTTTAACCAGATTTACAACCAGGTGGCAGGTGATAACATATTATCCTCTCAGAATTTTCCTACTTCATACCTTATCATGCCACTAGGTTGCAGCATTAGTGCATAGGGTAAGGTTAAGCATGATGTACTGCTGGACTGGCAGCAAAAAGAGGTGGGGTTTCTAACTTAATAATAAATGTTAATTTTTAATTGATTCAATATTAGCTGAAGTGTTGTCTGTAAGGTCTGAAGCCTCCTAATTAGACTTCATAATATGTCGGTGTTCATAAATATCAATGATGTGTTGGAATAGTCAGTTAGCTCCATAATTTGGGATGATGGACGGAAATGGAAGGAAAGATAGAAAGTCAAGCTGGCAAGTAGTACGGCAATAAAGAGGGGCTTGAGAAACATTGCAGGAACATCTTATCACTGTGGCTGCACTGAGCAATATATTTATTGCTCTCTATTATGAATTACTGCTTGTAGTAGAATAGATGCTAAAACGTTAATTAACATCATTTGTAATACAGGATGAATATCTAAAATAAGAGAGAATGAAGGAGCCTTTGTTTATTTTTAATTCCTCTCAAACAGACTATTTGGGTACCCCAAAGTCAAATAACATGAAAGGTAACATGAAAGGCTAATACCATACCATTGCATAAATATGTTGCAATGGTAAAATTGATTAAGCATCTTTAAACTTCACTGAATTGTGTATTGTCTATAGTTATTAAAAGAGAAGAAAGAGACTCAGAATGTGGTACAGTGAACACTTCATTAACAGTGTATAAAATATGCCTTAAGAAAAACCTAAGTCACCCTGCACCTTCCAGTATGGATTATTCACCAATAAGGACTATATTAGTGGTTCACCCTTTGACTAACCATGCTGCCTTTAATAAGATTAATTAACTCACCTTCAGTAGTTCCGCTTATAAAGATAATTTAAAATATGGCATTTTATGTACAAAAAACTGTTGCCAGATTTTTGGTAAAACTTTGATGTCAGTTTAATTTTTCCCCCTTGGAATTGGTATTCTCTTGATCTCTTTCTGCTGCCCTCAAAAAAATCCCTCTGGGGTGTGTTTTTGTATGTATTTTTTGTTTGTTTCCATCTCTGTGTAGATTTACCTCGTCTTCACTCTCAAATCCTTTGAATGATGACTTGCTTCAGTGGGTAGGGGTAGAGATTGAAACCTACTCTGCTACTGTGTTGGTTTCAGCAGTCAGAGTAGAGCATCCACTAGGCCACACTGGCACAGATGAAAATAAGCTAGACACAGACAGCTTTTGCTCCTGTGTGTATGTGGGGGAGCCAGAATGTGGCCCAATCCAGAGGACTACTGAGTTCATTAATTCTGTTTATTAGCTTATCAGTCTAATTTTTACTATGGGGATGGTCTGCCAGAAATGTTAGCTAGTATTTTTGTGTATTTCTTTACCAGCAGCCTTCTTGACTATTCAACATCAAAAATGGTTACTTTACACGAGAGGAGAGAAGAAACTTTATATGTTCTAAAGGGATTGCATTACGATAAATCGGGTACTATCTTTTCTTTATCTCTTAATTCACATTAGATATCCATTCCTTCCTTCTTTCTGGAAGCTACCATTATTGCTTTTTGCCTCCAGAAACTAGTATGAAATAGATGTCTGTGTCATTCTGTTGATAAAAGGGAAATGTGTGCTACAGGAGGCATAAACAGCACTAGAAGAATCTCTGAATCATTCTCCAGTTTGCACTATCATAAGCCATATGATTTTGGATCTGCTTCTGTACTCAAACTTACTAGATGGCAATGTTTAATCCTATCTTGGTATCAAGAGGCTGCACTGAGACAATATAGATATACTCTAAGGTAACATGGCAGGTGTCTGTTTTAATATTGTCTCCACTCATACACACTTTAATTCATTTAATCACAATAGTTTTCTCTTTGTAACTCTTTTTTTTAAATGAAGACTCTTACACATAAGTCAAAATCAACTTTAAATCATAGTAAATGTACAATTAAAGGATATAAAATGTTATGTTTTAGGGTTTTTTTTTTTTTTGTTTTTTTTTAAAGTAACCGCTCAGAAAGAATATCCAGTAGGAAATAAAATGCCCAGACATCTGCAGAGTTCTGCTGGTGCTCAGAGGCAAAAGAAGTTCCCTTCTGTGTTTTATGACAACAGCAGAAGTCTTTGTCTGAAATATTTTCCCATGTGCAATTTTCTGTGACCCTATATGTAATTATGTTTTTTGTAAATCTTATGATTTTATCGCTGGTATTCCATCATCTGTCACATTATAGATAGGCTAATGCAATAAATCCCGTCTCAGAGCTTTGCATTACTGCATAAAAAATGACATATTTTCATTTAGTATGATAAAATCACGCAATTTAAATTAATGCAATCCTTGTGAGCTCTGCAGATGTTATAGCACCCAGGCTTTTTAGGAGTAAGGGGTAGATATCAATGCAATTCACTGCACTTACAAACAAAGAGCTTGAAATATAACATTTAATATCACAGATTTTTTTCAAATTAACATAATGTAAAATATATAGAAATTAGTTATTATCATGTCCTCATGATATCATGTCCTCATATGTCAGGTTGCGCGTTAGTAACTTATGTGTAATATGTTGGTTTAACAGAATGAACTGAACATTTGAAGAGTTATGACATAATCCAAATGCTGAATATAAATAAAATAAATCATGTGTTCGTGTCTAAGAAACTGGATCGGTTGAGTAATGTACATTCCTTCATTGGTTGCTACAAGAAACGCATGTCCACCCTTTAAAGCTGTAATAACTATAGGGCTAGCCTTCACTTCCATTGAAAGCAAAGGAGCCAACCATGTGTATAAAGTGGTGGCATACTTTTGGAGATGATAAAAACAATTAAAAGGGGAAGAATCCCTTTATTGAAAATTGATATGGTAAAGTAGACAGGGACGAATCAATTTTTAGTCAACTGAGAGTGTTGTGGAAAGGAGTCATTGAAAATATTCAAGGTGGAGATAGGGATATAAGGTTTATTATCATTCTAATGAGACAACTATAGGTCATAACCATTGAGTAGTATAGGAAATTATTTCCATATATATATATTTTGCTAATTAATAATCAGTATTAAAAGAGACTCAAAGGTCCATCAGCTTCATTAATAAGATAGCATCTTTATCAACTTACTGCCCATGTCTCTCCAAGAATGGAAAAGGCAGATGCAGGCAAGTAAATTACATACTTTCTGAAATGAATACCATTGGGTATGTCTCCACTGCAGCTACATACCTCAGGCTGACCTGCTCGTGGGGCTCGGGCTAAGGAGCTGTTTAACTGCAGTGTAGACATTGAGGCTCGGGCTAGAGCGGGGACTCCAGGACCCTGTGAGGTGGGAGGGTCCCAGAGCTTGAGCTCCAGCCTGAGCCCAAATGTTTACGTTGCAATTAGAGCCCCTTGGCCTGAGCCCAGCAAGAGCGAGTCAGCTGGCACAGTCCAGCCATGGGTGTCTAACTGCAGAGTAGGTATCCCCATAGGATACATCTCCACTACAGCTGGGGAGCGAGCCACCCAGCCCAGATAGACAGACGTGCTAACGGTGCTTGAGCTGGTTTACTAACCATAGCAGTGTGAACATCATGGCTCAGCTCTCAAACCCACCAGACCCCTTCATTTTACAGCCTGAGCCGCAACTTCTACATTGCTTTTTTTTAGTGCATCGGCTTGAGCCCCGCTAACATAGGTCTGTCTATCTGGTCTGGGGGGCTAGCACTGAGGGGGCAAATTTTCTGCCACTGAAGTCAGTGATAAAATTCTTGTTAACTTGAACGGGATCATAATGTGGCATAAAATAAACCACTATCTGAAGACAAAATATGAAAATAGCTTTTGTTAATAATAGTTGTGGTTTTTTTTTAATTGTTAAAACATTCCAACTGCAATCAAAGCACCGCTTTGTTGTAAGCTTTACGTTGACCAGAGCATCTGAGGTTTTTGTGCGAGATGCAGCGAAGTAGAGGACATAGTAATAGGTAATGTCTTTAAAGTTAAATATAGTAAATGGTTTTTAAATTGTTTTAAAGCATCAGAATTAATACTGTACAGCCTGTTCCCGCTGATATGAGTAGTCTTGTGCCATTGCACTGAGACCTTATAGAGAATGATTTGTAGAGATGCTGAGCACCTGCAGGCCCAATTGAAAATCAGCTCCACAGTGTGTGATTTCTGAACAGAGACCTACATTATGTAGGTAAATAGCCCCAATTAGTGGCAAATGATTTAGTAGTATTTTCATGGCCCATAGAAATTTGAAGTGAAAAAGGTTTGTTAGATCATCCAATACTATCAATCTCCTTGTCAGTGGAAGATCGTTTTACAGAGCCCTTTAACGTCTCCCACTGACTTCAGTGGGCTTTGGATCAGGCTTCTAGAGAGTGGACTCTTACTTCCCTGATTTGGTGACAGGATGCCTCTGCATGAAGTGCAAAGTGCCTTTGACCATTTTAACTGCCCCTTTACAGCTTCCTAAGATTTTCTTCCTCCCATGAAATACCAACATTTCTGATTTATTTCCCTCAAATACGTTTGTTTTCATTGTTTTCCATTTATCTTTCAAAATTTGCTGTCATGTAAGGAATCTCCCAGTGTACATTTATTTGTAAGCTGATTTCTTTTGTCATCATACTGAGATTTGTACTGTTCCTAGACAGAGGCCTACAAACAATTAATCCTTCTGGAATTCCTCACAGCTAGTGAGAAGTTGCCTTAGAATTATGAGACTTTTCCATGAAAAATGGGTGGATTTTCTCCTCTTTGTGGTCAGTCTCTGGATACAGGTCAGATTCAGTAAGGATTTACACCATTTTAACAGTAGGATCCTGCAAATTCTCAGGTCTACAAATTTGCAATAAATCATAGTGGTGGGAATTTTTGCTAGTGCAAAAACCAGAATTTAGAGGTGCACAAAATGAACCCTTGTATACATGTAGCACTTGCAATTTGTGCGTGAATTGGATCAGTGGTGAAGTTTGTGAAAGGTGGAACCATATATAGCAAGGTTGGAGTAAGTTAATAGTAATGTTTATTCCACTAAAGAAGAACCTTAAAATAAAGGTGAAATTTGTCATATCAGAAGTATACATAATTTTGAAAAACTGCACATTGTCACTTAAAAAAATAACACAACACATGTTAACCATGCAAACTACAGATAAAATGTGCAACTTTTACAAGGAGTATGCACAGGTGACAAGTTAAGTGAGCCATGGTCCATTTCAGGACCAATACCCCATGGTCTCAAAGGCCATCTCAGGGCCAAAGGGGAAGAAGGAGGATTTTTGGGGCCTAGTCAAAACAATTCCCCAAATTTTTCAAGGTTTTACACTGAGCTCATAAAAGCTATGTGCAGCCAGTAATTTTCTGATAAAAAGATGGCTTTTCCAGCCAATTTGTTCTTTCTCACTCCTTTGTCCCCCAGTAGGAGGTGCTGTGTCTTAGTAAAATCACACCAATTTCCCAGAGCACCTGCCTCATATAAAGACTATTTCCCGTGTTCCTACACAGACAAAACTCCTGCCATCTTCAAAGGATATTTTGAATGAATAACAAATGCAGCATCAAGCCCATATTATGATGAGAAATTACTTCATGACAACTGGCCCTATCCTGGAATTGTGCATTCAGGACATGCAGCTGTGCATGCTTTTCCTCTCCATGCTCTCCCTCTCCTGGCCCTTTTTTTTGCCAATCCCTGCATTAGTTTAAGATTGAGGATGCTCTTGATTTATTGAAATATTAAATCATGGATGGCTATCTGCAGTTATCAAAGTGTTTTGATAGTTAAAAACCATCAAAGGTGTGAGATTCTGTAACAGGTTTTCAATAGGAGTAGTAAGGGCAAACTAATCTTAAAATGGAATATGATAAATTCAGGAATGGGATTATGTTATTGGATTGCCAGCAGTGGCTGGAAACTTTACTCAATGACCCAAAAGTCCCTTCCAGTCTTATGTTTCTAAAATTTATTGCATATTTTTTACAAGTGACCACAATTTCAGAAATTAAACTAAAGCACCAATGCCCTGTATCTGGAAGAGCTTGGATCTAAACTTTACAACTTGAGTCCATCTTTCTACTTTTGTGAATTTTATTCACTTTACTTGTATGAGAATTCACTATTAGACCTCAGTAGAACTACAGCCTTGATTTAGCAGTCCATTTCTTTTCAGTAAATCACTTAAGCCCCATTGATTTCAGTGATACTTAAACATATGCTTATGTAGTTCTGCTGAACTGACACCTACAGGAGTGAGTTATGTGAGAAGGATTTAACCCTTAAAAGGAATCTTTTTAAAATGGTGTTTAATAAATAAATACCCCCAAACTACTAGAAATAATTATCAATCTCTTCAGTGTATGCAAATAAAATGTCCTCCATCTGCGTTCTTTCAATTTTAAAGGTAGTAACTGAAAAGCGCATACCATGACATGCACAAGACATAGAAAACAAGGAGAGATTACAGAATTCAAAAGAATATAAATAATATTAATTACTAAAACTGTAGGAAAATGCAAATATTTAATCTATCCATCCACTCCTTCCACCTGTAATTGTATATATTTAATTAATATATAAATACTCGTTTTTAAAAAAATCTGGGGTATATGCACTTGCATTCTTTATAGGGTGCTTTCACTATATTAATAGTCTTCTAAACTTGGTACTAGACTGATTATTTCTGTTTAATTACATAATTTACATAAGTCATTACTACTGTAAGCCTTTTTTTCAAAACATTTTGATTTATATATCATTAAAGTCTCATTCCTGCAAAGAGAATCACATGGACCTACTAGGATGTCCTCAGAATTTCCATTGCAGGACTAGGGCCTAAATTATTAAGAATTACCATATGTGATTACAGTGGTGAATTATAATTACATGTCCAGTGAACCACATTTATCATCCACAGCATTGCAGAATGTAGAGTCAGTACCGTAGAATGTGATACCATGGTGTCATAACTCCTATATTACCAGAAAGAATCCATTTTATTGACAATCCTGTTGTACTCTTACCTTAATAAATGTGGCTGCATGGGGAGTATGTGAAGGCAGAATCTGGCCCTATAACCTGTAAGAAACATCAATAATGAGTAAATTGTATGTAGCTCTTCTTACTATATTAATTTAATTCTTAATTCATGAAACCAGGAACATTCTGCTTTCAGTCATCAATTTAGTTTATTTAAAATATTCTGTTAAAAAAAAAATGCTCCAAAAAGTATCAGTAATATGTCAGTATAATAATATATATTATAATATGTCAGTAATATATCAAGATATGTAATGATTTCATGAAACATTTACTTTTTTATATTTGCCTATGTCATCCTTATAACTGCTATATATGCAACAGTATCATAGTAGGTTTTACTTGAATCAGCTACTTGAATTTTGCCACCCTATCCATAAGAAATCGGGCCTGAGCCTCAGAGAGGGAAGTAAGGAATTGCACTTACGGTATGAAAAGAAATTGAAGAGCTGCGTAAGGAGTAAGTGAGAAGATTCCCTAAATCTTTACTGCTTCCCACTCCCCATAAAAAGATCTACTTCATATTCCAGACCCCATATCTCTCTTTCCTGCTAGGGGAGTTACTACAGCCTTTTGACTGAAACAATCCTCATATATGTCTCCAGCAAGAGGATACTTACATGGGTTATCTCACTATGTTTAAATTATCAGAAATGATTGATTATTTTGTGTGGAGGATTGGTGTTTCTGCCATTGAAATTCTGAGGTGGGTTCCTGTCCCCGACCACCCATCTTACCCTGCTGGTAGGGCTGAAATCTTGATTGCCATTAGGAAAACCTTTCTCCTTTCTTGTCCCTGTGTCTGACATGTTAAGCAATATGCTGCTGCTTTGACTTCATGCCCTAAAGCATTTTATTATCCTCATGATTAAGAACAAAAGAACAGCCACACTTGGCCAGACCAGTGGTCTATTTAACCCAGTAACCTGTCTTTCTGACAGTGTCTGGTGTCGATGCTCTAGAGGGAGAGAACAGAACAGGTCAATTTCTAGTGATCCATCCCCCAGTCATGCAGTTCCAGCTTCTAGCAGTTGGAGGTTTATGGGCACTCAAAGCATGGGGTTGCATTCTTGACCATCTTGGCTAATAGTCATTGATGGACTTAACGTCCATAAACTTATCTAGTTCTTTTCTGAACCCAGTAATACTTTTGGCCATCATGATATCCCATGACAACGAGTTCCACAGGCTGACTGTGCGTTGTATCAAGAGGTACTTTCTTTTGGTTGTTTGAAACCTGCTGCCTATGAATTTCTTTGGGCAGCACCCTAGTTCTTGTGGTATGTGAAGCGGTAAAAAAAAACTTCTCTATTCACTTTCTCCATACAGTTCATGACTTCATCCGACCTCTATCATACTCTCCCTCAGTCATCTCTTTTCTAAGATGAATGGTCCCAGTCTTTTTAACCTCTCCTCATATGGAAGCTGTTCCATAGCCCTAATCATTTTTGTTGCCCTTATCAGCACCTTTTCCAATTGTAATGTATCTTTTTTTTTTCTAAAAAAAAAAAAAAAAAAAAAAAAGTCAGAACTGCATGCAGTATTCAAGGTGTGCACATGCCATATATTTATATAGTGGCATTGTGATATATTTTTATTGTCTATCCATAACCATTTATTTTTTTGTTGTCACTGCACACTGGGTGGATGTTTTCATGAGGGTATCCACGATTACAATATTGCTTTCTTGAGGGGTAGCAGTTAATTTAGGCCCCATCATTTTGTGTGTATAACTGGGATTATTTTTGAATTTTGAATTGAATTTTCATGCTCTGTTTTGTCACTGAAATGGGCTGAAATGTGGCATGGACCAGACCTTACTTTTCTGGGGGCTAGCTCCATCTCTGAATGTAGATGCATTTCCACTGGAACATTAATACGTTTATGGACACACTACTTTATTATATCCATATTTTGCTCCCCCACCTTAACTGGCCTTAGGTGAGGAAGTATCTTGATTTAATGGATTTATTAATTTGATGAAATCACATATTATATGAGAAACTACTATTTCATTCTTTTATTTGGAGGTTTGATCTACTGACCACTAATAGAGTTTTAAATGTTTTTGATGATTGAAATAGTTACTTTATTTTTAGTCATGAAATATGTGATGAAATTATATAAATTGAATGAGACCACAAATTTGAGAGAGACAATGCTTTTTATCGTTGTGTTAGCCAGCTAAACCCACTCTGTGACGTACATGAGCTGTGTCTCAATATGTCCCAGTAGTGGCTCATTTCTTCCAGTTTCTTGCTGAGGTCAGAATAATGGGAATTAGAGAAAGAGTGATGAATTGAGGCACAGTGCATTATAGAAATAATCCCATTTATGTTTTGATACATATAAATCTTCAAAATAATTCAGCAGTCTATACTGTGACTAAGAGAGGTCACTGGGCTAGAGCTCTTTTAAATTGGATACCTCTGAGTGAATGGCTAAGAAGGAGAGAGATCTTCTTTAACTTCTGAAATGCAAAACTTTTTATATATATATATATATATATATATATATATATATATATTTAAACTGTAACTTCAATATGTTACATTTGGGGACTTAAGTTAGATTCATGATTTAGAACAATATTTGAAACAACAGTTTTCAAGTCACTTCTTTCTTATAGGGTTTTTTTCCAACCCTACAGTCCACCATGCCATTTAATGTTACTCACAAATGGAACAGTTCATCTCAATAACTAGTGAGCAACCCAGACTACCTTTATTCTGCATGCATACCTGGCCACTGATTGGGTCATTTTTCAGTGTTGCAAGCTTGCTGACTAGAAATGCTGACTGCACAATACATAGACTTGAGCAAACAATATGTAAAATTCCTTGGTATTGTAATTTGGTTATTACTTTTCCCA
Organism: Emydura macquarii macquarii; assembly: GCF_026122565.2. Classification (NCBI taxonomy): domain Eukaryota; kingdom Metazoa; phylum Chordata; order Testudines; family Chelidae; genus Emydura; species Emydura macquarii. The sequence continues at coordinate 546,469 of NW_027130457.1, forward strand.
ATATGAATTAAATATGTATTTGTAAAGCATTGGCTACCACCTATTAATAAGAAAAGAAAACACAGTACTGTAAGTTTGAATACATGAATAGTCTATGAACGTTTTGCCTCTGGAGAAGAGTCCCTGTGGTGTCACTAGTCAATAACAGACCACAACTGGACCAGTTAGTGTTAATAAGATACATGACATGAAAAAAAAAATGATCTAATGGCAGTGACATCTGCAAGCCTAAGGAAAACAAATAAATAAAGGCCTGAACCAAAGCCCATTTGAAGTCAGTATGAGTTTTATAATTGATTTCAATGAACTTTGAGGCATTAAGCCTTCAAAGGTAAAGTACGAGTGCCTGAAAATAACAGGTAAAATAAACTGATCCAGAAATGAAATTTCAACTTTCGATGCAGTTAAATATTGTACTATCATAAATACTGCCAATGAAACATAAGACGTTTCTGACATAAAATCTCTCGTTTCATAATGCAAATATCCTTCAGGGTCTTCTCTCCTTAAAGAAAAGAAATACAGTTAGTTAAAAAATCTTAAGGAGAATGCATAGCTTTGCTTTTTTATTTGTAGATCCTATATTTTATCACTATTTTGGAGAGAGATACATGTCAAAAAGTCAAATTTTAATGCACAGAATAGTAGGATTGTAAGTACTGTGCTAGTTTAGCAACTAGGGCATAGAATTTTTACTTTGTTTCCAGCTCTTCAAAGTGGTGGACACAATTCAATCTGACGTTATTGTAGAATTTTATTAATGCATTTAACAAAACTCTGAATGTTTTGTGGATACTAGGAAATAGAAAAATGTGTACATAACAATAGGATTGAAATCTTTATAAAGGTGCATGCTATAAGAGCCAATGATGAAATATATTCCTAATTATTTTCAATGAATTGAAATGGCAGTTGAATTTCTATTTAAAATGTTAATATGGATAAAAAATTGAATAAACCTAACTTATTCAGTTATCAATGAAAAATAAATAGTTCACCAGTTTTTAGATTAAACTTTTACCTTTTTTTTTTTTTAAAGTGTAATGAGATCCACTTACTTCAGGGCAATCAATGTTTGTTTGGATGACTAGCATATCCCTTTGTATGTTTTTGCCTATGCCTTGAAAAGCAAATATTTCATTCTAAATGCTATCTCCTTCCTCTCTGCAATTTTTAGGAAATCTACGCTTTATCCTGCTGCATATTAAATGAACCAAAATTAGGTCTCAGCGTTCAGCAGCTTGTCAAAGCAGGGAGGGTTATGTTATCAACGTAGTGACCCAGTTCACTGGAAGGTGAACTGTTGATAGTAAAATTCCCATCAAAGTTTGTTCCATTTGTCTAGCAAGGAAATTTTAACAAAATTAAGATTTTTAGCCCTCTGGTGCCATCTTGTGGAAAGATGTCCATTGTGAGATGAGAGAGAAGACATTTGATCCTTGTCTTGAGTTTTTATGCCTACTGAATAGCCCGGGTTTAGTAACAGACATATATCCGACTTTACTACTAGCTATAAAATGACAAACTGAGTCATGATTAGAATAGCTATTTTCTTTTTACATCTACGAATACTTTATTATAAATGATGTTAAGAGAAATCTCACAAAACAGACTGTACTAATTACCAAACAGAAATACATTTTTACTGTGCAGCTGCATAAAATCTGTATAGAATCCTTAAATATTTAGCTAGCTCAAGGCAAAACTCATTTTAGCATCCTCTAGTGTGCAACACAAAGCAAAAATGGGACCTGTCTGTGCTAGCGTTCTTTTTGCACTTTGGAAAATGTAAACATAAATGTAGAGCCTATGTGTTAAAATGAAGGGTGGTAGCACAGCTGCTGCTCTTATCTAATTTATTACTCAGTTGGCTCAGTGAACGTTCAGCTAGTCAAATGTTTGCTTTCATATTAAATTAACGCTTGGTTAACTCTCAATTAGCTGAAGGTAATGTACTGTGTGGGTGTGTTGAGTTTGTTGAAGTTAAGACCTGGTCATCAGTGGTGCACCACCAATTGAGTTCAGTGGGAGTTGCAGGTGCTCTGAATCAGTCAGGATCAGGTGCATATGTTGGGCTTTGAAAGGTACCATATACAGTAAGCAATGAATTTTTTCCCTCCTCCAGTTATAGACAGCTCCTGGGTGCAAACATATTATTCTATGAACAGGTGGGAAAAAATAAGATGTTGATCCTCCTCCTACCAAAGCCAATCACCTCGATTATTTTAGGAGAAGTTAAAAATTTATATTTTACTGAGATTAGTGGGGGAAGAGGAGGAGAGAAAGCTCTAGAGAGAGAACTTCTTTCTTTTTTATCTAGGTATTTATATGTCCCCATTAACATAGCATCTCAGAACCTCTGATTTGTTAATGATTTAACTTCATAATATCCCTGTGATTTAGGGGAGTGCTATTATCCCTATTTACAGACAGGAAACTGAAAACACAGAGATAATAAGTGTCCCAGGTCACAGAAGAAAACTGTTGCAGCACCAGAAAGTGAATGCAGGTATCATGGGTATCAGTCAAGTGCTTTAACCATAGGACCATCTTTACTTTCTTTTTCTGACAGGATATAGTCATTTTATATTTTCCTCCTTATGGGATTAAGAATACACGTCAGTACTTCCAAGGTCAGAAACTCAAGGAAAACATTTTTTTTCTAATTCTAACCTTTGTATTCCATGTGTCCCTGTCAGAAATTATATCCATATGAACCAGAATCCTGACATCAGTTTTGCAAGTGTATGGGAAATGCACACATGGTAAATATTGTTTTCATTATGTGCCACCTCTACACTTATCTGGAAGGTAGAATTAATCTAAAATTATGCCACTGTAATATGCCAATGTGGCCAGAGAACTACCATCCCCTACTATGATATGTCATCTATGGAAATGCCAGACAAAAGGAGCTTGTATTTTAATGAACAGTCAACAGCTGGTCATAGAACAGGACATTGCACTGCCCAGCGAGTGTGGAAAAACAAATATCCCTCAATCAATAGGTCAAGGATGCCCCCTTGGGTAGAGATGCATGAATTCTATGGGCATTGCTGTAATTTCTCTGATTACGATTGGATCTTATTGCCAAAGAATATATTTAGAGATACATTTCAGCAAGGTAGGGATAAACAAATATGCAGATGTTTGCTAGTGAATGCATTAGATACATCATCTGGCATTTCAGTTTAAGTACATGATGATTTCTCAGTTTATAATTTTCTCTGTCTCACCCTGGTAAAGTTCCCTTGACAAATACCATACATAGTTGTTTATCTCTGTTTATCTTCTGAGCTTTCATATATGATGCTTTTTGTATCATAGGATTGTAAATAGTATGTGATCACTAAACCTTACAGGCCAGATTTGCTGAAGCTGACATAAGTTGAAATTTACTCCTCCCTGTCTCTTTGTGTTGCCTAGTGCCATGCCATGAGTTTTTAGTATAAGAAGTGCCTGATGTAGGACCACACTGTGCCCAACGTTTGGAATAAAAAGTCCAAAATATTAGCAATTCTCTCTGCTCTATGTTGAGTACCAAAATTCAAACATGTAGTAAATGCTCTTTTGTCACTGTGCATTATAGAGACAAGGTGACTGAGGTAATATCTTTTTATTGGACCAAATTCTGTTGATGAGAATGACAAGCTTTCCAGCCACAAACAGTTCTTCTTCAGGTCTGGGTAAGGAACTCCCAGTGTAACAGCAAAATGCAAGGTGGAACAGATGATTTAGGAAAAGTAGCTAACACATATATTGTAAGGGATCATTTCAAGGCAGAATGGCCTATATACACCTCTGTAGTCATAGGACAAAAAAGGGGGGCTAGAGGGTTACAGAGACACTGGATTTATGGCTTATTACAATAATCTGAAGAAGACCTCTGTGTGGCTGGAAGGCTTCTCTCTCTCATGAACAGAAGTTGATCCAATAAAAGATATTACCTCACCCATCTTGTCTCTCTAGTATCCTGGAACTGACATGCTTAAAACCACACTTCATATAACTATACATTATATTCTCCAGATCTGCTCAGGGGACGGGCTTTAAATTTTACTGCAAAAACATGGTCAGCATTCAGCCAGTAACCAATCATATATCTGGATCTAGATTTTTTTTGTCACTTCAAGGTATCTTATTCTGACCTCAGAGAATAAAACCTAACAGGCTCTTTAGTAACTAACGTTCCTCTCAAAGTACACTAATCTTCCTAACTGGAAAGATCATTATCCAAAGCACATTTGTGTTTTGTGCTAAAAGATCAGTGTCTTCACATTTGATCTGAAAGACTGCTATGCAATTGATTACTCTGACAGCATTTAAAAGAGTCATATAATAAATATGAGACAACGGTATGTAATGGGATGGCTGCCTAAGGCAACATAATTAGAGGGTTCACAATGTTTTTACCAAATGCTACAAGAGGCTTGTGAAAATATTGCCATAGTAATGACCTCTTATCCTGTCAATTTTTCCAATATTAGGCATGCAATGTGCTTCCCAATACTAAACATTATATCCCCCTGCAATGTGCCACAAAGGTTGCAGAACGTTTTGGCATATCACATTAAATTTGGCTATGGTTAATTGCACAGGTTTTGCTATGACACTGATAGCTTGATAGAACAGAGATGTTGTACCGTAGCAATAAATGCAAGTGCATGGAATTCCATTGACATGCATGGCAAATTATGCAACCTATATCACATTTTTATAAGTAATTTTTAAGCTTATGTGATCACATGATGTGGCACAAAAAAAAAAAAAAAGGTAAACCAAAATAAATTTCTTCAAAATAATCTTCTTTAACACAAAATATATCCAAAATGCTTCAGAGTTGTGTGGGAGAGGAGCCCTAACTATTATCTGTGCTACGTTTTCTTTTTATTTCTTTTATTTTATACTTATTGGCAACGTAGAAAAGAGATCTTCAGCTGAAATTTGAAATGACAGTAAATCAGGCAAGGATACAGCAGTATCTCAGGTTAGGATCTGTCAAGAAGAAAGCCTCACACCAAAAGTGATAGGATTATGTGGAAGGACAAAGAAGAAGCCAGCACTGGTTGAGCAAAGGGAAGTAGTTTGGGAGCAGAGAGAGACAAAGTGCGTGGGTAGGTTGGAGCAAGTTTTAGAACATAAGAGCAATTTTGAACTGGATCCTGAAAAGAATGGCGAGCTGATGGAATTTTTTGAGGAAGAGAAGGATTGGCTGCATTTTTTCATGTAAATGAAAAGGCAGACAGTACCGACATGCACATGATGAGATTTGAAGAAGAGGGATTTGAGGGAGACTAGAGAAAAGAGAGCCATAACAGTCAAGGAAAAAGAGGCATGGCTAAAAATTTGAGTAGAAATGAAGCTGCGGCATTAGCATACATGGGAAAAGTTGCAGAGAGTGAAAAGTGAATTTACAGGACTGAGGGAAGATGTATGAAAATAAGAGTTCAAGGGTAAGGCTTATGGCAGTGTTACAGTATGTGGAAGCAAAGGCAAAGTCAGTTCAGAAGATAGAAAAAATTGAGGTATGTGTTGAGGATGTCCCACTTGTTCAAAAGAAACATGTTTTGGGTAAAAACATCTAAAGGAAAATAAGATGAAGGCACATATTTACTTGTTTAAGAAAAAGTGGACAAGGATAATTTAGAGGTGTAAAATATGTACATTCGGCTGTAATAAAGGGGACAAAGGTTAAACAGAAAAGAGTAGAGGGCTTAGAACTAAACTAGAGGTGACACTAGGGGTGGAGCTTCATGTTAGAGAGATGGATCTGCTTTGTTGCCAGAGAGAAAAGAGTTTGATATGGATGTAATCATAACAGGAAGAGCAAGAGACACCTAGATAGTTAGATGGGTGGTCTCAAAAGATGAATGGTCCACAGTAACAAAGCCTCCAGTAGGGCAGAGGAGGGAATAGGAGGTATTGTCAATGAAACTAAGTTGAGTGTAAACTACACAAAAGTGAAGTGAGTGGAAACCCAGACTGAGTTAAGGATTTTGTTTGTGATATGACACCACATATGGGAATATTCAAGAATACCTGTTGTGTCTGAGGTGGTCATTGTTATGTGCTCTGAATGTATCCTCCTGGTCATCTTTTTCTAATGGTGAATTATATGTATTGCACCAGTAATGGGTACTCCCTAAAAAAATATCACTATGTAACTCAAGTTAATTCTCACATTAGGGCTGCATTCATACTCACTTTTTTTTTTTTTTAAACATTTGTTGAGGCAGCCTATGTAATATGTACAATTTCTTAAAAGTAAAAATATGAAAACAAAATGCTGCTGTTCTTGGAATGCATTACTCTTAATCTGTGTTGAAATTTCTTTGGTACCATTTTAGAAGAATATATTTTCTGAACTGAAAATTTTAGGATTTTTTAAAAACCTTTTCCTCTTAATGTATCAAATCTAAACCTCAGATAAATCACCTACCTATTCTCTCTCAGGATTACACCCATTAGTCCATAGATTTCCACTTTCAGTCCCAGTGTATGCCATTTAACTAGAGTATAGGGAGGCTAAAGAAATATATTATTTATTATACTGGCTCAGTTAGAACTTCAATATAAAGAGGAAACGGAAAAGTGTCAGTCATAAAGCTTCGGAAGATGATCAAAAGAAAAAAATATTTTTAAAAATGTTTCTGGGGTTAGTCAGTCAGATAAGATTGATTGCTGCTGTATGGGACTTGTATATTTAGTGCGTGCTTCTCCTGACTTCAAAATTCTTTATGTCTAGTGTGAATACTGACTAGTCTAGGCACTACACCTAGGCAATGGCAATGAAGGAAGAAGGGGAAAATTCTTCCTGCTTCACAACTGCAGTAATAAATAACTGCATGTTTCAGGGGCTGAGTGCCTAGAGAAATTCTAAACAAGATGTAAAGGTCACTAAAGCACAGGTTCCCAGCAACTGTGTTCTGCTTTTACATACGAGACATAGATGTAACATCCTTTCAGACACCTATAATAATAGCCTGAATGAGTTGCAGCTGTGATGTTGCCTTTTGGCCACTCAGTGTTTAGGGCAAACCAGAAAGTGGCTATTTAAATGGAAAAGAAGTGTTAGAACAGGAAGAGTGACACTGATCATTCTGGGTACACTTTTGGCATCAAGCTTTAAAAATCCTCCCTTTCCCAGTATAACTCCAGTCTCTCTCTCTCAGAGCCAAACAAAGTGTTAGATGTGCATATTACCCTCCAAAGCAGTGCATGTTTCCCTCACTGCTTTTATTCCTCTTTCCAGTGGAAAAGTGATTCAAGCCATCTCAGTGGTATGAATACTCATCACTGAGATAGAGATGGAAATTGTATTTCAACGGAGTGAGGCTTGAACTATATGCTTGATAGAAAAGACAACACCATTTCCCTGCAATGCATTTTTACCTGTGCCCCTTCAAACAGAATAAATTGTGACATGCATACATGAGAATATCTGCAGCTTTCTAGTTTGGAAACAGAAATTTCTGGAATTTATTTTAAACCAAGGACAAAATGCAATCATCATTCCTTAAAAATAAAAACAAGGAAAAGCTTTATAGATAAGTATTTGCTCTGATGTCATATTTAAAATATTATTTTGCTTGGTCCTGATTTAATTTTATTATGGCACTGACACAAATTTTCTGAGGGAGAAGAGAAATACCTTTAAAGAAGGTAAAACTTTCCAAATGTACGAATTCACTAGTTTTTCCCTCCAAAGGTTGAAAATGAGTGTTTTGCCAGTAACATTTCATTAATTTCACTTCTCCTCTGATATTTTCTTGGTTGAAGTGTTCCATTAGTCTTCGTAACTAGGATTTAGCCTGTTTAAGCTTCCCAAGCTCTCCTCTACTTCCTTGAAAGGAGCTGTGACTACAACAGCAGGTCTAGGTTAGAAAGGTATGAAAACAGGGAATTATCAACTCTGCCGTGTTGTCCTCCCTTACCTCATAACTCTTCTGTGGCAGTCCTGCAGGACTCCTACTCTGTGAGGCCTTATCTAATCAGGAAAGTAAGGTGAATCAACTGAAGCAGTGAAGTTAATGTGCATAAGTTAAAGTGCATTAATCCTCAGTGACGATGTTCTCATTCAGTGGTAAAGAGGCTTTTGTGGGCAAACGCTGAAGGAGGAAGGCTTAGGGCTGGCCGGGGTGCTCTGCAAGGTGTGATAAATTCTCCCTTCCCCCTCAAAAGAAAACCCAAAAGAGAATCTAGTTTGTTACTACAATCCTGTATGCTTCTTCCCTCTATATGACATGTTTTTGCACACTCAATTAAAAGTACTTCTGTGGATAACTGCAGTCATGGTAGCCCCTGGTAATTAGGACATATTTAAAATATGTATTTGGTCACCTATAGGAGGCATGCTGTTCAAGAACGAGTGGGAGCTCTTGAGCTGGGCAGCACTGCAAAAGCTCTTTGCCTTGAGTGAATGTCCTGAGATCCAAATTAAGGAGGTGTAACAACCTTCCCCTGGAGAGAGGGACTCCCGCCTCCCCTTCTACTCATCAACCCCCTGATGTCTCTGGAGTCTGAGCTAAGGCCAGACGTAGGGGAGGGCCAAAATGCAACTGTGTGTGTGCAGATCCCAATTCAGCAAAATGGTTTAAGCATGGGACTCGAGCATGTGCTGAAGTTAAGCACGCTGAATCAGGGCCTTAAACAAAGTAATACCGGTGTATCTGCAAGCAGATCTTGCTCTAGAATCTTGTATGTATTGTATTACTGATAGCATTGGTCAAAGAGCATATACCAAACAGCTCTAATACATTTAGACATTGTTTTGTTTACTGCCTAGATTTTAATAAAAGGGAAAATTTCTCCCATCACATAATTCTCAAAAGATAGTGGTTGGTTTCATAAACTTTTAATGATCCCTGAGAAGTATTTGACAGCTAGTGAATTGATTTTTATACTATTTAAAAACCCCAACGTGAACATTCTACCTTTCTAAATGATATGCACAGAAGAGTTGGAATGGATGAAATATCTGTAGAATTGCTTAATAGTATATGTCACCATATGTTGTCTTGGAAAAAGCTTAAATTGAGACCCCATTTTCATTTGCTCAAAATGGTATCTATTTCTTAGTAATTGCTTAGTTCTACTTCTGGCATATACAATTTCTTCATTCAAATGAATGTATGAAATCACTGCATATTAACAAAGTATTGATCTGCTAGCTGGGTAAGAAGGTTACAGTATTGTAGGTCATATCACCTCAGTAAATTATTTTAGTATTTAGTATAAAAGGGTTAAATAGATAAATGGAAATATATATTATAGACAATATGTTATAAAATTAAAACAAATGTGAAGAGAAACCAAAACCATTCAAACACATCAGTTCGGGACTGCTTACTGTACCTTATATGGTATGCCTTTTTTTCACTTCATGTCTCCTGCTGTTTGTAGACATTTGAATGTGAGTTGTACTATGTGAAATAGTAAAATCAAGATTTAATCATATATAATCTCACCTCTTATAAACAAGACTAAGTTTTCATTGTGATGTGTTAAAGGGAGGGTTGAAATATCCTGTAATAGACCTTATTTTGTAACTCTGATACACACACAAAATTCCCATTGACTTTAGTTACAGGCATGCAGCAATGTCAGAATCAGTGATAACTTTACCTTGGGGTGACCCTTCTGTGCATCTGACCTACCTGTGTGGGCGTTGACATGTTGGGGTTTTTGTACAACTCTTCATTGCTGATGCACCATGTCGTCTCCTTAATAAAAGTCCATTAAATCAATCTTTACAAAGTAATAAAGATTCTAAGGGCACTGTTTTCAACTCTTAAGTACTGGATTCTAGCCACCTACAGAATATTCTTTATTTTAGGGGTACCTGCAAGTAGTTTCATCTTCAGTCTCTCATTTGATATTTGATAGTGGATTTATGCTATGTTATGGAGCTTTTTTATAATTTAAAAATACAAAATGCCATCGGCAGGCCGGTACGTTGTTTCACATTGTAAATGTGTGTTTGGTGGGTAATTTCATTACATCTACTGGGTGCCACGTGTGGACTCTTAACTAATGATAAAGAAAATCCAGTCACTATCCTCTATCACTACATAAAAATACTCATTTGTCTCTTTTTTTCTTTCTACTACATCTCATAGACAGCAGTGTTCTTAATGAGTGAGGTGGTCAGGGTTGGGACTTTTATCTCACCACATGTCTCTACATTGTCTAGCACAGTAGTGGCCTCGATGTCAGTTATGAACTTTAGGCATCACTATAATTCAAATAATAAATACTAAAATTAACAAGTACAACCAAACTCTAGTTATGGACTCACCCCCACTTTGTTCTGAAGCCCATTAAATTTTATTAAACTAATCAGGATTGAGTTGGGTTTACACTTGGATGGAAAATAAACAAGGAACACTCAGTGTCTGCAAAAAATTATGTTGATTCAGTAAGTGGCTCTTTTCCTTCTGAACTGAAGGTTGAATCAGAACTGAACCAATGTTCCAGCATTGTGCCAGGGGGAGCTGTGCTGTTGTAGGTGTTGTATTTCAAATGAAACATACGATGACCTTTTGGGATTGTAAAAAACATTGTGTCAAAGTAGAGATTTAACCTTGGCATTCTTGCCAAATACTATCTTGGTCATTTATATTTTCTTAGTCAGGGCCTGTTTAAACACAGTTGGGGTCTCCAGGAAAGACACACAAGTGGGGCATAAATTTCAAACCCAAAATTGTCTGTGACCTTCTTCCATCTGACCCAAAATGCTGTGCTAATAAAAACTTGTGTGGCAGTGGGGAGCAAAAGGTGCTAGGGTGGTGAGGGAGAGCTGGAGACATGTCCTATATGTGTGAAAAGGGGCAGAAAATAAGTAATCAAACTTGTACATAATTGGTGCAATCCCAGAGATCTCTCAGCAGCAAGATCCTGTATGTAGTCAACACCACGCAGCACTGGACCATGAGCAAAATCATCTGAATATAATTTTTCATACATCCTATTGCTGCAGATTGGACAAAATTGTTTGAATTGGTCCTGCTTGCTGCCTAAAATTCTCCTGCTGTTTCATCTGAATAGGGTTTTTATTCCTGCCTGTCCTCAACAATTGTGTGGTGTTGCTATTAAACTATTAAACTATTAAACAACTGGTATTTTTCTCCACAAAAGAAGCTGCACTTTGGGATCTTTGCAATAAACCAAAATATAGGTTGTTATTGTATGTATGAGGTCCCCATTGTGCTAGATATTGTACAAACATGTAAGGAGAGACTCTCTCTGATCTGAAAAGCTTACAGACTAAATAGACAACATGAATAAAGGTAAGAGGTGGAATCTAATGCACAGAGAGATGAAGTGATTTGCCTAAAGTCAACACAGCAGGTCAGTGGCAGAACCATGAATAGAAACCAGCTCTCCTGAGTCTGGTTCACTGCCCTATTCACTAGGCCCTGCTGGCTGCTTAATATATTTTAAATAAGCATGCGAATAATAATTTTGATGTGCTATTTTTTAATTAAAAAACAGTGGAGAGAAGCATATGAGGGTGTACAGGGAATGTGCGAGTGAGTTAGTGTAGCAAAAAGCAATAGCTAATAGTCACTGTTTAAAAAGTAAAATTCAACTACTGTTATTACCCCCATCCTTCCTTTTGGAAACATAAAACTGCACATTTGATGAGAAGTTACATAGCAAGTTTGAACTGAATGTGCTTTGAAATGGCTGGGGTTCAATCAAACTCAGAATATCAGACATTACATTGGAGACAAGCCATCCTTAATAGTGATGCTACTGCTGCTTTTATATTATCATTTTTTACTGTTTCAGACAGCAACTGTTCTACATACTTGGAATCATTCCATTTCCCTTCCCTTTCAATACACAATATATCTAAACATTAAACATTGTATGTTCAGTCCTTGGGGCTATATTTCCTTTTGCCAGTAATGTTTAAAGGTATTTATCAAAACCCAGAAGTCTAAAGTGACAACTTAAAAAAAAAATAGCAAACTGAATTCTGACTAAACATAATACAAATAGGTATTTAGTTTATCAAATTCTGCTCTACCCCGGGGGCAGATGTGAAAACAAATATATGACTTTATAATCATTTTATGTTGAAACTGGGTTAAGAGACTTTTATTTGTAGTTCCCAGACTGTGGTCTATTGAAAGATTGCTGGTCCCAGCATGTTGACTCTTTTGTTTCAGTCTGCTAAATTGAATTAAGACAGCTAAAAGTATTGTTACCCGTTTTAACCTGAGGGGTAGCCAAAGTTTGGGGCCCTGCAGGTTATTTTCATTAGGAAGCGACGTTGATTGTCAGGTACCTGTGATGCAGCATTGCTTATTTATAAGGGATGTACAAAGTCCTGTTTCCCTGAACACGGGGAAAACTCAAACTACTCTCAGCTCTATGCCCCTTTCAGACAACACTCAACCGATAAACTGTGTAACTTTTCTTAGGGCCATGCTCTCAGTGCTTGTTCCAACTGTGTCTGGCTTTCCGCTTCTTATGTGCCTGTTTTTGTGTTTCTTCTGCTTGTCTCTCATCCCCTCCCCCACCCCCCACACCTCTGCTAACAACAATATCCTTGACAAATTTGCTACCATTGGGCATCAGCGCACAAATGGTCATTGGGGTTGGTCCACAAGATACTTTATTAAGAGGTGACGTACTGTGGAAAAAGCATAAGGACCCTTGCCCTAAATCAACGATTCTCAAACTCCATTGCACCGTGACCCCATTCGGACAAGAAAAATTCCTAGACGATCCCGGGAGAGGAGACCGAAGCCTCAGCCTGAGCTCCAAAGCCCTGGGTGGAAGGCCAGAACCTGAGGGCTTCAGCCCTGAGTGGGGGTGCTGTAACCTGAACCCCACCACCCAGGGCTGAAGCCGAAGCCTTGGCGATCCCATTAACTCAGGATTGCAACCCTTTTTGGGGTCCCAACCCACAGTCTGAGAACCGGTGTGCTAGATATAGTCATCCCTAGAGCTGCAAGCAATTTCTTTGCTGGGTTGGGCCCTTTTTTCCTATTTTAAATCATTTGCAAACAGATTCTCTCTTGGTGCAAACGAGTAAGTCTTTGAAATCAAGGGACCTGAAAATGTTCCCATCAGGAGAAAATTTGCCCCAATAACTTTTGCAAAATTGTTAATTACTGGTAATTATTTAGCAGATGGCTCTACTATATTCATAAAAGCTAATGGGATTGTTCAGAAACTGTAGAGAGTTCTCCTTTGGATATTGGAAATTCTTAAATCTTGGTTCAGGCTATATGACCATATCAGGCTGTTGCTATTTACTTATGCGATGTCCCACTTCCATTTGCATTGGAATGGCCTTTTTCCTGTTCTCAAACTGTATAAGGGCTCCATTAAAAAGACACACAAAGGGGAGGGGCAGATGCTGCTCAGGGGCGCTCTTACTATAGGCAACACCAGCGTAGCTTGTCACAGTTGTATGTTTATGTTAGTGTCAGTCCACAGCAATGTGCTGCAAAGAAACAGTAGTCTTTTAGGGGAAACACTAACTGGAAAAGCAGGAATTTAGGGAGTGGGTTGGGGAACCTATTGGAATACAGAACAGGGCTGGCCTTAAGGAAAATGGCGCCCTTTGGCATCCTTTAAGTTCTGCTCCCTGAGCAGTGGGTGACCACGCAGCAGGCACAGCAGCAGCAGGTGGAGTGGTGGCGGCACTGCAGGTGTCATGCTGCTGGGAGGGCAGAGAGTGAGTGTGCGTGAGTGCCTGACTCCTGCCCCGCAATCCCCTTTATCCCCCACTCTCATGTGGGCGCAGCCCTTCTGTAGTCTCTTGACCCTGGTTCTCCCCACCGTGACCAGGGTGCCCTAGGCTGTCACAAGCGTTGCCCACCTGGAAGGCCGGCCCTTGCACAGAGGCTATTTTCCAATCACAGCAGGAGAAGGATGCAGATGCGGTTGGTGTATTTGAACAAGAGGGTTCTTCTGGGAATGATTCAGTGCAATTAGTGGTTTTCTAGTGCTGCTGTGGTTCTCTTTCTCCTGTCACTGCTAGCCTCTGTTTCTTCCTGATGACAACCACCAAGTTGGTGACTTTCTTACCTGTCAGCAGTCACTTGATGTCTTGTGAATTCTCTTGTAGATGCAGGACCTTGTGTCATGTGTAGAGAGATTCCACTAGTCTCATGGCATTTAATCCCCCTTCTTCACTACCTGGTCACATTGCGAGTACCCCCCTCCACATGCTGAACATGCTGTTTGGTTTATTATCGTATAGTTCTACTGTCATTCTTCTCAAATGGTTATTTCTAGTAATGTGTCAAGAGTTTGCAAATGGAAAAGTTCAGAGGCAAAGAAACAACTTGCAGTTGCAGAGTGCTTTCATATTCATTCATATATAATTTCATAAAGATGATAGTACTCATCTGTCTTATGGCTGTTGTGTGGATTGGCTAATGTTTTGTACAGAGCTTTGATAATGGCACGTGTTATATAACTGATATGTGTGTGTGTGTGTGTGTGTGTGTGTGTGTATGTGTGTATATCTGTGTAATAAAATACAACTCCCTTTCTCTCTAGGTCGATACTATCAATCAACTTGCACTCTGAAATACACCAGTGAAAATCTGCAGTAGCTCCATTTCAGCCAATAGTTACTCCAGATTTATATTGTTGTAACTGAGATCAGACTCTAGACCTGTATTCAGTAACAAAGTTTAATGTTTTCAATGCCATGCAGTTTTTAAACCCTTTTTCAAAAGTATACTACAAAGAGGGCAAAGAAATAGCAGAGAAAAGGAAAAAAGGAATAGGTAATGGAGGTAGAGCTATCGTTATATTGTCTGGAAGCCAATATATTTTGAAAATATGGAGCAAATGCATCTCCATGTATGGTTAATTCATCAATACATTGTTAATTTATTATCAAGTCAGCGTAAGGGTGTGTGGGTATAAATTGGTATATAAGGAGGCCGAAGAATGTAGCAGAAAACACACATCACTGAAGGTTGCTTAGTTTAACTTATGATTTCTTAAATTCTCCTGTTAATAGCATTTCCTGCTACATCATCCTTTTGCCCTTGGAGCCAGATTCTGATTGTCCTTTTGGGACCGCATGGGTACAGAGAGGGACCTCACATTACCTTCCTCCTGTACATTTGCACAAAATCCTCCCACAACAGTCATCTCTATGCTACTAGGACTGCTTAGTAGTACTCCACCTGTGAAGCAAGTTAAAAAAAGAGGAGACAAAAAGGATTTGCATCCTAAGCCCTATTCTTCCCCTTCATTCCCCACTAAGGCCCAGTACATGCAGTGGACTTAATGGATGCAGCAAATTATACATGGAACAGCACAGGAAAGATTATGCTTACTTTAAATTGCTCAGGAATTGGAGGTTAGATACTGGCCTGTTGATAAAGACACACAGAAGGGGATTGTGCTAAACAAAATTCCTTAACTACTGGCCTGTGTATGACAGTGGATTTCCCTCCTTGAGAGAAGTGTTGACGAGGGCTTGTCAAAATTTTCTGGACGTTGTTTCCAAGAAAAACTGGATTAAAATTTCACCAAGAATGTATTCAGTCTTTCAGCCAGCTCTAAGTGTTGACAACTTTGTTAGTAGTGGTTTCAAATGCTCTTGACTCTTTAAGAAGGATGCAGTGGATGACGTAATATCTTTTATTGGGCTGACTTCTGTTGGTGAGAGATGCACAGAGCTCTTCTTCAGGGCTGAAAAAGGTACTCGCAGTGCTACAGCTAAATACAAGATCGAACATGCACAATGCTTTCAAAAGCTTAAATTCAGAATTTTGCTACACATTTAAAATCATGGTCATAATGAAGACACCAGATTTATGGCTTGTTAAAAACAATTTGCAGCCCGACAACTCCCCTTGCCTACAGGAGTATCAACAGGCTGTTTCATCTTGAGTGGTCTCTTAGAGTATGTGCTAACTACGTATGTTAAACTATCTGTTTCACCTTGTATTTAGCTGGACACTCTGAGTACCTTTCCAGACCTGAAGAAAAGAGCTCTGTATAGCTCGAAAGCTTGTGTCTCTCATGAACAAAAGTTGGTCCAATAAAAGAGAGTACCTCACCTAACATTTTTATCTAATATCCTGAGACCAGCATGGCTACAATAACACTTGACTCCCTCAGTAAGGTTCAGAAAAACCGGTGGTGGCTCAGATTTCCTACATTGCTTCCCACTGTGTGAATGATCTGAAGGTGTCCTGTTGTTAAGCTTGCATGTGCTGTATGATTCCTAGTATCTCTCTTGCCAATAATTTTTCAGAGAAGTAGGCTGACAAATAATATGTATCATCACGAATCATCCTTTGTTAGTTTGATTTTGAGGATAGGACATACTCCTGTTGTTAAAAATGACTCATAAACCAGAAGAGTGTAGAGAGAATTCAGTCTTTTATTGTAAATCTCCTTAAAAGATGGTTTCTTGGTGTACATGCTGATAAAACAGCTCCTAATTAAAAACAACATAGCAATATAGTCTATAATGACAGGCAGATGTAAGGCAGAACCTCAGTAATCTACCTGTTATCTAGTCTTCTTAGTACGTTACTGCCAAGAAATGGAGATTCAGTGGAAGGGCTGAAAAAATCAGCACTTTTAATTTTTGTTCCAGTAACACCCTTCCAAATTGTAGAAGTCCTTGACCCCTAATTAACCTCCCATTATAATGCACCACTATGAATCCCTAGAAGCAGAATCCATTAAAACACCAAAAATAATTAGATAATAGATGAACAATAATATAAACTGTAGACAAATAAGGCAAATTCTTCCCAGAACTGTATTCTGTACAACCCCACTGAAGTCCTTGTTAATGACTTGCAGTAACTTCCATTTCTGCTCTTGCCTCTTGTAAGTCAGGAGCTAACACCATTGAAGTCAATGGAGTTGTACTGGGGTAAAAATGGTGGGGTGAGATCTCACAGGAGGAACTTTAATCTATTCTTTACAAATATTTTTGAGAACGTTATGTAGATTTCCTATAGAAGAAATTCTATAAACTTTACATGTGGCGTTTAAGAGCACATTCCTACTGAACCTTAGCCATATTTCACTGATCTCCACTATATGATGCAATGCCTTTAAAGTTCTCCCAATACATTGTTGCCTGTTTCTCTCATCTTGCTCAGAAGGGAAGCATAACAAAAATGTGCAATGTTAGCAAATTATTATAAGATCAAGAGGGGTGTTGTTTAAGTAAGGCAGGAGTGAGGCCCCCACAATTCCTCCCAAATAGACTTTCTCTGTAAGCTTCTTTCCTGAGACTAAACTGGGGAGAGGAGGGTCAGCAGTGACTCTTTACTCTTGGATTGTTTTTGAGAGTCCCTGCAAATTGCCTGCTGTTCTGTTTCTGTTTCACAAGTGCAGAGTTCTGGGTGGTAGGTGATTCTGAAGAAGGGCAATGGGATGATGTGTATAATAGTGCAGAAGGAACTAGAGGGACACGGCGGGTGAGGTAATATCTTTTATTGGACCAACTTCTGTTGGTGAGAGTGACAAGCTTTCGATCTTACACAGAGCTCCAAAAGAAGAGTGTAAGTTCAAAAGCTTGTCTTTCTCACCAACAGAAGTTGGTCCAATAAAAGATACTTCATCCACCTTGTCTCTCTAATATCCTGGCATCAATACAGTTACACCAACACTGCATACAGCAACTAATAAGATGAGTGAGAGAGGAGGGGTTTATTTAACAGAAAATTGAGAGAGATTAATAATTTAATATAAAGAAAAGTAGGGGAGGGATAATACACACAGCTACTAGGAATGGTTAAGATAAAATAAAAATAGAAAAACGCCAGGTATGCACACCTACAAAACAAGAATCAGCTATAAAATTCTGAAAAATCAAAAACTTGCATGGTTCAACATTCAGAAATAAATTTATGAAGCAAAAGGAGCCATGTGTCCATCCGTATCTCTGCAGACCACCAGTGATACACAAATCAGTTTGGAAATTGCTAGTTCAAATGATACCTTTTGAAAAATGCTCAATTATGATAACTGAAAGGAGATGTTCGGATATACTGGGGAGTTAAATTGGCCTTCTCCCTTTTTGTGAGTTTTTTGTGGAAATTCCGAAGTAAAACATTTCGACTAAAAGTTTGAGATCATCTTAGAGTTGGTGAAAGGTACGTAGAATCAGAAATAGAGTGCCCCAGCTCTTAGGACAGTAATAAACAGTTATTGAGTAAGCCCTTTTTGATAGAATGCTAAAAGACTGAAAAAATTAAAAGCTGACTGAATACATTTCTTTCACTTTGCAGCCACAAGGATGCTTATTCAGCAAAATGGATAATGTATAAAGTAGTATTTTAGGTCATAATAGTGTGAATAATGTATATTAAAAAGTTATGAAAATATCAGTAGTGAATGAAAAATAATGGAGAACAAACAAAATACAAGAGAAAGCTCCTCCTCTTTTTGTTGTTGTCTGAAAGATACAAAGGCTGAATGAGTTTCAGCAGAAGCTAGCCTTAAATAACATGCAGTTCAGCACCAGTTATGGAATATTACCTGCAAATTCACTGTGTTCCCTGATTGAAAACACGGTTGCCAGTTACAGCTGTGGTCAAATAAAAGCAGCAACAAGAAAATAAATAACTTCTGTCTCCAAGGAAATCCTTACCTATAACTTGCAGTCCTGTCATTTATTTTCTAATGCAGCAGATGCTTCCAATAATAGTAGAAAAAAATTACTTTTATTGTCTGACATGTCTCCAATACAGAAATTGTATATGAAACTTCTTGGATTATCTGCAAATGACAGTGAGGCCTCAAAATCTGTTGCCTACAGAATGGCACAAAAGAAAAAGAGCTGGATTTTATTCCAGAGCAGTGTTTGCATACTGTACAGACAATACCCCACACAGTCATGGCTAGGAAAACTAAGGACATTTAAATAGTGGCATCAAAAGAAAAGTAATATTCTGCCAGTAGGATGTTGTCATAATACACTATGTTGGGAAAACACTTCACTACAATGTAAAAAAGGAGACAGAATTCCACATATGGAAAGAAATAATGACCAAAATGTTCATATCCAAAAGTTTAGGATGCCTCAATTTATGGGTGCCAAAACACACACATTCTTTTTCTCCCTTTTCTCTCACACAAGCTCTGAATTTCAGAGATATTGAGCACTTATAATTCCAGCTGAAGCAAACAGGAATTGCTTATGCTGAACACTTGAGAAAATCACAGCCTAGATGTTTCAAGATGAGCACCCAAAATCAGTGGATATTTCTTAAAATATCAGCCTGGGTGCTATTCTAATCAACCTCTAGTGGGAGTTCAATTGGTATTAATTAGGGTTCCAAGCAAAAATCAAAAGTGGCTTGGGGTTCTTCATAATGCAAAGTAGTAACAGGTGTGGTATCAGCCTACTAATGGTCTTTGATTTTTATTCCTTTGAATTTTCTTGATAATGGGAAAGCTACAGTTTTCCACCAAAAAATGAAGTCAATGGAGTAGCATCTGCTTATGTCAGTGATAAATTTGGCCTGTAAGATGTTTCCGATTTTGCTGAAGATTATCATCAGTAATTAGAACCTGTGGGGATCCTATTTCATATCTCAGCTGTTTCAGATCAACACCTCATCTGGTGCCAGAAATGATGTGTGTAATCTGGCATTTAGGTTTACATAGATTTTGCACCTTTGTCCTTCCTGGGTTTGATGATGCCCAGTATGGTAAATGCATTACATAAAAATGAAACTGGAATATGAAGAGGCCTTCCATATGTTTCTCTTAATCTCTGTCCTTGTCACTAACTGCATTCCTGCAACTGGCACCTCTCTCACTCATGTTCATGTTTATTTGAATAAAAGTGAGCCTCGTCACAACATTTGTAGCGCCACTGAGAGTTCAATTCTGCAAGGTTCTAAGCACCTCCTGAGAGGTGCAGAGCTCTCTCAACTTGCTACCTCTTCAGTGGGAGTTGTGAGTGTTCAGGCATTGTTTAGCACCTCACAAGATGGAACCCTAGGTGTGTGTTTATACAGCCTGTGGAAGCGAGCCTTACAGCCTGGGTCAGCTGACTTGGGCTCATGCTACCGTGCTAAAAAGAGCTATGGTGTCAGTGCTTTGAAGTTGTGGCTCAGGCTGGAGCTTGAGCTCTGAAGTCTACACCCCCTCCTTAGGCTTCACAACCCAAGCTCCAGCCTGAGCTGCAACTTCAGAGCACTGACTGCATATCTATTTTTAGCACGGTAGCATGAGCCTGCGTCTGTTGACCAGGGCTGGAAGGCTTGCTGCCACAGGTTGTATAGACATGCCCCAACAGCCTCTGCTGTGGTTGATACCTCCACACGGTACAATGCTGAATGGCAAACAGCTTGGAGCCACAATTACAGGTGAAGCTCCATCCATAACTCACTGTTGTGCTGCCCATTAAACAGTGACTTGTGTTAGGCAGACACAATGGACTTTTCTTGAAGACAGCTTTCTACTGTCTGCATGGCCCTGCCCTCTGCAGAATCATGCTGCTTCAGCACACCACACAAAAATCCAAAAGTCTGCAACTGTCCCTAGGGGTCATTCTACCAGAGGTGAGAAAGATAGGTTATGAAACACACATTGGTTAAATAATTTAATTAGCTAATTATTTCTACTAGGTTTCTCCCTGTTCTTTTGCTCTGTGTTTCCTAGGTAAAGTACTGACTGAAGAATTATGAGTTTGAGTTTTATTAACCAAAACAGTTTTGAAAACAAATGAGAAACTACAGAAAGCAAAATCAAGGTGGTTAGATGACAGCATTCAGAATATCAAAATAAAACTCAAGATGGCATCTTACAATTTTCAAGATTTGATAAATCAGTTTAATTCTTATAAAGTCTTGTCTTATCTCAATCTATCACAATTTGTAAAATTCTGGGTCTGTACCAGTCCAATCAGGTGACTTTGGTACCGATATGGAACCATGGATCCATAAATATAGATTCTTATTTATTTCCAGTCAGGGTTCTATGTCAGTGGAATTATGGGATTGCTGTGTCAGTTCAAGAAAAGTAGAATTTAGAAATGTAGACAAGTTATTTAATTATTAAAAATGTCAATTCAGCAACAGACCTTGCCAAGGCCATACTCATAGCCAAGATTTGCCACTTATACATGCAAGACTATCACCCATTAACTCAAACAAATTATGCAGGTAATTTTAACACTATTCTGATGTCTCCAGAATTTCACCAGTACTGTAAGCTCTTTGTCCAAAGGTTCGAGCAGAAGTAAAATCTTTAGCTTACAAGTCAATTCAAAGCTTCTTCCTCTTTTTATCTAAGAAGGCTTAAATTCTTTTGACCACAAAATCTGTGTGATTTTTAAGCTGGACTCTTTGAAAACTCAGGGTTTAGGGTTTCTCACAGTGAACTTTTGCTGTAGGGGAGCATAGTTTACTATTACAAAGAATAGTACACGTAATTAGTGTAGTGAGTTTCTCCAGTCTCAAAGATGTCAACTACTTATTGATTTAGTATAATTTCTAGACAACTACAACTAAATTTGTTAGTGAATTGCATATGATCATAAATTTTAGTCACTCGGGTTTTTAACTCGGTTATGTATTTTCTGAGAAGCATTTCACCTAGCAATAACCAAGTCAACACTAGGGTAAACAATACATATATGAAAGTATTTTTGTCATTTGAAACTGGCATGAAGTTGGGTTTTTCAGCTGAGTTTCACAGTTGCAGTGGCTGGTTTCTTGAGATGATAGAGAACAGAAGGTGATGTTCTTTGTCTGGATTTCACAGAAATCTCCCTAGATAGTCCTTTAATAGGCTGCTTGTCAACAGCAAGATTTCAGTTGTTCCCAAACAGAGGGTGCCCTTGCCAGCTAGCCAGTGATAGTCCCACTCTCAGTCTCTCGTCCAGGTGTTTTGGCTTCCAGAAGCAATGTGTTGAACATCACAGGGCACTCTGTACGTTTTCTGCTGGGTACAATAGCCCAGTTCCTCTTCTTGGCAGAGTTGATGTGGTTGAATCAGAAAGTGATCAGTGCGTCGCATAGAGATTTGAAATGTCCAACCAGGGTAAAATTGGGTGTCCCTTATCCCCAGTGAGAAAATGTCATCTCTTTATGGTTTTTTTCAACTTTGTAAGGAAAATTCTTTCATCTTTGTGTAAACAATTTGAGCCATCTCAGTTTGTATATGATATGTTGTGCCATAAGTCAACACCTGCTGATTTAGCTCCAGTATGTAACCTGCTTCCCAAGTTACTTTCCATGGGCCCCTTAGAGGTATGGTCCTATGGCCAACTTTGCATGACTGCAAGTTCTTTTTGCCATCTAAGTTCTCTTAGTTGTCTACAGAAATGTCCATTTTGAAGTTAGAATGGAAACTACATGAAGTCTTTCACATTCCATCATGGGTCTGTCTTTTTGTAGTAGTTCATCATGCAGCAGTATACGGTCATTTAACTCTTTATTTGTTCCATTTATATTCCAATAGAATATAATTACTGAAATAAGACAAAACAGCTGTATACACCCCTGTACTAATACTTGATTATTACCTATACCGCAATGAAAATGTTAATAGTATCATTTCATATGCAAAACAATCCGTGCATCTACCAATCACAGTTAATCAGGCTGTATGGCTATTTAGGCCTTAAAACATTTTGCATGGTTCACCTTAAAGATTTACACTTCACATTGCAACATACTATTTGACTGTTCCAACTTCTTTAATGCAGAGCAAATATGTTCTATATATACCTTTGTTAAAAGTTTATATGTAATCTTCTTGATCACATTTCTGTTTAAAATAGCATGGTCTGAACTATTAGCAATACTTTGTGGTCAGGTTTTTTTTGGTCAGCTTGCCTAGGCAGCCAAACTTCCTCATACTGTGAAGGGATATGTTCTAGAATGCCCTTAGATAGCTTTAGTTTTCCTTTATATATTTTCTTAAGTCTTAAAGGAACAACTTTTAGATTTTGTTTGATCTAGTAACATTATACCTTATAATACTGTATCAAATAGTACAGCTTGATCTACTATATCTCCATTATAAAGCATCCATTTATATATCTCCATTTATAAGCATAAAATATTTAAAACGTAAGAAAAAGTTAAAGGAAATTACTTAAGTTGGTAAGAATTTGTGGTTACGCATAGCTAGTTAGCTGTTGTAGTTACTCAAACTGTATGAAATGCAAACAGCATCTGCTACTTTACATGTTTCAAAGGCTTAGGCCTAAATCATGCCAAGAATCCTGGCCTATGTGTGAATGTAAATAATTGTTATTAATTAGCTCCATATTTTGTCTCATAACTACGCATGTGCACCACTGTTTTGATATGCTTTACCTCCCTGTGGTGCTTTTTTTAACTGGCAGGCTTAATTGCAACTATTGTGTGACCAGAATCTAACTTTGATTTATCCAGGCACTGTGTCAAATCACAGATTGAGGACGGTAGACAGGATGTAGCTAATTTTTTTTTTTTTTTGTGTCATTGATTTGTTAGTTATTCTGTGCTACCTCATCACTTGCCTGTTTATACAGGATAATAGAATTCTTGGGCACCGGAGCCAAAAAGTCAGGTTTTCGTAGGCAGTTGAGTGGTATCGCTTGGCTGACACTAGTTTTAATCACAGCTCACCAGCTTTGTGGCATTGTCAAAGAGTGGCTGGATGCTAGCAGAGATTAGATGAACGATGGTACTGTGGATAGGTTTGTAGCCAGGGACGTGGGAGACTGGAGTTGAATTCCCTGCTCTGTCACAGACTTCCTATGTGACATTTGGAAAATCACAGTCTCTCTTGGTCTCAGTTCCCCATCAGTTTTAAGGATCATAGTATTTCTATACTCTCAGGGATGAGGGGTGGAAAAGAAGATTAATACATTGAATATTTTGAGGTGCTCAAATACTATCCTATTACTGTGCTTCTGGGGTCCATATATGTAGCTAAGATATACACAGATGGTAGAAGCCATTCAGAAGAGGCTAAGTGAAGTCTAGCCTCTGAGATTAGGATGGAGTAAAATTGTTTTCATTTTGTTCTCTGCTCACAGAGCAGTTGCAGTGCTACCATGTCTGAAGAGGATTCTTGCTAAGTAAAGTGGTCACAGTTTTCAGTCAATGATAAGCATTGTGCACACTGTCGTCATTCTTGAGGAACTCCCTCCCAGTTAAATTGAGGCACCATGCAAATAGGGGCACTGCCACCTGGACATTTTGACTGCCGTCTGACTGCAAACTTGGGATAGAGAGAGGAACTGGTTAGACACTCTAACTAATATCTCTAACTTCTCAGAAGCACTGCAGTCAGTTCATAATTTTTCACAACCACATCTACCTCACCTGACGTTCTGATGGAAGCTGGTGCTGAAACTGACTTCAATAGATGCAGGTCGCAGCCTGTTGTACACTGATTGTGACAGTGGTCCTGGGGAAGCGGGGGAGAAATAACATGAGATCATGTAATTAGACTGTATTATAATGCATACACATAAGAGGGCTGAATTAATGTTTCACAAACAATCTTAATTCTGATGTTTTCTAACTTTGGAGTGCTTGACATTGAAATCTTAATTGTCTTTAAATAGTTTTTCTGGATGTAATATGCCATAGCAGATATAATATTTAAGGCACAAAAGGCTGAATATATAATCCATGTTGAACCATGATTTCTTTTGTGGGTTAACTCTTAAAAAATTTACAGAACAGACTCCACATATCTGACTCATTTAGCAGAATTTTACTTGTGTGTAGCAACAGCTTCTTCAGTAAAACCCATGAGGCAAAAAAAGCCATGACTATAATATGTGATTGTAAGTACTTCACTGTAGAATTGTATGAATTCCAAATGCGTTTCAACAGCACTGCAGAGACTAGTTCTTCATTTGCTAGGTAAAAGAGTAAATAGAGAATGATGCAACAAATATAAGAACAAATTGTACAGCTATAGGAAAGTGACACATGTTTAAAGAATAAACCAAAATAAACTTCAAATTAGTTGAAAAAGCTTGTTGATAAACCATTTATAAGGTATTGTCAGAATCACTGAGAACATTGTAAGCATACTAAGGATCTCTTGTTCTCTAGCTGAATAATCAAATGCTGGACCTGTGTGGTAACCTGAATAACAACGCATAATATAGGAACTGTTTCTTCTTAAATACTTGTGCTCTGACTTTCAATAACTTATTCTAATAAATAATTGTAAAGACACAAAGATATAATTTTAGTAAACTTTCTAAATGTGATACCACCTCCAATCTATCCTCTTACAGTAAGGTTTCACACTGTGAGCCTCTATAGTTCTCTTCCATTTCTTTCCGTCTTCATAGGAGAATTTGTTTCCACTACCCTCATCCGATTAGCAGCAATGGGAGTCTCCATGCTGCAGGCACAGGCTCTAACACAAGTTTGAGGAGCAAGCGTGTAGACACCAGTGAACACTTTATTAAATTACACAGCCTTCTAAGCAGGCACAGTCTCTCAATGCTCCCATTCTTCATGCTTTAGTGAACTGACTCTGCTCTCTGAAACTGTAAGGTTTCAGCCTGAGCTGCAGATATAAACTCCTGATGTGATTATGGTGAGTTTTTAGAGTTTGGCACGCTTCTGTGCTTATTCTATTTCTCCGATGGGGTTGATAGTTGGCTGGCAGGGTGAAAGCACTGGAAAGTACAGACCTGAAGCCTTAAAATTCCACCTGCCTTGAAGGAAAAAAATGTCTTGTTCATAAATGCTCAGTGTCATTCACTAGAATTCATGCTGCTAGCCAGGAAATCACCTGCTGCACAAGGGGAAAGTTGAGCCTCCAGGACTGCAAGTTTTGCTGTACCTCTCAATCTATCATCCCTAATAGAATTTTATGATCTCTCCATTCCCAGAAAATTCAAAGAACATCAAGGATGGACTGGAACAGAATAAGAAAAAAATAAATGTATTGTTACTAAGATCGCATACAATTATTTCTCTGGCACATGTTCTTTCTAAATTATAGCATTACAGTAATCCTGATAGATCTACTTGCCTGGATCTATCACTGTAATTATTTGCATACTTCCTTTATTGCAATCTCATATACTACAAGTGTATCTCATAGAGATTGAAGATTTGGCAGATTTATTGTTTTGGGGATTTACAAAATGTACCTCATTCACTAATACTTTTTCTTCTCATCTAAAACCATGTTTCTCTCAAGTGAGATTCAGTTGCTAAAATGCAAATGAATACATAATCACTGTTGCACATGGCTGACCCATCTATAGTGTGTGAGTGTGTCTGTGCATTTGTATGTCTGTTGGAAATATCACTAACTGCTCAGTAGTCAACATTAAAGCTATAACTTCTTAATATAAATTCAAAATTTTTAAAACCCCCTCCAGCTTATTCAAAGAAAAACTCAGTAGCCCTGACAATAGCCTTCAGAGTGGACTTTTTGTTTGTTTGTTTTTTTATGGCATGTTTGCTAAAAATCAGAACCGCCATTTTAATGTTTTGTTGTTTTTGAATATTTGCCTATTCTTTTTAAAACCTGTTTTATTATTTGAGTCCTCTTTTCTCCACAATAATTGGCCTAGAGACGTCCAATTATTTTTCTTTGGTTGACATGGCAGACAAAGTACTTTATTTGTGGGGAGGTGAGACAAAATGTAAACAGAGTGATTTCCTGACTCCAAGTTTTGCTGCTGTAGGAACTGCTAGGCTGAACCCAGGGAGGAAAGGAATAAACTGGGGTAGAGTGAGGTGGGTGGGTGGATGGGGAGAAGAATATGGTAGAAAAATAGTTTAGGAGGAGGTGAATGGGGATATATCACAGAGGAGCAGGATGGAGCTGATTCCCCTGCCTCAGAATGGGAGGAGGCAGGAGGACACTGGTGGGAATTGGAGTTTTCGAGATCATATTGAAGGAATTTCAGAATGAGTCAGGAAATAGAGACCAGAAGAGGGTGGGGTGGCAGGGAAGAATAACTTGCTAGCAAGGAACTGGTGAAGGTACAGATAGTAAACATAGAAGGGGTAGAACATGCTGAGACGATATAGAGGAATAATGGAAGGGGATTGAGAGGGATGACACAAAAGGTGCAGAATACAGAGGAGCATATAAGAGGACAGGCTTTATGAAAGTTGTGGTAGGAGATGGGGAACAAAATATGGACTGGAGTTTTTAGGAGACTATGGTGGGCCATAGAGAGGGGATGGAAGGGACTGGATGATTATAAAAGTTCAGTTCCTTTTCAAGGGATCCATTTCCTATAATCACCAACTCCTTTTTTTTTTTGTTTTTTTTTTGTTATGGGACAAATCAGTTAAAGCTGTGCGTGGGGATGATAAGGGAATATTGATGGGTAATGATAATAGAGGACACACTGGATACCTTATTGTTCATTTTTAACGTGTGTTTGGGTTTTTTAAAGGTGTGAAATTTTAGAATTTTTGTTGTATCAGACACACCTATTCTTAACCATGAAACACTGCTAAAAAAAATAGTTGGGGTTTCAAGTATGTTTCAGTACAGTCCACCTAACACTCAACAACATTATATTTTTTGACAAAGATAATAATACTGCTCAGTATTTTTTTCTCCTAAGAATTTTTTTCTCTGTTCTGTGTTTCACAGTTTCTTTCTCCTGACTGCGACGTGGATAAAATAATATTTGGACTTGAAAGGAAAATTAATTTTGTATCACGCAGCTTTGAAATAGGGGGATATGAGTTCACTATCCCTAATTAGAAGCAAATTTTCTGAACCATTCAATTTGTGTCCAGTTTAGCAGCTAACTTCAGTTCAAATTCCTATGTAGACTTCGGTTCAAATTCCTATGTGGATCTGAAGTCACAAGACTTCAAGGGTGACTGAACATGGTTCAGAAATATAGCTGTCTCTTTCACAAATACATATTATGAACATGCCCAGTACAGATCTGTTAAGCTTCAGGTAGCAAAATAAATTGACAGTAAGATCATCAGTTAGTCCCTTGATTCAGAACGAGGCAGTTATCTTGTGAACAGGTTTGGGGACATCTTCATAATTACATGCATCAAATTAAACTGAAGGACTTTCATGCATAATAAGATGAATGATATGATTAAAATCTTCTAAGAACTGGTCATTTGAAACAATTTCATTTTTCTTTTTCAACTACTTTGAACTGAAGCTGTGTTGAAAGAACCACATCCTATTATTTATGAGTACCAAGTTGTATTCTGAGAGGGAAATACTCAGTTGTGTTTTGGAAAAGCCACTTTTATGCATTCAGAATCTGTTACACCAGCTATGGTCTAGAGTATCACAAGAGTATCCTTGAGTATCACAGGAGTATCCTTGAGTATCCTAGAATATCACCAAGGTTTTTCCTTTTCCAGTTTTCAATTTTTTATTCTTTTTATTAAAGATGTGGCAAAAGAGGTTAAAATCCCTAAAGTACATCTGAACGTAGGATTTTCTAAGGCTGATGGAGAAATGAAGCATTTACATACCCAGTTACACTCCCATGCCCACTCTGCTAAAGGCTAGTTGACTAGTCTTATTATTTCAGAATTAGGCTCAAGAATTTAGAATTCACTTACACCAATGTAAATTAGGGGTGACACCACTGAAGTCAGTGGAGTTACACCAGAGTAAAACTGGTGTGAAAGCAGAATCTTTTCCATTATATCCCCTAACAGAATGGAAACTTTCTCATCATAAAACTGCCCACACAGTTTATCTTAATTCGTTATGAAGCATTCTCTGTCCAGAAAATACTTTTCTTTGGAATATTAGCAATGTTGTGGTGCAGGACTGAGGGACATTATTGAAGCTGTGTGTGGATTATTATTTCTCAACATCTCTGCAACTCTTGTCAGTGCCATAAATCATTTCACTTTCAGGAAGCTAAAATTCACCTCCAACTTAATCTTACTCTGACCTATTTGAATGCCAAAAGTGAACTTTCAAAAAATTCTGCATGAATCTCTGTACCTCCTTGTTGTGGTTGAAATAGTAAGCATGAGAAGTAAATTATTGTGCAAGAGTCTATTCCTGTGGCATTTCTGGCATATTGAAACCAGGGAGCAATGTTACTTAGGGAAAGGCATCTCTTGAAAGATGCAAAGGTTCTTTCTGATTTGGACAAGCATGCAGAATCTGGACACTAACTCAATGCAAATCTACTTATGAATGCTTTGAAATCTGGAAATTTTGTGAGAAAAATCTTTGTCGTGGGATTTCATGCTTCTAGTCAGGTCTGAAATGATGCAAACAGCCTTTCACATAGTATTTGGCACACCTACTTCTAGTTCTGACTCAAAGCGGCAATGCAGAGGAACACAAGAGTGGAAAAATAATTTTAAAAAAGATTTCTGAAATGTTTCAAACTTAAAATGTAGTTCAAGTTTGGCCAAAGTCAGGTTTGGAGCAGAGAATCTAGGTTAGTTCCTATTTTACCTGAACTTTTTTTCCTATTTGTTCTGGCAATCATGTGAGGAGGATCTGCCTACTTTGATTTCCAGATCACTTTGATTTACAGACCAAAGAGGTTTAGATCAATTTTTGATAATTAATGTAGTTACTATTTTAAATGGAATTCTGCTGACTCACTGAGGTCAGTGATGCATTAATGCACAGGAATACAAGAGAGGTGGGAGTGGCTCCTTCAGGATAGGATCTAAATTGTGCATTGAGAATCCTTGGAACAGCCAAGGCAGTAGACAAGATTTCAGCTCAGGAATGTCATCTTATTGTTTTTGTTTGAGAACAAGCACCTCTTCCAACCTCTCATACATAAAATCTGATATTAGCCTCTTGCCTGGGGTTGACTTTATTAACGAAGTACTTAAAAGCATTGAGCACTGCTGTTATGAGGAGGCAGGTCTTCATCAAAAGAAGTCTAAATGCACACATTTATGTTTCACACAAATCTCATTGGATCAAAGGAAATGTTGCTTATGAGCCAGGAATTGGCATCAGTATAATCAATGTGGGCGGTAGAATTCAATGTCAAACACGTGTTCTCCATGTTAAGTAAATAATTCCATTCTCTGTTTAACCTTTTGTGAAGGAACATTTTCTAAAGGTTACATCTTTTCTAAAGATTCTTTATCCTTCATTTAGTCTTCATTGTGGCTCATATGAAAACAGATATTTTATATTATTATAAGCTTGCTTACTTTTGAGGACAAAAAGAGAAGAGTCAATACCAAGTCCTTCAACTTGATGTACATAAAACTGGTTATTTAAGATTATTTTATTATTATACTAAAAAAGAAGAAGAAAACAGGCAAAAGCCTACACCTACACAAGACATGAATAATTGTCAGCTACCTGTAGAAATAATAAATTGTGTGGTTTTAAATAAAAAAATTGTTAACTGAAATGACAAGGTTCTTGATAACTTCACATAAAGAACTGCACAATGTCAGTTTGACTAGGAGTTTTATTGCCAGATGAGATTAATTTTACTCTTCACTGAAGTTGAAGAACACTGAAAATATGGGGGAGATAGGTGAGCACACAGCCTAAAGTAAATGTGCCTGTAATTCCTATTAGTATTAGTTACATGTGGATTCTCCTTGAGTCACCTTTATTGTCTTAATTCTTAATTGTTAATTCTGAAACAGTAGATCGGAGAGAGATGTGAAATGCCGGTTCAATAATGTGTTAATTGAAACCTAATGTTGAAATTTTTAGCTAGTCAGTGATGCTTATTTTAGCAGGAATATAGCAAGCTAGCTAACCTGATTTTGTTTTCTCACCACAGAACACAGGGAGTAACCCTTTTGAAGTAAGTGGAACTAAATTGTTGTCAATCAGAGCAGAATCAGGCGCAGTGCACTCTCACAGTGGGTTTGCTTTAATGTGAAATAATATTTTACAGAAATAAGATTTCAGGTTTTAAAGATGTAAATTGCGAAATGTATGTTGTCACAACTATTTGATAGTCTTGAAGGGCATGGTCATAGCCATAGGATGCTGGAAGAATCCGAAGGTAGAGATCTAAGGGAAAGATTGGGTGAAATAGTCAGTATTTTCATATGCATTCTGAATTAATATATGTTTTTAACAAGTCTTGAAATTCTGTTGCATTCCACATAACTTTTCTGAGAAATTATTCCATAAGAATTTGGCTATGTTTCCCAGAGATTTCCATGGCACTAATAAAGTGAAAACAGTTAGAAACCGATAACAATTTCAAGTTACTCCAGTGATTGGATCAGCACTGTTAAGGTAATGAACAATCTCCGCTTACCTGCATTATGTAATACAGAGCTGGGGATGCCTTCTGTTTTCCGTGTTATTTGTATGTTCTCATCTAACTCAAAACCGAAACTACCATTTCCCCCCAGTGCTCTTTTTCTAGTGACATTGCCACTACTAGTTGCAATACATTAGGCAGAAGGACAGTCCAGTTTTTGTTGGGTTTTTTTTTAAAGGTACATTTTATTTCATTCAAGTAGGTGACTATCAAAATTAATAATATACTTAAAACAGCAAGCTGAACTCAGACAGGAGTCTCAGGGGGAATGGAGGAGAACTGTACTATATACATCCATTAAGCAACCTTGCTTGCCAAGTCCATGTACATTAGCTAGTTTTGTAGCTTTAACAAATTCCATCAGAGCTTTCATTCCACTGACCTAATTTAACAAGAAGGAAATTCAATAACAACCCCTAACATTGAAGAATTATTTCCCAAAAGGAATTTAACAATGCTTCTACATCAAATAGTGATGTGTGATTAGTGGAATATACATACGTAAGGTGGAGAGGGAAGCAAAAGAAAGAAGATACTGTTACCTCCTTTACACAGGTAATCCAATAATTTTCCATGTTGGGGGAGCGGGGGGAGGGCTGAAGAGAATAGTAACAACTTCCACTGACTTCAAGAACCACCACATGAGAGCAGAATTTAGTC
Source organism: Emydura macquarii macquarii (assembly GCF_026122565.2). Lineage (NCBI taxonomy): Eukaryota > Metazoa > Chordata > Testudines > Chelidae > Emydura > Emydura macquarii. The sequence goes on from NW_027130457.1 coordinate 578,306, forward strand.
TCTCTCTCTCTCTCTCTGTGTCTGTCTCAATAAAAAGAATATAGGTATGGGGTTATGGGCAACATAGAATTGTGGTAGTGCAATCCAGCAACAAGTACAAACAATATCCAATGTTACACACTCATGATTGAGCCTGATCCTTCCAATCTTTGCTCACATAAATACTCCTGTCTCATACAAGGATGTGCTGGTCTGGCAATATATCATTACAGTAATATATCATTGTATATCCTGGACTCCTGGGTCCTGATCTTGCTGTCATTAAAGTCAAAAGCAAACCCTAATTGGAGCATCCTGGTAGTAGCAGACACATACTAGTTAAGCAATGTCTCACAAGAATACACTGTGCTGTGAGATGCTCCTGTTTCATGAATTGCTTTAAAATTAATTTACTGCGTAAAGCAATAAAATATTTGAAACTCACTATTAAGGAAAGAGACTCATCAGACTTTTGCAAATTGAAAAAAGGATTAGTACAGTGACTTTTTTTAGAACTCAGAGGAGGGGGCAAGCAACGAGGTGCATTGCTTGAAATTTATGATGATAAACACGTTTAAATTCCTGTAGATTACCATGAACATATTTATGGATAACACCCTTCAAGTCCTCCCTCACAGCAGAAATACTTTTGTTTGCCAGTCCCTCAGCTCTGAGTGAATCCAAACTCTCAAAGCAAAAATTAGCTTCTGAATTTCATCTGGCCTTATGTTCCGACACCATGTGAAATTGCCAAGTTTCACATGATTTCTACCCCAAAGCATGAATCAGCCCAGCCTCACTAAAAACTCTTGGGTTGGTGAACTTGAGTGAGCCTGGTTTCATTTCCAGGTCAGTAATGAAACCCCCAGCCACGGAAAAGTTTATGAAAATTTTACACATCTTTACTTTGAAGAATCTGAATGCCTAGGGCCATATTCAACCATGGTGTAAAGCCACTGACGTCAGTGGAGTTATGTCAGGGATCAGTGTATCCCAATGCCTTTTTTCTAAGGTGTGCTAAATACTTTTGTATCCAAATCAGGGAAGTAAAGAAAAACCCGCCAAGTTTCTGTATCACTTAAGGTTTTTTGTTGCGTATGGAAGAATACAGTATATGTATATACTAAGGAGCTGCAAACATTGGCTGTAAATACTCTTTTTGCACATTTAAGATAAAACATTAAAAAAGAAAATTTAGAGAAAATATATCCTATTGAGAAGAAGAGTCATAGGAGCATTTATATACTCTTGCTGCCTAGCAACAGGCATCATTTCCCCTTTAGCAGGAGTCAGTGGGCTATGCAAAAATTTTGATGATGAAATAGGAAGCCAATATTTCTCTTACACAAATTAACCAGTAGGAAATTAACTAATTCTACAGTTATGTTATGCACATCTGTTCTGGGTGCAGACTGCATTATGTAGCTTATGCAAAGCTATTGCTATTTCATCTAAAACAAAATGCTGTGTAAAGATTATTATTTCCCAGAAGTTCACTATTAGTGCTCAGAAGTGTGCTGTGTCTTGCAGAATAAGTAAAAGAGAAGATTGTTGAGGAATGTCAAACAGCCCAATCTTGTTCCCACTGCTTTAATGGTAAAATCAATTCCTTTGTGTTCATACACAGTCCAAGTGACTTCTTTTCAGAAGACCCCTCTGCCAAATTTGGGTGTTAAAAATTAGACATGACACAATAAGTAGGGGTAGGAAACTTAAATTTGGGTAATGGGAAGAGAAAGCAAGTGTTACACTAATAATTGTATGTAATTATTCATTTTAGGCATGTGTATTATATCTGAGTTCTGTTAGGTGTGTGGCACTTACAGGAGATACAGCTAAAATGAATATTTTTAAGCGGGATTTGAAGAAGGTGGTGATGAGGGCTTGGCAAAGAGGAACTAAAAGGAACAGAGTACACAAACTTGAGTTACAAGTAATCTGTTTTAATCTTGTTATCTAGAGGTCTGAATGCAAATGCAATTTTAGAAACCACAGAAATGATGAACCATTAGTTACTCATTGTTTCATTTTTTTATTCCCATATATAGAGTTATTTGTATTTATATCTACTAAATTTTTGCCTGCTATATTTGTATATCGTTAGAATAATCTCTATTTGTATTTATTACATAAAAATCTGATTTACTTAAAGGCCATAATGTATCATTACATAATTATATATATTTCAGAATAGCTTGTGTCAAGTTGCAGAGATGTTTTGGAATGAAATTAAAGATCTGAAACAAAAATATTTAAGTGTTAATATTCTTTTTTAAAATTGTATTTTACATCATGTGGCTACCAAAACCAATCTAAATGAGCCATTTGGTCTTAAGTGTTTGGTAATTTCCAAATGTCATCTTTTAAAGAAATGTAGATCAGCTAATTGTGTTAACAGAGGTGAAGAGTAATGTGCCGAGAGGGAGCATAGGCGCAAAACTGGAAGCAGTTTTTTTGTTAGATGCCAATGTAGGATATTGACAGAATCTGCCTGTTTGTCTCACCGTGGTGATAAATGCCTTGTTGTGTATAGAAAAACCATAAGATGCTATACAAACTTAACAAAATAGGTTTGGAAATGGATTTACTCCCCTCCCCCCCCCCCCACTAATAGTTGCACCTTGAGTGTCAAATTTAAGTACTGTATATTGGAAGCCAAAACGTCCTGCATTCACAATGACTTAACATCAAATCTGATCAGGCCCTAATTCTTTAATCATTTTTCTTGCATTTAAAGTTGAGTTTGTATGCTCCCTCAGTTCATACTGTAAGTACTGAATCCTAAGAACTTTTTATATTAAAAGTTTGCTTCTTGTCATGTTGCATTTCTTCTGATGCATATGATGTTCTCTTTTGCCATTTAAAGTGCCCTAGGGAACTAGTGTTTCACCATTTCTGTGGTTTCTAAAGCTTCTTTGCATTAGCCTTTCAGGCCTCTGGATAACAAGATTAATAAAACACTGGATTACTTGTAAATCAAATCAGGTGGAAAACATTTGAAGTAAAGGCTGCAGTATTTAATATGTAAGTGCTAATAGTGTTAATCCCCTAGTCTACATGAAAAACATCCTCAATGTTTTTAAACTGAAAAGTTAAGGAAAAAAGTTAATCAGCTCAGTGCAGTTTTGTTGTGTTTCTCATGTAATGTTTTGAAAGCAGCTACCGACTATATTTGCAACCCTCCCACTTGGTGAAGGTTGACTGAAAACCTTTATAGTCACCACATCAGCCATCAGTTAGGTGCACATGGGAAATAACCAGTTTGCTTTCTTTGCTGCAAGGCTTTGCAGCTGCACTGTCAAATACCATGTGAAGTTAGTTACAGGAAAATGGAATATTTTCAACTTACACTGTCTTTTCTGTTTACTTTGAGGATTTGGTGGATATGAGTGGAAGAGAGAGAAACTACTGGAAACCATTGGGCTGCACGTCCAACTAAATAGACACCTAAAGGTAATACAGGCAAACAACACTATTGACCTCACAGCCAGTTGGCTTGGAGGACAGTCAGCAGTGGAGAACTATGATAATCCAGCAAGTTGTACTGCTACTGCTGCTCTGGGTGTTCCTGCCACATCCCTGCTATGCAGAAATGCTGTTCAGAAGGACTACTGACCACCAACCAAAAGGCTTTGTGGCACGTGTATCAGGGAATGATGGGAAAGCACTTCACCGCCAAAAGAGGGGCTGGATGTGGAACCAGTTCTTCTTGCTGGAGGAATATACAGGCTCTGATTATCAATATGTAGGAAAGGTAGGTCTGTATTAAGGTTTGATATTACTCCATTACTTTCTTATACATTTGTCCTACTACTGTTCTCAAGTTATTACAGTGACTTGTTCTCATGGTTGAATGGTGGGTTTGCCAGGCAATACTATGCAAGTTGTTTATCTGCTCTATTAGAGACCTCTAAAAGTAATAATGAAAATAGCTGTTAAACTATTTAGAAACATATAAATGTTTGAAATAAGCTAAGGTGTATTTCACAAGTACTTGTGTGATCTTTACATAATTCCTGCCACCATCTACTTACTTTTCTCTCCTCTGTCTAAAACAAGTACTTTAAAATTCTGTTTTATATTTTTTTTCTCTTTGACTCTTCAGTTTCATGCACATTCTTATGGAATCCTGTCCCCTGCCTGCACTTTTCACACAAAATCCTTTCAAACACAAAATGTCCTCCCTCCTCCAGTAATCCCTATGTCTCAGTAAACTGCAGAAGATGAATGTCATTAAAAATGTGATGGAAAAGAAATATGAGGAATGAAATTGTGAATTTAATGCTACTGACACCAAGAAAAGAATTCAGTATTCCCAGATTAAAGCATAAATTAATGGGCCACTTTCTGCGTTGACTTCACTTGATGTAGTCCCATTTGTTTGAAGTCAGTACGGTAGCACTGAATCTATCAGTGCGGTACTGGGCCTAGTATTTCAAAGCGCCATGGTGAGGTGGTAGATGGAATAACTAGAAGTGAATAATGTTCCAGAGAGGGAAAATGTTCAAATAAATAATTTTATTATACACTGTTACTGAAAGAAAAACAGCAACTTGCTCAACCTAAATCTTCCTGTCTTTATGCTTTTCATCCAAAGCAGATGGTAATGAATTCTTATATGAGTGCAAATTACTTATACAGAGTATGGGTAATCAGAGTAATGCAGAGACCATGGATGGGACAGGAAGGAGGTGCAAAAATGCATTGATTACATACTTTATTTTTAACCCTCTCCTGAATGAACTCCCATGGTTAATCAAAGACAAAACCAATAGCGTTCCTACATTCTGTTGACTCTGGATTTTTGGTATTCAGGCACAACAGCTCTCTTCTGAGTAACTGGTTTCTCACATATCTCCTCCTAGCTATTGGTTTCTCAGCTTACATGAAGTCAGAATTTGGTCCATTAGCATGGTGGTTCTCTCCTTCCATTGACTGTACCAGTAATCAGTAACTATTCTTTGAGAATGCACTAGCTGAGGCCTTACATTTTATGCTTTTGTTATACAACAGATTTATTAATTATCAATATGTAGGCAAGGTAGATCTGTATTAAGGTTTGATATTGCTCCATTACTTTCTTATACATTTAGTGAATTTAGATTCATGATCTTATGTGACAGTGGATGCTTGTTCTGAAAATATTTAATTACATTGCATTACCCTGGGTAATAGCCACATCATGTTATGTTGCCTTGCTAAGATTAAGTAAGGTTCATGACTCAAATAACCACATGTAATACAATATAAAATACTGGGTTATGTATATTTGTTAATTCAAATAGGCCCAATTCTTTCTCTCTCTCTATAAATACAAAATTTGGGGCTTTTGTGTTGCAAGATCCCATGACAAACTGAGGATTCAACAGCCATACACAAGCTTTGACAATGCAGATTCAGTTATTTTCATTGACTTAGGTCCTGATGAGAAATGTTCAAAACTCAAGAATTTTAAACAGCCGTACTGCATTGGGATCACCTGTGCCTGTATGGGGTCCTATTGATGTCATGGGTGTGCTGCACAAGTGCAGGGATCTATGCTAGCAAGTACCAATGAAAGACCATGCTCATATCCCCCAGAGTTTCATTCTGAATATACGTCTCATGGAACCCAACATGTAAAACAAATTTCAGCTGATTTTTGGCCAAAACTACATTCTTATGGAACAATTGTATGAAATGGAACAGGGGTGAAACCAATAAGATGCTATAGGAGTTATTCTTACAGATTTATATAATTTAATAAAGAGTGAGAATCCTTTTTAAAGATTTTCCCAACAATCCTATGAAATTATTTAGCAGGTGTATATTTTTCTATTAAATTCTATAGGACTGTTTTATTAGAGCTTGCATGATGTATGCTTCCATTAGAAACCATAAATAGGCTCAGGTTCCTTAACTTCATTAATTTTTTTGCAATCCTGGATTTAGTTTTGTGTTGCTGTATAAAGGTTTTACACAGTCTAGTTCTTCGTATGCAGTTGCAGACCAGTCCAGCAGGATTTGCATTTTTAAAATATGCAATTTATGAGTCAACAGTCCAGTGAACGTGAGGTGGAAACAAGGGCCTTCCAGGAAGAATTTGTGCTTTTAAATTATACAGGGTATATCTTAAAACACCTACATACTATAGCAATGAAAATTGACCAGATAGGTAAAGAGTGTAACATTTGCAAAAATGCCTAAGTCCTATTTTCAAAAGTGATGTAGGCGTCTAAATGATATTTTGGAAAAAATTACATAAGTTCTAGTCCTACAGCCCTTCTTCATGTGGTTCATTCAACTGAAGTCAGTAAAACTATTCACAGGACTATAAGTATTGCAGGACTGGGTTCAGAATATCTAGAAATGCCAGTTCAAAATATTTAAACCCAACATCTAATTTTCGCCAGGAAATAGATTGAAAAATTAGTTTAAATGGACCAAAGGATAATGAGGTATTGGCACTCAAGGCAGAGTGTTTTTCTCCCTCATTAACACCCAAAAAATATGGTGCTGAGAAGTGGTAAAATTCTCAGGACAGACAGTAGCTTATTTGGAAGTGGAACTTGGTGTTAATAATCAAGATTCTGATTAACACCTTTCATCTGTAGCTACATAGGCTAATTCTAATGCTTTTAGTCCCAGGTTCTGTTAAAATTCACTTACAAAGTACTTTATTTTGGAAAATAATGTGGAGAAGGACTTTGGCTCGTTGACTATATTCCTAGTAGTTTCTTTAAATATTTCCCTGTTCGTTCTCTCATGAAGCATTTTTTGCATCCATAGCTGAAGAATTAAAATTCATGAAAAAAGAAGAGAAAATAATTTTAATAGACTTTTTTTTCTTTAATGGGTGGAGAATATATTGAATGGAAACTGATTCCTTCTCCCTCTTCCCCCGCCCCTTCCCCCCCGACAACGTTGATTAAAATTTCCAGGAAATTTAAATGGCAAGGAGTTCCAGAATGACAGAAGCTTAAATGTGACTAAATTGTCTTTGTCAGCCACTATTTCCATTTATTATCCATTTCTCTTTGTGGATGTAGTTTCAATGCTGACCTTTAAAGACTATTATTTATTGTTTGTATTTACAGTAGCACCCAAAATGGTCAGGGTGCTATGCAGACATTTTAAAACATTAAAAAATGCAGACATTTTATTTCTGGTTATAATACATCTTTCAAAAGTGCTTATGCAACCTCAAGTCACACCTTTGCCATGAATTAAAAACACAATTGCAAAGCCAAACCAGCAGCATGTCCCCATTCCAAACAGAACATAACTGATTGGTGAGGAAAACTGATCAGCACAATACCCCACCTTGCTCACAAATAGCAGCCATCATCATAGTCTTACCTCTCAAAAGGCCTGGGGAAATAAATAGGCCCTGCAGCATGCCCTGAAGAGCAACTGCTCTGGACTATTGCTGATGAAGGTGTGGAGTAAATTTTGAAGTTAAGTGCACCTCAGACAGAATGCCCTGCTAGCAGCTTCCTCTTTTGCACAAAGACATTTTTGGTTCTGACGCCTCCACTGATCACAGCCATGGCAGCATTACATTGGAATGGAGGGGGAGAAGGGAACAGAATCCCTGTTCTGAGGTGTTCACAACTTTTGATGGCAAGCCCTATCGAGTCGCTGGAGAGGATAAAATACAATCACTTTTTAATATCTACTATCTCCAATTGCCCCTGTACCTGGGCATTATTAGTTGGCAATTTTCTAGTGGGCACAATAGTAGAAATGGGTCTTGTGGAGGGATTTGAAGGAGAAGACAATAATGGCCTTACGGGCTGGTTCAGGAAAAGTTTTCCATGTGTAAGGAACGTGACAAAGGCAGCTGTGAGGGGAGATGCAAACAGGCTGGCATTGCTGAAGAATCAGAGTGTAGGTAGAGGCAAAATGATAAGAGATGAGAAAATAAATATAGAGGGAACAGAATCAAGAAGAGGCTTGAAGGCGAGTTAAAGATAAGATTGCAGTTTCATGTTCATTATATTCGCTTTGTGAAAAGAATAAATCCAATCTGTACATTCAGAGCATCCACCTGAAGGGCAGCAGAAATATATTTCCAAATATATTTCTGTAAAACCACCTTCTACAGCAGATTCATTCTCTGGAGTTTTACAGAGCCGCTCACCATATAAAAACAGAACAATAAGTGTCATTATTTAACCCATGTTTCTAAAACACATTCATATAAACAGTTCAGATCTCTTTCTGAAGTCTTCACCTTTTGTTTAAAGTTGGTATATTCGTATCTGCTTTCCAAGGTTCATGGCTGAGGCTGGGAAGAGGAAGAATGAAACCCAGTTTTTAAATAATTTTTAATCTGCTTTATTATGGTAGTGCGTAAGGAACAGCTTAAAATGCTAGCCATTACACAAACAGAATAGCTGACAGTTCCTGCTATGAAAAGCTTGCAATCTAAATAGACCAGACAGACACAGGGTGGGGGAAGAGGTAGAACACACAGAATGAACAATGTGATGTTCCACAGTTATGGGGGAAGGTAGGAGTTGCTAAGCTAAATGGAAAGTAAAGGGAAGGGAGAGGGGAAATAGAAGGAAAGGAGGGTAAGGGGGACAGGGCAGGGAAGATGAGGGTGAGGAGCAGGTCAGGTGAAGAGACTGTGAGGTAGTGGGTTGGAGGGAGCAAACAGCCAGTCAGCATAGGGCAGAGAAGTCTGGGTCAACACTAGAAAGTTCTCTGAGTGTCTTAAGCTGCCTCTGTTGCTGGAATCTCTGGTTGATTCCTCTTTGTAGTTTCCCCCAAGGCCACATGGAGAGGGGAAACACCAACTGGGTCCTTGTTTCTCCAGAGTTTGTGTGGGGTGGGGGCAAGGGTCTGTACCTGATGAGGAATGTAAGATTGAAACAAATCATTCAGTTAAGGTGGCCAAGAATGTAGGGACAATGTTTGCCACAGGCAAAATGTCAAAGTCAAAGTAAGTGCTTAACATAAGTTAATTTTAAAAATGCAGAATGCCGTTACTATGAGGACTGCAGCAATGAGATGCTCAGCAGAGATTCAAATTCTGAAGTACCAGATTTTTCATGATTGTGATTTCACAGCTGCTAGCTTCCTAAGCTCATGGGTAAAATTATCTGTGGCAAATCACATGTCTTTTAGCATGCATCTGCATATCTAGCAACTGAGAAGGAGCCTGAAGACTACTGAATATCACAATATCCTGTGAAACTATTGGAACCAGTGAGTGAAGTTCAAAATGCAGTTTGCACATTGTTTGTTTTGTGGCTTTTATTATTTAAGCCAGTTCCAGAAAATCCAACTGGAAGAGTGTTATAGGAATATAGCTTAAATTATTGTGAGCAAATTACAGGACATGCCAAACTTAGTGCGGACCAGAATGTCAAAAAAGCAGCTATTCAACCACAGTTGTGACCTGCTGAGGTAGACACAATAGCTCTGAATATATTGCAGTGATTCTGAGTTTTTACTAAATATATGAAGTGACTTATTTTTTTTTAACAAAGGATACATTTAAAAAAAAATCTCAATAACTATGTACTATATATTGTATGCTTTCTGGGGAAGGGGCTAGGCCTTCCTTTGTATGGTGCCTAGCACCTTGTGAGTGCTAGTGGAAATGGATGATGATGATAATACTAAAAACATGGCTTATTTTTGTCAAAGCTATATTTTTGTTTCCATTATCAAATACTATCCTTTCTGGCAAACGAGAGAAAATTAGACCCAGAAAAGGCATTATAGGAGGATATGGGTTTATCTATGATTTGTAGAATCGACTGGAATATCTTTGTATTGCTAACATAGGAGATAATACCTACAACCAAGCTACTTCTTTTTTCATAATTCCAGAGAGGTAACTCAGAGATTGCTCCACTGAAGTTTAAAATTCTAACAGCAACAAGGACATTTTATCTAGATTTGTTGTCTCATAATAATGGTTAAGAATTCCATTCTGTTTTAGCCATGGTGAAGGGTAACATGACTTTAATATAGACTCTTAATGTGCCCCAAAAGACTGATTCCTACTCTTTTTTTCCCCCTTTGTTTTAGTATCAGGTTCCAGGTGCAATTTATTTATTTATTTAAGAAAGGGGCGCTGTTACAAGACATGAGTTATTTTCAAGTGTGTTGTGCAAAATTGGATTAATTCAAAATATACCCGAAGAAAAAATCAATGACTTTTTCCTACAGAACCAAAAGTGCTGTTCTAACAATTATCAGCTTAAGGAAGTACCAGATGTGTCAAGAATATCATAATTCATGCTCACATATTCAAAGATAAGTTTCTCTCTCTCTCCATCTTGAGCTGGTGTGTAGGTGTGTGGATGCAGAAAGGAAGAGGGGTGTATGTGGATTGAACAGATCTAAATCAGCTGTTAAAAAAAAAATCCAACACAGGACTTGTTCATAGTAAGTAAGTGTACAGGAATAACTGTAGTGAATATTCTGAAATGATTTGAAAAACGCTTCATTTTTCCTGCTATTATACATACAGTGTATCACAAAAGATAAAATTAACATACACAGAAGAATGCACAGGGCAAAACATTACAGCTATAGGTTCAGGAATTGAGCTTTTCCTGTGTTTCAACTTAACTATCCAATTAGTTTGACTTCATAAAGTTGTAGTGACTATGTGTTACAGTGGGTAAGTGGATTATAATTTCATCTCTACAGGTGTGAGTTCATATCTTGTCCAGGTATCAAGTGAAGATCAGTTTCATAGTCTAATCCTAGTTCTCCTTGGTCTGTAGAACAAACAAATTACCAGATAAATTGACACTTGACAGTTTCTTCTTGAGAACAATGAAAGAGTGGAATGGTGCAGCTGTTATAATTGATACTGAAAGACATTTGTGGGCACTTTTCTGGCAAATTTACAGTATGATGCTTAGTTTAAATCGTTGCTATTAGTCTGTTCTTTGCTTACATCAGCAATAATGTCACACAAATGTAGAATAAAAATAATTAATTTACAATTCCATTTCATTTACATTAAGGACACAGTGTAGGATGCAGTTAAAGTTTGTTAAAATAAATCTTACACTCCTTTTTGGCCTAATTCTGCTGAATGGGATTAACCATTAGAAGCTGAAGCTTAAAAGTTTCTAGTTTAACCTGATTTAAAGATGAATAGGTATTTCAAATACTTTTGTTTCAGTAAAGGTTCCATATGTTAATAAATTGATCCCCTCAGATTTTGAGGCTGAGAGTCGAAAGGTAGCAATACTCCACATCCTGTCCTCTCACTGACATCTCCTGCCCCTGAATTTATGGGATGGACTTTACAGCACAGAATTTAATACTTAGCTGTATAGATTTGCCCTATTCTCTTCATGTGTAGATTAGATGATAGTTGATGTTACAGGCTCATATAATAAACTTATAATCAAGCAATCCACCATGTTATGTATGTCTCACAAATAGGGCTCTCCAAAACTATATGTTTTTTGCTTCCTGAATTTCCATATGCAAAAATTGAGAATTTAGTGAATTTAATTACGGGTGACATAGTGTTTCTTACCAAAAATAAATAAATACATACATGAAAATAAGAAGACAGAAAGCAAACCTTGAATCAAATTGAAATTTTTCACAAAATTATATTTGGCAAAAACTTGCATATTTTTCCACAGCGTAAATAACATTGTGGTGTGTCCCCCCCTGCATTTTGAGAAGCATTTTGATGCCATACCTCAATGTTTGGATTTTCTCCCCCAATCCACTACTGCACATTTTTTCCACCCAGTTCTACACATCTCTTTCAGCTGGTGATGATTGTGTTCACACAACTAGTCACCACTCAGGTCAGTAGAGATTATCCACTTGAGTAAAATGAGCAAGATTTGTCCCAATACCTTCAGTGGATTAGTTATGTCATGACTTGGAATGGTCTCATACTCAATACATTACATAAGAAAAATCTGAGTAGGCCAGGAGGTACGCAAGAATGAAAAGTGTTATCTTTCATGGCATGCCATAGAGAAGTTAGATAAAACAAAGAATACTTTTGCTGGAAGGTTGCAAAATAACACTACTTTCTTAGAATAAAAAATGATAATGTACAGGAACCCATAGAGAGACTCATAGACTTTAAGGTCAGAAGGGACCTTCAGGATCATCTAGTTTGACCTCCTGCACATTGCAGGACACAGAACCTCACCCAGCCACTCCTGTAATAGATGCCTAACCTCAGACTGAGTTACTGAAGTCCTCAAATCATGATTTAAAGACTTCATGTTACAGAGAATTCACCATTTACATTGGTTTCAGCCTGTAAGGTACCTATTTCTCATGCTGCAGAGGAAGGCAAAAAGCCCCCAGACAAGGCAGACTCTCCCGAAAACATAAAGGCACAACTCACCCCACTTTATCCTAGGTTGTCCGCCTGCTAACAGACTCTTAGGCATAGATCACAGGCTTCTCTGCAGAGCTCCCTAGCCTGCAAGGCAGGAGCAGAAAACCCCCCTGAAATTTAAAGTGACAGCTTGTAATTTTCACACAGTTTTCAATACATCACAAAAGAAGTAAGCATCAGTAAAGAGAGTATCACATAATAGAAGTGACTGTGTGTAATAATAAGGGGCAATGTAACAGTAGTACAAAAATGCACAATTGTACTTTCTTTAGACTAGACATACATAAAATCCATTAATACAATTTTTTAGCAACTGAAAACAAAAAAACGGAATGTGGGTCATAATATTATAATAGCCCAATTGATGTAATGCGAAAGTAAAAATGAGCCCAAAACAAAAGCTAGGATCCACAAATCTCTCAAAATTTGAGTTAGTTTCACTCCAATTCTGAATTTTGCAGCTTAGACCGACATCTACCCAAAGTGAGGGGGAAATGATCCAAGATCAAAAAGATCTGAAGCAGCAGCAATCAAAACTCTATATATAGTTTAGAAAAAGAAAATACACAAAATACATATGAATAGAGTCTGCTAGTGTTCAGAAATTTGTCCAATGATGTTACAGATGGTGAAACATATAGTATATTTAGCCATGAAGAAAGGAATTTAAGCAGAAAAAGGAAAATGCAGCTGCAAAACTTACAGGACAATTAGGAAAAAGATTTTTTTAGGTCATCCAACTCTATCCCCCTGCAAATGCAGGACTGTTCCCAATTGTTTATTTTTCAGTGCTTTGTGTGGTCTTATTTTAAATGGCATGTGTTTCCACTACTTGCTTTAAAGGCTGTGCCATAGCCTACTAGATTTGTCTTCAGTCTGTGAATCAATGGTATAGGGAAAACAGTGCTCCAGTATCATTTGACCCGTGTTGTTCTATCAAAGAAGCCATATATTTCACATCTTGAAGTAAATGACTAAAAGAAAGGTAAAACTCTAAGCAGAGCTCTGCAAACATTAAATGAAACAGAAACCATGCAAATAGACTCCTGAGAAACTATTTTCAAATTCACAAAAATCTTTGACAAAAATCTGCAAAACTTCTGGTCCAAAACCAGGCAACTTTACATGACATTAGATTTTATTTCAGCCAATGATCATCTGCCAGCAGTCCCAGACTCCTCCTTTCCTTTCATTTGTGTTCTGGAAGGAGAGATCTTGGGTCCTCCTTTACCTGTCCCCAACAAGCACACATTTGGTGTCATCAGGGTGATGGGCTATATTCTGACTCTATTGGACCTTTATTGAACAGATAGCTTACTACCTTACTATGCATCTGGGAAAGCAGGATGGGAGAACAGGCCAACCAGCTGCTACTGAAGAGCTAGCAGGGAAGGGAGGACACTCAACCAATCCCTTCAAATGCTGTAGGGAAGGAGACTTTCTTCCAGAAGGCGACTTAGTGTAAGGGGGAATTCTGAACTGGTGAGGAGGGGAGGAGACATAAAGTTTACCTGGGTTTAACTTGGGTTGGCTGGAAGTTTGAATGGATTAGTTCTCAGTGCAAGAGCAATCTCTGAGACCCTCTAACTGCCATAGGCTCCTTAAGGGCTATTCTTCCAGCACCTGATTTCTTTCTGACCATGCAGTCTCCCATTCTGGACAATATCTGAAGGCCATTTAGACACTTCAACTAGTGCAAAATACTCTCAAGCACTAGTACAGTGTTCAAAAACTCAGTTTCTTCCTCTTTTCCGTCAGTCTGCCAGAATAAGAACATAAGAATGGCCACAACTGAGTCAAACCAGTGGTCCATCTAGCCCAGAGTCTCGTCTTCTAGATGGTGCCAAATGCTTCAGAGGGAATGAACAGAACAGGGCAATTATCGTGTGATCCATCGCCAGAGCATGGAGTTTTTGTGTCCCTGACCATCTTGGCTAATAGCCATTGATAGACCTATCCTCCATGAACTTTATCTTATTCTTTTTTCTGAATCCAGTTATAATTTTAGCCTTCACAACATTCCCTGGCAATGAGTTCCACAGGTTGACCGTGCATTGTGTGAAGAAATACTTCCTTTTGTTTATTTTAAACCAGCTGCCTATTAATTTCATTGGATGACCCTTGGTTCTTATATTATGTGACGGGGTAAATAACACTTCCTTATTCACTTTTTTCACATCACTCACCATTTTATAGACCTGGATTATATCCTCCCTTTACTTGTCTCTCTTTCAAAATGAATAATCCCAGTCTTTTTAATCTCTCCTCATATGGAAGCTGTGCTATAGCCCTAGTAATATTTGTTGCCTTTCTCTGTACCTTTTCCAATTCTAATGTATCTTTTTCTAAGATGGGGTGACCAGAACTGCATGCAGCATTCAAGGTGTGGGTGCACCATAGATTTATATACTGGCATTGTGATATTTTCTGTTTTACAATCTATCCCAAGGGTTTGTAACATTCTGTTATCTTTTTGACTGCCACTGCAGTGTGTGCAGATGTTTTCAGAGAGCTATTCACAATGAACCCAAGAGTTCTTTCTTGAGTGGTAACAGCTAATTTTGACCCCATCATTTGGTATGTATAGTTGAGATTATGTTTTCCCATGTGCATTACTTTGCATTTATCATCATTGAATTTCATCTGCCATTTTGTTGCCCCATCATCCAGTTTAGTGAGATCCCTTTGTAACTCTTCACAGTCAACTTTGGACTGAACTGTCTTGATGAATGTTCTGTCATCTGCAAACTTTGCCACTTCACCATTCACTTTTTTTTCCAGATCATTTATCAATACTTGAATAGCACTGGACCAAGTAGAGATTCTTGGGGAACTCTTCTTTTTACCTTTCTCCACTGTGAAAAGTGACTGTTTATTCCTATCTTTTGTTTGCTATCTTTTAACTAGTTACTGATCTATGAGAGGAGCTTCCCTCTTATCCTGTGACTGCTTACTTTGCTTAACAGCCTTTGATGAGGGACATTGACAAAAGGTTTCTGAAAGTCCAAGCACACTATATTGACTGGATCACTCTTGTGCACATGTTTATTAACCCCTTCAAAGAATTCTAATAGATTGGTATGGCACAATTTCCTTTTAAGAAGCCCTGTTGACTCTTCCCCCAACATATCATATCCATTTATGTGTCTGATAATTTTGTTCTTTACTGTAGGTTCAACCAGTATGTCTGTTACTGAAGTTAGGCTTACCAGCCTGTAGTTGCCAGGATTGCCTCTGGAGCCTTTTTTAAAAATGCTGTGTTTCATTAGCTGTCTTCCAGTCATCTGGTACACAGGCTGATTTCAGTGATAGGTTACATACCACAGTTGTTAGTTCTGAAAATTCATATTTTAGTTGCTTCAGAACTCTGGGGTGAATAGCATCTGGTCCTGGTGACCTTTATTACTTTTTAAATTACCAATTTCTTCCAAAATCTCCTCTATTGTCACCTCAATCTGGACAGCTCCTCAGATTTGTCCCCTAAAAAGAACGACTCATGTGGGAAGCTCCCTCAGATCCTTTGCAGTGAAAACTGATGCAAAGAGTTCATTTAACTTCTCCACAATGTCATTGTCTTCCTTGAGTGCTCCTTTAGCACCTCTGTCACTCGGTAGTCCCACTAATTGTTTGGCAGGCTTCCTCAATCTGAGTCTATCAATCAGCAGGGGATGCTGTAAGCTTTAATGTTGAACCAGGCAATGGAGGAAGTGCAAATCGGTTAAAAGGGGAATTATTCGTTTTGATGGGTGGGTGAGGAAGGGTTTATTTAAACTGATTTTGCTTTTAAGTATGTTTTGCATATTGTACATGAACTTGGAGTGCAGACCATTTATAAATTTTTAGGGGGGTGTATGTGTGTTTCTTTGTTTTAAAGAAAGCAAGCAAATAGATTCTGAGCACCTTTCAGGATAAGATCCTGAAATTGCAAACAATAGGCAGGATGTGTCTGAGAGAGAAAGAGAGATCTGGAGGGTGCTCATAATAGGGTGGTGAGCACAGTATAAATGATAGATGGTTTTAGTTGAACTAAGAAGACATCTGCAATGGTAGAGATGTTAGTTACACAGTAAGCAACCTGCTGAATACAGAACTGTGTATGTTAGTAAATTAACCGATAATGAAATCGAGAGGTTGACATAGTCACACTAACTGTTGCTGTAGGGTTTCTGCCATCTGCCTCTTTCAGCCTTATAAGAAAATGATTTTAAAATGTTCTAAAAGTTTCCTGCATAACCCAACAGTAGCATTGATCTGTCGTTGCAGCATCTTATTGCTAAATGAGACGCTCTGTTCAGTCTAGTGCCAGCACAAAAATGCAATCCCATTGATCAGCTGGCAGGGAGATTTAGAGGGAGGACAGTGTAGGCAGTGGGCACCCTTCCACCAGACGTACAAGAGAATTAATCATCAGTGAGATGCACTTAGCTGCCATAATGCTGGGGACTTGCAATCCTGTTGGGTGATTTCCAACTGAGGATTTTTAAATCATAATGTGCTACTGTAGGCTGGCTTTTTTTAAGGAAAGAAAGAAATCAGTGTAAAACAATATTCATATTTTAAACCAGTGAATTAGAAAGTATTTTTTCTTTCTTTTTAAAGTGATGTCTTCCTGTCACAAAAGAATTCTCTAAAAAGTAAAGAACTGATTAAACTGAGATGATTTGTATTCATAGCTGTAGCTATGGAGAAGCAGAGTCCACTTCATTACAATAAAGCCATTCACTCCAGGAATTAGAAGTGTAATAAAAAAGGAAGCTTCAGAAATGTTTGACCTACACCTTGTTTGAAGTTATAAATGTATAAATAGCTGAAAACCCTGCAGTTTCAACAGCAATTTAAAGTCTGGCACTTTAGGGGTATTTCTTTTATCAAATGCAGATGACCTTTTAAAAATCCTACATACACAGATAACAATGAGTAGAGGGTGTGGGTAAGGGAAAATCAGTCACTTACAATAAAATACCCATGAGGGGATGTGTGAAAAAAGTTTAAAATGACTGTTTATCTTTTAAAACTGTCTTTTTGCTGGAATCCTGATCTTATTTTTATATTAGAATGTTTGTTTGTGTGGCAGATAAAAATGTTAACCATAAAATTCTGCATTAAACAGGGCCCTTGTTGTCATTTTTGAGGCAATATATAATTTAGATTCAATTTATTTGTCATCCTGCGTGGACAGAGGGACGTTGCTCTTTTGAATAAACCCACAGAACAACCACCTACCCCTGCTCCCAACTAATATTGTTGAGTCATGAGTGTCTCAGGCTAAAGTATGTTCCCATTCCTGACTGTTTTCATGGTTCATTGTTTTAGGAGGCTAAAGGAGGAATGGCTCCTCAGTGTAGGTCATTATGTGCATTGCCCTTTGGAAGTTTTAAATATGCAGCCTCAATCCAGCTTCTGTGTCCTTATTGTTTGAGAATGAAATCCATCAGAGAGAGAATGGGAATGAGTCGTATCATTGCCAGGAGACTACTAAATAGCATGAACTTGCATGCTGCTGAGCAAATCCTGCAGGTACTGTGCTACCTTCAACTCCCAATGACTTCAGGGGGCTCAACTGCTTGCAGGATTAGGCCCTTGTCAGTGCAGCTGCTTGATCAGGACCCCCCCCCCTCAAAAGGTTTTGCTTCATAGAAATGGGTCTGTTGGGAAGGTAGCATGGACCCAGACTCTGTTACCTTTGCTTGGGTCATCTCCATAGGGGCAGAGGAGTGAGATCATTTATTTGTGACTCATCTTCGCCCTACCCAATGCAAGGGTATCCACTCAGTGCCCTAACCCCATCCATTTCCCTGAACTTTGCTGCCACGTGCCCCCCCGATGGAGAGGCATAGTGGTGTTATGGGAGTGGCTAATGCAGTCACAGGAATCTCCACCTCTCCTGGATCTTGGGGGCATGATATTGTCCTTTTTTTAAAAATTATTTCCAGTGACCTCTAAACCATCCTTGATACCCAATGGCTGTTTTCTCTACTTAAAACAATTTTCTTTCTAAAGCTCTATACTACTGAGACTTCATGGCTAGCAGCAGTGGCTCCTCACATCAGTCAAAGGAAGCAACTACTGAATTATACCAGTCACTCCTGTCTTTGTAGCCCATGGGCTATCAGGATGGATACAATGCAATGATTTTTAATGGATTTTTTTTGTTGTTGTTTAAATACAGGTTCAATTTTAAAAAAAATTCATTTGAAATTCATAACTTATGCAAGGCCTAAACGTCTTATAATCTATTAAAATAATTTAAATAAATATAATATTAAGCAATACATGTTCGCTGTCACGTTTTAAAGAAAGTCAAACACTGAACTGGTGGAAGTCACTGGGTAAGCACCTGGAACCAAAGCTGTTGAAGTACTAAACTGGTTTTTGACAGCAATGACCTCTTCTGCAAGTGTGGAGAGAATATTTTATTCATTTCAATTTATTCAGCAAGATCAGTTCTATAACTATTTCATTTCAAATTAAGAAACCAACTGGGAGTTGAAAAGGCTGAAAAGCTTGTTTTCCTCTTCCAAACTAGGAATAAAAAGTAGATGTCAGTGGATGAGGTCTACTAATTCTGAAATTTTGAAGTACATCGTGACCAGAAACAATCAGTTCAATTCCCTAACTAAAGATACTTCCTTACACTAAAGATACTACTTCCTTTGTTTAATAAATCCGTTTTAAATGTAACACATATTTTAATATTTTTTTCAATGTGTCCAGCAAATTTACAGTAGCTTTAATTAATAATCATACTACTGATAAAATTGCAATTTTTTTTTGTTTCAATTGATTTCCATCCAAATAGAGCTTGACACACCAAAATCAGAAGCAAAAATAAATAAATAAATCATGAATACATTGTAAATAAGAAATGCATCATTCACCATTTTCTAACAAAAATGTAACTCTTGATACATTTAAGATAAACTATATAATTTCTTACACTGTAAGTATATACTTTTATTTATCTTCCTGGCTAGCAAAAAGAAGCACCTAATTCAGTGTAAAGGCTATAGTTAGTTGCAAATCAGCATGTTTTAATGGTTAACAACTAGTGAGAATCAGCTTTTCTTTAGGAAAATAACTAAAAAGTACAACTGCAAAACACAATTAAAATTGATTATTTAAATAAAGGTTTCCTGCTTGCTGATTTAAATCATGATTAAAATCAGTGATAAAATCATACAAACTTGGGGCTAGGCATACTGATTCCACAGTGCACCCAGCCCTGCCTGTCTGACCATAGAAATGGGTACAAGCCTGAACTAGAAATCAATAGCTCTGAAAACCAATGGGTTGTAAGAACTAGGTAATGGATGCAAGGTTTGTTTTATAGTAAAATTACGAAAGTGTGATATTTTAGAAAAACTGAACAGAGTTCCCATTTGGAATAATTTTTAATGTGGATTCATGATAAGGAATAGGTGGTCGTGTAGCAAGACTTCTTTTCTGCCAAAAATAATTGTGGAGGAAAACAGATGCTCTCATTTTTATTTGCAACTATCCTACGTTATGAACATTTTTTAATTGTTTTTTTTCCCCTAAAAGGCTTTTATTGCTTACAATAGGTTAATGATATATAATACAAATACATGTATTGGAGCAAATTGAATACTAGGAATAAGCTAAGAAGGAGCTGTGCAGACGCGAAATAGTGCAGGGCCTTCTTTCTTGCATGTTATCCACAAAGGTTCTAATGTTCTTTTGCATGCAGTCTTCTGAGTCAGATGCAGTTCTGATGTAATTGTTTATGCCTGTGTATTCTGAGGTTCATGTGTCTCCATATATACATGAGCGTCTGCTTCCGGAAATGTGGGTGCTTATGCTGAGTGCATACAAAACATTTCAGGGAGGGGAAGAATACACATTGACTTGCTGTGTGACACTTTCTGTCTCACTTATTCCACCTGTAAAGTTACAATAACAAAACACATCAAACTCAGAAGAGTGTTAAGAGTAACTCAGTGTATGCAGAGCTTTGAAAATATTGTATCAAGAAGAATATAAAGGCTAAGCATTCTTGTTATTTCCTACGCAATCATAGTTGTAATCTAGTTAGGTTATTAATAAAGGTTAAAGGGGTAACAGAAAGGAAATAAACTATGTTGATTTTCACCAAAGCAAATTCAGACAGAATGAAAAGGGCTTTAAAGGAAATTGAGCAGAAGAAACCAAATTAAACAGGTGAGAAAATCTAGGGAGTTATAATTTATTTAAATATAGTATGAATTTAAGAAAATATGATCATGACATCTTTATCACTTTTGAGGAAACTAAAAAAAGAGCTGATGCGGTAATGGTGGATGCCATTTACTTGGAATTTAGGAAAGCATTTAATAAAGTTCCAGAAAAAAATGAATCTCTAATTTAGTATAAGTAAATATGGTATCAGTATTGAGCTGCAAGTGTAGCTAAATGGATATGGCTGGATAATAAATACAGAGTGTATCTGTAAAGGAAAGCATTTAGAGAAGATACAGTTTGAATGGTGGGATGTCGCAGAGATCAGTACTAGAAGATGTTTTGTTCTCTGTAAATATCTATTGTTTAGAGGGAATATTGAATAGTAAGGTATTTAAATTGTGTGATTGATGTAATGAGGTTGCCAGCTCCTCAGCACATGCCCCCTATATGTTGGAGTGACCCTTAAAGCCCAGGAATAATGGTCAGAGGGCCATTGAGGAATGCAGAGTTGGAGGGCTGCAGAGGGTTAAATGTGGAGTTGTCGTTTGGGAAAAAATGGAGGAGTATCAGGAACAATGAGGCATAAATCAACTAAATGCAGTTCAGTAGTTACAATAATGGGACCAGTGGGTTTAGATCTGGAAAAAGTCAACAGGAGCTGCCTTGGAGAAAAGGCAGTGTGAAAAGTTGTTTAGCCTGAGAGAAAGATTTGGTGGTGAGCACTGGCAATAAGTTCCTTAAAGTAATGTATGATGCTACTAAAGAGTTACCATCAAAGGAGACTTCCTGAAAAGCCCAGAATATTGGGCTGAAGTAAACTGGCTAATGCCTGCAAAGTGAGAGACGTGGAACCCAGCATCAACTGGAAAGCCCAGCATTAACTCAGCTCCAGTTAGTAAGGAAAAAGCTAGGGGAAGACCACAGGGGGATGATCAGCCCTGCACCTGCAGAAGAAAATTAAGGGACAAAGGAAGAAGCCAAGACTGAGGCCAGAAATGCTACCACAATGCCAAATCTAGTGCTGGACAGAATCAGAGACAGCTACAACCGCAAGGAGGTAGAGGACCCAAATTCAAGTGCCCCAGAAGGATCGATGAGCAATCAAGTTACCAGGGGTCAAGCACACAGCCAGCCCTGAAGGAGATCAGGAGCAACTTGGATAATTTGGGGAAGAAAGTAGCCCATAAGGTAGAACTGTCAGGGATCCAGCAACTGAGAGAAGCAACTTGGAAGCAGTGCACTTGGGAAGATGGGAGAGAGAGCCTGCAGAGGCACAAAGTCAGAGCCAGTGGATGAGCAGTGTAAAATGGTAGAGCAAGTAACACAGTATGTCTAAGAAGCTGCATTCTTGAGCTGTTTTGGAGGGACAGTAAACTAATACATGATGTTAACAATGGGAGTTAGTCTGGGGGCAGTGAGGCTGTGGACAAACTGCATGGCATGCTTTCTTTTCAGAGGGGCCACATCCAGGAAGGCTCACTGGCCTTTGAAGGGTCGGTGCCTTGGACTTCCGACCAATTTTGGTGGGAAGTATAGATTAGATGGGAACTGAAAAGCAAGCTTCAGAACTACTGCAGGAGTGAGGTGATTAAAGGGGCCTCATATGGAAGTTACAGACTGGGTAGTCAGCAGGTAGGCTATGTGGAGGGATCTCAACTAGATCACCTCAATCAGACAATTCTCAGGAGATGGAAGGCAGAACCAAGCTCAGGCCTGTTATTCCAAGGAACACCCTAATGGAAATCCAGTTGAAATTTTTCAGCTGGTTACCAGAGGGTCCAGTTGGCGGCTAGATTATGGAACAAAGAAATAGGTAAATTGGGCTACTGATTGCTCCCGAGGGGGAAAGATGGAGACAAGTTGAAGGATTCTAATGGAGTCTGCTGGAATTTCCTCTAGGGCTGAGGTTTGAGAGAGGGAGATCCAAAGGGGAAAATCTGATACCAAACATGAGACCCCCTAAAGGACATGAATTGTTGGTTCAGGATCTACAGAGAATAAAAGCTATCCTGTCTTCACTGAATCTATCTAAGAACTTGTACTGCATTTGCAGCCTTTCCTTTCTGCCAGCCCAAATGGTAAACTTTTTTTCCCAGAGATTAATATTTCCTGGAACACACCGGGTACTAGATTCAATAGGGCCAGGAGGGCCGTTAACACTCTCCTCCATGTTTTTGGTACATCTCCTGTCCTACAAAGTATCCAAAAGGCTTTTGTGCAACATGACACCTACCATGATTCCTAAGGAAGGATACTATAGGACAGATAATGAGAGCCATAGAAATGACAATAATTATAAATGAAGAGGGACAAATACTTTGTTTTACAACAGCAGTTTAAGTGGGAAGGTAGTTGGGAAACAGTGAAGAGAGAAAAAGTTGCAGTGTCATTTAGCTTAAAATAAGAAGGATGATTATCAAGTAACGATGGTTAAACTTTAGGGGAAAAGGCTTGGCAGCAACCTTACAAAAAACTCAAGTGGCATTATGTAAGTTGGAAAAGATAACAAAGAGTAGCTTAGAGAGGATACATTTAGAATAGTGCGTATAATTTTGGTCATATTTAAAAAAATACAGAAATGAAGTGGGCAAACAGATTGAGACAGGGAGTCCAAGGATTTCAGTTATTTGAGAAAGTTTGAAAAATTAGACGAATGTCATTTGGAAAAGAGGAGATGAAGAAGGGGCATAGAGGTAGGCATACATAGTTTTGAAGGCAAAAGAAAAGCAAATGGAAGATTTTTGAACTAATGTCAAATACAGTAAGCAAGGGACACCAACCTAAACTGAGCAAGGACTGCAAGAATTCAGGTAGGGTTTTGGTTTGGTTTTTATCACAATGAAGTGAATATAGTATATTCCATTAGATAAAGAGCAAGAGAACAGTGTGATGCAGTGTGCTGCAAGAAATTGCAAATTTTGTAAAACTGTATAAATGCTTTGTGGAAGGCTTTGGTGAGATTGTGGAGCCAGTTTCTGTGATTTGCACAATTTGGACATTCTTTTCAGTTAATGATGCAGTGTATGGCATAAATTGCCAAGGGCAGCAACTAGCATTTTGAAGAAAATACTGTCAGGTACAGCTTCTAATCATAGAAGGACTTAGACGGGCTTCTCTAGACTTTGTCATCCTGTGATGTTTAGTCTGAAAAGTAGTCTGGGAAGAAAATATCCTCTTTGTGAATCAAGCCCACATTTATATAATTAAAGTGAAAGAACGGTTATTTAAGCATCTTACACTCTCAAGATTTTTTTTTTAAATGATATATTAGTAAGTGAGGGTTTAACTTAAAACATTTCAGTTACAAATACATATTTCTGGAATAAATAAAATAAGACAATGTCTTCTAACTTTCCATTGTTGTTATTTAGGATAAAGGGAAATGTAAGTTATCATTAAGGGTATGTGACTATTCTATATTTGTGTTTGTTTTTTCACTGCTTTAATGCCTGGAGTAGTCTTTTATGGTGATGAAATACTAAAACCTCTGATCTTCTCATGTGAGTAGTCACATTGACCTCATTGGGATTATTCAAAATGAGTTTAAGATTTGGCCTGGGGTACTTTGGTTCCTACATGGTGGAAATATGATGATGATGATGATGATGCTACATATAATATTACATTTATTTCAGACCCATAAATAGCTCCTTTAGGCAAAAACAGCCCCAAACAGTATGAATACAAATTTGTGGTGAGATTTTTGAACATGTATGGATTTTAAAAAAAATTAATTTCCTGGATTTGTAATGCTAGGATTTGTGATAATTGTAATATCATTGTGATTTTTTTTTAATCCTTAACCTCTGATACAAGCCCTCCCCCTTAACTCCTTGTTAATATTTCTTTTGTCTGGGCATCATCTATGGCTTCTTAGTGATGTATAATGTGAAATAAGTTTTCAGTTCACTTCACACCGGATACCCATTTTAGCATTTTGAGAAGAGTATATGAAAGCTGAATTATCCTTTGACCTCTGGCGGTAGTCTTGCCAGGTCAAGGTCAAAGTGCATTGGTAGTGTGGTATCTGTTAGCTGTCTGCTATTTCCCATGATGTACCTGATCTATAGCTGTAGAGAAATCAGTGGCAAACAAACAAACAACAACCCTATATTAATGCAGAGTTAAGATTTCTTGATGGTATCTTGTTATCGTGCAGAACACAGAGTTGTAAAACTCAAACTTCTGAAAATCAGGAAATGCACAGTTAAGGTTGCCCATGCAAGCTTAATTCTGCCCTTTTTCAGCAATGTTCCAATACATTCTGTTAACACACACACCTACACTCTGCCAACCTCACTGTTTCTGAAATATACAAGCTCCTTTATAACCCATTTACTCTGACCCACCAGATTCCATCTAATTCTATTAGAGGACAAGAAGGGGGTGTGGGGGGCAATGCTCCCGTTCCTCCCTTCCTGTAACCTGATTCACATTCAGTGCCTGGAATGAGGGACAACTATGTTAGAGTGGAATGGTGTTCCTGGTTGTGCTTCAGAATGATTCAGGGGTTGAGTTTCTGGCAGGAAAAGTTAGAGAAATCACAGTCAGTGTTTCTGTTCCCAGATATTAAGAGTTTTACATCTGACAGAGAGATCTGACCCTTGTCCAATAGATATACCCCATCTCTGAGAAACAGTGAAGTGTCAGAGCTTGTAATGTTTCTGTGCCATACAGTATGAATTTTCTGGTCAGTCATGAACGCTCCAATTTCCCAATTAATGTTCTTTCAACACTTAATAGCTTTCATATTGCAATTATTCAGATGCTCAGACAAATCAGAGAAAACTATCACAGCCTCTGGATACAAATCTCTGATGCAATCCAGATCTGCTCTGATAGATTGTATGAGGTGTACACCAGGAATAAAACAATGATCATTTCCACCCACAAAGTCCGGAAGATCACAACCAGTTAGATGTTGAAGAGTAGGTAAAACATGATGCTTACATGGGCCACTTCTCTCCATCAAAATCAGCCTGTACACAGCAATGCCCAGGTTATGATGTACCCCTTGCTCTCTCTCAAGCTTCTGCAACCTTGTGATCCAAAAATCATCCAGCATCCATATGTTGGCAATTCTGGCAGTGCACATATTTCTTTTTCCTCAGTGGTCAAGGTAACCACACTGTCAGTTCCAAACCTCTGCATTGTGTCTCTTTGGAAACACCACATTAATCTGTGCTGAGATCAGGAAGTAGCTATTTCTCCCCCATCTTCACCTCCCGCCACACCTCAGACACTGAGGGCTAGTAACACACAGATTTTCTCAAACAACCCATTCAAGGCTTGCTTAGCACAAATTCTCATTCCTGCCCCTCTGCAGATGCAACCCCTCTCCATCTCCCCGTCCTCCAACCCCACCACCAGAATATGTCTATACTTAGAGCTAGTTGCATGATTCCTAACTTGAGTAGACGTACTCACAATAGCTCAGTGAGAGCTAACGTGCTAAAAAGAGTTGGGTAGCCTTGGTGTCAGGGCAGTGGTGAGCGATGGCATGGGACAGCTGCCCCAAGAATATACCCATGTCTCTATAATAACAAACAGTTCTTGCCCTAAAGTGATTATAGTCTAAGTCAATTGATGGATCGGTGCAGGGTTTGTGCATGGGTTGGGGTGCACTGATGAAACTGGGGGGTATAGGAAGTTTTGAGTGTGTTGGCAGAGCTGGTGCTGCTGTACTGCTATAAGTTGGTTTCCAGGACTTCCGTGAACACAAAATTGACTTAAGATAGAGAGGTAAAATTTGTGCCCAATACATAACAATTTACATTTTACAGTGATTCTGTTTTGAAACAGAGAAAATCTTGTTTTCTCCGTTTTCAGTGAGCCTCCAGCAATAGCCAAAAGAGCTAAGAAGCATTGATGTTAATGAAGTTTGCTTTCATTTAAAAAGAAAAGGACTTAATGCTGTTTATACATAATGCAAATTGTGTAATAAGATGTATGAAGGCTAATGCTGTTTTAATGGTTATTTGGTTAATACCTAAGCTCCTTTGTAAAGTCATATTTAAGCTATCTAATAAAAAAAAATGTTTCTTATTGTTGGAATGAAGGTCATCTCAAACTGTTGCTTAATTACCTCTTTGATTGTTGTCTTAATTGAAAAACCTGTGTACATTAATATTTTTCTCTTTCCTGGGTTTATGGATTTTCCTGTGCAGTGATAGAAAGGGCTGTGTTGGGTTTCAGCACGTTAAACTTCCTAATTCACCTCAAACCAATTTATGTAGATTGTTGCTGAATGTTTGGCTGAGCGTGGGAGTATGCTCTTGAAAATTGGTCAACTGTTTGCACCATTCATAAGTAGACAACATTCAATTATACTCTATAAGGTTTTGCTACTTCAGACCTAATAAGCCAGCAAAAAGAAACATTCCAATCTTGAAACGTATAAACTATGCATACTGAATAATAATGAGTCTAAGGAAATTTGAAATCCTAATCATGAGTAGCATCTCCCCGCCTCCCCAGAACCTGCCCGTGAGACCCCACAGAGTGTGCTGAGATCCTTAAGGCGGGAGGAGGCAGGCAGTGTGCAGTCCCAAGTTGGGTACAGGCAGAGCCAAAAGATACACATCACCTTGCCCGATAGCTATGGGAAAAATACACAAGAGAGTTGATATATCTTGGGATTGCTTTACATTTATCATTGAAACCCCTCTGCCACAGGAAGCCTGTTTAAAAGGTTCTGCAGCAGCTCTGGTCATGGGGAGTGGGAGGAGGTTGGTCCAAGCTTCTAGGGAGTGGGAAAGGGAAACTGGGCTCCAGAGCCAATGAGGGGAAACAGTCGTCATGTGGATGGTCCTGGCCTCTTATAGATCAGCAGGGTTTGTGGATGTGCCCTGCAGCTCAGTCCATGGCAAACACAGCTACCCTGCTGGAATGATGTAGGAGAAACTCCATGAGGAAAACCTCTCAATGTTTTCTTTCCTATTAGCTTGGACTATTATCAGATATCTTATCTGGGCCCATTATCAGGAACAGGTTAAGAACGTAGTTTGCACTAGTCTGCTTTTGATCTTCAGCTGTTTTAAAAGGTGAACTTACCCTAATATTGTACTTTTTGCATAAAACAATGGAAGGAAAATTAAACATTGGCCTGATAACTCACAACTACCACTTGGTGTATGATATCAGATTAATCTATAGTTCCCACTGGCTCTGCCAGAATGGATATAGCCTCCGCCAGAACAGAAGTTTGTGGCAGCCCAAGGAAGCTGCAACTTCCCCTCTGCTAGGCGGCCTTTACCTGGGGAGGGATGTGGCCACTGGGGCACTGATTAAACACACTCATGATGAAGCCTTTGTTGCTCCACTTGAGTTTGATGTCTAAAACAGCTGAGAGCCAATGGCAACAGATATCATGCTGGCAAGCAGTCATTAACAATGCCTTACCGGATTTGAGATTAGCTGCCAAATGGATCTTGTGGGTTTGTTCAATCCCCCCCGCCCCCCCCGGAATAACTTGGTGGAGTTACACCGCAGATAAATTTGGCACTGTGAGGCTTACGAATCCAAACTAAAATGAACTAATCTAATCTTGGCAATGCAGTGCAGAATGAAGTCTTCCATTTTTTGTGTTTGTCCTGAGCAAGAGTATTTCAAAGGTTTTCTTAGCTCACAGCCGGTATGCAGTGGCTATACTTGCTTTTAACTTTGTTCTCTCTTCATCTTTCCCAGTCCCACAAAATTGCTCTTTGAGATATGCATTTTTCCTCTCCGTTTCTCACTCTTTTAAATAACATACTAGCACAGGACTCGCAAGCTGTGATAACATAAATGAGTGAGATTTTGGGAAATTAAGAGTGTGACTGTAAGGGTCTCATTGAAACACAGTGCAAAATCTGTCATCAGACAAGAGTTACTTTAAAAACTACCTTCAGAATAAGTCGAAATAAGTGAGTCACATTACAAATGAATGAGATTTGGTACCAAGCTGCATCACTTAAAGCTCAGCAGTTAGGGAAAAGATCGCATAGGCTTGATACTCTAGAAAGAAAAAAGGGAAAGAAGAAACGGTTTTGCCACATCTGTTGTAGATCTAGTCTTCTAGGCTGGTACAAAGGGAAATTAACTGACGTAAGTTTAATACCTCATGTTTTGAGGTTTAGAAGAAATAACTGTTCATCTATACCATGGTTATTAGAATTAGAGTCTGCTTTTGTATTTTATAAGTAAGCCTTCCTGTAGGAGTTAATTGTAAGGAGAGTACTACTGTACTACAGAGTGTTCAGAAAAGAGATGAATGAAAAAATAAAGAGTTTGATGCTGCTTTTCAACATCTGAAAATCAGTGGCTGGGGAAAAGAACTACAGTATAAATGAGAGCAGTTCCAAAAATATGTGATTTAAATCATGTAGCCAATATAATTAAATAGAAAGAAGCTAACAAATAAAGATGGAGTTAAACATACCATCTGAAACTATTGTTCAAAACTGGAGGAAATTCAGGATGTTATCTGAATCTGATTTTCATATCTAGGTCTCATTGCTGGTGTAGTACTCATATTAAACGGCAGGTTCAGGAAGCCAAGGGTAGAATGACAGGAGACAAATACTACTGAAGATAGACACAATACACAGTGATACTTTGCAAGCCATGGGAAGTTTAAAAAAAAATGCTTTTGGGAAGTTAGAACTGAATGGTCCTTATTATTGGTGAAAACTGCTGAAGAAAAAAGTGAAGATTTGTTTCAGGAAGGGTAGTTTCCTATACATTACTGTGCATTAAAACGGGCTTCACTTGAATTAAGATTTAATGTAAGAATTCAGCTGATAGATTTTACTTGTTGTATACTTCTAGTCTAAAAAGTGACTACATACATTCTTACTTATATCTTGATACTGTGAATTTTAGATAATGTAAAATTCAGATATAACCTCTGAATCTGTGATTTTAATAGAAACACATTGTATTAATCTTTACATCAGAATGCTTGCTATTATTATTAGCTATTCCAGAGTAGCTTGCGTAACTCCCGTCGACTGCTGTGCTTCCCTTCTGTGCGCCGTCTTCACTGCACTACGCCGACAGGAACCGTGTTCCCATCAACGCAGCGCTACGCCACTTGAGGGGGTGGATTTACCGCATCGACTTCCTGATCGATTGAGTGGGTCTACACTGACCGCTCAATCGATCCAGAAAGATCGATCTGATGGTGGCGACTTTGCCACCATTAGTATAGACATACCCTTAGTACTACAGAAGGAAACCAACTTTCAGATTCCTTGTGCAGCTTGGAGAGTTGGTAATTAAGGGGAAAAAGTATCTTTTTACTTATAGATCGGACAAATTTGATTTGTAATCCTTGAAAGGCAGTAATGGTGTAGCCTTCCCAGTGCAATTTTCAAGTCACTTTTCAAATTAGAACTAAACTGGTTTACACCTAGAGTAACTCGACAAACTTCAGTGAAGATACTGTAGATCTCTAGAGGCATAACTGAATGGAAATTGCTCCAGAGACTTATAGTCAATCGTCTTTACATATGTGTCTTTTCCATGGTGGGAAGTGGGGATTGAGTCTGAGTTAGCTCTGCTTTATGTAACTCAGTTACATTTTCTAGCTGTTATATATCTTTCCCTATTCCCTATTAATAGCATTTTTTGTAAAAGCCATACATCTAATAGGCCTGTTGCTACATCTCTTTCCAAACATTGTCCAATATTTATTATACTATCTTCATTTTAATAATACTGCCTTATAGTAGTACTCTGATAGTGATAGTGCTCTGATGAATGTGTTCTCAGATAAACAAAGTATTTTAATCTCAGTGTAGAAAGATAATTAAATGGACAGGGCTGTGACGTTCAGTAATTGCAGTTGCCGTACAGTGAGTCAGACTTGTAGAAAAATAAATACAGCAGATATTCTGATTTTCTGTCTAATAAGATAAATTATATAGTGGTGACCACTGAAAAGTGAAATGCTCCTGTGGGAGGCAGAAACAAGAAATTCATTGGTTTGCAAAATATCAGGTATGGATATAAAAACAAAACCCCATCTTTACAGCTGATTGTTTTGTGAAACAAAATTGCTAAGTGAAACAGATGTCTCCTGCTTTCTCAGCTTGGCTGTCATGAAACACAGATGCCCATTAGGCAAAAGAGCTATGTGAAAAGCTTTACACTTAAAGTAGTACAGAAAAATTTCACCAGCTTATTTTTTGTCAACTTCCTTGCTAAACAGGAAAAGACAAATCACATTTCACTTGGGACAAGATCTTTAAGTTTTTATAGGATGGCTTAAAATCATTGAATATGTTTGGTTTTTTTCCCCCAAACGTCATTTATGATGGATATTTCTCCACTATAAATGGCCAGGGGTTCTTTGCAATAATGCTGCATGTGTGAAGCCAATGTCAGAAGACCTGCTTCTGATCTGACACCAGAGTAAGGTTGTGCAAGCTTACAGAACCAGTCAGTTAGGAATCAACTGTCCTCTCAAGCATATCTTCTAACTACTAAACAAGACTGCCTCTCCTAACGCTTATTTAATTGGTGCTGTGCTTGCAGAATGAGGTAGAATACAGTCCATCTCCTCACTTCACTTCTATGTATTTTACTGCTTTACTCCTCTAGTAGCCTCTTTCTAAATGTTCTGCTCTGCAATGGGGCTGTAAGCCACTCCAAAAACATTCATAAGTGTATCCTCAAAGTCCTTTATTTAACTACCTCTGTTTCATATAGGTACTGTAGAAGAAGGCAATCTATGCTGACTATATGTTGTGGCTTTTCCCAAAGGTAGTTCATAGTGAGCATACTTATATTTTCAATGATGGCCCATATTGTAAGCCAAAAATCAGCTTCAGCATGACTTTAGATTAAGATATAGCTATAAATTATAGCTGTTCAGAAGCTGCTGTGTTTGTTCTGGCTGGGTTTGTTCTAAAATTCAGTCCCAACAGGTTCACTGTGGAATTTGAGGTTGCATGAACCTGAAACTCCAGTGCAAATTTAGGTAAACTTGTGAGAACCCTGAGAAACTCACTTGCTTCTGATGGAAATGACAAATTTTGCTCCAACCTGTCCATCCCACAGGCCTCGCAGGTTTTATTAGTCAGTGCACAGAGAAGTCTGGGGCATATCCGTCTCCTGCATCTGTTTTCAGTGGAGTTGCAGGATACTTTCCAGCCTAATGTGGCAGACCAGCTGATCAGAGCCAGCTTCTCCATTTCCCAGAAAGGTTCTACCTAGGGCCCCTAAAGATTGAAGATAAGGTGGTGTCCATAGAAGCTTGGGTGCGAGAACGCTTGGTTGGCTTTTGAGGAGCCATTATACTGAGAGACCGTTTGGAATATGACAAATGCCTGAAACTCAGCATAGGTTCATGATCCTAGTGGAGAAACAGAACACCATTTTAAACTCATAACAAAGTATCTTGAAATATTTTATGACTATTATGCACGGTCCTACTGTAAAGGAACAGGAAACCCTATATCTCCATTCTATATTGCCTTTATCCAGAGTGTCTAGCTATGCTATATTCATTTGATGAAAAATAGGGACAGTCCAAGTTACATAAAGCAGGCAACCATCATGTTGTCCACCAACTAAAACAAGTGATTAGTTACATCAAGTTCATTTTTTGGTTTGGGAACTTTTCAAGATTCACCCTAGTAAATATATCGTGTAATTTTCTGCCAACAATGGATTTGTGAGTTTGTTCAATATATCTTGTGAAAATGAAGAAAACAGATTTTCCAAATTACTATACAAATAATTGAATGGTTTTCGTAAGGTGGTTCTGAATAAATAAGAACTAACCCGAACCTTTCTTTGTCCCTCAAACTCGAGATATTTTTTTTTTTTTTTTTTGGAGGTTTGAAAAAAATTGGTTACCCACCACCGTTTCATCCTTACAGGTTTATATCACGTTTATTTTCTATTTGCTGGCTGGTACAAAAGAAGAAAAGGAGAAATCCCAGGCGAGGCTATGTTTGTGAGATATGTACCCCCATTTGCAAATGAAAGAGGGTCTAAAGTTCTGATAAGTGATTCTCTAAGCCCAATTTAAACTCCTTGAGTGTTGCAAAGTCCACCCATCACTAATGCGTTTATGTTTATTGTTGAATACAATTTCACTCGTCAGACCACCTGAGGGTGATATACACATGCTAGAAGACAGTTACTTACCCTTTATACCTACGATTCTTCATGTATTATCATTGCCTACCTGCAATTGTGACGTGTGCTACCAGCACCACTGAGTTTTGGGAGACTGCTAGAAAATCAGTGCCTATTGGGCCTATGGAAGCACCCTTTGTGACACTGAACATTTGGAATGAATCTTATAAACCTCTATTTCTTATCATAAACCCAGGATTCCTGTGATATTTGAATATTTGTGGGATATTTGAAAATGCTGCATCTCACGGGCTAGAAAAGTGGCTGAAGGGAGCTGCAATATTGACCCCACACTCTACCTCTGGTTTTGGGAATTGGTTTTACCTGTGCAAACCTGACTCCCTTTATCCACATAGACCCTGATTACTCTGGTTTTATGCAGGTGAAGTGAATTTGTTCTGCATGTACAACTCCCATTAAAGTTGTTAGAAATTTCACATGGAGATTGAGGGCAGATAAATCCCTTCATCTCTACAATAATTTGGTAAAAGAAAAGGGCTACTTTAAATTAGCCTGGCACCACTGCTTGTTTTTATAACCACTCAGTGGTCTGAACAGATGTATATTTCAAGAATGGCATGTTGACTTTGCTATGGTATTAAGAAACTGGGACAATCTGTGACTACATGCATTAATTTGATATTTAATATGACAAAATAATTATTGACTCAGGACTTAGCAGTTAGAAATGTATTAGAATGAAGTCTAAATATATTTTAAATACTGTATATATCTAGATATGCACAGATAATATATCACATATTCAGAGTACTACATTTAATGGGTGAAACTATCAGAGGCTTCTAAAAATGGGCTCTCTGCAACCACAAAGAGGGGGGAGCACTCTGTCTGGCCAGTGGGGGTGGGGAGGAAAAGAGGCTGTAGTCCCTTTAAAGATTTCCTCTTCCATTATTTTGCAAGCAAGGGTGGCATCATTTGAGATGGGGTTGACCTGAAGGGGCTCAGATAGGTCACTGGGCCACTGTGCACTTAGGGGAGAGAAAGGGTATTTATGCACTTGTCGCTTCAGACAGAGCCCTGTTTCTCCCCAAATCAGAACCTATGGGGTTAGCATCAGACCAGGTTTTTTGGTTTGCTGGGGGAATTGTGCTACTCAGCTTTTTGGGACTGGGAAGGAATTTTCCCCTCATAGCCAGATTAGCTGGGGACAGGCGTGAGTTTTTCCATCTACCCCACAGCAGCTCCAGGATCTGATGTATAGGTTCGGGGGGTGTGAGTCAAGTTGTCACAACTTAGCAGGTGTGAGTGTTCAATGGAAGTATTCATGCCATGTGGGGAGAGGAAGGGCAGTTTCCTGATAAATCCTGGACTGGGGAAGTATAACTGAATGAAACTGGGCCAAGCTCTCCTGTTGCAAACCTGGTGCACCCTAGTTTGGGTAATAGGAGGGGAGGCTGTCTCTGGGAGTTATAAATGAGAGGCAGTCCAAAGGCAACAGACTTCAGAATCCAGAGAATAAGAGAGCTCAGAGGAAGAGCAGAGTTGGGCTGACAGCTTCAGGAAGGGGATGCCCTTGAAGGAGGGAGCAGTAAAACCAGATCAGGCTGGTGAAAACAGAAGGCAGTTGGGGGCGGGCCAGGCCACAGACCCACAGCCAGAGAGGCCTGGAGAGGGATGAAGGCTGAGAGCAGCAGAGAGTGATGTCTGCTGGCTCTTTGAGCTGGAGAGCTGAAGTCAGGAGGCTGAAGTTCGGGAAATGATGTAGGGATGAGCCCACTAATGTCTCTGGGCAGGAGCTGAAACCATATGGAAACAAGTCAGAGAAGTACCTCCGCAAGAGAGGCGGGTGTGAGCTGTGGTCAGAGAAGCCAGAGCTGCATTGCAGAGCTGGGGCACCATGAGAAGAGCCAGAGCTGTATTTGGTGTGTTGATGGACTGGTGGGACTTGAAAGAGTAAATGTACTGTTTGGACTGTGCTGTGGAATTTTGAATTATGATTGTGGGACTTCTGGAACAAACTAACCCCACAAATCCCAAGAAGACTAGCGGCATATTGGGCTGCATAAGTAGGATCATTGCCAGCAGATCTAGGGAAGTGATGATTCCACACTATTTGGCACTGGTAAGGCCACATTTGGAGTATTGTGTCCCATTTTGGGCCCCCCACTACAGAAAGGATGTGGACAAATTGGACAGAGTCCAGAGGACGGCAACAAAAATGATTAAGGGGCTGCAGCACATCATTTATGAGGAGAGGGTGAGGGAACTGGGTTTGTTTAGTCTGCAGAAGAGAAGAATGAGGGGGGATTTGATAGCAGCCTTTAACTACCTGAAAGGGGGTTCCAGGGAGGATGGAGCTAGCTTCTTATTCGTAGTAGATAACAGAATTAGGAGCAATGGTTTCAAGTTGCAGTGGGGGAGGTCTAGGTTGGATATTAGGAAAAACTAGGAGTGTGGTGAAGCATTGGAATGGGTTATCGAGGGAGGTGGTGGAATCTCCATCTTTAGAGGTTTTTATGGTGTGGCTTGACAAAGCCTTTGAGATGATTTAGTTGGGGTTGGTCCTACTTTGAGCAGGGGTTGGACTAGATGACCTCCTGAGGTCCCTTCCAACCCTAATCTTCTATGATTCTATGAAATGGGCCATTTACATGTAGAAGCTTCTCTGGAGTTACTGGGGACTCTTGAAGAAAAGGGGATCCTGAGGCAGGCATACTCTTTGTACGTGACCTGCCACAAAAGGGCACCCCAGGCAGGGCCACCTTAGCACAGGAAGACATTCCCTAATGAAGCTAAGGGAGGGGTTGGCTCCTAATATCTGGTACTGCAGGGAGCCAAATCCTTTTTCCCAGCCCCAAAACTCTCATATGACAGAAGTGTGATGGCATCTCAACATCAGCATCTGGGTCAGATTGGGAACTGGGAGGGCTGATGGCACCTCTGAAATTGGTGGAAGCTATTAGGGAAGAAATGATGGCGTGCATTGTACAAGTTATTGCTGGATAGTTCCCAGATGCATTAATAAAGCTGTGGCTTAATGCAATGGTTTTCAAACCTTTTTGAGCTGAGGACCCCCCTCCCGAGTTACAATTTTTGGACACGCCTCCCTAACCCAGACAAAAATAGACACATGCAAAAGTATGCTTGATAGCTTACTCATAAACCAAAGAGAGACCTTTTATTTGTACAGGCATAAATACCTGCCCTGTCCTGGTTACTATGCGGCCAGTCCGCCGTCCAATCTAGTATTCAGTAGCTAAGATAATCTAAAATCAAAATCTAACCTATAAGTAATATTTATTATTCAATTAATTTTAAAATTACATGAAAGGACAGTTAAACATAGTCAACAGGTCAATAGTATGAAAACTAAAGCCCATTGATAAAATGTATTATTATTATTAAGATTATTAAATTCTATTAAATATGGATCATCAAAAGAATCTAAATATTTGTCATAAAAGCTAGATTTAGAATCGATTATCTTAAGGTCACTATATAAAACATTCGTAAAAGCCATCGGTAAAAGATTAAAATCTAAAACTTGGCTCTCACTAAAATCCTCTTGTTCCTCCCGAACAACACTCTTCTCTCCAACTCGGAGATTAATATCATCCATAAAACCAGCTATTCCATCTTTTACTCTATCTATAGCATAAGGAGATAGCATCGATCCGGCTCTATGAATAATACCCCTAATCAATTTAACACTACTAGCCGGGGTGTCGAAACTAGTAGCAGGGGCGTTTTTAACCCGGTCCAGCGCCAATCCGGTATGAAATAAAATTTCTGTTTTCTCCATAAATTTAAAAGATACTACCCTTTCCAGGGGGAAACTAACCCGTTACCAGGGGAGACTAACCCATGCCTGGGGGAGGCTAATCCTTACCAGGGGGCAGTTAGGTGTTGGGGCTGCCCCCCCCCCCCCCCCCCCACACACACACACACACAGCAGGGGGGGTTCGTCCTCCACAATCAGCCTGGACTCCGCCAGTTACCGACTCTCACCACGAGGAGGTTGCGGTTGGACTTGCCAATCAGAGGCTTTCCTCGAATGAGGGGACCCTGCCAGCTTAATGCCGAGCCCTAACGGGAGGGTGGAAGAGAACTCGGACTCTACGGAGAAATACTTTCAGCACGGCTCTCGCCATCTCTCCGGCACCGATTATTCACCCCACCTCAACCTCAGGTTCTTCAGGAGGGGACTCAACCCCTCCAACCGTCAGGGCTCAACAACTGAACAGGGTCCAGAGATGCATGAAAAGCCATTAAGAGAACTTTAATTGCATTGCCTACACCTGTAAGTTTCAAATATAGATACTTAATGTGAAGGGTGTGCCTGTTTCTCTGCAGACAGTTTATCAGTTTGTGGGGAGATTTTTGAAACCAACACTCTGAGTTTGTCCTCCCCTTCCAGTCTCGAACAGTACTTTGTGTTTAGCACAGCCAGGGCAGAAAATCCAATCTCTCACAAATAAAATGAACCAAACAGTAAAAGAGCTTTGATCGCACACTTTGACAAAGGTGGATGTTCTGAGCCAACTTTTGACGAAAAACTCCCCAAGGACTGTTTTTTTAAATTGAATTTCCAGTGTCCTATTGCTCTGAAGTTCAATCAGCTTCTCCTGAATGTCATTTGAGAGATGGGACAAGGTCACTGCCTCAGCTACAAAAGGTTGGATAATCCAATCATTCAGGGGTGCATTTTCTTCAGGAAAATATTTATCTAAACTGGCTGTGAGAAAAGTCAAGTGATTCTTGATTGGCTCCATAACACTCAGTTGTTCAGATTCTCTTTCCACAATAGCGTCCATTAACAATGGGAATGGAATGCTTAAACCAGTTTCTATCTTTGTTTTCCAGAGATCTAGCTTTCTCTTCAATGCTGATATCTTGTTGTGCAGGTCAAAAATAGTACTTTCTGCTCCTTGCAATGAGACATTTAGAGAATTCTGTTTGTCAAAATTATCAGCAAGGTAAGCAAAAAGCACAAACCAGCAGGGATCACATAGTGTGTCTGCGTTGCTGAAATTCAAATGCAATAGAAAAAGTCAAACTTCATTTCCTAGTTCATAAATACATTGCAACACTTTCCTTATGGATATGATGTTTCCATGTGAAACAACAAAGCATTGTGCTCCGCTCCCATTTCTGCACAAAGCATTGCAAAGAGATGTGCCTTTATAGGCTGCATCTTGATAAAGTTCATGATTTTAATAGCAGAACTCAGAACATGTATAAGTTTCTGAGCCATGTTTTGAGTTGCAAGGGCTTTGTGGTGCAATGAGTCCATGATATATGTGGAGCAATTTCAAACACTTTGGCTATCAATCCTGTCCTTCCTCCAGATACAGAAGGCGCTCCATCCAGGCAGATTCTGACGCTGGCTTCCCACTTCAACTCACAAGAAGTTAGGAAGTCGTTTAAAATGTTAAACAGTTCAGATTCCATTTGCATGCACCTTAATTGGCTTGCCAAACAAAAAATCTTCCAATATTGATATTTTGTGAGAGTTCCAAATATAAGCAATAATGAGCTTCTTTTGATATATCCATTGTTTCATCCAACTAGATTGCAAATAGACTGGATTGTAATCAAAAGATCATCTATGCCCTGATATTTTCTGACATGTCAGAGATTCGAGGACTGACATGGGGATCATTTTTAATTTCTCTGCTGCACTATCACCAAGCATCATCCTGCAAATGTCAGTTGCAGCTGGGAGAATCAGTTTTTCCCCAGTCGAGTAAGGCTTTTTATTCTTGGCAATGTGGTACTCAACTTGATATGTTGCTTTAAAAGCACTTGAAGAGGTGAATGCCACATTTTTCATTGGATTTTTTTGTGTGTGTGTGTGTGTGTGTGTGTTTAATTTCTTGTAGCTTTCTTGCGAAAAAAATCTCTGTTCTTTTCCACCAGATTGCCATGTTTTGTTTCTAAATGGCATCTTAATTTTTTTGGCTTCAGGCTATTGTTTTCTTAAGCTACTTCACACACTACACATTGAGGCCTAATTTCTCCATTAACTGCAATAGAAATGAAACCAAAATCTAAATATGCTTCATCATATTTTTTTTGTTTTTGCAGATTTTTTTTTCTCTGAATCAACTTTAGCCATTTCAGCTTCTGGCTTTCATTCTGGAATACTGCCATCTTTTGGCAATAAGTACTGATCCTGTTTTCACCACACAATGATATGAAAAAATAGCAAACTCACCAGCAGAATAAGCACTGTACAACTGCTTGTTGTAAGGTCTGTACATGATACTAAACAGGAAGGCGGGAAAGTTGCTATAGAAATGAGCGGTAGCGCTCTGTCTGTCAGCCCCATCAGCTAACTGTGGGGCTCCCCATTCTTAGCCGTGGGCCTGTGGGCTCCACACTTTAAGGACATCTGGCCTAATGTAACCACATCCCTTGCACCTTTTTTTATTTCCTGCATGGTTGGGTCCATGTACCCCAGAAGTTTGCAGACACAGTTGTTTGCATGCCAAAAAACTGCTTCAAAACACAAAGGAAAATTACTTGTTGCTAATTAAATTTATCTCAGTATCATCTTCTCTCTTCCCATGACAGAGAGCATCAGGAATGGTTTGTATCATTTCTCTGCCCCCTAAGAAGCACATAGCTGAAGGAATTGTCAGTGACGTTTCCTTTTTGTCCTTGGGAAGGCCTAGGAGAAAAAGAGGGAAGAAAATTAGAAAGCAAAGAAGAGGTGGAAGAGAAGGAGCCTGAGGAGAAGTTGAGACTTCCAAATAGTAGGGGGCAAAGAAACTGGAGGAGGAGAGAAGAGGACTGGAACTTACATAGAAGAGGCTTCCCTTACAATTACTTTCCATGCTTTCATCCTATTAGATACAGCCAGCCAGTCCCTGACTGTCTTCCTTGTTTGTAGAAAAAGAGAGATGTATGACAAACATGTAGTTTGTTTTGTTGTGTACACTGTTTATTTTAATTTTTAGCTCAAACAAAATTTAACTTGTAATTCTTTGCTCCATGCAAATATCTGTTGTTGATTATTGCTGAATCAAGAGAGACTTGGAAAATTATTCTCATCAAAGTTCAGTAATATGTAATCAGTTTTCTAAGATTCTCAGTTCTTAGGTTGATAATGGCTTTGGGCCCAGATCCTGCCTGAGTTCCTTCCTTTCTCCAGGCTATCCTCATTATGAGTGTGGGAAATATTCAGCTTTTGAAAATTTACCACAGCAAGAGGAACTTGCCTCTGACCTTTACCCATCCCTCTGCTCCATTGAACTTGTTTGGTTTCTGCACGGAAACCCAGGGTTTGCTATGTCAGAACAAACCAATGGTCCATCTAGTCTAGAATCTTGCCTCTGATATTGGCCTGAAATAGACGCTTTAAAGGACAATATGAAAGCAACATAGTGCACCAGAAAAAAATATAACAACTGCATACCATGGGGGAATATTTATATCTTATCTAAGTTTGTGATCGGTTTATGCCGTAAGCTTGAACATCTTTTTATTATATTAGCTTATATGATTTAAGATGGTATTCTTATAAATATTCAATGCTAATTTAATATTGCTATGCTGTTTTCCTAACTATAGTTAGAACATAAGGAAAAAGCCCAAAGTGCACTAGTTTTATTTCAGTGTGAAACTTTTTGGACCGTTCTAATACTCTGGGGCCTAATCTTTTTTTTTTTTTTTTTTTTAAGTGAACTTTGATTTTCAGTTTTGTACAATTTTATGCCTGCAAATAAACGTTGTGACAAATTTGAAGGTCCAAATAATTGTGGACACATTTTGTAACACTTAGATGTCCAGGTGTTTGTACCTATAAATTAATGTTATTGCTGTTAACTATTAGGTACAATTAATTATTATTTAATAGTAATTAATTATTGGTGCATCATTAGATGCCCAAATAAGTTAGTGAGGCACCGAAGTGCATGCTTACAACAATCATAAATTTTGCTCAGGTTTGTTTCAACTCATTTTCTTGTGGACCTCAATCGTTGGCTATTATTGGTTTTCTCAAAATTCCATGCTCAACATTGCAGCCCCAGAATCAGAAACAGTTTAAAGGTGCTTTCCGAAATAATATCGGGGCATTTATCATCTGCAAAATTTAAAATCATTATAAAAATACATTTCCAGGAAAAAATAAATTGAATTATTCAACTCTGCAAATCAGACATACACATTCAATGAGATAGCAGAGAATTGTGTAATACAAGGTAGGGAGGTGTAGTGTTGAGTATAACATTCTAATTGGCTTAGCCAGTTACATTTCAGTAGAGTACTATATAACAACATTTTGCATTAGGGATGTTCCAATGTTAGAAGCCATTAGTAAGAAAAGATACCTAGATAGTGTGATTTAAATCAATACTGATTGCTTAATAAATCTGTTGTATTTTGCTGTAAGCCATTTAAACTATTTGATGGCGTAAAAGTGATAATGAGTTACACTGAAATGTACTCCAGTTTAGGAGAAAGAAACATAAATAATAAGAAATAAAAAATTTAAAAATTGTGTGACACACAGCCAGTTGTTCTGTTTTCCTTAATTGTCATGTATCCTGCCATGTCCTTTATCTGTTTAGTGAATTTACAACTAACACAGCAGGTTGTGAATTTTTAATAGGCTCTCTTCAAGGAAAGAAAAGGTCAACATTAACATAAAATTCTTCTTTAAGATTTGTGGCACAAATGTTTCACAGCAGAGAACAGGTGTTGCTGGAAAACTAAAATCTGCCGCAACAGTCAAGCAAAAAGATTCTTTGTGTTAAATAAGAGAGAAGTGAATGCTTTAATACAGCACAATGACTGCAATATGCCAAGTCAGTGTACATCAGAAATGACTGTTTTTTCAGTACTAATCTTGTTTTTTATACGCAGAATGACTTCATGTCTTTAAAAAATTGACCCTCTCTTTTAAAGAAAAGGATTTTTTTCTCTCTCTTTCTCCTTTAGCTCCACTCTGACCAGGACAAAGGTGATGGGTCTCTCAAGTACATTTTATCAGGAGATGGGGCTGGTACTCTTTTTATTATTGATGAGAAAACAGGTGACATTCATGCCACTCGGAGAATCGATAGGGAGGAGAAAGCCTTTTACACCCTTCGTGCCCAGGCTATTAACAGAAGAACTCTGAGGCCAGTGGAGCCCGAGTCAGAGTTTGTCATCAAAATCCATGACATCAATGACAATGAACCAACATTTCCAGAAGAAATTTATACCGCTAGTGTTCCTGAAATGTCAGTAGTGGGTAAGTAGTGACTTCAGTGGTAAGGACATGTTTTAAACTATGTTCTTTGAAATAATCATTTCCCAACTATTATAAAGTCAGTTAAGTCCTGATTTTTTCCTTAGAGGGTAAGTAATATTAGTAATTTTCGCTGTTTAAAATTGGAAATTGGCCTGAGACCAAACCCTACACTCCTGGTGCAGAGTTCAGGATTCAAACTCTGCAGCCAGATCCAGATACAAATTTTATGTTTGGAGCTTTTGTCTATTTATGATATTAAATATGTTAATTTAAACTTCATTGGAATGTGAATGAAAAGATGTGATACATATTTCATGGTTTGGTCTGGGTGAATTGTATCCCTCCCTGAAATCTACAGGAAAAAGGTGAGCAGGGAAGGAAAAACTTCAGTGGAGTGTTTCCTTTCTTTTATTATGAACTGGAGCCCCTCTAAAGTAGGTTGAGGCTCCCTCTTGTCTGCCTTCTGAGGATGAGGAGCTATACTCCTTTGCTCCTGTCTCCTAATGCTGGTGCATTGACAGCAGGCACAGTCCTGAAGACACTTCTCTAGTTCATTTTCTCCCCTTGTTCTCTTCTTTGCATTGGTTATTGGGGGCGTGGACTTTGTTGCTTACCCTTCCAGTTCTCCCCCAGCTTGCTTTGTGGCTGCTGGCAATCAGAATCCTGAGTGGCGTCCCTGTTCTCTTTATGCTTCATTTCACTCTCTATCCTGTTTCTTACAGGAGAGCTTCACTGGTTCTTCTTCTCATTTTTGCTTGTTGCTGGTACATAGGCCAAGGAAGAGGCAGAGCCTCATGGGAGGAAATAAAAGCAGTGTTACACACTGTCCTATATGTTGACAATGACTCTGTGGTAAATATGAATCAGGACAAATAACATTCAGAATCATGTCGGGGTTGAACCACAATTAGCTGACATGATGCTGAATTTAATTTGTCCTGGTGTACATGGACTGCAATGTTGTGATCAGCATCATATCAGATAACCTGTTCAATCTACAGAACAGCCCTGCATATGATGAAAACAGTTTTACAGAAGGACCATGTCAGGAATTTTTAAATGATTAAAAAATGGTCAATATTAAAAAATGCAGTATTTGCCAAGTTAGCATACAGCTGTATATATGATACCAGTTTCCTACTATATTTAGAATACAAATTAACTTGAGTAACTCTGTGAAATCTGTTGGTAAATATTGACTTTATGGCGGCTACTAATGTATGAATTACGAGTATATCAGATAATGTTTTGAGAGATCTTACTGACCCTGACTAGTGTTTATAAGCAATAGATGAATGTCTGGATACTGGAAGAAGAGAACCCCCACATAGCTTTACAGAACTCTGTGGGAGCATCATCCTATTAACTGTATTGTTAACTAGAAGTTAATCCATCTGCCATGTAGCTTAAACATCTCTAAGTTTCAACATTGACCAAGCAATTTTTTTTTAAAGGTAATGCTTTACACAGGAAGGCACTACACAGTGGGACCCTACAAAACTAGTTTGAATAATGAAAGGATCTCAATCAAGGTTATCTAGCTCATTCTTTTTAAAAATGGAACAAAACAATAACATTGATTATAGCTTTTCTAGTACCATAAATCTCAGCAAATGTCATGCAACTTCAATATAGGAGAGGATTTTGACAGAACAATTCTGTATCATATAGAAAGGGAGGCATGTGGCAAGAGCTGGGCTTGGAAAAGACATCCAGATCACCCAGTCCCATCCTCACAATCCCATTAGACTTTATATAAAGTATTTTTGGACACTTTTAATGAAAGTGATTAAATGCCTTCAATTAAAACATTTTGCTAATGTACAATATCTAATGTGAAGATTTCATGTTCAGTTTCAACCTGTTGGCTTTTATTATTCCATACTCAGTTACAAAAAAAAGCCCCCTTCCTTCGTTCCTGTAAATGCTTCTGAGATATTCATGACTTTGCAGCTTAATGTTCAATCATTAGACCTCACATACAGTTCAAAGTTTTGCACTCTCTGGGGATGTAAGTGACAGTATGTACTTCATTTCACCAAGTAAACAACCTTTGAAATCACTGCACTGCAACCAAAAGACTGATTGACCTGCTAGGCCTATTCTAGTGCAAATATTGAAGGTGTAGGGAGAAAGCTCAAATACCTGGAATATTTAAAAGATTTAGTTATTACAGAAAGCAGAATTTGTGTATTCCCAGAATAGTGGACCAAATCCTGACCCTTTTACTTAGACACGTAGTCCCACTGAAGTTAATAGGGCTAAATTCTGTAAGTAGAGGGCAAAATTTGACCACTGTTTTAACTCAGTTGTAACTACAGCTACTCAAACAATTAACTGTGAACAATTTTATTTAATAAATGTAGCCTTTTTTTGTTTGTGAGTTGCCAGGAGGACTTTTATCAGGCTTCAGGAAGTATAAATCAAAATTAGGTCAAAAGTATGGTCTACAAATTCAAGGACAATTTTCTAACGGGCTGAAATGCTGCAGAAGTTTTTTCAGCTGAAAGCATAGGGCCTGACTTTCCACAGCATTGCACCTTTTGAAGCTGTGCGAAATGGATGTAAAATGCTGCTAAATCAGAATTCTGCACTCACCATTCACGGTAATAGTGTTAACACTTTTTCAATGCAGTACTTACCTAAAATTTGGGGACTAGTAGTTTGTTTCATTTAGGGGAGAGTCTGATGTTCATGCAGTTGTGCCTATTTAGTAAGAATGTATGGAATATTGTTTCCCTGAATATAGCAGGAATCAAACAGCAGAAGAGTTTCTTTTCTCATAGTTCCAAGCCCTTGTCCAGCCAACACATAACCCAAAAGCTTTCTCTCCGTGTATTTCTCAGGGCAATGTTCCCAATGCTTGTTCTGGCTGTGTCCTTGGCTTTCTGCTGCTTCTCTCACAGCTCCGGTGCTGTTTCTCCTGCTTCTCTCGTGGAAACAGGCACAGACACCTGCACCAGACAATACCCAGGCAAAACCCCTTTGTCTTGCATTTGCCTTTGTTTTGGGCAGTGATGTGCCATTGTTTTGCATGGAGGCTGCTATTGTTTCATCTATCTGGTCCCATGAAGAAGCTTAATTGTTTCTTACACTTATCAATAATAAAAGGCAGATGTTACAACCATCAGTTTCAATGG
The DNA here is from genome assembly GCF_026122565.2 of Emydura macquarii macquarii. NCBI lineage: Eukaryota > Metazoa > Chordata > Testudines > Chelidae > Emydura > Emydura macquarii. Next base: position 623,268 of record NW_027130457.1, read on the forward strand.
GGTTTAGCTCAACCCATAACAATAGCATTTTATGCCCATTAGCACAAGCATAAATAATTACACATGAGGCGATATTAGGAGCTTTGTCTTATATAGGCAGCTCTGTGCCCTTCCCCACCCTCACCCAAAAAAAGAGTCCAGATTTTTCACACTTATTATCTGGTCACCCTATCAATAGAGCAGAGGGACTGTTCCCTCCTAGCATTATTTTAATCATGATATACTCCAAAGGTGATAGGAAGGGACTCAGGATTATTCCCCCCAGCATGTCAGTTCATGGAGTTGCCTGGATACACATGGAACAGTATGCTGCTCTTCCTCAGGTGTGGGGTGGCAGCTAGTGCTTTTCTCGTGCATTTAGGAATTCTATCTCCAGTTGTGGTATGAGAGAAATGTCTGAGAATGTCACCCTGCTGTATTATCTACTTTGGTCTCTTGTTCATGACCCTTATTATCTTGTTCATTTTTCCTCTGTGTGTGTCATGGACAAAGATGAGTGGGCTATCTTAAGGATCCTGCATTTAGGTCAGTAGCCTAGTAAGGCAGCCTGCTGTCCTGATGTCTTTGTACAGATTACTGTACATATCCTCCTCCTTCATTCTTTTCCTCACTGAGTCCCAAAGGGTTATCACTTGTAACTTTTTTCTTTGTTCTTTCCTGTCTTTTTGATGTTTCTCATTGAGGGTTTCTTCTCTTGGCTGCAGATAAGTCCATTTTCTTCCCTATGATTTTTCCTGCGGACTCTCCGCTAATATCCTTCAGGCAAGAATAGAAGTTTCTGACTTTAAACTTGCTGATTCCTTTTATGATCTCATCCTTTCTTTCCTTTCAATTATGTTTCTCTATTCATCTCTTCTAGCCTAGATAGTCTGTTTTTAAATCACTCCCTTAGCCTTATCCCACCTCATATCTTCAGGGTTTAACAGCACTATGAATTACCAAGGCTGTGATTTTCTTAGCATTTCTGGCGGCTGACATCCTTCCTAGTTTTTTCTCTAGCCCTCTAATCAATTCTGCCCCCCTACATTATGGATATCAACATGCACTTCATATAGGTGTAAGCGCTCTCTGGGTTTACATGTGGACTGCATCTTGGGCATCCCACAGTTAGCCTGTCATCTTTAGACATACTTTTCCTTTCGTCTTTCTCTTCAGAAGACCAACAGAGACTATTTATAGTTGTCACTGTTCTACTCGCTCCCCAGGCTTTTTGTTCACTCTCTCATTAGTATTATATGTCCCCTTTCCCCATTGCTAACATATCATCGCTTTTTTTTTTCCTACAGCATTCCCTTCTTATTTAAGTCACTCACCATGCTAACACTTTGGATATTTTTCTTTTTCTTTTTTTTTTACTTTCTCCTGCTAATTCCCCAGCAAAACCGTCCTGCATCTGTTGAGCTAGAATCTCAGAATGACAAGTTTTAATGGCTCATATTATTACAATGCACACCTTCACATTTCTTACCGAACTCTTTTTCAGTCCACTGCACACTAAAATAAAATCTACAATCAGCAGCAGAAAAATCCAAAGAATCGTGATGATGTTTTGTTTTTAAAGGCCACCCAAAAGACTTGGACAATCTCTAGTGCTATGCTTGTCTCCAACTCGTTTATGCCCACTTACTGGAATGCCATGTATCCAGAAGCTCTTTCTGATATTATTTTTACTGAGTCAATCGCCTCTCAATTTAATTTGTTTCATGTAATATAGTGCTTGTATTTCAAAAATTAACAAACTGGAAACCATATGTAATTATTTCCTCTCTTTTTCTCTAGAAACAGCAGATAGATTTCTGCTATTTCAGCATGCTATGTGTATAGATGCTCCAACGGAAGGGAGCTTAATTTGTAGTTAATACACAGAACTGCAAAGGAGAAGGTCTGCGTTCTAGTCCAAGCTCTGCCATGCATTTTCTATAAGCCTTTCTTCTAGTTAATTATCCTGTCTGATCCTTACCTAATTTAAAGGTTAAATTCATTAATATTTGTAAAGTGTGTTAAGATGCTCACATGGAAAGCACTAAAAAATGTGAAGTGTATTAATATTATTACACCCATCTTAGGTCAGATTTTAGAGATGCTCAAAAGGTATAATTACAATTATTTTCAGACATGCTTTCTGAGAGCTACAATAATCTAGCAGCTGGCTGTTTAGTTTTATTATGTAAACGCTGTGGACCTGGTTAACCGGTGTTTTACTCCACTTCACAGCATAAGCCTTGGAGTTACCACAGGGTAAAACTGGATTAATGCAGTGGTATTATAAATTATATATTACAGGACCGATTCACCAATACATTCCAACTACTTTGCACTATTCACAGAGTAGCTGGAGTGTGTTTGGTGAATCTTGGCCCTTTTATGTCCTACTATACAATGGTATTCTCAGCTTTAAAATGTATGGGCCAAAGTTTGCTCTCAGTGTGTAGCTTTGCTTCCTACCAATTTCATCAGGAGTTATGCAAGGGACAGAATTTTACTCTAGGGCTGCATACAGAAGAGTATTTACGGTTCTTTTTTCAAGCAGTAAATGTCTCTTAAGTACACTGGGCCGGATTCTTCTCTCTCATAAATTTTCCATTTATTTGATAGTTATTCCTGATTGACACCAGGTGTAAGCGAGAGGAGGAGAATCAGATCTGCTATTTATTTCAGTAATACCACGAGATACTTGGCTATCTAAAATGGTATAATATATGCTGTAAATTCACAAATGCAACATATTTTCCTGAATTATCTAAGCCTGGCTTCATTTAAAAATGGAAACATTGATGAAAGACCATGGAACTCGGAGGCCTGATGAATTTGTTTCAGTATTTTTCAGTACATTACTGAATTGGCAAACAAAGGAGAAGTGAAGGATGAGCAGTCATTTTGCTTGGATTTCAGAAAAGCTTTTGAAACTGTTCTCCACAAAAGATTTATCCACAAAGATTGAATCTATAAGGACTGGTACATGGGAGAGCGATTGAAACTGATTAAAAATTGGCTACCAGATGAGAAATAAATAGTTTGATAAAAGGTAACTATAATTTGCAGAGAGGTAATGGGCTAGGTAATGTTGGAAGTGTCAATTCAAGGTCCAATTTTTATATAATGTGAATGGCGTGAAAGAGGGGTTAGTTTCAAAAGTGGCTAAATGTGCAGGTGAAACAAAGATAACAGCTAACGCATTCAAATTGATCTGAATAAATTAATTTTCAGGGCTGATTAAACACTCATGCAATTTAGCATAGGGAAATAAAAAGGAATAAGGCTGCAAGGTAGAACTAACCATAATTTGAGCTGGTAGAATTATTCTTTGGGAATATATTATCTAATTAATTTAGTCTTTTCCCCCCTATTTGTTTACTATCAAGGTCCCTATTGTAGATGTGTCTAACCCCTGTGTGGGTGCATGGTAAGGTGACCATACATCCTGTTTTGGCTGGGACAGTCCCTTTTATAAGCTGTGTCCCAGCCGTCCCAACTTTTTTTGACGAAAGTGGGCATTTGTCCTATTTGTTCGTTCCAGCTTAATCAGTTAGCAAGAGCAAGCAGGACAAATGTCCACTTTTGTCAAAAAAGAGGGGTGCAGAGGAACATGCAGGGGGGTACGTGTGGTGACCCCAGCTCCACGTGGGGAAGGAGGCAGGCCTTGAGCAAGCAACAACGCCAGTCCTGTGCAGCTAAGGTTGGAAGCAGGGCTCAGGCCAGCCCCATGTGGGAGAGGCGCTAGGGCTTGGGCAGGGATGGCTCAAGCTAACCCCGTGCAGTGTCCCATTTTCTCTTTGGGAAATATGGTCCCCCTAGTGCATGGGGAGGATGCAAGAAGCTTTATTTTATGTGGCCTTCTGCCCTCATCCATATGCAAGGGCCTAAGGAGGCACAAGTCCAATAAGCTTAGCAAGATCCTTGCTTTGACCATGACCCCCCCTCAACCACCACATAGCAGCTGATGGGATGCACAAAGGGAAAGGGGCTGCGCCATCCAAAGAGAGAGTGCAGCACTGAAAAGTACAGTCCCTGCCCAAGCCCTGACTCCCCACCCTGGGTGATGTGGCTCCACATTGCCCTCAGCATGACACCATCTGGTAATGAGATAATTGATGCCAAGCCCCGGCCTGTTCCCATTGATTTCAACGGGAGCAGGATCAAATTTGTAGCTTTCAGAAGAAGCCTGTGTTTGTTTGTCCCCACTGCAGATGGGCGCATGCTTCCCAGCCCGAGTACACAGACTTGAGCTAGCTCAGCTCAAGCCAGTGTGTTCAAAATAGCAATGTGGACATTACAGGTTGAGCGGCAGCTCAGGGTCTCAAGCCTGCCCAACCCCCGAGGTCTGAACTTGAGTGACTAACCCAATCCTCAGCTGGTTCCACAGTGTCCACACTGCTGTTTTTAGCGTACAAATTGGGCTACCTGGACTAGGAGGTTTGCTCAGACTTGCAGCGTAGACTTTCCTTGTGAAACTGCACTGGAGACACTTTGCAGTGGTGGTCACTGCAGACAAAGAGATGACAAAAGTAGAGGGAAGGATATAGAAAATTATTTATTCCGTGCTTAGTGTGGTGTGGCTTCAAATGAAAATGCAGTCAGATGTTGTCTGTGCACCTAGAGAAACACAACTGGTGGAGCATAGCTCTCAGAGAGGCATGTTATAAAGTCCAGAAGAAAAAAAATAGATGTTTAAAGATGGAACCAACAGATTATCTCGTCTGATTTCCTGTATAATACGGGAATACATATAATTTCACCCATTTAGTTCTGTACTGAGCCAAACAACTGGTGTTTAACTAAAGCATGTCTTCCAGAAAGGCATGCAATCTTGATTTTTTTTTTAATAGTTTACAACAAGCCATTAAGAATTAACATTAAATTAACAACAAATAATCAAGAACTGAAGTTAAAGCAATAAATGTCATGTTACTTAGAAAGCTCTATTTCTTTAGAAGCATGGCAAAAAATGTAGAACATTTGCCAATTTCAAATATTTGTACTTCTGCATCTTTAAAGTTGCTTTGTAATCTTAAATATATTAATTATAAGGAAGGGCATAATAATAATTCTTCACATTTTTTGCTGAATTCTTTTTATATGTAAGAAAACACTGAGCATCAACTTTCCCCTCAGTCATTAAGGTTGCAAAGCCCTGAAGAGGTATGTAGAGTATTCACATGCGACTGAAAAGAAAAATGCATAAAGAGAAGTGGACCTTTTTACTGTAACTTCACTTCAGTGTCCATTAATTTAATTCTCTCATCAGCATTCATACCATAAAACAAAATAAAAGTAGATCATCATATAGGAGGAAGAAATATTATCCAATATCCAGAGTCTTATTGCCCTTCGAAATTCAATCAAATAACACTCAAAGGTCCAGTTCTGCTAAGGATTCAGAAACCTTAAACATATTTTCCAATTTTTACTCCAAATTACCCTCCAGAGAGAACTATGACAGATCTGTTTCAGTTTTGGTAGGAACAGGAAAAGAATCCAGCTGCAACACATTTGACTTCCTTTTAATAAATGCTGCTAATTGGTGTGTATAAACCACATGTATATATAAGCCCCTACAATTTCACCCAGCACTTAACAGAAAACAAAGAGAGATAATTCAGCTACTAAATCTATAAGCTGCTGCTTAAAGAGGAAGAACAGATATCACCTTGCATAAATGGGGAGTTTAAAGATCTTTCTCTCCACTGAATAATGTACTTTACACCATTGTGTAACACATGGTCTTGCAAGTCCTTCCATTGTGCATGGAGGAGTGTGCAAAGTTGTGCTCCAGCACAAATTAAGCACTAGACAGAAGCTTCCATGCATCATGTTACTATATGCCAAGCCCCTTTGCGAGCACTCCCTTATTTGCGAATGCAAAGAGTAAGAAAAAGGGAGCAGGAAAAAGGCAGAGAATGAGCTATGCATTGCATCTGAGGCTTGACTCCTGCTATTCGTTAATGTATCACTTGCATTGATGCTGTAGGGATTGTCATTTATTACCTTTGTCTTATGCGTGCAATACTTCTTACACTGTTTGGGAACAGGACCATAAGCCCTGCAGGTTTGTTGCTTGCAGGTTCATCAGTCCATCCCCACATAATGAATTGCAGGCTCAGAGTTTCAAAACTTAACTTTTTCTCCTGTGTCTGAAATTATGTGCACTGCACCCCCCAACATCTACTCTGAACCAAAAGTGGTAATACTGTCACAAACAACTGAGTCACTCTCTGTTCCAATGCCTTCCATCATCTGGGGGCACATGCAGCTCTCTTCTTGATTTACAGGATTAAAAATGTGCCGTCTCTAAAAGAACAGCACTACCTTTCATCAGTTTCCAAGATGAGCTGGATATTTTTAAGTGTCACTAAGGAAATCTGTACATTAGTATATTTCAAAGCATGTACCATATTTTCAGTTTTCTGCCTCAAGTGGACATGGTCTTTAGCAGTCATTAGTATAACAAGGTATTCCAGATGATTATCTTCTATTTCACCAGTCTCCATGTGCAGCCATTTTTCTATGATTTCTATTCCCAACTTCATTTTCTTAAAAGAATTCTGCATTCTATTTTTTTAAGTTTTCCTATAAACTTCAACATAACAAAAGCAGAAAACACTCTCCTGTCCCCCCAACACTCTCTTGCCTTATTTTAGAAATACTTCTTTCTCAGTCATTTCTTGTTTGCTCTATTGGGACTGAATTCTGCAAGATGCTGAGCTCTCTAGCCGTGGTCCAGCAAAGCACTTATGGATGTGCTTAATAGCCCCATTGATGCTAGCAGGACTACTCACGTGCTTAAAGTTAATCATTTGCTTAAGTAATTTGCTGTGTCAGGACTAGAGTGCTTAGCATCTTACAGAATCCAGCTTCAAGCAAAGAAACAGTGTAGCCTGTAGCCCCATACGCCCTGCTGTGACAATTGCTTTTAGAATCAGAATTACTATCGATCAGATGAGAAGGGACAGAAAACTGATTCTGGTTGCTGGTGTCGCAGGTGTCAATATTATGCAGTGATGTGGTGAGAGTATGCAACAGAGGGAAGATAACTGGGGCAAGAGAAGACATGAATTTGAAGGACTTCCTGTCCCCTAGAAATCCGATAGCTTGCCAAACAGGGAGATACCATGGTGGTAGCTGATTCTTTAAGAATATAGAAAAAAGAGAAGCAAAAGTATGTGTGTGAACAGTATATGGAGCTACAATAGACAAGAAACAATTGTGATACTTACTATCACTATAAGTGCCATCATTTAGAATTGAGCAGGACGGGAATCAGTACTGCTGCAAAAACAAGTAATAGTGAAGGTGGTTGAAGGGTTTGAGGAGGGATAATTTCCCAGAAAATTTTGAAATAGCTGTGCTATTTCATGAAGTGTAAAAAATTAAGGCATTTCAAAATATATATTTTAGGTAAAAATGTATGTATGTAATATTTATTTGTTTTTCCCCTTTTACAGTGGAGAGGGAGTGGTGGCTTATATCTCCTTCTTCTCACCAGGGCGAGAAGTGCAGACTGGATGAACTATTCAATCTGCTGTCCTTTTAATATTCCTGGGGTCTTTGTTTATATAATGCATTGACAATACTGCACAGAAAGATTTATTGGACAATCTGGTGTCATTGAAAGACAGACACTTTTTAAATATTCAAAAACCTGAAAGAGAACAGTGGTTATTAGCCAGTAATAATCATATAAGGATATATGTGAAACTTTGCTGCTGTTCTGGTTTCACACTACTAACTGGGTTCTGATCATATATTCAGATTCAAGAAAGCAAGTTCCAAACTGCTTAGTACTATATTCTTAAACTTGAGTAAGTAAATACATTTTAAAAAATTGACCACAAGTTTATATGTAGATGAACAAACTGAGGTCCCTGTGATGCAGGAATCAATGAAGATTTCAATGGGGTTTGCTTGAATGAAAACCAGTGCTTTTGCTCCTCCTTCTGGTACCATGCAGAACTAAGCTGAATTTGGATACTCCAGGTACTTCTGTGGTGCAAGTCACAGCTACTGATGCCGATGACCCTTCATATGGAAACAGTGCCCGTGTCATCTATAGCATACTTCAGGGACAGCCATATTTCTCCGTGGAGCCAGAAACAGGTCAGAAAAATGATATTGTTTTCATCTACCACAAGCTGGGTGGTTTTCTTTCTTATTCTAGAAAACTCACCACAAATAGGGCAGATTTGTACAAAGTCAAGCAGTGAAGTGCTACATTGTTTCTTACTTGCTGTGTTTTAATAACTTACAATCTATGTAATAAATACGAAATCTATCTATATTACAGCTACCTAAATAAAGCGTAAGTAACTTGTATTGTTTTGGTTAGGAACTAGAAAATGGACAAAACAGTAGTAATGTAGTACTAATGTTTGTTTCTATAATTTTACATAGAGAGAAGCTGTATTGAAGACTGTTTACAGTGATACACAGATAATTAAATCGCACTGATAGTGGATGCACACTTGAAAAATATGTTATAAAGATGGATTGAAAAAGACTCAGTATCATGGTACTGTGCATATCAAAAATGCAGGGATGAATAACAACTGCTTGCGTGTTTTCTTAAAGGCATCATCAGGACTGCTTTGCCAAACATGAACAGAGAAAACAGGGAGCAGTACCAAGTGGTTATCCAGGCAAAAGACATGGGAGGCCAGATGGGTGGATTATCAGGGACCACCACGGTGAACATCACACTGACTGATGTCAATGACAATCCGCCGCGATTCCCCCAGAGTAAGCTACATTTAATAGTCCTCCTGCACTACAAAAGCTTCAGAATTAAAGAGTTAAGCAATCGCCATCTGGTTTAATTTAAAGTAAATCTAGATTATGGGGTACACATGAACAAAAAGCTTATGTACAGATTTATTCACTGTTATTAAAGTAGAAAATTAAATGTTACAGTACTCCTTTGTTCAGGGAAATGGTTACATGATCAAATATAACAACAGAAAACTGGGATACCTTTCAGGATTATTTGGGGGAGTGGGGCAGGACCATAAGAGCATTAGAGCAATTCTTTCTTACCTGTTACCTATGGATTAACTTTTTTTTTTTTATTCTTACTGGAAAACAAAACGTATTAATTTTAGCAAGGAGGAAATAGGTGCATTGTAGTTCCTGCTTAAACATTTAATCATGAAGACCACAGCTCTGGGGAGGAATTACATGAAGGAAATCCAGGCAGATCTGTATTTGTATAGACACAGCTATAAAAAGCTGATATGCAGAGAACCTCCCAAAGTGAAAGTGACTGGCATTTAACATCACTGTTTTTGACAGCTTAAGCTTATCAAAGCACTTTATACTGCTTTTTAACCTTTTTTGTGATATTACAGCTTTCAAGCCTTCATAGCCTTGAACTAAAATAGAAAACCATTATTAGCCTCTATTTATGTAACCTGGAATTGTTAGACTCTTTCATATCGCAAACTTCTTAGAATTTAAACAGCTGGAGGAAACTGGGTGCAAAATGAGTCCCAGTTCCTTGAATATTCTTTGTGGTAGGATGGTTTATGCAGGTGAACATTTTACTACGTATATTTAACATATTCTGCATATATCGCAGCCAGAACATTTATAAAGTGCCCAAGATTCTGTAATAGCAAATGTTTCCCATTCTTCTCTTCCTCTACTTTTACCCTGGTGCAACTCTATTGACTTCAGTAAAGTTATTCCTGATTTCCACTGTACAGCAGAGGAGAATCAGGCCCACTGTCTCTGACTTCAGCAAGTTCATTATGAAATAGCATGCAGTGCATAATTGTCCTGGACATGCAGGAAGAAAGACAAAATGCAAGTGATGTGGTTTAATTAGGCCACAACTTTATTAGCTAAACTCCTCTGGGAACCATCAAGCAATAACTTGTACAGTGCAGGTCATGATTCCTGCCTTAATCATTTGCACTTCATGCCCCACCCACCCACCGTTCCACAGCTTGTTCCCAGCCTGTTGTTGAGATCTCAGTGGTGGGGCTGGTGAAAGTGGGTTATCTCCTTGCTGTACCAGATATTAGGAGCCCCATTCCCCCAGCTTCTTTACAGGATGTCTTCCCTTAAGTCCACCTCCAACTCCTTTCGATCAGGGAACTGTATCCCCTGTGTAATGAATGCCTGCACTACATATCTGCCACAAGGAGGCACCAGCAATTAGTTTGGCTGCCCACGCCCCCACCCTCAGGGACCAATTGCTTCCTTGGGCCCTACTTTGCCCACCCACAAATAGGTCATTCCTTCAGCCCCTTTTGGCCGTTCCCTTCCCAACCCTCAAGGGAGAGGGAACCCATAAAGGAACCACTGCCCCTTTTTCCTGCCAGTCCAGGACAAAGCTCCCCTGCTTTTGAGATTGCAGATTTGCATCTAAATTCTCTACTGATGCAGGAGAATCAGGTCCAGTACCTCTGCCTGCAGCATGTTATAAAATAACATGCAGTGTGTTCTTCTAAATTCTCTACTAACACTGCAGTTACTATGTAGCTATTTGTCTCTTGTTTGTATTTAACAGCATGTGACTATATTGAGAAGTAACTTAATCTGTAAATTCAAAATAGATAAATCAAGGACAGCTCCGGGTACTTACAATTAATTCCCCTGGATAGAATTTGCCACTCACCTGTCACTTTTGATCTACCTTCCCTTTTCCATGGCTATTCTTTTGATATGTTAACGTCTCTGTAGATGCACATTGCTCATACAGGATCATGGCACCTCTGATTCTTTGTGGATGAAAGTATTACAACCTGCTGCTGTCAGAAGTTTTGCAGACTACTGCAGAAGACCATTGTAGGTGCTGTCTGCACTGGAAACTGCAGGGCAAAAGCCTCACAGATTGGCATCAGCAATTTTATTTAGTACAGTATATATGCAGCAATATAGATGCAGCTGCTTATTTCTGTATATTACTTTGGGATTTTTTAAGCAAGAGTCAGACTGTTGGCTTGAGTGTCTGAGTAGACTTTACAGACCTGCTGTAAGAGACTTCTTCATTCAATACTTATCTGACTTTTTAGCTTTATATTCATTGTATTCACTTAGTGCCTGATCCAACTCCAAGAAAGGTTGATGGGCATTTTTCCGTTCACTTCAAATGGAAATGATTACAAAGCCCTTCATCTACAGCACATTTTTACTGTTTTACTTTGTAGTTGGGGATATTCGTATGGTCTCTATCCCCCACTTTCTACTGACACCTCCCACTGCTTCAATATACATGGAGTACATTATACCAGACACACAAACCTTAAAGCATTCATGACACTGATTGAAAACTTGCCAGATTCGTGACACTACTAACGTAGTATTGATTTTTAAAAAACTCTTTAAATTGCATTTAAAACTTGCAAATAAACATTAAAATGATTCCTGACTTCATCATATGTCTATGAGCTTAATGAAATTGTCAATCTCTTACTAGGTTAATGAATTTATAATCATAAATCTGTCATATTAATCAGACTTTTTTTTTCAGATTCGTGAGTTGTACAGTCTCACTAGATTCATAAATTCATTAGATAAAAATCTGTTTTTTGAAACCAGTGTAGACCACACTGATATCAGTTGTGGAGTGTTTACTGCAGATACTTCAGAGAACTGATCTCTGTTAATACCAGTGAGCCCAATCATCAGCTGCAAGCATAGGGCATTTGGTCCAGCTCAATTGGGAGCACAAAGGGTATCCAGTCATAGAGGAAACAGGTGTTGGTCCCAGGGTATAAATTAGAGCAACTTGATAACAGCCACAAGGACTTGGATCTGGGAGGTTGGGAACACCAATGTGCTCGAATGCCCTAGCCATACCCCTTTTCCCATCTATAGGGAAGAAGGATGGAGTAGGAACATGAGGATCACCATATGCTGGAGGGGAATGTCCAGTTAAGGTGGCTTTAGGGTCACTTTGTGGCATAAGTAACTTAAGCGCAACCAAGGATTTGGAGTCAGTATGTACCACTTCAGTATATCAAGCCATTTCTGATTTTTGACAGGGAAAACATGCATTTTGTGATGGAAAAGAAAGATGTCTTATCCTAGAATAGTTGAACGTAAAGAATATAAAGAACTAATTAGAAGCATGTGAAAAATGAAATGCATAACTTCATTTTTTGTGTTCTGTTTTGATTGTAACTAACCAGTATTTATTATCATTACATATCCCAGCAAATTATTTCACTGATAGGTTTCACTGATAAGCTTCTCAGTTAAGCTTTTAGAAAATGTGTCCCTTAGAGAACTGAATTTAGAGCTGTGAACAAATCTAGCATTTTGGTTTGGTTGTGATTTTGACATAACTAACCATGATGCAACGACCAGCTGCATGTCAGAAAACTCATTGTGCAAGAGCATCCTTTTGTGGAACATTTAGAGAAACATGAACATCTCAGAAATCCCAGGCCATTTCTCTGAGAGCTCATGCACAATTTCTCAAGTGCTCATCTCGTTATTGGGAACATCGGTTACTACTAAGGCTTTAGCTAAAGCTCATTCTGTCTGGTTACAAGATGATGCAAGTGTAGTTAGACAATTCTACCTCTGATCCCAATGTAATATTTACAAGCAAGACTATCCAGTACAAATTCAGTAGCATTAGCCAGCTCCTATGTGCACAATTGAATTTAGAAATCAATGGGACTTGTGACTTTCAATGGGCCTTTTGCTCCTTATCCCATAGGCACTTATGTAAATCACTCCCTTATTATACATTATATATTAGCCTATTTTTGCCCATGGAGTATCCACAAGCAGATAACTGTCACTTTGGGAGCAGGATCCCCCACTGTTGGTCAGATGTGTAACACTAAGGGTTGTACGGCTGCTGCCGTTGTTCAGGAAATGGACTTGAGCCACAATCATAGAATCATAAGGTGAGAAGGGAACACAAGAGTCATGTTTGGATCTGTACATAAACTTTCCCTACCTTTAGTTGTATTCGGAAGTGGAGTTTTGTTTTGGGATCATCCTAGTTGCTAAAAACAATATAGCTAATTTCTTTGGGTTCTCTGGACTCACAAAGCTAGTGCAATTGACAGATCTTTTCCCCCTGTAATTTACATCCCAGGTTGTTCTGATTGAACATAGGTATAGCAAGCAATGGTACTTTACAAGGGTTAATAGGCAAGCAATGATAAACTGTGCTATAGCCGACACACTTACTCCCTTGTGCAGGCCAAATGGGTCTGGATATGCAGGAGTAAGTGGATGTGCCCTGCCCACTATTCCCCCCCACAACATACCGGACAAGGAGTGGGTGAAGCCCTAGTTTTTCCCTCTTGCTCCTCCTATTCCCTCCCCCTCTCACCTCTAAGCATACTGGCTATCACAGCTGAGTGGATGCAGGTGTCCCCTAATTTGCTACTGATACTGGCACACAGTAAATTGTTTACCACCACCCCCACCCCACCCCCCAAAACAAGGAGGAAGAGGAGTCTCAGACTGGTCTCTGAGGCTTAGTGCCTGACAAGGCTATATAAGCCAGGGTGTTGCCATTCATGCTCCACCTTTTGCTCAGAGTTGTGCCTGAAGGCACAATCTAACCCATAGTGAATTCATATCCCAAAGAACTTAAAATATAAAACAAAACAAAAAAGGCAGAGGGAGAGGAGTGGTCTGATACTGTGGTGATCAGGGATATATAAGTGCCTAGGCAGATCATAAAAACGAAGTGGTCAGAATGATATACAAATATCTCATTAGTTCCATCCATCTCCCCCACCCCAAACAGCTCTTCAAATGATCCATTATCTGTTGGCCAATGTACTACAGGCATTAAGAAGTGGGTCTTGCAGAGGGATTCAAAGTAGTGGCCTTGTGGTCTGGCTTTGGGGCTTTTTTCCATGTGTTAATGGCAGTGCAGAACAAAATTCAAAGAGAGTTTCTCAGGCACCATTAAGCATTTTCAGATTCTAAAAAGAAAAACAATTAGAGAGAGAGAGAGAGTGTGTGTGTGTGAAAAAAAATTAAAAATTGAAATCACTTCTATAGTTTGTTTTAAACACCTAAGAATATGGAAAATGAGACTAAATGTTGCCATGGCATCCTTAATTCTTCCCCTTCATGTGTACTGTCTCGTGAAACGTTATGGGACATATGGTCTTTCCTCACGGTCTCTCACAGCACTGAATAAATATTTATGTTATATATATGAGCAGTAGGATGTTTTTTCATATTTTGAACCATTAACAGATTATAGCGAGATTATGTACTAATGTAGCAAAGTACACAGATTTTAATATTACAGATGGGTAATGAAAATGACAAAGAGAACATGAGCTAAATCATGGAGCTGAAATGACTGAGGTGCAAGAGTGTCAAGAAACTGATATTAATAAACAGAACTAAGTGCATTTTGGTGATACAATACTGAGTCACTGCTGTGTGAATCTATGAAAATGTATCTATGAACCCCGTGAATCTATGAGGAATGTAATTTGACTTAGCGTCTGTCTTTGGTGTGGTGATTGATGGCCTTTCACTAAGTGGCACAGTCTAAAACCAATGTAAAATGTGAAAGTTTAAATTACACTGGGCAAACACTATGTAAACTAGATAAATTAGTTCCTAAAAATAAGAATGAGCCTGAAACTCAGTCCTATCCCCGAAATGAACCAGAGAACTTCCTTGATATGGATCTCCTCAAAAGGAGTCCACCTCTCTCTTTGCAATGCCGTATTTTAATTCTGTTAGGTATCAGGAGCAATCACCAAGTGACTTGCCTAGGTCTTCCTGCAGCTTTATTGACAAAAGAAGGTTGCCAGTGGCCTTCCCAGTTCTTCTTATGCCTTGCTTTGGGGGAACATGTCCACCACTAGCTCCCTTAATGATCCTGCTTGCTTGGAATGCATCACCATCACGCAGTCCTGCAGAAATTAGATTTCCAGTCTGATGTGCCTAAGTCAGTTTTTCCCATTTCAGAATTCTGAAGCATTCTGCAACAATATTAACAAAAGGAGCAGTGGACCTAAATGGGACATGATTAAGGGATGGGAGATGATCATGGACTTGTTTTTAGAGCGGGGTTAGGTGAGATTTCAAGAGGTTTGGATAAGCATGTGAACTTTTGGATGCTTTCCTGAACTGAAGCTCCAATCCTTTGAGGTTCCCCCATTAGTAATTAATATAAACTACATATAGACAAAACAAGCAATGATAAACTACTTACTCCTGTAATGCAGTCAGATTTCTTAAACTAAGAAATGTTTGTATTTGCATGAAACACCTAGAGGAAAAATCCAAAATATTTCAGGAAGTGGGATTGCTAATTTATTAGGATACATCTTATCAACAAGCCCCTTTGCATCCTGCCCTCTGAATCCATGCCCCACTATGGGGTAAGACATCACTGTGTTACTGGGTATGCACCTTTGGGTGACCTGTTCACCTCCTTTCCTTGTATAGTGGTGATCCTTAAACACTTTCTGGTTTTCTCTTAGATAATGTGACCTCATAAAGAAATAGTATTGATTCTATTTTAATTTTTCTGTGGCATCAAGGTAAATTTAAAAATTAACTAAAAAACAATCCCTTCTTCAAGGAGCTCAGTCAGGATAACAGCCTTGGTATTTAGAATCTGGAAAGTGTTTGCCACTCAATTATAAAAAATTTAAAATAGGTCAATTTTGTGTCTTAGAATTACATGTCATTTTGCAATTGGGTATTTTACGATTACAGCTCTTTTAGTATTAGGCATAAAGTAACGTGTAACAATGAAATTATACTATCATTTAATAATGCTTTAAAAATTAACAGAAATTTTTAGATAATGAGCAATAAATAAAAATTTTAAGGGGAAAAAATAACATGATTAATCAAAGGAAAGAATTACATTTGTGAGTTTCCAAGGCTATAGCTATGTATACAGGAATAAGTGAAATAAAATGTATGTGGGACACACGAAAAAGGAGTATCCTGTGTCTATAAAAAATACATCTCATTCTAAGGAGCATGATTGAATATTTTGTATATTTAGTCATATAGTAGAGTGATTATTAGTATCTGAAAAGTACCAACAGTATGTAATATTACATTAAAAGACACTAAGGTTGTAAAGTCAAGCATGCATGTATTAGAAAATGTCAGAATTAAGTTTGCCTTTAATTCATCATCATTATCTGTATCCATTTATATAGATTTTGCCTAACATGACATAGGAAGTCTATGGCAGAGCCAGGAATAGAATCCTGATCTGCCCTCTACTTGAACTTTTCCCTTCTTACTATCCCTCTGCCTCATTCACTGTCCAGCCTCTGTACTGAATGAAGCAGGGGTCCATCATAACAAAGAGTATATAGTAATGTCATTAAAGACTATCATGATGCACTATTTCTAAAAGTGGTTGTGCATCTCTTAACTTGTTCCGCTTCTTTTCTATTTCAGACACCATCCACCTCCGCATTCCAGAATCATCCCCAGTTGGCACTGCCATTGGCAGTGTTAAAGCCACTGATGCTGACACTGGAAAAAATGCAGAAATGGAATACAGAATTATTGATGGTGACGGAACAGATATGTTTGACATTGTGACACAGAAGGACACACAGGAAGGCATCATAACTGTGCGAAAGGTGTCTATAATCAGTAATGACCACTGAATGGTTTTGGTGTTGAGAACTGATGCAAATCCCAATATATATCGGACACATATAGGGGGAAAAAAATAGATCATATTATGACCTCCCTTAAAAGCTCAACAATTGCAAGAATTACCACACAGCTGTAGCTTAGAGATTGTACTGTTTCCCTGTACTTAGAACAGGAAATAATTGGAGTTTGAGATATCACTGAGAGGTAGATGTATTAAGGGCCATCTCCAGTATGCTGACACTAATATCGCTGATTTTAATACAAGTTTGTTTGATATCCATCGAACAAATTTTTCACTAGGCACTAGAAACAGATTTCAGTGTATTTCACAGGGAAATACTGCAGTGGTATAGTACAGAGAAATACTGTTGTATCTAAGATACAAGTGCACAGTAACTCTCTTTTGATAACTGTAGTATCAGACGGCAAGAGCATCATGGTCAGTAACTGCCAGCCAGGCTCTTGTAGCACGCAACCTCTACAGAGTTATAGCAGCAGCTTAAGAGGGTGTGATTTTCTAAAAGGCCTAGAACAGTTTGAATGCCTAACCACAGCTACAGCACTGTGGATTTCTTAGTGCTTTTCTACATCACAAAGTTAGATCGGCTTAACTACCTTGCGCAGGGCTATAAAAATTTGTGCCTTGTGTGATGTAGTTATGCGAACCTAAGCCTGGTGTTGACACGGGTCACTCAAAAGAAGAATTCAACAGAAGTTGACTGAGGTACCACATCTTGGAGAGGAGGATTTACTACGGTAATGAAAGAACACCTTCCATCGCTGTAGTAAGTGTCCACACTATAGCAGCACAGTTGTTGCATTTCAAGTGTAGACTTACCCTTAGTTTCAGCTGTGTGTCGTCACAGTGAAAATGTGTGAAAGACATTGTTATGTTTGTGCATACATGCCTTGTTTAGTCCAGTGTTGTGATCAGGTCATCATTGCTGCACACCATTTTCTCCAAGACTGCAGAAGCATTAAGAATTCCATATTTCCTGGAGTGTTCCTCTTCCTCCAGTGCTGCAGAGCACATACATTCATAAATGAGCCAAAAATATTTTGCTTTTAATGAAACTAGCACAAGTTGTTGCTGGAGCTTGTGACTCTTTGAACAAGGCATAAACTCATAGTATTCTTATTCTTGTGTAAGGATTATGGATCAGTCCTAAATTTGTTTGGTTTGTATTGGTGGTAGAGTTGGCTTGTTGCAAATCAATTTGCTGATAGTAAATAGAAGCTCAATTTTTCCACCTGTTTCAGAAGTGTTCATGAGGCCCTCCTGGTTTCTGTGAATGTATTTGTTTTACATAAAAGTATTCGCTAAGAGTTTCTGGGAACAAATTTAAGCCTCTGATTGTTCGTACATGGTTGATTTTGACTATTTTGCTGTTCATTATTCATTTTAGCCGTCTAAGTCACGTAGTTGTGTGGTTTTGTTCATGCTCTGATTAGACCACTCAAACTTTTTAAAAAGGAGAACAAAAAATGATGAATACTGTTATAGTTACAGGGCTAGCTGGACCTCTGTCCTCTTTTTGGTCTCCCCAAGTGGATTCCCTAAGATGTCAGGTATCTGACACATCTCAGGGTGGAATTTCACAATTTCTCCCACTCCTAGACCAGGCCCTGGGCTACAGTACCCTGGATATAAACTTTTATTACCCTGCAGGCTCGACTGAGCTCAAGCACTTGCAGTTCTTCCCTTTAGGAGTCTTTATTTAGATAGTGAGCAGATGGCCTTCTTATCAGCAAAGTACTGTTTATCACAGTAGTAGGAACAAAACATTACAGCAAAAAAAAAAAAAAAAAAAAAAAAAAATTAAAACAATGAACAATCCACATGCATGTCATCTTAACTAGAATCTTATCACCACTTGATAGTAACATAGGCAAGGTTAACTTCTTCAGCCCCTGCAGTGGGGTCATACGACTTGGTGCAGCTTTGCCACTGTAGCTCTTTAGTAGTGATGCCACTACACCAGTAGGAGAGCTGTTTCTGTCAGTGTAGTTAATCCACCTCCACAAGAGATGGCAGCTGTGTTGATGGGAGAAGCTGTCCCATTGATGTAGTACTGTCTACACAGGTGGGTTAGGTCATATAACTATGTCTCTCAGTGGTGAGGCTTTTTCACACTTCTGAGTGACGTATTTACACTGCTACACATCTGTACTGAAGACTTGGCTTTAGATACTGAAAGGTAAGCACTTGTTTAGGTATTTTGTTTTTATTTGGGGTTTAAAATCATATATGTGGTGGATTACATTGCTCAGGGGATTTAGTAATGAGCCAGAAGGCCTTTCACTTCAAACTGATGGGTTCATTCCCACCTTGCATCATTGGACGCTACTAATTATTAGTATCAGATAGCCATGTCTGAGTTTCAGTTTCTAGTGGACAAATTTCTCCATTTCAATTGGTATCTTCAATGGCAGTCTCAGTTAAAAGGCATTGAGAATGGGCTTGGAGACATAATTACTCTTCCTTCTGCTCTGCCTTCTCTTCATAACAAGGTGGAGCATTGCATAGGAAAGTTTCCATTCCCCGTACAGTACCTCTTCTGCTGATATATAGAACATTTTAAGTCCCCAAGTTGTCACTCTGGCATTTTTTATGAACACTAATTTTATTGTAATAGTTTTAGGGGGGAAAATTTTAAATATCCCTAGAATCCATTTTGATAAGTGAAAATCATCAGTTTGATATCTCCCTGTTATTTTGTTTGAGCTAATGAAGTCTGCTCTGCTGTCACACAGGTAAATTCTCAGCCTGCTCATTCTATATATCATTAATTAGCTACCACTTTTCATCTGTGACAGTCACAGAGAAATTGAGGAATGGAGTTTCTTGTCTACCCAAATTGGATTCTAATTATAACCCTGAACCCTTCCTCTTTTCATTTTAAAAGTAACTGCTGACAAAATGTCAAATCTATTTTTCAAAAAATTCTCTGATCTTGGATTCATGAAATTCAATGAAAATGAGCAAGATTAAGCACTGATTTTTTTCCCCACTAAAGTTTTAAATCTTTAGTTGTTCAGAATTTTTTTTTTCAAAATTACACCTGGTGGATTAGGTCTGTATAAATTTATTTGTCTTTAAACAATGAAACTCAGGCTATTGTATGTGCATGACTTTCCGACATAAAAATGCCCACATTTAGTCAGACCAATGGTCCATCCAGCCCAGTATTCTGTCTTCCGAAGTGGATGATGCCAAATGCTTCAGAGGACACGAAGAGAGCCAGGCAATTATCAAGTGATCCACCCCATTGTCCAAGTCCCAGCTTTGTGCAGGCAGAGTTTCAGGGACACCCAGACCGTGTGGTTCTATCCCTGATCATCTTTTGCAAACAGCCATTGATGAACATATCCTCTGTGAACTTATCTAATTCTTTTTTTTTAACCCAGTTATACTTTTGACCTTCACAACTTTCCCTGATAACAAGTTCCAGACCTTGACATAGTACTTCCCTAAGTTTGTTTTAAAACTTCTGCCTATTAATTTCATTGGGTTATGCCTGGTTCTTGTGTTATGTGCGAAGGGGTATATAACACTCCCTTATTCGCTTGCTCAATGCCATTAATGACTTATAGACCATTCTGTTAGCTTTTTTGATTGCTGCTGCACTTGAGCAGATGTTTTCAGAGAACTATCCACAATAACTCCAACATCTCTTTCTTGAGTGGTAACAGCTAATTTAGACCACATCATTTTTGTATGTATAATTGGAATTATGTTTCCAATGTGCATTACTTTGCATTCATCAACACTGAATTTTATCTGCAATTTTGTTGCCCAGTGACCCAGTTTTGTGAGATCTCTTTGTAACTCTTCAGTCAGATTTGAACTTAATTATCTCTAGTAATTTTGTATTATCTCCAAACTTTGCCACTTCATTCTGTATCCCTTTTTCCAGAAACAGCTCTAGTCCCAGTACAGATCCTTGGTGAACTGTACTATTTACCTCTTGCCACTGTGAAAACTGACCATTTATTCTTACCCTTTGTTTCTTATCTTTTAATCAGTTACTCATCCATGAGAGGACTCTCTCTCTGATCCCACAACTGCTTACTTTGCTTCAGAGCCTTTGAGGAGGGATCCTGTCAAAGGCTTTCTGAAAGTCCAAGTATGCTACATCCAGTGGATCACTATTGTCCATATGTCTGTTGACTCCCTCAAAGAATTCTAATAGATTGGGGTGGAATGATTCCCCTTTACAAAAGCCACTTACTCTCTTCCAACACATCGTGTTCATCTACGTTCATCTTCCTGCAAATGTTTCCTGATGAAATTTGACATTATGGCCCTGATCCTGCAGTAGTTCCACAAACACAATTCCCATTCACTTCAATGGAAAAGTCTATGTGTGGAATGCTTGTAGGATTCGATTGTGTTCCGACAGGTTAATGGTCCCCGAGAGTCAATAATGAGTCGATTAATGACTAAATGAATTGTATTATAAAACAACAGGAATAATATAGATTTTTAACCATTTCTAGACTAATACAATAGAATATGAAACAGACAATTACTATACAATATAAACTGAATTTGAACTGACAGTTAACTGCAAGACACAGAATGATTTTAAACAGACAGTTAACTGCCAGGTACAAACTAATTTTAAAAAGACAACAAACAGTTAACTACAAGTTACAGACTGATACGGAGGAAGGAATGTAAAGCTGCAACACAGACTGACAGTTAACTCCTTACCATCCAGGCGAGAAGGACACAGCATAATAAACGTAAAAACTCAAACTCGGCTGGCTAACAGACGATTCGCGCTCGGGGGGGGGGGACATGGGAGCGGGAGAGTCCGGACCAGGTGATCAGGCTGGTAGTTCGGGACGGCTCTCAACCAGGGGCGTGGATAAGACCCCTTTTATGGGCTTTGTGCCAGCACCAGATTGGCCAGGGGATACTTGCAATAGGTTTCGTTTCCTGGTTGCTGTTAAGTTTCGTTTCCCATATAATGGTCAGTTAAGTTTCGTTTCCCATATATGACGTGGGAGCCGAAGGGACTGCCGATCGCATAGGCATACCCTAATAAGGTCAGGTCGTGGGTTGACTGTTAGCACCGAATGGGTAGAGGAAGGGTCAAGGGGTGGTCATGGCAAAATTGGTGCAGCGACAGATGGTGTTTGTGAAACATCAGCAAAATTCATCAAACAATTGCTAAGTTTGTAGGTGCAAATTTGCACAGAAAAACTGTTTTGAGAATAGCAATTCATAAAACATTTCACTTTTGGAATTTTCTAAGATTTACACTATCTACGTAGCTGCAGCTGCTACTGTAATACAAGTAATAATAATTGGTGATTCCCACTGAACTTGATGGATATTTTGGTTGCTCAAGGAACTGGGTCCCTATTCTATAGAGCTGTAGAAAACAATTCACAGGATTTTTCTATGAGGTTCTGAGTGTCTTTAGCTCCCATTAACCACTGTGGAGTTGCACGATTTTACATCAGCTGATGATTTGCCAATTATGTCCTTACCTCCCCTATGTAGCCAATACATACAATGTAATTTAATAAAGTTTCTCTCCTTTTTCCCTCCCTGTAGCCACTGGACTATGAGACCAGACGACTATATACACTGAAAGTGGAGGCTGAGAATATCCATGTGGATCCACAATTTTATTATCTTGGGCCTTTTAAAGATACTACAATTGTAAAAATCTCTGTGGAAGATGGAGATGAACCTCCTGTCTTCAGCAGATCCTCTTACCTTTTTGAGGCGCATGAAGATATCGAGGTGGGGACAATCATAGGAACAGTGATGGCACGGGATCCGGATTCTGCTTCAAGCCCTATCAGGTAATGTCATAGTCTCTCTGTATACCTCGTGATTTCAAAAACAAACAAGAAAATAGGGAGAAAAATTATTTCTCTTTCAAATTGCAGTTGAGGAAACTTTTGAATGTTGAGGTAGCTTTTCCACCCTGGTACTGGGAAGAGGAGACCATGGAGGAATTTCTGAGGTCTGAAGGAGTAGAGCCCCTCTTCTGTGCAACAACTAATGTCCTCAGGGGAAAGCCACTCACCTACAGACAATAGTGATACACAGGAGCTGATCTTTACCTCGATATGTGCATAAGCTCCTGGTAGCCCCTTAGGAACTCCATCAGCCCTTCTAAGCCTCAGAATTATTGCTTGGTGTGGGCCTACCCTTGTCTCCTACTTCCAGCCACTGTGAGCCTTAGGGGCCTCGTTATTTCCCCCCCCCCCCATTCATCTTCAGGAGGCTTGTTGGCAGCCACCCAAGCCCTCCTCCACCACTTCCAAGCCTTTGGGGGTCTCTCAAGCCGTAGATGAGCCTAGGTAGGCTTGTCAGGCCCTCCTGTTCCTAAGCCTGTGGGGGTTTGGGAGATTCCTGATAAGCCTATGATACATGGGAGGGTGGGGGCTATTGAACCTCCTAGTATTTGCTCATGTTAACCTCAGGGGGCCCAAAGGTAGGCTGAAATGCCATTCTGATCTACTCCCCATTTTCCTACAATCCTCCTAAGGTCCATAGGAGCAGGTCTTCCTTCCTTTTGTTAAGCTGCATGTAGGAGCAATGAGGAATGAACAACCTCAGTCCCTGATTGCTGCTTCCTGCTTCCCCTCACCCGTCAAAAAAGTATAAACTGTAGAAGAGAAACAAGGTAGGTGAGGTAATATCTTTTATTGGGCCAACTTCTGTTGGGGAAGGGACAAGCTTTCAAGCTTCACAGAGCTGTTCCTCTGGTCTGCAGACGATAACTAGGATGTCTGAACTAATTACAAGTTGGGACAGATTGATCCATATAAGGGATCCATACATGTTGTAGGAGACCACTTAAAATGAAGTGGGCAAGTAAGGGTTAGCAGGCAATGAGGTGTGTTACAAATTGTTATAATGAATCATAAAACCTGTGTCTTCATTAAGTCCATGGTTTTTAGTGTCTAACAGAGTTATAAATTTATATTCCCAGGATTGTCTTTTGAAGGCATTATGCAGGATTCCTTTGAGATTAGGACTAGAGGTCAGACATGGATTTACCTTTTGTGAAAAGTGTTCACCCGCAGGTAGTGATTGACAGCCATAAGAGGGAGTTTGAGAAAGATTTACTTCAGGATGTGGTCCCCATTGAGTATGGGTTGTAATTATTTAAGGATACCCCATATAGTTCCTGTGTAGGGCAGTAGGTGACAACTAGGGGCGTGTTGTCAGAGAATTTTGTCTGCATTGATTGGTTCTCATGGGTATTTGGATGTCCCTTTCCTTTATGTGATCCACCTGTTTGGTGGAGTGTCCTTGTTTAAGTGTGTTTAGGTGGGTGTCCTAGTCTTTCTCTTCTGAGCAAATTCTGTGGTATCTGAGTGCCTGATTGTAGATAAGATGTGTAGGATGTAGATAAGGTGTGTAGGTTAAATATAATGATCTGTGGGTTTCTTATATATAGCTGTTGGTAGGATTTAATTATTGAAGCAGATAATGGTGTCCAGGAAATTGATATTGGTGTTGTATGTATTGTAGAGAGAGTTTGATTGATGGAGGTGGTTGTTGAAGTTTATGTGGAAGTTTAGGTTGCCTGTCCAGAAGATGAAAATATCATTGATGTTATCATGCACAACAAAATCAACAATAAACCAGAGATACATTTCTATATCGTTGGTTTGGTTATGTATTTTTACAGAAATGCTTCTTCGAGGTGGCCCATGAAGAGGTTTGCGTATAGGGAGCCATCCTAGTAACTATGACTGGTTCCATTGTTTGAACAAAGTGTTTGTTGTTAAACAGGAATTTGTTTTGGGCGAGGATAAAATGGATGAGTTTGGAGATGTGTGATTTCCAAGTGTTGTACATTTTCTTGTAGGAATTTGAAGCAGGCAGTAATGCCATCGTGATGAGGGATGTTGGTGTATGGTGAAGTCACATCTACGGTGGCAAGGATGCTGTTCTGGGGGAGGTTGTTAATTTTGTAGAGTTTCTGGAGCAAGTCGGTAATATCTTGGAGGAAGATATTGGCCCTTTGTGTGGTGAGTGCTTTGAGAATGGTTTCTGTGTGTCCTGATATTCCTTCAGTGAGAGTGCTCTGGCTAGATTATGATGGGTCTGCTGGTGTTCCCTTGTTTGTGTATCTTAGCAAGCATGTAGAAGGTCCCTGGGCAGGAAGGAAGGTTTGTGAGGGATGAGACTGTAGTGTTTTTCTTGGAGCTGTTTGGGGAAGGATTTGATGGTATCTTTAAATTCCTGTGAGAACTAGTGTGTTGAGGGGAGGGTCTCTGAGTTCTTTCTAGTAAGTGGTACCAAGAGTTGTCTGTTGGCCTTGTTGATGTACTCATCACAATTAAGGACTAGGAGGGTGCCCCCTTTATCTGCACTATGGTGGCTGGATTTCAGGGACTGCAAAACTATTCTCTCGATGGTGGAGAGTGTGTGATGGATGTAATGTTTCTGTGACCGCTGCATACTACTCCATATATACTGAATAGCTCTGCAGAAGGACCTCAAAAAATCTAAGGAACTATCTCATGCACCTTATGTATTCCAGAAGGGACCACCTCAAATAAGTAATCATAACATGCTACCACACACTGGAATTAAAAAAAAATCAGGAAGCCTACCTGGAGTCCATGCAGGAAACCCAAAACAATCTCTGAGCACTAAGCTTTTGAAAACTATTTGGACTTTGACCACATTTAACAAAGGTGTCAAAATATGTGTATGTCTTGTCTGATTTACTTCACATATGATAGACAAATTCTGTCTTGGCTACAGAGCCTCATTTACCATCTATGAGGCCAATATTCCTGTGTTTGGAGATTTTGAAGGGTGGTAAAACTGGTCTTGTAAAGGAAACTGCCTCAGTTATGATGAGTACTCAGGGTGGAATAGTAAGATAGCAGATGAAAATTTTGAAATTCTAAAGTATCCAGTATTGATAATTATTCCTTTATCCATTCTAACTTTATATGACAACTAGTCATGTTTTTGAAGCTGTGATCTAAAAAGGAACAAAGCTGGTGGTTTCACTTGTGTTGTCTCCGCTTCAACAGAATAAGCTATTTCCCCCATCATGCTCTATTATTGATATAGCACAATAAACTGAAGATGCTGTCATACCATCAGTCTCTGTCATGTTAGTGTTTCTTCTGCTGAATGACAGAAGGTAATTCAGAACAGGCAAGACAGGGGAACTAATGGCATGAAGGGCAGAGATGTAAACAGCTTTATAGGGAAAAAAGTGAAAAGAATCAATGAGTCTTGATTTAAGTTGTTTAAGGAACAGATCAAGTCAGGACTTTCCACATGTGGTAGTAATATGTATAAATGTATATGATTGTTTAACTTTCTTGTTGTTGCTGTTTTCTGCTGGAAAAAATGTAACTAAAACATGTTCTATAGTAGGGGTCAAATTCAACACTCCAATGTGCATGTGTTGTCCCTATTCTTTTCAATAACAGCCTCACAGTTGTATTCAAAGAATTCAGCTCTTCAAAATGAAGACTATAACATTTTAGTTATTACCGAAAAATCATCAGACATCTATAGAATAGCAGGTATTACAGGAGACAACGAACAGCTAAGTTTTTTCCTTCTTTATTAAGACTGATAGTGTTCTTTTGTAATCAGGTTAGCCTGGGTAAAGCTTTGATGAGATTTCCTATTTTAAAAAGAAATATTTGGGCAGCTTATGAGGTTGTGTGTTCTTTCTTTCAATAGAGATGAGCCTAAGTATTAACCACTCTCTTCCAAAGCTTGGATGAATCTGATGTTATCATGCAGATCTGTATTCTACATGCAGTCCTTACCTCTATAAGGAGATGTCTGCACAGCCCGAGGCAGCGAGCCTCCCAGCCGAGGTTGAGGGGCTTGTGGGGCTTGCATTACCATGCTAAAACTAGCTGTCTAGTCAGCACTTAGAAATTTCAGCTTGGGCTGGCGCTCAGATTCTAAAGCCCAACCCTCTCCCTACATTTCTGAATCTGCAATGTCTTCACAAGCAATTCTTAGCACTGTAGCACAAGCCCCATGAGCCTGAGTCTGTCGATCTGGACTGGGAAGCCTGCTTCTGCAGGCTGTGTAGGCATACCCAAATAGTCCAAACCAAAGCCAAGATGCAAATACCCCAAATTTTAGGTAGGATTCAAAACCCACTGCTGTGTCTGAATTTTTGTGTCTCAAATTTCCCCTTCTATAGAAATATGATTTTTTTTAAGTGAAAATAGGCTATAGCTACAGATAAACTGTGTGGCCTGCTGCTTCCTATGGCACTATTGTTTTTTGATGATCTTGAATAACAGTAGGGCTATTGCCTGGATTTAGAAGATTAACAGCAGCATTTGCAGGTCTTTGGCAACACTGGGATGATGTAGAAGGTATACAGTTGCATAACACAAACATAACGAAAGATTTTGGGCCTCTAAAGGTAATAGGATTGAATCTTATTCATCCAGACCCTCATTGTTGGGCTGTGGAGCTGTGATGTGAGAAATAGGTGCCTCACTTGCCTGTTGAAAAGTCTATATGATCAAACTTGTCTTTTCTCCATATTTAAAAAAAATACATTTGATGGCTACAGAATCACTGCTATGCGCTATAGACATATTGATGAAATACAATTTCCCCAAAACTAGCAGGCACTGGGGATTTTTCCTTAATTGTAACCATAGGATTTGGCTGCTTGGTTAAGAACTAACAAACCTTTTATCCTAACACTGAAGCAAATTTTATTGTGATTTCAGAATGTTCACTTCAGGTTATTTTATTTCTGTCATTTTTACATACATCTGCACTTTCTGGTTTAGTTCGGAATAAAAGCATCAAAATACCATGAGAGAGGCTATTCTCATGGTACAGTATTTCCAGTCTGGCTGAAATCAGTAAGTGCTGGAAATACAAAGACAATTTTTGTGAATGTTCTAGATCATTGATATACATTTACAAAAGCACCCAGACTCTTAGATGATTCTCCAAACAAGATCAAACCTGCATACTATTATAGGTAGGGGACAGGATTTTGAAAATAACTCAGTGTTGGCCTAAATCTGCTCCCACTAAGCACAGAGTTAAACAGACCTTGAGTGCTTTTTGGCAATCCCATGATACATCCATTGAAAGACCCTAATACTTCATTTACTCCAAGCCCCCACTGACTTTACTAACAGTTTGGAGTGCATGAGAAATACACTTTGGGTCCAAAATGGGAAGACTCAGAGAGCAATTTGATTATTGATTTCAGTTTACCACCATGTGATGGAATGACTGACATTCTCTACAATGTTTGCTCATATAAGTATTGCAAGGCAAAGGCTTTACAGTACTGTACAAAGATTCCTTATTAGCTTCATTAAATTGAAAATACTGCTGGTCAACATATTGTCAACATTTTTTATTTTGATTTTTTAAAAACTTGATTTCTTTTATATAAGTCTACACTAAACTATAGGAACTGAAAACTTGTAACAGTAGTTTCAAAAAGCTCAGAATGAGTTGTCAGTCTGATGTCAATGTTTTTTCAAACTGAAAGAAAATTTTCCTCTCAGGAAAAAGGTGTTTAATTACTAATTTATACAATGTCCCTCCCCCAATCCCTATAACAATTCATATTTTAATATGGTATCATTTAAAAAAGAAAACATTCATAGAAGTCTATGAAAGTTACAGGATAAATTGCCAGACTAAATGTAATGGGTAAATCCATATTAAGATCATTCTTAGGATTTGTATTTTCCTGTGCACTAGGTTATTGCATAGTAATTCATAGTAGTAAGAATTATTTTAAGTAGGTTTTTTTGATTTCAGGGACAGTCATCAACATAACTAATAGATGAAATGCACAGCATTTTAAAAGCTTACACTTGTGGAAACTAAGTATTCATCTCATCTGAAGTAACACATTTTTCATAGAATATGCATAGAATCTGAATGATATATACAGATTTATTGTAACGTATGGTTGCATCTTTTCATTTTCAATCACTTACATAACATCTTTTCTTCCTTTATCATATTTAGATTTTCTTTGGATCGTCATACTGACCTTGACAGAATATTTAATATACACTCTGGAAATGGATCCATCTACACTTCCAAACCACTTGACCGTGAGATA
This sequence comes from Emydura macquarii macquarii, assembly GCF_026122565.2. Lineage (NCBI taxonomy): Eukaryota > Metazoa > Chordata > Testudines > Chelidae > Emydura > Emydura macquarii. The sequence continues at coordinate 651,929 of NW_027130457.1, forward strand.
TCACAGTGGCACAATCTTAGTGTTATAGCAGCCGAGATCAGTAAGCCAAATCTTTTTAGTTTTCCTTGGTTTAATAATTTCAAAACTTCAGTAAAATCCTCCTGCTCTCAGAATAAATTTCTTAAAAATAAATAGCATAGTCCAACTGTGCTTTATACATATTTTCATTCATCTCAGACATTTACAAGAAGCCATTTTGCCATTAAAAGTAAATAGAATAAACCTGAGGTACCATTAAGATTACTATGCCATAGCACTTAATTCCAGCCCCACAGGCACAGAAGATTCTAGGTGACAAAAAAGTCTGTGATTCTTCAAATCAACTCATGAGGAGCATTCATTATGAAATTCACTGTTTTAGGGCAAGCACTACATCACTAGTAAAACTGATAGTTTCTAATGATAAACATGGCTGATGCCACCATTCTTCAGACTTCTGGCCACTGTGATAACTGTGCTGTTCCATAGTATTTTATACTGTGGGAATTCAAGGCCCTTCTATGCTTAACTGAGCTATTAAACTCATTTAAATTCTCAATCTAGTTGTAGTAATTTGGTCTCTCTAAAGGGGTAAGCTATTTTTTTTAAATTCAGGTTTTTAAGGGCAACCAATTGGCATATTAATTGCTTGAAATTCATACCTGCCAGACCCTATCCATATCTGCCAGACAGTCCCTATCCTTTTATAATGTATCACTGTGTTTCTTTGAAGAGAGAAGACATTGTTTTTCATGGCTTTTACATTTCTGCTTTGTTTGCCATTTTTAAGAAATTCAGTATGTCAAGTAGACCTTTCCTACTAATTTCCTACTAATGTTAATACTGAGTACAGTGGGAACATGACCTGAATCTTTAGAAATTGCTCCCAAGATACTATGGCAAGTCATATACCCAGTGAATATTATAATTCAGGATCATCTTCATTGTTGCCTATCCTATTCCATAAATAAAGCAAAAGCATATAAATGTTTAATATAGTTCAGTAGTGGAATTCTCAGAAATGGATGACATATGCATGACTTGCCCTGCCCTACTGAGTAAGTACCTCAACAATTAAAAAAAACAAACAAAAACTATTCAGTTTAGGGCTGCAAATTTGCACTGAATCCTACTCCCACAGAAGTCAGTGGGTATGTAAGCTCTTTTATTTGGTTGCTTTAAAAAAAACAACTCAAATTTTTTTTTCTTACAGTGATTTAAACGTATGTAGCCCCTGATTCGGCTCTGATTTACACCAGGTTTACACTGATTTTACACTGGTGTAATGTTTTTTACTTCACTGAAAGTTTTCCTGATTTATTAAAGGAGAAGTGAAAGGAAAATCAGATCTTTTCAGAGTATGTATGTCTCAATCTAGGGACAGCTCATCAGTGTAAAACAGATTAGATTATATCCATTGTGTTTTGCTTTAAAAAACCAAACTTCCATCAGAACAATACTCAAGCCCAACAATAACAGCAATTGTCATTTGATGTTACTAATAGAGATACTTTTTATATATTACATTTACTTATTTCATTAACAGAAGTAGTGTTTACCTTTATGTAAACAGCCTAATTGCCCACTAGATACCGGTAAATAAATTTGTTTCAATTACACCAGCTGTGGATCTGACCTTGAATGCTGAGCTCTGGAAAAATTTTAAAGAAAACATAACTTTTTTTCCCCCCAATGAGAGGAAGAAATCACTTGTTCCTGTTTTCATTTCTTTTCTTTTGGCAGACAATCCCAAAGATACCACTCGTGTTTCTGTTTATGTTAGAATTTTGGATGTTAATGACAACGCCCCGCAGTTTGCCATATTCTATGATACTTTTGTATGTGAAAATGCAAGAGCTGGACAGGTATGCATTCTGTAAATACTTAAAGCTATTTGGTTTTGCTATCGCACTCAGCTTTAGGTCATTTTTAAAAACGCTTGAGAAAGCATGCTGCTTAAAAAAGAGAGTGCTTCTAGTAGAGTTTATGAAACATAAAATGAAAGCAAAGAATGGCTGTCAGTAAATATCTTTAGACCTGCATAATAATACATAACAATTGAATCAGCATGTAAATTACCAAATTACTTTTCTTTAGTTTTGCAGAAATGGCTTTCTACAAGAGCGCTCTTCATTTTACTCTTAAACTTTTGCATTAGTGGATCTGTGAGTTTTTGTTTTGTTGCTTTAGATGCCTAAGTATATAGGTCTGAAAGATGTGTTCTTAATTGGTTTCAGTGTTATCTTCCCAGAAGAAAGCAACATGGTATAAATAATAATTGGTAATCAAATTTTATTTATTTATTTTTTCAATAAGAGGTCACTACTACAGAGCTCAATTGTACTTTGAATTCATATTTATCGTATTTATAAACATCAGTGTCACACTCATATTTTTATGCAAATGACAATTTATTTTCCAAACAGTTTATGCGAGGGTATAAAACAAAAACATAAAAGATATTAATATCTGAACTGGTAATGTATTATTTTGTTTATCCTTTTATAGGATACTGAAAAATATACTTTGATCAAAGTGAAAAGACTCTGCTGTCTAGTTTCTAGTAGGCAGCTTACCATTAGGGTTGTTGGAAACCCACCAGTTTCCCTATTATGTGTAGTGTGTTCCAGAGCACATTAAAGGCATTTTTATTCTTGGATTAAAGTGGCAGCAGAGGCACCAGAATGGCATGTAAGCATCACAGTACTGTTGAAGAGAGTATGGAGGAGGATTGCAGGCTTATCTGAAAACAGGTTATTTCTTGGACTCCTTCATTTCCAGAGGGCTGTCCCCATGTTATTTTTTCCCCCTTCTGATTGAATTTATAACTGTATGTTCGCTGGCATTGATTAAGCTTATGATGCCTGTAACTTAATCTCTCTGGGTCATTGCCAGTTTAGTTCTGTCCTCTTGTATATTAGTTCCTCTTTTTTTATTTATAATGGTGTATAGTCAAATTTAGACCTCACTTAATAATCTTTCCCACTTCCTACTGATGAATAATCACTATTTATCAAAACGTTTCAATCCCATGCTAGAATATGGTATTTTATGTAGTTTGGTATTTATCTAATTTCTTTATATGTTTATTATGTGTCATTATGTTGACTGGCTTCTTGAAATCTAATATATTAAATAAGAGAAAGCAATATATTAATATGTATTTCTATTGTGATAGTACCTAACATGTGCCTGGCATTTTCCAAACCTGCAGAAAACCACAAAGAATTTACACTATAAATATACAAGACAGACAAAGACACCATAAACACCATAATGTATAATGTAATGTATAATATATACATAATGTATAATAATATACAGAGTGACCTAAACAAATGGGAGGATTGGACCAAAAGAAATCAGATGAGATTCAACAAGGACAAGTGCAGAGTTGTGCACTTAGGATGAAAGAATCCGATGCACTGCTACAGACCGGGGACAACTGGCTAGGCAGCAGTTCTGCAGAAAAGGACATGAGGATTACAGTGGACAAGAAGCTGGATATGAGTCAACAATGTGCCCTTGTTGCCAAGAAGGGGAATGGAACAGCGGTTTAGTTCAGATATTAGGAAAATCTTTTTCACGAGGAGGGTGGTGAAGCACGGGAATGGGTTACCTAGGGAGGTCATGGAATCTCCATCCTGAGAGGTTTTTAAGGTCTGGCTTGACAAAGCCCTGGCTGGGATGATTTAGTTGGGGTTGGTCCTGCTTTGAGCCAGGGGTTGGACTAGATGGCCTCCTGAGGTCCCTTCCATCCCTAATCTTCTACGATTCTATGATAAGTACAAGGTGATGCTGAGTAGGAGTCTTGATAGTTTTCCTCCTCTTCCTCTTCCAAACTATCCTTATTCCACTCTTTCAACTTCCCCTTTATCCACCAACCTTCAGCTACCCTGATCACCCCACTATATAATCATAGAGACAAACACGCCTACAGCCGGTAAGATGGTGTACATGCTAACAGAAGCGTGTAATGACAGTTGTCCTAGAGGTAGAGCAGCCTAAACAACCTGCAGTCTGGAAAGGGTCCCTATCACCTCTTTCCTCTGTGAAGGAGGACTGCATTCATCAGAGAAATCATTGGGTTAGAGTAAGTACAGCCAAATCTATTCCAGATATTGAGTGCTGTCTGGCCACTTTTTCCTCCTATTGAGGGAGGGACAGGCTACTTCCTCTAGTAGCATCCTCAGAGCAGGGATCAGGAACACACCTGGCCTTACCTGCACAGAGTCTTGAGTAGCTGTTGAATCAATAATTATGATGGAGAAGGCTTTTAAATGTGGTTTTCATGATCAGTGCTCAATAAACCAAAGCTGTTTCTCAGTTAATAGACTCTCCTTTACCAAATCTATACAGACTGATTCACTGATCATATGTGCAAATATAATATCTGAAAAATATATCCATCTAATTGGCTAATTCATGGATTTTTCTTCATTAATCTTCTTAAAATTTGTGTTTTTCTGTTGTTGGGTATCTCTCTCGACTCCCTTAATTTATTACAGATTAATAAACACTGGATGTTTTCTACTAATTCTTTATAAACTGTTTGGTGCATTTCATCCAGGTCCATACATTTATATCCTTTTTGTTTTTATCAAATATTCTTTTACCATCTATTTGTTTATCCTTTGCTCTTGGCATCTTCAAGTTTTGTATCCAACAGTTCCCCTGATTAGAGTCCTCAGAAATCCTTGTTAACATTAGTCTTTTTATTATAAGATACATTCAAATATATGTATTTAAAAATGCAGTCCTCATGTTTTCAAGTTGTAGCAATTTTATTTTCCACCATTCTTCTTCTTTTCTAGATGTATTTATAGGACATTCTTACTGCCTTCGATTCCTTAGCAAGAACGATATCTTTGCTTTTTTCTGTCAGTATTTCTCAGTGATTCATTTACTTAAACATCATTCTTATTAATCTCTCATCACTTCCAATTATTTCTTACTTTAGTTCCTTCAGGGACCTTCCCTTCTATTTATATCTCCCCTGAGTTTTAAGCTGTTGTTTTAAATTGAGATTAGCCTTTCTTCTTTCAATATTGTGTGTTTCACAACTCTCCAAGCCTTACTCTATTATGTTTCCAGGTTACTGATGCAACTCATGTTGCATCAATGTACTGTTCGCAATGTATGTTGTGTCATGGGGTATCTAAATCATATGTTATGGTTTTTGTTCCCTGAGTAGAACACAGATACACAGGAATCTTCATTCCATATTTTAGACTAGTGGTCTGGTTACTCCAGTACAATGGTTAGTACCAGATGCTTCAGAGGAAGATTTAAGGAACCCTGCAATGAACTATTTTCATCAGCTAATGGCTGGCTTATGTACTAAAATGCCCTATACCATTCATTATGTTTTTACACCTTTATGATCATAGAATCATAGAATATTAGAGTTGGAAGGGACCTCAGGAGGTCATCTAGTCCAACTCCCTGCTCAAAGCAGGACTAACCTCAGCTATATCATCCCAGCCAGGGCTTTGTCAAGACTCAGCTTAAAAACCTCTAAAGATGGAGATTCCACCACCTCCCTAGGTAACCCATTCCAGTGCTTCACCACCCTCCTAATGAAAAACGTTTTCCTAATGTCCAACCTAGACCTCCCCCCCTGCAACTTGAGACTGTTGCTCCTTGTTCTGTCATCTGCCACCACTGAGAACAGCCTAGCCCCATCCTCCCTGGGACCGCCTTTCATGTAGTTAAAGGCCGCTATTAAATCCCCCCTCATTCTTCTCTTTTGCAGACTAAACAAGCCCAGTTCCCTCAGCCTCTCCTCATAAGTCCTGTGCTCCAGCCCCCAATCATTTGTGTTGCCCTCCGCTGTACTCTCTCCAACTTGTCCACATCCTTTTTGTAGGGGGGGTCCCAAAACTGGACACAATATTCTAAATGCGGCCTCACCAATGCCGAATAGAGGGGAATAATCACTTCCCGCGACCTGCTGGTAGTGCCCCTCCTAATGCAGCCCAATATGCTATTAGCCTTCTTGACAACCAGGGCACACTGTTGACTCATATCCAGCTTTTTATCCACTGTTACCCCCAGGGCCTTTTCTGCAGAGCTGCTGCCTACCTCGTCAGTCCCCAGTCTATAGCTGTGCATGGGATTCTTCCTTCCTAAGTGGAGGACTCTGCACTTTTCTTTGTTGAACCTCATTAGATTTCTTTTGGCCCAATCCTCCAGTTTGTTTAGGTCACTCTGTATCCTATCCCTACCTTCCAGGGTATCTAGCAGTCCCCCCAGCTTAGTGTCATCCGCAAACTTGCTGAGAGTGCAATCTACCCCATCCTCCAGATCATTAATGAAGATGTTGAACAAAACCGGCCCCAGGACTGACCCCTGGGGAACTCTGCTTTTGACCGGTTGCCAGCTAGACATGGAGCCATTGATCACTACTCGATGAGTTCTATGCTCTAGCCAGTTCTCTATCCATTTTATAGTCCATTCATCCAACTCATAAACTTGCTGATAAGAATACTGTGAGAGATAGTATCAAAAGCTTTGCTAAAGTCAAGGTATATCACATCCACTGCCTTCCCTACATCCACAGAGCCAGTCACCTCATCAATCAGGTTGGTCAGGCATGACTTTCCCTTGGTGAATCCGTGTTGACTGTTCCTGATCACCTTCCCCTCTTCCAAGTGTCTTAAAATGGATTCCTTAAGGACCTGCTCCATGATTTTTCCAGGGATTGAAGTGAGGCTGACTGGTCTGTAGTTCCCTGGATCCTCTTTCCTCCCTTTTTTCCAGTCCTCAGGGACCTCCCCCTGTTGTCCCCTCTTATTCATCTCCTATCAAAACTAAACATTCCCAATCTTTTTACACAGTCTTTTCATGGAAATATTTCCATTTCTGTAGCTATTTTACTCACCTGTCTCTAGATCACCTTATGTTTCTCTCCCTCTTTTGAGATAGATTGATCAGCAGAGTGCACACAATCCTTGGCTCTATTGCAGTTGCTATATACCAGTCCAGCAATGAAAAGCTGCTGGTGAAGGATATAATAGTGTGGGGGAATCCCTGGTGGCATTTCCAGACAGCAATCTTTTTTTTTTTCTCCTTGGTTTTGTATTTTTCTTGAAAAATCAATAAGCAAAGAATGCAATGAGTAAAACATTGAAATTATTTCAATAATAATTGCTAGTGACACCAGGACAAAGGAATGTACACATGTAACTTTATTTCTTTAGTTTCTGCTTTTTCCTTAGAAAAAAACAAAACAAAACAACAAGTGCGTGACGAAAGGGCGTGAGGCAGTAATTTACTGTACGCTTGGAGAATGCCTAGCAAAATGGGGCACCTACCAGTATATACAATTAAATAGTAATAGTGTACAAGTTATACATATTATGGCATCATATATCAGCCCTATGACATCTAGTAATAGCAAATTTAAGTGTATTCTCCCCTATTTTTGTCACCAAATATCATTATTTTCTCAAGTGTTGTGCATGAATTTCTTTTAACCATTCCAAATAAACTGGAGGTTTGTTAGGACTTCCATTTTCTGAGTATTAAATTTATTACTTAAACAAAGTACATTTCTTGGTGCTTGCTGGAAAATCTAATGTGTATAATAATTCCAATATACGCATTTTGTTTTATATTCAGAACTGTGGAAAAAAATTTGTATATGTTGCTTCAGTATATTTTTGGTAAGAAAAAAGTAGGTGGAACAGGGTAGCTGATGGTTGGTGGCATCTCCAGCGTTAATTAGCTTAAACTCACTTTATGGACATGCTCTAGCATTCAGTAAAATCTGTTTAAGATTTTGTTCTTGAAAAATCACAGTGATAATGCACAAGATGTTTCCCATGTTCTGCCTTTTTTTAAAAAACAGTTTACTTCTGATAGTGGGAGATATAACTGAACTTCCGACTCATCTATTTTACCCCCATGAGTCGGGAGAGACAGAGTTAAGCCATTTATTATTGTCCTTGCTTACTTAATTTAACAAAATGAACTAGTAGATATATTAGTTCATTTTTCCATATCGTACCTAGTTGCTATTTTATATGTGATTGTAGTATTTTACAGAAAGTGTCATGTGACCCAGGCAGGTGATTTTAAGAACCTGAAGGAAGACTACTTCATTGCTGGAGGACTGAAACATTTGAAACTAGAGAAGAATGAATGATTAATAGCAAGCCAGAAGGGATGACTGTGATCATCTAATCTAAGTTCTTGTATAGGAGAAAACATAGAACTTTTGTAAATAAACTTCTGTTTGAACTACAGCATAACTTTCTGAAAAACATTCAATATTGATTTCAAAATTTCCAGTGATGGAAAATCCATCACAACCCTTGGTAAATTGTTGCAAAGGCTAGCTACCCTTATTAAAAAGGTGTGCTTTATTTCTAGTCTAAGTTTGTCTAGCTACAACTTCCAGTCATTGGATCTTGTTATAACTTTGTCTGCTAGCCGGGTTACCAAATTTCTGTTCCCCATGTAGATACAAGTCACATGTACATACTTGTCTCTTCATTACGCAAAACCGATTGAGCTCCTTGAGTCTTTCACTATAAGTTGGGCTACAGTTTTGTTGCATAGGTCACAAAAATTGTGAATTTGAATAAAGTCCATGAAATCTGGGAAATGGCTGTTAAAACACACTTGATTAGGCTCCCAGACCGAGTGGCGGTGAGAGCTGGCGCACACAGTTAAAGTCCACTCAGGTTTGGCCCATCTGCCCCTCCATAGATGAAGATGGAGGGGCAGATGAGTCATACCTGAGTAGTACTACAGCTCCATGCACCAGGTGGCAACACGTGGAGCAGGGCCCAACCCTGTGGGACAGGAGCTGCTATCACAGGGTGAAGTGTCTCCAAGGCCCCTCCCCACCTTTCAGCACACCCACTGGACTCCTGTGTGTTATTTGGTGACCCTTCTGTGACTTTTCATTTTTTTTTCCTCCTCCTGGTCTGTGAAATTTATTATAAATGTCTGTGCCAAATGATAACCTTAACTATAAGGCATGTTTTCCATCCTTTAATCATTGTCTTAGCACAAATAAATAAAACCACACCTGAATTTTCAGGCAATTGTTCATTTATGCTAAAATTTGTGAAATATTTGGAATACTTGAGTCAGATGATCAAGAACAATAATGAACCAAATTTAGTGTTTTTATTTGCAATGTATTTTGCAAATCAGTTTGAATATTCAAATCATCTCTAAATGTGACCACCTATTTATTTACATTGTGTGTTTCACCGATATCTTTCTTAACATAGAGGTAATGCTAACTTTATGACCATTACAGATACATAAATCAAGAGCATAGCATGTAGGGAACTTAGTAGGATTTAGCTCACTAAAACTCCTACAACTTTGAATCAACAAATAATTAACAATAATAATACAAATGTTCTTTAATTCCAAAAGAGGCTAGTACCAGATTCAGATAATCAGTTGCTTCCTATCCTTCCATTTAATAATGTATTTTATGAGCAATTTAAGCGTAGGTTTGACTGATACTTAGATGGGGGGCGCTCCAGAGAAAATCCTGTGGCTGCAAGAAGTGTTAATAGTGAGTCAGGTGGCACACTTCCTTCCTGCATAATGTTAGATGGCTCTGCTCTGCTGGAGGTGCTGTCGTTCAGGTCAGGTGTACAACCATGGGAACTAACCACTTTTCATTAATGATCCCATGGGGCATTTTAAAAATAGTCATGATGTTAGTCCTCACCAAACTGAGCCTGGCTTAATTGCATGCTGTCCTCCTAAAATTCCCATGAATATTTCATCTGACTTAATTCCCTCCTAAATCTTGTTTAGTAGTGTTGTTGGCCCAGAATGATTGCCATATTCCACTTACGACATGGCTATATCTCACTGATGGTGTGATTCCTATTGTCTGAAAACATTTTAGGAGTCTTTACTACGAAAGAGGTTACATAAAGTAAGTGTGTGTGGGAGAGAGATGGAAGAGCTGTAAAATTCTAAATGTGCAGGAATATTATGATTGGTCCTGGTGCCAGTGTATATATGTGGAAGTGTCTCAAGCTAAATTTCATTGTTCCGTTGAGTTTGCCTATTGGCAGAATTAAATTTTTTAAAACGATTTTTTCCTTCAGCCTAAGCTATGACACACTTGTCTATGATAATTCACTTATCTAATTGTATAATTAAATATATGAGGACTTCCCTTGTGCCTTATGCCTTAAGAATAAAGCCACTAGAATTAAAGTAGTGTCCCAATTCATGGCATGACACTGTAAAGTGTGTCTTGACTGATATATGTGTTTATAATAGCACATTTCATCTAGAGATACCAAAGCACTCAAAAACTATACAGACGGATTTTTAATTATACATACATGTATATATATTTTCAAGGATCACTTCACCAATTGTAAACTAACTAGGGGATTGCTTTGTAGAGCTATATCCAAGCCATCTGTGAAGTTGCTGCAGGAAAGCTAGAAGCTGCAGCTGAGAAACTGCTGGGGCTTTGACCAAACAGGGAGCCTAGGAGGCTATTGCCAAGGCAGAGACTGACTGTGACCAGACTGACTGAGATTGGCCTGAAGTGAAGGCAGGGAGAACAAACGCCACCTTTTTCTTTGGCAAAGTGCTGTCAGGGGAAGGGGGGTAGCCAAGAGACTTTGAGGATTTTCTTGAGTCTGAGAAGAGAAGTGGTCTTATTGTCTAACCAGGGTCCCGGGTTACTGACCTCTTGTTAATATAGCTCCAAGCTTCAGCAGGATTGTGCAGGTTGGAATGATCCCAAGTTAGAATTGCTCTGGGCCTTTTTTCCTTGGCTTGACTACTTTACTGGACCAACAGAGTGCTGTCCCCAGCTTCAACATCTTCAAACACGCCCATGCAAGCATCTAGAGCTCTGAAATTCAGAGGAGCGTGCTGTCAGGGGTAGGGTAAATGGTATCAGGGTAAATGTAAGTTGGTTAAGTTTTATTTACTGCTGTAAACTGCATTTATTAATTGATTGAACTGACCCCTAGGGGTATTGTAGCCCATACAATGGAGTATGAAATGTTCTGATTTTTATATGTTCTCTTTAATGTAGTTTATCTCAATCTGTTATTGTATCATTTTTTTCTAAATTGTTAAGTAATGGCGTGTTAAATCTAATTTAAGAGTATATTGTTTGTTTATAATTGGTACTTTTGGGTTAGACCCAGTGCATAGATTAGCTCTGGTTTATTCTTCCAGGCTCCCAAGGCATGCCAGTGAGTGTGCATGGGGTTCAGCTAGGTGGAGGCATCAGCAAGATTAATTTTCTTATAAGTAAAAGGACTGTTGTGGAGGGGTGGGTAGAGGATTCCCACCTACCCAGCATCAACACTGGGATATTCAGGATCTCTGTTACTGTCATCATCATCAGATACCTAGGCACATATGTGAGTGCTGCCAAGTAACCCAGAAAGCAAAGGAGACTATTTGGAGAAGGATAAAGGAATGTGCCTGAGAGAGAGAGAGCTTCTGAGTGCAGAGAGTGCCAAAGGTTGCAATGCAAGAGTTTTGCATCTGCATTGTGGAAGGATTGGAAGAGAGAAGTGGGGAGTTAGATGAGTGTTTGAAAGGCCTGAGAGAGGACGTTGCAAAGGATGATCTATCTTATCAAGAGTTTTGATGGTAGGAATAAAGATATTCAGATACATTTGGGAGATTCTCAGAGACAAAGCAAGCAGGATTTAGCACAGTGTTTCTTAACCTGGGGGTTTAGAGGGGTCGCAAGTGCAGAGCTGGTATTGGGGGTGGCAAGAAAGGCAATTGCCTGGAGCCACAGGGGCGCCATGAAACTAAGTTACATGCCTCAGCCCCGTGGGGGTGGGACTCAGGCTTCAGGGGTACAGTAGTTTGGAAAGGTTAAGAACCACTGATTTAGCATGTCATAGGAGCAAGATGTGTCCAAAATGACAAGTAGAGTTCAGGCTTGAGGAGCCAGGAGGATTGTAGGGCTGATAACAGTAATGGAGCAGGGAGGATACGTAGGTGGGTTCTAAAAGAAACTTCAGTTTTTGTCAAGTTGAGCTTCAGTAGGCAAGGCAAGATGTCAGTCAGTGGAGAGGTAGTTTTGGTAACCATCCTCATAGAATGGTAACTGAGGCTGTGTGATTGGGAGAAGTCACGCTGGGATGAAGCAGTAAAGATCTCAGACTTGCATCTCATCTAGGAGATGGTCTTTGCAGTAGCTAAGTGCCAGCAAGTTTAAATGAAGAACTTCACTGGTTCACTGAATACTTAAATAGAAGAATGACAGGGAATCACCACTACTTCCTGTAACATTTTCAACAGGCTTTCTTTGGAAGTCTGCAACCCAAGTACCCTGCTGCTGCTTAAGTTATGAGATCTGCCCAGAATCCCAAATCCCAGCCTGGGGTGATAAAGCTGTATGTCCTTTAGCATTTTGAATAGAACTTTTGAGAGGCATGGTAAACCATTTTTTCCCCTCAGAAACTCTTAATTTACATGATTTTCTGTGCTGAGGAATGCACAAATAAATTTTATTACAAATTTAGAAGTTTTTGTTTTGTGGTGTTTGACTTTGGACAGTTTTTGTTTCCCCATCTTCCACCTTTTTGCCACTTAGTGCAATAAAGTTAATGTCTAGTGGTTTTTCTTTTCACTCCCTTGCCCTCTTGCAACTTCCTCAAATTTGGAAGAGGTAGTGGTAGTTATGTTTCATTTTTGCTTTTGCCACTCCAACTTTCCAAAGTTGATGCCGAAGTGTTGAAAAGTTGAGTGGAAAAAAGGAGACAATGAAAGAAAAATCTTTTACCTTTAGTGGGGGAAAAAAATAAAATTAAAACTTTTTAAAATTAATTTCAGTTTTCAAACATTTAAATATAATAAAAATTTCAGTTTGAAATGCAATGAATACTTTTCTTTTGAAATTGACATTTTCCTATGAGAAATTAATTTAAAATGTATGACTGTTGTATGTCTTGCTAAAAATATACAGAAAAACATGAAAGGGGCAAAGGTAGGTAGTGGTTCAGAATTTTAGGGGGAGGTGGTTGTTTTGAGTTTATAAGCACTGGGTTTAAACTTTGCTTTGCAGTGTTTGGAACCCAAACTCTGGACCAACGAGTTTACTTTCTATTTTTTGCACTTCATCAGGAAAAGAAACAGCATATACAATGAAAAGTACATTTGATAGGTTATCCTATTTTAGGGTATTATTCATAACAAAAGAAATAAATATGGATTCCTTCCATATTTCTCTTAAAGATGGCACTGCTCTTTGAAGTAAGCAGAAAATTGTATCACAATTCCTGCTTGTTTTTGTTCTTCCTTATTTGCAGCTAATACAGACCATAAGTGCAGTAGACAAAGATGACCCCCTTGGAGGACAAAAATTTTTCTTCAGTTTAGCTGCTGTTAACCCAAACTTTACTGTTCAGGATAATGAAGGTAAAATACAGAGCTTGCACATGACATAAGATTTATCTTTAATTCCAAACATGCTACAGGTATTTTCATGAAATGTCTGGACTTGTGTTTGCAAAAGTTGAGGCCTGTTAACTGGGAAAAAGGATTGGGCCTTCATGGGCCACAGAACCTCATGCAAATAGCAAACAAAATTAATTTTACAACTGTGGAATTACCTATAAGCTTACTGTGCTTATAACCCTTTCTTTGCCTTATCCATGCCAACACTTTATGGGATATATATTGGAAAATTTGGGTATCATCATGGCTTATATTGCAAAATTTTTGTGGGTGGGGGATATTGATAGAAATAATTTCCTTTGTTTTAAAATGAGTAAAGATTTAAATATTTTACAAACCCAAAAATGTAAGCTTATTTTTAAGTAAATCTGCATCAAGATTTCAGTTGCATTTGGTGGCTTTACATGCTTTCAAAATATAGTGATTTTGCTGCCTTTTGGTTTGGGGGATCATTATAAACTGAACTAAGCGGAAAATCAGGAGAGTAATGTTAATCTGATCTATGTAAAATTAGAAAGAAGTTCATACTGTGAATCAAGACTGCTGAGTCTTGATCAGCTCTTATTTATTAATGTTATTAAAAAACAGTTTCCCAAAGGGGGACACAGCACTTGGTTTTAGCCCTGGAAAGATGATGGTGGTGCCTAGCAGCTCCAGTCATAAACCAGGGACCCATAGTGCTAGGCTCTAGGGACAGACAGTCCTTGCCCCAAGACGTTTATAATCTAATTGTAAGGGAAGAGACATGAGGAGCACAAGGAACAATAAGACTAAGATATCAGACTTTGAAGTCTGAATGCAACAACTTCAGGCTGAGGTTTTCAAAACTACCTATGGGACTAAATGCACAATTGCCATTGAAATTCATGGGAAATGGGTGTCTAAACCCACTAGGCAGCTTTGAAAATAGCATTGACACCTGATATCTGGGGTCTTTCCAAGGTAAGAAGCAGTGTTATCCCTTTTTGGGTAGCTAAGAATGTTCTTCGTTCTGATAGTATAAAACTGTTGGTGGCTCCTATGGGTCACAGGACATTGGACCTTAAACTGTATGAAGCTGCTCAGGAGTCTGGAATGTTTAAGTAGTCCCAGTAGCGATGGATTAGTAGGGAGTAGATGAGACAGTTGAAGGCTCATGATAAATGCCATCTATGACATATCTATAAACTACATGTAGTGGTTATAACCATTTAGGACACCGTAACCAGAATATAACTTCACTTAAGTCATATAAAGGCCACACACCTGTATTCACTGGAGGTTATACTTCATCTATACACATTCAAAAACAAATGACATATTTTTTCTTGTCATTAAGCCTCTTATCTGGAAACAAATAAACTAATGTATGCTCTAGAGAGGTATGCCATAAGTACAAAAATGATGGAATCTCAACTCATAAGATAGTTTTTTGAGGTAGGTAAATGCCTACCATACATATCAGTTGTCCTTGTCCTGCAGAAGATTTCACTTTATACAATCCCAGTTCACCTATTCAACCTCATTTTAAACTCACAGAATCCTAGACTCAAAAGAAGAATCTTTCTCAGTTTTGTTCCTTTGTCAATGGTTTAGTAAGATCCTACAACATTGACAAAAGTTCTTCTGGCCAATGTACAAACAACACAGAGTCTGGAAATATCCAATTCTTTTTGGTTGTGGGTGCAAGGCAGTGTATAGCAGAGGCTAAATCTAATGACTGATTTTTGGAGTGGTATGGGGGGGAGGAGGAATAATGGGAGCAAAGGAAGCTTGAGCAAAGGGACTCACTTCTTAGGGTGAGATTCCTAAGATCTCTATTGCATAGTCCGGGTCCTTCCCGTCTTCTGTTTCTTTGTAAAGTTGAATGAGGCTGATGACTCCAAATGTATAGCCACTGGATTTTTCTTTGTTCATTTGTCATTTCTTTTTCTGTCGGTTGCCAGGAAAGGCTTTCAGGAGTTTCTGTCTTCTGTTGGGGAAATGGGACATGACATGAGCACTCACCCATTGTCTTTTTGACTTTTGTTAGAATTATGAAACTAACCAGCATAAAAAGAACTGAAACCAGAATGACATCAGATGGGAGGAGTTGTAAAGGAACATTTTAGAACATCTGTGATGGAATGTTCATCATTCCTTAGCCTTCTAGATCAAACCAAATGTAGTAGTTTAATAGATGATATGTTCTGGGGACTAGATCCTGGCAATGCAGAGGATGGACTCTAAGAAAATATATCTTTTCCATTTCTAATTATATTCTATACTTCTTATAGATGGATTACACTCATTAACTTCAATGGAAAGTCAGCTGACAGTACAGATAATGCTCTTCTATAAGAGATTGACAAGGTTGATCAAAGAGGAAACATTTGCCCTTATTTCTGGTTTCTGTATTTTTGTCCTATGTTAGAAGGAAGAACAGCATCCCTCCTGTCAGCTCTGACTTACAGGGTGGCTGTTTGCACAGCATTTAATGCTACAGTTTACACTACAGATTAATAACAGTATGGTAAGACTCTGTGTTATTTGCACTTAGAGAGTATCTGGAGTAAATACACATTTCTAAACTGCTTAGGAATACAGTATTGCATTTTGATCTTCTGAATGCCTGAGGTAATCACTCTTCCAATCATATTTCAGCATGAGATACTGAGGAACACAGTGCATTGTCCAACATTTTGAGGCTGTTTCCCTATAAGGAACTACTTATTTATTTTATAGATGGCATTCCTAGGAGTATTAGTACAAGGAGGCTAAATTATGAATCTTTAAAATCAGAATACATGTTGTATTTTCTTTGTTTATGCACAACGTATCTCAGGTGGCACGTGACCAGGATTCATCACCATATTTGGTCTGCTGGTTGGATCATTAGCTTTCCCCCACCTGCAATGGGTACTGACTGGGGAGTGTGACATGAATGTCGATCCATGATGCCCATGTGTTAGATAATGCGAAGTGAAAGATTTTTGTTTTTCTTCTTTTTTTTGCGTGCGTGCCTTGGCTAGAGTGTATCTCTTGACAGGAAATCTAGGTGTGGGATTCCATTATTTATGCACTGCATGTGACTGAGATGCCATACACTGAGGCTGTGGTGAAACCATAATTTTATTTATTTATTTTTCAGGGCTGCATGATAGCAGAATCACAACCAGCCTGACTGGGTGCACAGCGTTGTGGTGGTACACAGGGGGAGAGAGGGGCGAGGGAATAGAGAAGCAGCCTTTTTGTCAAGTTCAAATACCAATAGAAAAAAGGCCAATATCAGATGTTAAGGAAGTGCAATTTCCAAAATAACATAGTGAACCACAAACTCTGATAACAATGTTTGTGTATATTATATTTCATATGAATTTTATAGTTATACATTAGTAACAGATTATTTTTAACTAATATAGATAACACTGCCAGAATTATGACGAGAAGAAATGGTTTCAGCAGACATGAAATAAGCACCTATTTCCTGCCCGTGGTGATATCAGACAATGACTACCCAATTCAGAGTAGCACTGGTACTCTGACAATTCGAGTGTGTGCCTGCGACAACCGGGGGAATATGCAGTCCTGTAACGCTGAGGCCTTGCTCCTTCCTGCGGGTCTTAGCACAGGTGCTTTGATTGCCATTCTCCTCTGCATCATTATACTGCTAGGTAAGTTATAGAAAAATGTATCTTTTCTTAAATGAACCAATATTTCAGAGATACACAGGCCTGACCAGTTGCAAGCTACATGGTTTTGTAAAATTAGAGTGGAAATGGCTTATATTGTAGTGAACTTAGTCACCTAGAAACTACTACACCTAAGAATGAAAAATTCCAGGTTGTTAAACTGTTTAATCAAATTTCAGTATGTAAATAGCAGTACCTGCATACTTACAGTGAAGTTGTTCTCTAAAAAAAATGACTAGGAGGGTTGAACTACATAGCAAAGTCAAATCAATGCAGAGGGACTTCAGTTTTTGGCATTTACAGTTTGGCATTTCAGTTTTTGGCAGAGAATAGTAAAATGTACTTTTAATCAGATAAATGATTTGAGAGTCTTTGACCCCTTCACCCATGTGAAACCATTAGCTATAGCCCTTTGCAATTGAAAATATACTAGAAATGCTTGAGAGAGCCAAGCAAACAGGTCAATACTTTCATCTTAAGAATTTAAGTTCACGTAGTGTTTCACCCTTCTTAGGGAAACAGTGTTCTTTTCCCTATGAACTGGTGGAGTTTACTCCCTGAAACAATATATCTTGTGAGAACTAAAGGGAGGCCAGGACACTCTTGAAACTCCTAAAGTGCTTTGGTTCAAAAGGGATCTAGTAGATAAAATTAGATAAGAAAAGAATATATTTAATAGGAATAAAGATGACAATTTCAGTGTGTGTTCCATGAGAACACACACAAAAAGGTTGGTCCATGACCAATGTTATTTTATGTAAACTTTATTTACGTTAAGCAAAACATACTTATTTTGCCATGGAATGCCCCCAAATGCTTATTATTCTAACATTTCAAATATTAAAATACATGTCTAGTTTCTTCTATCAATAATATATACACTTTTTTTCTCTCTCTCATGCACATGGAAAAAAATTCCAAAGGAATATTAAGTAAAGGGCAAATTTTACTATTACACTGGTAAATCAGATTTCACTGATTCTGTTCAGTGCAATAGGTTTGTGGCTGATCCTGCTAGCGTGGCCTAAATGGAATTTGTGTTTACAGGCTCTTAGTCCGCCAATAAGAAAATCACATTTAATGTTACTTATAAAATACATGACATAAGATCTTTGCCTTTCTTATATAGCTAGCATTCATACAATTGAGCCTTTACTGGGCCCTAGGAGAAACCTGATTTAATATTTCTTTAACACTGAGTCACCCCATAATTTTGTGTCTTATGAACTGAAGAGTAAATTATTCTTTGTAGGGGTATTGCAGTGTTTTAGGAAATGTCCTAAATTTTAATGTCTCCTGTGGAATATAGGGGAGTGAAAGAATTCTAGAAAAATTGTAAAGGGTCTTGCTGGTATTAAAAACCTTAGTCTGCAAGTAAAAATACCTTATGGTAGTTTTATTTATCAAGGCTAATTTTCTTACAAATGGGAGAAAGAAGCTCAAATGATGCCTCAGTAATCATAAAGAACAGATATTTCTAAGAACATACAAGATCACCATCGGGATTTGTTTTATGAAAAATTGTCCAATATAATGTTGAAATATTTTTTCAGAAGTCACTTTGGTGAAATGATGCATGTAGCTGTGGAGTATAAGGGAGTTATCTATGTTTTTTATTAATATCATATGCACCTCATATGCTTGATATTATGCTGCCTGAATATATGGGATTAAGGGGAAACAAAACAAAGACAAAGACAAGGTAACACCAGAAAAAAATACCTAGCCATTTCTTATCTGAATAATGAGTGGGGTGTTTATTTGCCCATTAGATAGTGCTTAAGTGTTTAATGTTTAGATTTCTTATTGGCAGGGAGAGAATATTTGTGTTAACTAAAAACAATAAAGAATGATTACAACCAGCCATAAAGTGAAAACATGCTCGTTCTCGAACAGAATCACCATTACATAGACACCAATCAATAATATTTTGACTCAGTTCCACCATAGTCTATTCACGTAGATTCCTGTGCACTAGTTTACAAATGTTTAACTTTACAAAGTTTGAAATTGTCAGAAACAAGCTGTTTGGATGTGGAAGGCTATGAGGATTGAATTTTATGGTTTTTCAAAGTAACTCACGCACAGTTTGAGCAATCTGCTTCAAACTTTGCAAAAATATTTTCCCTCACCATCAAAGTAGATGGCTGTTTTCAGCCCAAACCAATGTGTCTAGCCAAAGATACAGAAAATATTTAATGAGTGCATCCTTACCTGTAGATATGCCCACATCTACAGTTAGAGCACATTTTGTCTTAAACACAATATAGTTTTTATACAATACACAGTAAGGTGTATCAAAAACCAGGATGGAGTCTTTGATGTTTAAGGGAATCTTAAGTGGAGTTGGTAAAATTTAGGTAAAGTTAAACCTATTGTATCTGCTAAGATTGCAGCTGAGATCTTTAGTTTATCTATCTGCTATTCTGTTTTTGTTTTTTAAAGTTATAGTAGTGCTATTTGCTGCTCTGAAAAGGCAGCGAAAGAAAGAGCCTCTCATCCTGTCTAAAGAAGACATCAGAGACAACATTGTGAGTTATAATGACGAAGGTGGCGGAGAAGAAGACACCCAAGCCTTTGATATTGGCACACTGAGGAATCCTGCAGCGATTGAAGATAAGAAGCTTCGACGAGATATCATCCCTGAAACATTATTTATACCACGGAGGACTCCATCAGCACCAGATAATACAGATGTCCGAGATTTCATTAACCAAAGGCTAAAGGAGCATGATCTTGATCCCTCTGCACCACCCTATGATTCACTTGCCACCTATGCCTATGAAGGGAATGATTCTATAGCTGAATCCTTGAGTTCCTTAGAGTCAGGCACTACTGAAGGAGACCAAAATTACGATTACCTCAGAGAATGGGGCCCTCGGTTTAATAAGCTAGCTGAAATGTATGGTGGAGGAGAAAGTGACAAAGAAACTTCTTAATCCCCAATAGGTTACATTTTCGTTCATTTGAGAGGAAGTAACTTCACAAACACCTTCTCCACTTGACAATATTTAACATTCAGGAAAATTTTCCTGCCACTCAGCACAAGGGTTTTCTTTTGTTCATTGTCATTCATTCTTTCTAGTAGGATGTCATGGAATATATACAACATTTTATTTAATCACCTTCCAAGAGCCAAAGCTATGGAAATTCAATGTTGTCCATTTTAGTAAGTAAAAGTACTTTCAGAAGTTTGAACAAGGTGATATTCCCTTAAGCAACCTCTTGTACAAGCCGCTTCTGTTAGATACATGTCCTACCCCCTTGCTTTTAAGAAGGCAAAGAAAAAATGTCCACTTCTGTACATTAAAATTTTAAAAAAATGAACATGTGGTGTTAAGTGTGATATGCAGCTGGTTTAAAAGAGTTTGTGCAAATTCATTTCATCGAATTCTATCTGCCAATGTTTTATATTTATATTTTTGTATTTATTTTTAAGAAATAAACCAGTTTTTACAACTATGTTGCCTGGTCTGGGCGATGAATTGGGAATCCCTCCCCTCCAAGATAACTAAGACTACATTCGTAACTCTTTGTAGATAAAGACAGAATGCAATTACTCCTGTAACAACACTGCTTTACTCCAGCCATTTTTTGCAGTTATATGCTGTCTATATGTAACCAAGCATATCCCACCAAAAGTTAATGTGTTCAGAGGGAGACAGAAGCAGGAATCAATTCATTTGATGAAAAAAACATTTTTCAACTGTGAGCAAGAAGATGGGAAGCAGCAGAAGTGGGCAAACAAACTCATCATATTCTTGAAATAGAACTTAAGTAAACATTTTCACTATTAAACTTTAAAGCAGTAGCACTACTCAAATGTATGTGGACCACTTGGGGCCTCAATCCTGCGGTAAGACCTCTAGCACAGCTCCCCTTTGCTGGTCCAGAGTCCCATTAAAGACATTGAGGTCAATCCAACCATAACAGTTTAAACAAAAAAACCCACACCATTTACTTCGTTTTTGGTAAGGCACCTTAACTGATGACAAAGCTTTAGTTTATTAGAATTAGAAGGTGAATTACCTATTCAAAAAGATTACATCTTGACAGCACTGAAAACATTATTGATCCACAGAACAGGTACACCCCCAATATTTTTACTAACATGCCTCTGTTAAGTTCTACAGATACCTTCTAGAGATCACATAATAAAAGGTATGAAACAACAGTTATTAGATTATAACAGGAATCATGGTCTAATGAGTACAGAACAGAGGAGATACTCAAGACATCTTGGTTCTCTAACTGATTCTCCAAACTTTAGATTATATAAAATTTGTTCAGTCAAATAATTTTTAAGAGGAAAAAATCTTAAACATTTGTATAGTGAACTTTTTCTGATTTTCTTACTGGTATAAATTCAACAAATATTGTAAGGATACTAACTTTTTGAGAGATGTAATGCAGCATGCTTATTACAACACAGTTCTGTTTTCCTTAATGGAATGCTTTAAACCCAGTGCAGTTGAGTGGTAGGCATCCAAGTTCCTTTAGTGTATAAAGATCAAACTTCTAATGAGTTACATCTTCGAATTATGAAAAACATGCATATTATTGATTTTTCCCTCCTTTGAGTCCCCTCTTGAAACTCATTTTAGCTTACAAATGCAGAATATTTAGTATTTTTTATTTTATCTGATAGGTCATAGAAAATCATCAGTTCAAAGCTATATCACATATATTTAGTTCATTTAAACAGCTACCCTTTTCCATAGTTATTTAGTTAAACAAGACACAAAAACTGACCTACCTGTTTGTCTTAGGACAAAAGTCTCAGTTACAGTGATGTAAAAACTATTGACTTTAATAGCACTTGACTCTATTTGTAACACTAAGTTACCCATAGGTCATCGTCAGAACTGAGTAAATTCCAGATGCAGAAGATAAAAGTTTCTTTATGGGGCAACTTTTATTTTCATATCCAGATTTTCCACGTTTCCCTGTAATAGAAGGCTAACAACATAAGTTTATATTACAAATGGGCACAATACTCAAATATCAAGTTCAAATACTGTTCTCTAAAGAAGAATCAATATCAGTAAGTATCCATTTAATGGGAGTTGCACATGCAGCTACCTAAGCATATAATACACAGAGGAAATGAGGAGGTATATGTGTAGATTGCATATTCAAGACTGATCCCAATGTGCCATTTATATATTACTTCTATGAAAAGACAAACATTTGCTAGTATAAATCCAGCCAACACTTCTGTATAAAAGAGGCCCAGCAGTTGGTTAGCAAACGACAGGAAAAAATTACTCTTTAAACACATGCAAAGTTAATTAAGTGTGTAATATTTTGATTTGCATTAAATATTTGTTTGAGCAGATAAAGAAGTGTTTCTTTATCACTGCAAAGATATTGAGACCATTTTCCTTGATAAAAATCAAGGCACAATTGTGGAGTACTAAAATTTGAAGGGAGTGGAACTAAAAATATAGCCTTTACATGTTAGGCACCATTTTAGCCACAATCTTTCCGTTAGTAGCCATAGAAAATGGTTATTAAAATAACTAGTCTGGTTCCTGCTCTTGCTGACATCTGCTGAGGTTCTGTAATGGATACATGATGCAGGGGGTAAATATTAAAACAAATTCCTGGTGTTTGATTCATGAAACATATAAATATGAAATATTTTTCACTTTATTAAGAGAAGATAATCCTATCCCTTCCGCATTAAATATTTTTTTACTATTACTATATGTGAATCTGAAGAAATGTGAACTGTAATCTCAACCTTATAAATCTGCTTATTGGACAGGATCATGCAGGGAACCAGTAATCATGGATCCAGATTATATGTCAAATAGACTCAGTCAAATTTGTCAAAATTCATATAGCAGAATGTAGTGAGCCAGAGCCCAGTTTTAGTAAAAATGTATTTTGTTGAGGATAGTTGTCTGTGTGCTTATTGCTTGTATGACAAAAATCATCATAGAACCATAGGGGAAACCAACCCCAGCACAGCAAAAATACCTATAAATTGTAGTGAAGGTGGAACTTCAAAAGGTTTGCTCTTTTGATCAGACAAGTATCCAAGAATTCAGATACTCATCTAAAACTCTATCAACCTATGGTCCCCAACCACTGAGCTTCTGTCCCCAAACAATCCTTCCCACCAAACCCTCTATCATAGCAAATAGTATAGGAAATGGAGAGTTAGGAAAGGAGGTAGGTCCACCAGAAGATCTTATTTCATAAAGTGATCTTCAGAATTACGAAACTGATTCATCACTCCTACCTGGTGACATCTTCAAGGGGCAGGGATAGTAGCAGGAGCTGCCCATGACAAGCCAGGGGCAGGGAATAAAATCTACATAAAATATCAAAATGAGTATGCTCCACTGCACAGTTCCATTCGCATCCATCAATTCTTTCCCAAATCTATCAGTTACCAACCCCATGCAGATATATCAATTAATCCATCCACCCATCTATCCTAAAGTAAATCAGCATCTTGTCAGTCTATTCATTTCTATATCCTACAGTAAATATTTGCTGTTTGCATGAAAAGATCCTTGTTTCAGACTACAGACTCTGCAGCAGTCAAGTTCAAACACAAACTACTTGTCACCTCCCCACACTTATATGTTACCGAATTACTGAGCCTCACCTTTGGTCTGCCAATAAGGTCAGTCTCTACTGCCCATTAGCCACCTTTTCCCAAAGTACGTTTGTGCTTTCTCTGGCGCAAAGGCCTGACAAAGACCTCCAAAGCTGATAAAATGCTTCATAAAACTCACTTCTTCCATGATGTCTGCAAAACATTCGGCAGTGGCGACACAGCTGCTGGGCTGAGTCCTGTGCTTATTGCTACATAGAAAGGTGAGGTACCATAAAAGCAAGTGGCATGACTGCACTTTTTGTCCCAGTTTGTAGTTTGCAAATTAGCTTGTCAATTTTTTTATTCTAGTAAAAGACATGTTTTGCTAACATTTCTCTGACTATATCAAAGGCATGGAAACACTTAATTAAAGATATCATTTTACAGACAGACACTGGTGACTGCCTGATATTAAATCAATCAGTTTTAAAAAAACAAATGAATAAAAAGGTACATGACAGCAACTAGAGATTATGCTCCTTTTCCTCCCTCCATGAGTGTCACTGTGAACAAACTATGGTCCTGAATTCAATTGATAAAGGACAACCCTTATCAGGCTCACCTGATCAGCATAGTAAGCACAGAGCTGACAGTGGGCTGAAGAAACAGGCAGTATGCAGCTCCAGTATCCTATGTGTCCATGTAATATTCTTCATTATAGTCTCAGTTGTGATAGAGCACACAGCGAGCAGCTGTGACTGTAGAGATGTACTTTGGTTAGTGTCATTTTGCTCCATATAAGCCATCTCCATCAACTCTCCAGTTCCTCAAAAGCATAACCGGGGTTGTGGAGGGGAAGGGCTTTCATCAACATCCTCCTAACTTGGGAAGCAAAGGACAGACAAGGTCTCCAAGAATCATAGCACAAAAACAGCAAGGATATCTAAAACCTGCCAAATCAAACAAATTTCAAAGATGTTTTCATGCCACCTTTTTTAAATTGTCCTATATTCAGTCAAACAATTTTCTACTTAATTTAAAAATTATTATTATATTAATATATGTAACATAATATGTAATATTACTATATGAATTATTAAACTCTTATATTTTATTAATATTATATTATAATATAATTAATATTTTGGTTTTCAAAATAGGCATTTAAAAACGAATTTATTAATTATTTTAATGTCAGAACTAAAAAGAAACCTCAGCATGTTACTAACCTGGCACCTCAGAACTAGCAATTAAAAAAACACCTTAAGAAATATGAAACAACATGAAAAACCAAACCAACCAACCAAAATCATTTTAAAAGGCCAGTTAGTCTGGTGGTGGTTTGCTTTATTTTTAGTTCAACCTTCAGCTAACTGGAGAAAATTAATCTTAACAATATAATAATAATAATTAAAATTTTAGCTGTGTAAAATATCACGTTCCATATAAAGATATGGAGAAAACATGTTTCATTTATATTTGAAACAGAAAATTTTGGAAATGTCATAGTAACCTTTTAAGATGACAGTTCCAGCAGAAGAACTCTTGACAAGAACTATGCACAATTATGTCAAAGATACATGGAAACCTTCCGTACATCTCAGAGCAGTGACCTGAGCAGCCTCTGTGTAAATGAGCCTGCAAGACAGGAAAAAAAACAGGAAGGTTGGGTTTTTTGACCCTTAATTACAGCATCTGAGGAATAGTTCTTATAAAAGCAGTCTTCTGTATCTGAGGACTCAGTTGTACCTCATTCCATATGTGTGCACAGCAGATCTGATCTGTGCATGGGCTGAGTACAATGGAGTCCTTACATAACCAAGGACTGCTCTGGGCTAGTGTCATTGCTGGCACTAACCTCTCAAAGGGGGTGGAGTGAGAAGCCTGTAGGCTCCACCTTCTCTGCACCAGCCACCTGAACTTAGTTCATACTGCACCCTCGGCAAGGAGATTCAGCAGCTACTCTCCCACAGGGCTCATGGAGGCCTTGTGCCTGTCTCAGGTAATCATTTAAGAGTTAAAGTTGTTCACTGAATGGAAGCGAAGTCTTCTGAGGTTCACCCTTCACCAACAGAAGCCATAAGGACTATGGGGTTGCAGCTTCCATTGACTTCAGATGGAGCTTGGGCAGCACTTCTCTTCTGAAAGTCAGAACACATGCTGTGAGTTCTGATGGGCAAATTCTTCCTTAAGATTTCTTCCTGGTAAGTCCTATAGGGATCCATCCTCTACAACAATTATATTACATGTAAAACAAAACAAAATAAACCACTCTATGTTAAAAGAACATTAGATTTACAAAGTCAGCCACCCAGAAGTTAGGAAAATGCCATAATTGCAGTTGTCCATGCAACCTTAATTCAACCCACTATGATATTGTCTTGAATTACATAATCAGATATTCTGTTTTCCACAGGATTCTTGTTTCTATCACTATAGGGGATGCACCTGCTGTGGATGACTCAGGGTAGTATAATGCAGGAGGCTGTTGGCTCTGGGACTCTGGGCTATTTGCTGCAGTGGTTGGAAAGTGCGTACCTTACTATTTGTAGGTATTGGGCCAGGTAGGTCTAGGCCCATCAAAGCTGGAGGTGCATCCCCTCAAATTAGAGGGAGCAGAGATTGGACCCAGACCACAACTGCATACTGGGGATCACAAATTTAAAAAAAAAAAAAAAAAAAAAAAAGGGGGGGGGGACAGGAGTGAGGTCGAAGGTTGAAAATCAGTGATCCAGATGAGGACACCTCAACATCGCCCACTGCTACTCAAAGGCATCTAAGGAACCAGTGGACCACTGCCCAAAGGAACGCTGTCAAGAAGTGTGACTGGATAAGGGACTGGAAATAGGCCCCACCGTCACAGAGCACTCTCTGCCCCAGCCACCTTCCTCCTCCAGGTCTGATTGATGGCCTCTTGGTCAGCGAAAAGGAAGAGGTTGACAAAAAGGTCCTGTGACTTTGTGGGGTCACAGATGGAGTGTGCATAAATGAGGCAGTGCAGAGAGAAGTGCAGCCAGTACCTCAGTAAGGTCTCCCAATTAAATTAATTGGCAGCATGTGTAAAACAAACAAAATGACGTACTTCACACAACACACAGCCAACTGTGGAACTCGTTGCTAGGGGACATTTTGAAGGCCAAAACTCTGTGTTCAATAAATAAATAAAAATAATTAGATAAGTTCCTGGAGGATAGGTCAATCAATGGCTATTAGCCAGATTGCAACCCCATGCTCTGGGTCTCTCTAAGATTCTGACTGCCAGATGCTGGGATTGGATGACAGGGCATGAAGCACACAATAATTGCCCTGTTCTGTTCATTCTGAAGCATCTGGCATTGACCACTATCAGAAAACAGGATACTGGGCTAGATGGACCATTGATCTGACCCAATATGGCTCTTACCATGTTCTGGAGGAGCTGAAAGAGAGGCTGCAATTTGATGTATGCCAGGATCTCCCTCTCACTGCAGAAGGAACAAGTGCTGTGGGAGTGGGTGAACTGTGCCAGGTATGTACCCATGCTCACAGCTCAGTGGAGGAGCCACCACTTAATATCCCCGGGGGTGGGGGGAGACATGGAACCAGAATGGAGTACAGACTGGCCCACTGGGTCCCCTGCCCTCCTCAGGTTACAGCAGATCCCACCACTTGGTGTCAGGGTGGGACACAAAGGTGAGGAAGAGGATGGCATAAAGCATGAGTGTGTACCTATGTTCTCTGGGTGCAATTCAGAGGCAGACCAGCTGGATGTTGTTCAGCCAACTCAGGTGGCATTTTGGGGGTGGCCTTGGAGACATGCAGGGCAGTGATCTGATGTCAAGTTCTGGAGGGCCAGCAGTGAGAGGAAAGCAAGAGAACCAGGAGGCAAGGCAGCCATCACCTCCTGAAGCACATGAAAGAGGATGCACAGGTTGAACAGCCCCATGCACTGGCTGAGCACCACAGGGTCCACTCTCCAGCACACAAGGGGGACTCCACCACCTGCACACATAGATTGGGTTTCCATAACAGGGATCCTGATAAAAAAAAAACTGACCTGGTCACTGAAACTAGCTTCCAAATGCTGAGCAGGTCCTGATAAAAGAATGGCAGTACAGAGAGGTCTCAGGAGACCTCTTGTGCACAGAAAAAAAGAGCTGCCTGGTCATACCAAAGACCTCCAAGATGGTGAAACAAGGCATGAGACTGCAAGCTCCGTGATGAACTACCTGCTCTGTAAAGGAGTCTCTACAAGGTCTGCAGCCTGAAAGCATGGACCTGGCTGTGGATGCAGACTATTCCCTGCCCACCCTCACTCAGGAGGCGGCTCAGGACACCCACAGAGACGTGCAGAAAAACTCCAAGATCTTCTTCTGGTACCATCCAGGGTTCCTGTGGGATGGTTCAGAGTGTCGAACTGGTGCAAATCTGACAGGATCAGCTGGTTGATCACAAGCACCCTTGCAAGAAGGGAAAGGCATGAGAGCAGCCCCATCCACCTTTGCAATTGGTCAGATACCCTGGCCTCTAGGTCAATTCAATTCTCCAAGGAGGAGGGATTGGTGGAAGAAAGGTACACTTCCAGACAGAGCAGTGGACGTGTGTCCCACTGGATGGCAGAAAGCATGAGTGAGAGGGAGCCCACATGGCACCTATCCCCCACCATCAGGCCAGAGCTCTTGACCCAGTTGAGCCAGGTAGGAGAGGCAGCCGAACAGATGTCTTGGAAAGCATCCACCCACGCCAGGTCTCCCAGGTCCTGGGTCACAAGAAGCATGTTATTGGCATACGCCAACAGGACCATCCACAAGTCCAGGTCCCAAAGCACCAACTCCATCCCTTCTTCTGGAGGCAAAAGAGAAAGGGCTTGGTATAGAGGTGGCAAGACAGCAGCCAGCCCTGATGTACCCCTCGACCAGAGATGACAGGTTCGGTCAAGGCCCAGATGAGCTTGACCAGACACTCCTCACGAGGCATACAGCACCCAAAGAAACCCCATCAAGTGGGGCCGGAAGCCAAAATCCGAGGGAGTGCCCATGAGATATCCATGATCCACCTTGTCAAATGCTGTCTCCATGTCCAGGTCCAGGGAGATGAGTGACAGACCATTCCTACATATGCTAGATAAAGGAGGGTCCCAGATCGGACGGATGTTATTGAAAAAGATTAAAAGATGATAATTGCCAAATCTGGTAAGATTTTACAGGAATAGCAAAAAGCACATTCATGACACAAAGGCCACCCCTCTATCAAATGTCTAGCTCCTACTCCAAAACATGAGGGCCCTAGAGCTCCTCAATAAACAAGTCAGGAAAATATGTTTAACACTGTAAAACAATTGGCTGAATTTTTTTTAAAATAAAACATCTGGGGCAGACTCCTAGCATGAACCATTTCAGCTCAATTAGTTAAAGTTTGACAAAAAGAAACTAAAAATGGGCATTTGAATGGGAAATATTGGGCTACCAGCCCTGAATAATGAAGAAGCTATGGGGACTGTGGAAAATAAACTAAAATGTCAGGAATACTCACGTGATAACCAAATCTACATCACCTTCAGAGGAGATAGAAAGAGAACCATCTCCTAGTTATTCAAGATCCTGGTTAGGATAAGCAACTCAGTGCAAACAGCTGGCTAAAACTGAACCCCAAAAAACTAAGGTGATGATGGCAGGGTAAAGGGAGCATTTAAAACTCGCTACCTTCCTAACCTCAACCCTCCACTGACAAAGTCCACCCTCATATTGTTAGGACTCCCTGCAGTCTCAGTGTTCTCCTAGGCTCCTGTTTTCTCCTGTGCCTAGGTACCAAAACAGTCACAGCCATGAAAAACACCATTTTTCATCTATGACTGGCAAGGAGACTGCACTTCTTCATGCCGGATTTGAGCTTAGCCATTGGGATTTATACATTCCTAACCTCTTGGTCTGATTACTGTAATATACTGTACTCAGGAAAGAAGTTGATGACCTTAAAAAAGTTACAGTTGGATCAGAACACAGCACATCATACACAACGTACACAACATAAGATGCCAAAAGCACATTAGCCAGTGTCCTGCTTTCTCACTGGGTCCACATGGAATTCAAGGTTTCAGTCCTCATCTTCAAAACTCCTCATAGGATTGACTCATTATGCAATCATGACCTCTCAAGTCACCTACATTACCTTTAAGAGTGAAACTCATGTGTGCAAGAGACAGAACTTTCTGAGTAACTGGCCTACAAATATAGAACTTAGTCCCACTAGAGGTCAGGATGCAAAATGCTAAGCCCTCTTCTTGATCCTAGATTTCCCATGCCACCCTGCACTACCACCACTGCACACACACACAGACACCAATCTAGCCACTGTTGCTAGGAGGAACAAAGAGAAATCTTTCTTTATATATATTTCATAAACTTGGGAGACTCCCAACAGACAACAGATGAGTGAATTATATACATTTAGAAAAGAAAAAAATACGCTAAGATAGATTTTACTGTAGAATAGAAGTGAGTGAAAGTCATCATCATAAGGCTGCTCAATGATTATGTAAAACGAGTTTAATATTTCAGTCCAGTTTCCAGTAGACAAGTGTTGATATGACAAACCATAAACACAATAATTGACAACCTTGAAAGACTGAATGGACATAGTGATTGACTGTGTTTACCTCCACGCTTGATTCCTTTAAGTTAGGTTTGAGGTATCTTGATTGGGCCGTGCAGGTAACCTTCATGCTGCTGTGGATAGACAGACGACATCAAACTCCAGTGCTGACCATCTGCCACCTTATACAAAACACAAAAGTCACAAAAACAATTTAAAAGAAAATTGTGTGGGCAGGAAATTTGTGTGGGCAGGAAACTTGGCGTTATACTTTTAGTTTGCAAAATGCTATTAGATTTGTTACTGCAAACACATTAAATACAGTGACACAATGCAATATTTTTACTTACTCTTATATGAAAAGCAATTTGGTCTAAGTGGGACAAGCCCTTAAACCTCACAGGATACATTTTTCAGTAATTAGGGTGACAGCACTGGAATAAGAATGTCAAAACAAAGAACACTGGTATAAGAAAAAATAAAGATCCTCTCTACTTCCCCAGCTAATGCATATTTTCCATTCATCTAGTCTCCAATTTATGCTGATGAGTAACCCACTTTCATAACTTTTAGGCCAAACCAATACAATCATCATACCTATTCTTTAAGCTTATTTTTCAGCCTTGATTTCCTGATATCTGCATGCATTAGAGAAGGTCACTAGTCCTATTTGTTTTCTTTCAAGTGATATATACTATTTATTTTGGTTTATTAAAAGAGCTTATCCTATACTATATTCATTAAAAATAATGGATCAGTATCCACTATACCCCACCACCATAAATAAAATCCCCTCATTCCTACTTCAATCAACCCATCTTGGCAGAAAAAGTCTGAGAATCATATGCAGGTCTGGTAGTGCAGCATATCATTAAGATCGCCTGACACTTCTAATTATAAAATCCTGTTTTCAGTTGCTTATAGCTTTGCCAAACGTAACTGTTTGGGCAGAAGTTTTCCATGCTGAGTGTCTGCTTCAGGCTGAATTATTATGGAAAATTTCAGCCAAAAGCATTCACCTGTTTCTGGAAACAAGGCTAGGAAAAAATACGTTCTTTTGCCCACATTAAAAAATTTCATAGGATCTTTTCTATGAGGAGCTCAACTAGCATCCACATGATTTGGAGCAGAGATGTGAAATTTGGCAGGGGACTTCCTTTGGATGAGGGTTGTGTTTTCTGATGCTCCTGATCTACCCAAATTGGTCAAATTATAAACCTTTGAAAAAAATGCAGTTTCTTCGAGGAGTGTCCCTTTGGATACTCCACTTCGGGTGATGGTGTGTCCCTGTGCCTTCGATTGGAGAATTTCAGCAGCAGTGCTCATCTGGGTTGTGAATGTGCTGTCCCTGTTTCGCGCTATTGTTGGCACCTTACCTAGTGTGTGCGACCAGACCCTCAGTTCCTTCTTAAGTCCATCCTCCGCCTGAGATGCACCTCCCAGCAGTGTGAAAACCAATAGCTTTATTTAATGCTTACAGCAGTTTGTTAGAGTAGTTGTTAGTATAATAGTTAGATTTACTTACCCTCTTCTTCCCTGTTTATTTTTTCAAAAAACAAAACAAAACCCAAAACATATATTTTTCCTATCCTTAATTTGAGCAATGCCTGGTTCACCGGACTTCAAGTGCTGCCTTTCCTGCTGTCAGACGGTCACTCTGAATGTGTCTAATGCTTAGGTGAGATACATATTCCATAAAAGTGCTCTTACTGCAGCAACTTAAAGGCTTGCACCAGGAAGGATGGAGACCTGCATCTCAAAGTTATTCAAGTCACTACACCCGGCATCTGATCCTGGCCAACAGACCCCTCCCCCTCCCCCCCCGAACAGCAATCTCCACAGACTTCACCCTCTTCACAGAGGGAAGCTCATTCCTCCAAAAAAGCAGCGAGGAAAAGAGCATCAACTTCTCCCTTGAAGGAGCCACCAAAAAATAAACGGTTTCCGGCTCACACTGTCTCCTTGGTACGGACTGCACTGTGGCTGAGTACATACGAGGCACCAGGATCTCCGGTACCATATATGCCATGACAACCAGAGACCCCAAGCAGTCAGGCTTGGAGTCAAGAGGCAAACAAAGGACCATCTCCTCTGCTACGGCATTGACAGAACTGCTTAATAATACTGCATACTGATGCTCCCCACAGACTGTGGCACCACCACCTACCCCAATAGTGCAGAGCACCCAGATGTTGGCACCAGCCACTTTGGTGCCAAATCAATTGGCACCGCACCATTTCCTGCAGCACAAGAACTTACTTGTCTCACCGATGCCAGAATCTCCACTCTTCAGTACCTATGTCTCCCAGGTACCATGTCAACTTGCTTCACCTTTGTTTTTTAGTGAGGAGGAAGATAATGAGAAGGAGGGTGATTTTTCATTACACCACTCCTCTCCTATTCATCCAACTGCAACCTTAGGACCACTTGTACAGCTGAAACCTCATCACAGGTATGGTAGGCCTGGTATGGCCACCCATGCATGCCTCCGCCAATGGCATTTCCCACACAGTGGCCTTATTGGAACCCCAGACCTGCATACAGGAGGCATGCTGTAGGCCCCGGCATGCTGTAGGCCCCGGAGTTCCTACAGGGAGAGGATTAAATCTCCCCCACCACCCTCCATGACTGCTCAGTCAGAGCCCCCTGTGGAAAGTTCTGAGGAACAGGAGGTGGCCCTGGAACAGGACATGACACTACCATCCAATATCTCCTCCTTTTCTCCAGATGCGGCTATAATGCCTCCACCACCCACTGCTGCTGACAACTTCAAACCTTTTCAGGATCTCTTCAAAAGAATTGCTGACTCTATAGAGATCCCTCTAGAGGAGGTCCCAGAGTCCCAAAATAAGTTACTGGACATTCTGCAAACCACATCGGCAAAAAAAAATAGTGCTTCCAATAAATGAAGCACTTATAGAGGCAGCCAGAAACATATGGCAGACCCTAGCAACCATAACACCCACCCCCAAGAGAGCTGATAAAAAGAATTACATCCCCTCAAAAGGGGTGGGCTTTTTATTTTCCCACCCAGCACCAAACTTTTTAGTCACTGATGCAGTCAACCAGCATGGTAAACAACACCAATTTAAATCTACCCCCATATGACAAGAAATGGAAACAACTAAACCTTTTTCACCACAAGGCCTACTCATCACTGACCATCCCTCGTTTTGGACACTGTTCCACCCCTTTCTAATTAGCGTGGAACACTATCGCCACTCTATCGCCACGGACAAATGGGTCTTAGAAATAATCCACACAGGGTACTCAATACCATTTATCTTCATCCCCTCATTCATGCTCCCTTTCTATCCCTCTTCAGAGACCCTTCTCACAAACATCTTCTATGGCAAGAAGTGAACCACTGTCTACATCTGGATGCCATGAAACAG
This sequence comes from Emydura macquarii macquarii, assembly GCF_026122565.2. Classification (NCBI taxonomy): domain Eukaryota; kingdom Metazoa; phylum Chordata; order Testudines; family Chelidae; genus Emydura; species Emydura macquarii. Next base: position 685,510 of record NW_027130457.1, read on the forward strand.
GTACCATCACAACACAGAATGAAGGGATTTTATTCTCACTACTTCTTAACCCCGAAGAAGATTTCTCAGATTTCCTCTGGGAACAGATTACCAATATAAAGTTCTGCCATGGGTGTTCTCCAGAATTCTTGTGGTAGTGGCAGTGCACTTCTACAAGTAAGGAGAATAATATTCCCTTATCTGGATGATTGTCTACTAAAAGCCCCCAATTGGGCAGACACCCTCAATGTTACTCACAGTACAATCACCTTTTTTTTGCGACTAGGATTATAGCTAAACATACAAAAATCAACTTGAAACCCCATACAGAAATTGGACTTTCTAATATCAACAGTCGGGGCCCCTCTCAATTCTCTGGAGGTTAAAGCATCACTACCATCAAACAGGTTTATCACTATAACCAATCTGATCTCCTAAGCACTGAACAATCCACACATATCAGCATGAATCTGCCTCCAACTATTAGGTCATATAGCGGCAACCAAATTCATGGTACGACATGCATATTTTCACATGTACTGTCTTCAGGGCTGGCTAAGAACCGTCTACATACCACACAAACACAGCCTAAACAGACACCTCATAATGCCGATCAAAGTCAAAGACTCTACATTGGTGGACATTATATATATATATATAATATATGAGAGTGAGAGTAAGAGTGTGTGTGTGTGTGTCACTTCACAGAGACTTCACCTTCAATGGTTCTTACAACCAATGCCTCCTTGATGGGCTGGGGTGCTCATCTACAGCACCACACAATTCAGGAGAGGAGGTCTCCCTCCGAGACACTGTTACACATAAATCTCCTGGAAGTGCACGCAGTTCACAGCATGTGCTTGCACTTCCTGCCAGAACAAGACTACATGGGTAATGTCGTCAGGCATTCCCTGGTATTCTACCCTGACAGAGCTAAGCCTTAAGAAAATCACAAATGCTTTTCATTTCCACTGAGGAAAAAGGAAAAAATTGGTTGTAACTATTTTCAAACAGAGACTAGCTAAATGAATTTCAGGGTGTATCTGCCTGCAACCCCCATTGGGGATCTGAACTCAATCTACCAGATCCCTGTCGACTTCAATAGGCTTTCTAAACAAAATACTGATTATGGACATATGTAGAGCAGCCACTTGGGCCTCTGCACACGTGTTTACAAAACACTACGCAATTGTCCAGAGTTCAAGATCAGACACATTGCTAGATCTTACACTGTTATCATTTACACATGCAACTCCAAAGCCCATTCCATCCACTGGGACACTGCTTGACAGTCACCTGAAGTGGAGCACCCACAGGACACTCCTTGAAGAAGAAGAGGTTACTCACCCTGTGAAGTAACTGAGGTTCTTCGAGATGGGTGTCCCTCGGGGTGCTCCACTACCCACTCTCCTCCCCTCAATTTTGGAGCCCAATTTGTGTACATATGGTAGAGGAGAAACAGAGGGGAGTCTGGTCGTGCACGCTAGATAAGGTGCTAACAGCAACATGAGACAGGGACAGAGCATGTGCAACCCAGATGAGCACGGCTGCTGAAATTCTCTGATCAAAAGCGCAGGGACACTGCATCACCTGAAGTTTTGGTTAAGGGGAATAGAGTTTAAATAATGTATCTCTTTACTGGACCCAGTTGCTGATTGGGAGCCAGACACTGAAATGCAATAAAGGGGCTGTGTATTTCTTGCTGTAGCTTCTTGATAACCTGGCTTGGAAATCAGGAGCATTGTTTGTGTCTGGTTCGTGAATCTAACTGCAGTGTTAACCACCAGTTTTGGAAAATCTGCTTTCCTTTTGCAGCCTGCCCTGATCTTGGCATTTTCAGGTAGGCTAATCTAGGCACAGAAAGGTCACACGTGAAGGTGGAGAACAGATCAAGAGGAATCCAAGAGGGACAAACTAGGACTGAGAGAGCCTGGAAGTGAAGGGGAGAGATTGGGACTCATATGGATAAACCCAGGAGGGATATCAGGACTGGCTGGGCAAGGAGATAAGAACTGGGTTTAGATGCCGAAGAAGTGGAGAGAGGGACTGGGATGAGGAGCCAGGTGTGGGAAAGAGAAAGGACTGGGATACAGATAGGTTGGAGGAGAGCAAGCAGGAGGTATCAAGCTTGGAGGGAACAGGCAAAAAAGTCTGAGACTACTAAAGCACTTTCCATCCAGAGCCTGGAATGGAACCCATGATTTCTGAGTCTCAACATTCCTTTGCTGTCAGCAAATACTTGTAAAACCTATTAGCAAAGGGTGTTTCTCATCTCCTTCTACTACTGATCCACACAGAGAATGACTATATACTATTGCTAACAATTACTCCACTAGCTCAAGTGGCAGAGACGTCTGTGCTGCAGATCTGAAGGCTCCAACCCTGATGATGAATCATTTGGGTGTCAATATGATGTTACATAACAGTACTTCTGTTTTTTCAGTATGCTTTGTGGCTGATGGCCGGCTTCCCTCAGTGGGTCTCACACCTTCCTGCTTGTAGTGGGCCAGGAAGTTGCCCGTCACCCCGCCTTCCCAGGGGAGGGGGTAGGGACCCGGGCCCATCCGCTCCTCCGGGTCCCAGCCCAGGGGCCCTATGAGAAGCAGCTATGTGCTGCTGGTACTGCTTTCCAGACGGCACACTCTTCCCCTGGGCTAATTTTCCCCCTCCTTCAGTCCTTCTGGCTTCTTGAGCCGGTACCTTCCTCCTCACTGCTCCACCACAGCACTCTGCTCTCCAGTCTGTTCCTCTGCACAGCTCCGTACTCCTATCAGCACAGCACTCCTACTTCCTCCAGCTCATGCCCTGTGTGTTTGGGGCGGAGCCCTTTTATGGAGCACCTGGCTGATCCTTAATCAGCCTCAGCTGCTCCTAATTGCCCCCCAGTGGCTCTGAGTTAGTCAGCAGGGAACAAAGCCCGGAGCATTCTGGGGCTCACGCCCGCCCACCTTTCCTAGTTTACAAATAGGAGCACTCTTCTATTGCCTTCTGACTTCACCATATCACAGCTTTTTAGAAACCTAGGTAATTACACGCAAACAAACCCAAACACAAAACAAAAAAACCCTCATCTCTATATTAAAACATCATCATTAAGGTCAAAAGTCAAACAAAAGAAGCAATACAATTCAGGTTTTCTGTGAAAGCTTAATTTGGCCCCTTTGTGCATATTATGTATATTATGATACCATCTTCATTTACATGATCATATACACACAGACACACACATATATTTCCCCAAACAACATCCTCCTTTTATTTATTTTTTTTTTAAAAAGGTCATGGCTAAAATTTTCAAAAGTGCCTAATTAACTTAGGCTTCTACATCATTTGGATACTTTTTAATTTTTTAGTCCATATCAAACGCAAATACTAGGTTATATATGGGTCCGAGTTTGCTTTGATAATATTTGAAATGAAACAAACTAGAGTTTCTTGATAAACTAAAAACAGAGGTGTTAATTAGAATTCCAAACACTTCCTTCTCACCTTTTTTCCATTTCGCATAAAAAAACAAAAAGAACTAGGAAAAAAAAAAAACCCAGGTAATTAGAGAAATCTAAACCTGCTCTACTCTACTCCCGTTGCTGAGCTCTAGTGCCTGGGACAAAAATGTATTTGACAGAAGACTAACTATAGGAGTTATTAACATTTAATTTACTAATGTTGAGGGATTGTCCCCTCTGGAGATCTTAATATAGCATGTTAAATGACTCTTCCCCAGAGTCTCTCTGTTCTAACCCAGCTTCATGCACCCGCTGACCCTCTGAGGTCTGTAGGAAGAGAACCCTGCTCCTGCAGACCTATATAGATCTGTGCGGGTGGGGTCTGGAGAGAGCAGGATACTGGGGGTAAGGAGGAATCTAAGTCATTCCCTTCCCTTTCTGTGGCCTTATTGAGATCTGCAGGAGGGAGCACTTCAGTGAGCTTTATGAGGCTTACTGGACCACCTCTTGAGACTTAGGAAGCTTAACAAATTCACCCCCAAATCTGAAGCCAGGTCTACACTACAGAGTTAGGTCAATGCAAGGCAGCTTACGTTAACCTAGCTGTGGAAGTATCTTCACGTAAATTTGGCTCCTGCCAACATATGTGCCTCTCTATGCCAACTGAACACCACCACCTTTCTGAGCAGTGTAACTCAGGGTCAATGTAATTAGGGTGATGCAGTGTCAGTGTAGATACTGCATTGCTTACATCGACTATTACTTGCCTCCAGATGCTGTCCCATAATACCTCGTACTGTCTGCTCTGGGCACTGTTGTGAACTCTGCTGCCTTGATAGGAAGCCGTCACCCCCTTTAAAACTCTGTGAATTTTTTAAATTCCTTTTCCTGGTTGCTTAGCTTGGTGAACACACCTAGCAGCTCTCCATTGCTGAGTACACAGGAGGTGTTGGATCTCCTGGTCCTGTGGGGAGAAGAGGCTGTGCATGCACAGCTCTAAGCCAACCGTAGAAACACGGACATCTATGAGCAGATTGCTCAGGGGATGCAGGAGAAGGGCTACAACATGGATCAGTAGCAGTGCCATGTAAAATCCAAGGAACTGCGGCAGGCATACCAGAGGGCTATCAATCAATCTGATGCAGAGCCACAGACCCACCTATTTTACAGAACTGTATTCCATCCTTAACAGAGACTCCATCTCCACTGCCAAGAGCACAGTGGATACCTCTGAGAAGCCAGAGTCACAGACCCCTGCCGTGAAGAGCGAGGAGGAGGAAGTGGATGAGGAAGAGGAGTATGGGGAACAAGCGACTGAGGGATCCAACAGCAAGTCAGGACCTGTTTTTGACCTCCCACCCCCCAGTCCAGCCAATCCCAATAGTCAAGCACAGGTGAGTCTAATGCAGAGGAAGAAACCTCTGGAAAGTATGCTCTTTACTTTGAAATTACAGGGATGGTGTCCCCAAAGTAGCAGGACATACTTTTTGATTTGCTCATTTTTACTTGTGCTAGAAGAGGTACTGGACCAACCAAGAGAGGTACAGATGCTATCTGCTTTTCATTCCCTTCTAGGGTTATACAGTGGGCGCCATGCAGAGCAGTTTGTTTATGTACACCAGATATCCCATTAATCATTTGTACAGTTCTCAATGAAACTTTCATGGAGGTACTCCACAATTCTCTGACAAAGGTTTCTGGAGAGGGCTGCCTACTGTCTTCCACAGTGGTAGGACGCGTCCCGATACCACTCAGCAACTACTTCAACAGCCACCATTGCAATACATAGGTTTGCAGTATATGGGCCTGGGTTTCATGGGGATACCAGCAGCAGCTGTGCTTTTCTCTGCCTCTGTTATCCTCAGGAGTGAGAACAGCTAAAATCACCATGACCTATAGGAAATGGTGCTAGTATTCAGTTCCATTGCCCTATAAAACTAAATCATGCTAGCAAGCTATTCCCCCTCATTTCCCCAACTCCCCACTCCAATGGCCATACTCACCATGGCTGGTGCTGTGACTGGCACCATGCTCTATCAATTCCAAGCAGATGTGAGAATGTGAGACTTACAACTTTTGGGGATCAAGGAGAGTGAGTTCAGCATCCTACATTTTGATTTCTAACATGAATACACTGAAAATGGTACCTGTGTGTGTTGTACCTGCAGCTGCTGACATTGTGGCCTTCAGGTTCTCCCCCTCCACACACACGGAATGCCTGAGCCGATGAGAAAGAAGATGACTTGGAATGACATGTTCCAGGAGATCCTGAAAGCATCAGAGAACAAGACCAGGGCCTGGAGGGACACCTTTGCAGACAGCATGGACAAGGATAGAGTGGAGAGGAGAAAAGTAGAGGAAAAGGAGGGGGATGTGCAGTAGGAGATGCTTACGCTTCTCAGACAGCAAACAGAGATGCTGCAGACTGGTAGACCTGCAGGGTCAACAATCCCATGCTTGCCCCCTCTTCAGCCCATAGAGAACGCCAATTGGGACCTCCCTACACCCCTCCTCAACATTCTATGTGCTATCAGGGGCTGGTGCACTACCCTTACCACTCTACTCTGGGGGACATTAAAGACAATCCTAGCTTCACATACACTGACCTGTGAAAGCCACAGCTGGCGTGTGTGTACCTGAAACGGAGATGAGTGATCTTTCCCTTTCATAAGTTCCGTTCCCTTCATTTATTAAGTTTTACTAGGTTCTAAATGTTTGTAGTTGCCTGGTTCATGTTACAGATTCTATTTTTTAGATAATTTATCTTTATTAGTTCACAACATATGGTGGTTGGTGCTGAGCAGGTCTGAGAGCGATCAATATCCTGTTACTTCCCTGTGTCACAGAACCCATAACATAGCTCACAAAAAATATGAATAGGTGCATGGACAATGTTATATTCCTACATACACACCAATCACCTACAAGATTCATTCCGGGCCACAAAAGAGCAAGGCCACAACAGCAACACACACTACTCCAGCTCAGTATTAACATGGTTTTTCCAAGCCTCCCTGAGCTGTATAACTCTGCGTTAAGCTCTACTAATAACCCTTGAATCTGGCTGTTCAAATTCAGCACACAGCCACTCCACTTCCGCCTTCACCCTGGCGGAAACTTTTCCACCTTTGCTTCAAATATCACGCATGACGCAGCAGGCAACTATAACCATTGAGGTTTTTTTTTCTCACTGAGAACCAATCTTGTATGTAAAGAACACCCGAGACACTTCAAATGACCAAAGACACATTCAACTGTAATTCGACACCTGCTGAGCCTGGAGTTCAAGAGCTCCTTGGTGCTGTCCAGGTGGCTGGTGTACGGCTTCATGAGCCAGGGGAGCAAGGAGTAGGCTGGGTTGCCCAGGATCACCATTGGCATTTCAACATTCCCAATGGCAAGCCACTGGCTGGGAAAGTAGGTACCCGCTTGCAGCTTTCTGAACAGCCCTGTGTTCTTAAAGAGGCACACATCATGCACCTTCCCTTACCAGCCCACACTGATGTCAGTAAAGCATCCCCAGTGATCCATGAGTGCTTCCATAACCATAGAAAAGTAGCCCTTTCTGTTGATGTACTCTGTGGCAAGATGGCCTGGTTTTAAAATAGGGATCTGAGTGCCATTTATCACCCCACTGCAGTTCAGGAAGCCCATTGCTGCAAAACCATCCACTGTGTCCTTCATATTGCCCAGAGTCACAGTCCTGTGTAACAGGAAGCAATTAATGGCCCTGCACACTTGCATGACAATGGACCCTACAGTGGATTTCCTGAATCTAAAATGATTCCCAACTGACCAGTAGCAATCTGGCATTGAAAGTTTCCACAGTGCTATCACCACTTGCTTCTCACCTGTCAGTGCAGCTCTCATTTCAGTATCCCTGTGCTAGAGAGCTGGGGCAAGTTTGGCACACAGATCCAGAAAACGTGGCCTTGTGCATCCAAAAGTTCTGCAGCCACTGCTTGTCATCCCAAGCCTGCATGACAATGTGATCTCCCCCCCGTCAGTGCTTGTTTCTCAGGCCCATAACCAGTGTTCCACCATCTCTAGCTGCTCCATGAATGCCACCAACAAACTTGAATTGTTTCTTTCTACATCCCACAGCAATCTAGCCCCCGCAGCTCCTCCAGTGGCTCTGCAAACACAGCAGGATCAGGTGCTCTGTGCTTGGAATGCTCATGACAATAGCGCAGAGCTGTGCAGGCTCCATGCTTCTGTCAGACACCGAGAAAGGACACACGAGTTTGTGGGACTCTGACAAAAAGGCATGAAATATTATTGGCTGCAGATGAAATTATGGGATGGAGATTATGAAATTATGGGGATTGGAAATTGACCCCAGGTCCCATCACCCATGTGACTTGTTTTGGACCCATAAGGCATTGCAAGAACTTACCAAAAGGGTCTGAGCTGAAAGGTGGTGAGTTGCACAGCGAGATACCTTCCCATGGTGCACTGCATTCTGCATTGATACAAATGCTCCTGATGAGGATGTGCACCACCAACACAAGGAGCAAGTCTGTACATATACAAGCAATTTAATAACTGCCGCAGCTGTATGCTGATGGAACTTACGTCAACATAATTTTGTAGCTTGGACATGGCCTGAGGCTCCTTCTGGGATCTTCCTGACTCCTTCAAATCTTAAGGCTCACTGGAGGACCACCAGCTGCTCTGAGATTTAAGAGGCTCTTTCGAGGTGGCCCAGACCACCTTATGTCTCATCCATTTTCTAGTCTCAGACACTTGGAATGTTACTCAACTGGAGCCTTTTAGTCCAATAAGTTAAAGATGTACAGCTGGTATCAACTGAAGGAACAGTCACCCACATCCTCCGCTCTCATTAACACCCCTATCTACATTTCATAGTAGGAAAGAAAAACAGGAATGCTGTGAAACCCTGCATTGGAGAGCCTTCAGAACTCCATACTACCCCTCAACTGCCATACTGAAAAGCAACTTTATCTGTACCTGCTGTGGACTGCAGATCCATCATCACCATCTTATAATCAATGGTAGCAGATAGATCTAAAAATGCCCACATGGTCATTTGGTCTCCATTCGCTTACCAAAAGGTGATCATCAACAAATGCAACTAGCACAGTTTTTTTTTCTACACTCAGACCTAAAATCAGAATGACTGGCCTAAAAAAACAGAGGACTCCAGATTAAGCTGGGGCTGTCTTGTCACAACCTTCTCAGTATTTGATTCCTTGCTAAAAAAAAAGAGAGGCCTGAGACAAGGCAGCAACAGGTACGATTGCTAGTGCCTGAAGATGGTTTTAAAAGTAAGGACCCAACACTTTATAAGAAGCAATCATACTGATATCCTGAAGGCCGACAGTGATGATCACTTCTGTGATGATTTGGGAGGCTTGTCTTTGTACAGCTTATGAATTCTGATTGTTCCAACACTCAGTGTAGTAATACATAGCGTTTCTAAAATCAATGGGCTGACAAGAACCCTGTCACATAAAACACCCCCAGTTTGGAAGAAACAACCAAAGAAACAAAAGAAGTTAACATGACTGTTCTTGCAGGACAATGGGTATTACACTAAGGAGGAGCAATAAGAATCTAGTTACTCCAGGTGGTCTGCAGGAAGGAGAGGCTGGAGGCGTGGAAATTTCTCAGCAGGTGACAAAGAGATAGAGGCGTCAGAGCAGGGATTTCAGAACACAGTGGATTCCCCTTTCACGGAAGAATCTGCAGGTGGCATAGGTCTGTCATAACAGCCCCTGTGCCAGTCCCCTTCATGGTTTCTACCATAAAGGGAATGGACAAGAGAGTCACAGAGGGACTCTAAAGAGGCAGGTTTGCTGAGTGGTAATATTTTTTATTATTATATCAGCCAGAGCTGAAGGACATTAAGTGCCTGGGTCAGAGAGAGACTCCTTAATTCAGAGGAGCAGCCTTAAGCTGGGGACATGCAGTCTGACTAAGGGCACGTGGATCCCAGAAGGGACACAGACTCAAATCCCAAAGAACACTCAAAAGAGGTGAGGAAACCGAGGCACGGAATCACGTACAGGGTGTTTCTTATTTTGCATGGATCTTTATATTACTTCTCCCATCTAAAATGAAGTATTTAGAAATACTTTTGCAAAATGTGTGTCTGTTTGCTACAACTATGGTGTCTCCCCGACAGAATATGCTATAAACCAGAATGCCCACAAAAGTGAATTCCGGGAAAATGTGTGCTTAAGCTAGTGGTCAGCACTGACCCTTGGGCCTCACAGCAACTTCCAGAAGTGGGTATCAGACAAAGAATCTGTGCCCAGGAGGTGTGCTGGAGAGGTCAGAGCTAGAGATGATGGCTGGAGCTTGTTCAGTGATGAAGAGGAGCTTAACAGCACATGGGCCAGCATGTGTGTCCAAACATAGTAGCTTGGCGAGCGTCCAGCAGGGAGAGCTTGAGAAGAGCTTTGATAACTTCAAACAACAGATTATTTTGCTGCTGATTTTCACCAGACAAGAAGGACAAGGGTTCAATTCAATTACTTACTACTTGGCATTTTTAAAGTAAAGCACAGATTAGTATCAGACAATATTAAAATATCTGAAACCCTTACTCATATAGATAATCCCATTGAAATCACATCTTTCATGTAATTAAGAGTTGCAAGATTAGGCCCATTCTAAGGTATCAGGTCCCAGCCAAAGAAACCTTTTGGAAATTATACTATCACTAGTGAAGTGTGGAGATAATACACTTCAGGAATGCAAGAAAAAGCATCATTTTAGCTTTCTCATTAAAGTGTATCCAAAATAGGACAAGAGTCCTTTCATTCTCAATGGGACCTTTAGTTTCAACTTCTCTGTTGGCTTGGGCACTTGGAAAAATGTACATTCCATGCCAGCCCTTCACAAGCTAGAGGATATGTCTACATGGCGGCGTGAAGTCGATTTATTTTCAATCGACTTTCACATGCCGTATTTTAGAAGTCGCAGGAGCATGATCACACCACGCTCACTGAGTCCCCATTAGCCGCGCTTAGGCTGACAATCAAAGCAGTGCACTATGAATAGCTTTCCCACAGTGCAACTAGCTGCAGAGGCTTCTGAGAAGGTTGTCATCCTCCCATGATGCAACGTCCTCCCTCCCTCTCCCTTTTTGTCCCAAACAAACAGATTAACGCTTTTCCGCACCATTTTTCTAAACCTTTCAGTCTCTGCTGCGTGCATGCCATTGCGGGAGAAGCATGGAGCCCGCTCACCTCTGCACTATCATTGTGAGCAGCACAAACACTTCACCCCTTATCCTGCAGAATTTTCAAGAGCAAGAGGGGCTGCAGCACTGAAAATTGTGATGTTACTCAAGATGACCTGCTACAAGCCATAGAACGAAACAATTCCCGTTTGCTGCTGGCTGTCACACACCATCTGCAGTCGGTGTAGTGCCACTTCTGATTCCAGGAAACAAGCACTGACTGATGGGATTGCATCGTTATGAAGGTGTGGGATGATGAGCAGTAGTTGCAGAACTTTCGTATGCAAAAAGCCACTTTCTTTGAATTCTGCGCAGAGCTATCCCCAGCCCTGAAATGCATGAACACTCACTTGAGACTGGCTCTGACAGTGCAGAAGTGGATATCCATCGCTCTGTGGAAGCTAGCAATGCCAGATTGCTACTTGTCAGTTGGGAATCAATTTGGAGTCGGTAAATCCCTGTGGGAGCTGCTGTAATACAAGTTTGCCAAGCCATTAACAGACTTCTGCTAAGAAAGGTAGTGACTTTGGGAAACATGCAGGACATAGTGGATGGGTTTTCCACAATGGGGTTCGCAAACTGTGTGTGTGGGGGCGATAGATAGCATGCATATTCCTATCTTAGCACTAGACCACCTAGACAGAGAGTACATTAATCAAAAAGAATACTTTTCAATGGTCTTGCAGGCCCTTGTGGATCACAAGGGTTGCTTCACCAACATTAATGTGGGGTGGTCTGGAAAATTGCATGACGAGCACATCTTTAGGAACTCAGGTCTGTTCCAAAAGATGCAAGCAGGGACTTTCTTTTTCTTCCCTGACCATAAAATAAATATTGGTGATATTGAAATGAAGGATCAATAGTGATCCTTGGAGACCCTGCGTACCCATTGCTCCCCTGGCTGATGAAGCCGTACACTGGGCACCTGGACAGCGAGAAGGAGAGGTTCATTAGTAGGCTCAGCAAGTGCAGAATGGTCATGGAATGTGCATTTGGACATTTAAAGGCTCGCTGGCTCAGTTTACGCACTAGGCTAGACCTCAGTGGGAAAAAAATCCCAACAGTTATCTGTACATGCTGTGTGCTTCATAATCTCTGTGAGACAAAGGGGAAGAAGTTCTTATTGGGGTGGGTTGTGGAGGCAGATAGGCTGGCTGTCAATTTTGAGCAGCCAGATAGCAGTGCAATGCTGACAGCCAACTGCAGAATACTGCACCTCAAGGAAGTCTTGAAAAATCGGTTTTGCAGTGAGACCTAATGTTTCTGAAAAATTTGTGTTCTGTCTTCCCTTCCTATTGCCCAGTACTACATCACTGTGCTAGCCCCTGCCCCCCAGCAGTCTCAATAAAGAAAGAGTAATGATCTTTAAAGCAGTAAATTTTTCTTGGTGGTCGTTAACAGTGGAGGGAAAGGATTGGAACTGTGAGGGGACACCGAGCAAAGTTTCAATGTGTAAACAACAAACAACACAGTCCCATTTCTTAAAGAGGATGGCACCTCTTTCTGCTCCCCTCACCCGACGTGAAGCATTTACTGCACCCTGCTCAACCTCCCCCTAGATCACTTGCAGGTGGGGGGCTAGCAAAGAGTGCATGAGTTGAGAGTTTTGCAGGGGCTGCAGAGGGAGTCTATCCTGCCACTCAACCAAATGCCTCAACATGTCCTACTGATCCCTCATTATGCGCAGCATCTCATCATGTGTTGCATGCTCATATTCTTGGTCCACTTTCCTGTTCTTCATGTCCATGTTCATTTTCTCTGAAAATGAAATCCTCCAGACTCTTAGCTCTGTGTCAGCAGACACGGAGGCATTCATTATCTCGGTGAACATGTCATCCAGAGGGTTTTTTTTCCGCCTTCTAATCTGTGACAGGTGGTCAGCGGGAGTAGTAGATGCTGAGCTGAATGCTGCACTGTCCACTGAAAGGCAAGCAAAGCACAAGGTATCCATTGTTATCCAGTCCCAAGGACGAAAAGCAATGTTGCAATGTAAAAATAACTCCCCTTTATATTCCCAAGGGAACGGCAGACCTGCATACCAATCTCTACCTACTGCAGTCATGTTAAGTAAGGCCCTGGTGCACCCATTTCAGGGAAATCTCCACAGTGCATGCTGCATAAGTCCATAGTTCCCCAACAAGCAGGATTTTTGCGCCCCTCGACCCTCCCAAAAATTGTTTTTTGAAAAGGCGGTGTGTGTGTGTGGGGTTGAAATTCCCTCAGGTGAAACCATATGTGGGAACCTCTCTCTCGACCCCTAAGAGCCATCACAGTCACATGCTGTCTTGTGACTTGCTGTTCACGTACTCCAAAAGACCTTCCATGGAAGAAAAAATTATTGTATGGAGCAGGTACTGCAAATTTGCACCATCTTCCCCAGGTAACCATGAGTGATATCAGTTTCCTGAGGGTAACAGAGATGGAAAGGGAGGATTTACTGCAAGCCTCTGGGTACAGGCCTGGTCCTTATGCTGCTGTGTTGTGTTCCGCAATAATGCCTGCAGAATTAACAAGAGTGATGGGGGAAAATGTCTATTGTGGTGGAAGAAATAAGGCTGCTCTCTGCAGAAATCTTCGGCAAAGGATCACAGACTACCTAAATGAAAGTTTCCTGGAGATATCCATGGAGGATTCTCAGAGCATCCCTGTGCAAATAAACATTCTTTTCCTGGGGGAACCCCTTGCTTAGGTGAACTAACAACAAAGAAGTCCATCCCCACCACTACACATTTTTTTTCCCCACTATGACAAGAAGCTGGACTGGGGAGATAACCATAGAAATGAGATTTGGAATACATATTCACCAGATGTCCCTTCCCCGGCAACTCGGTCGTTCATGGTGTCCTGCATCCAGCTGGGCTGTTCTAGGGTTACAAACAGCTCCTGGCTTTCAAGGAGAATGGATTCCCCAGTTGCCTAGCTCTGGTGTTCTCCTCTTCCTCCTCATCTTTAGAGTCCTCCTTGTTCATCCTGGATTCCCCTGAGGTATTTATGCTGCATGGCAGAACAGTGGTGGGGTCACCGTTGAGAATCGCATGCAGCTCCTCATAAAAGCAGCATGTCTTTGGTGATGAGCCAGAATGACTGTTCGCCTTCTGAGTTTTCTGATACGCCTGCCTCAGCTTTTTGATTTTTACGCAGCACTGCTGTGCGTTCCCCGTGTCCCTTTCCCAACACGCAGAGCAATATCTTTTTGTAAATATCTAAATTCCTTTTGCTAGCTCGGAGCTGAGCCAGAACAGACTTTGCCCCACAGACTGATGAGATCCAAGACCTCAGGTCGACTCTGGCTGGAGTGCGTTTGGAGCATGCAGTTGCCATGATCAGTTCTGCTGATAAGGTCTCTCTCACGCTGACAAAACAGGAAACGGGAATTCAAAATTTCACAGGGCTTGAGGAGAAGGACTATTTCCTGTGTACATGGTCGCAGTGCAGCAGAGTGCAAAAGTGCAGAATGGTCACAGCAGAGCATTGTGGAATAATTCACAAAGGCGAATTACATCAAATTACGCTACACTCCGCCTACACTTCCGCTCATTCGATCCATACAATTGAATTTCAGCGCTACGCCACTTGCGGAGGTGGTTTTATTATGTCGAATTTTCCTGCGATTGAAGTCGAGGGAAATGACCAGCCAGTGAAGACACATACATTATGTGGTCGATGGAAGCCACATTCCGTCGTCCTACTTTGGCAGTGTAGACCAGGCCTGAGCCTAAAGGCAGAAAGTTTGCAAGCTTAGGATGACTTGCCTGGTGACGGAGTGTGCTGGGTTAGAGAATAGTGAACCTCCAAACCTAAATCAGATGAATGGGCCCATTCAGCTGATCAGTGGCTAGTTTGGATTTCTTCCAGGCTTTATGGGAAGGTACTGGCCCATGTCATGGTGGCTTTTCACCATCTTAATGCACGCAGCAGTTGTAAAGTCAATGGAATTCCATCTACATGGAAGAATTTGTAGGTAGAATAGGTCTGTCATAACAGCTCCTGTGCCAGTCCCCTTCTTAAGTCCCTATTATAGAGGGCATGGACAGGCCAAGGAGACTGACTAGAGTTCTTCTGTGCCCCAGCTCCTGGAACATCCTTGGGGAGCTGTTGGTAGCTAATGTAATAAGGCTGCAATCCTTTACACCAGAGGCCAGCCAGGCACAGATCAGCCCAAGATTGGGGAGCCATAACTATGTTTTTTAAAGCTATCTTTGCATAATCCTTTCCCCTCTAGGTGCACCAAGTGCTCCTCTGGCACAGCTGATGACCTGCCCTTCCTCTGACATCTGAGAGAGAACCAAACAGAAACCTGAGTACAGTGCTCATTCCAACTTCAAAAGTGGAACTGCAGCTCCACTGAGGGTTTTCAGTTTGGCTTGCCATGTGTGTGTTTATTTCTAGTCTGTACAATTAACTAGTGCCTCTAAAACTCAGCAGCAGTAGCCTGGCTTAAACAGGTCATCCTCCTGCAGTAACATTAAAACAATCAAACCAGGAATAGAACCTTTTCCTACACAGCTCCATTTGCGGTTTCTCTTGTTTTTAAAAGAGGAAAATGCTGGAGCGAGGTAGTCAAAAAAGACAAAAGTGATCGACAGAAATTGGATGCAAAGCACAGGTTATTTTGCAAGGGGGAGGGGGAAGAGAGACAGTGTTGGTACTTTTCAAATATCCATTAATCTATTTTTGTGGTGCTAAGTAGGGAATAAGACTGGCCCTTTATATTAAACAAGCTTTCCTTCCTTACATAAAAGGCCAAAGAGCTTCTATTTTCACTGACTAAAAATAAAATTTGGCAGCAGAGGGAGTTTGGGGAGGATTCTGTATTTGGATCCCCCCCCAACCTACAAAGCAGTACAAAGTAGTCACATCTAGTATGTGAATTTAAGTGTAGGATGGCGTCCAAGAAAAAATTAGGGCTTGTATATGTATTATAACATTTATGTTTTACTAGATATTATATCAGAATACTTTGTGGGATCTTAGGCAAACTGGTTAACTTTATTCAGCCTCAGTTTACACATGCTTAAAAATTAAACAGGACTGCTAATGATGAAACTGCTAGAATTGCTATATGATTTCATTTTATTTAGAGCATTTAAATGTTTGGTAAAAAGTATAAATCAGCCTCCTAATTCTAACTCTGAAGGTGCAGAGAGGGTTTTTTAAAATTGTTTTTTCAGCTTATTCAACTAGTTCCATTCAGTGACTTGGGGCAGGTCTACACTTAAAATGCTGCATCAGCACAGCTGCACCAGTACCACTGTAGTGCTTAAGTGAAGACGCTCCTATGCTGATGCAAGAGGCGGCAACCATGTTGATAGGAGAATCTCTCCTGCTGACATAGCACTATTTACATCAGGGGTTAGCGCGGTATAACTACATTGCTCATGGGTGTGTATTTTTCATACCCCTGAGCGACATAGTTATACAGACATAAGTCTGTAGCGTGGACCTGGCCTAGGTCACCTAAAGTTAAGAAAGAAACCGAGGCTATGTCTGTACTACAAATTACTTTGGTATAATTTATGTTGCTCACGGGCATGAATAATCCACATCCTGGAGCGACGTAAATTATACTGATTTAAGTGCTGGCATGGACAGTGCTATGTCAGCAGGACAGCTTCTCCCGTTAACATAGCTGCCGCCTCTCACGGAGGCAAGCATTATTAAGTTGATGAGAGAGCTTTCTCCTGTGTGCTTAGAGTATCTTCACCAGAAGCACTACAGCGGTCCAGCTGCACAGCTGTAGCTATTGTAGTGTAGACATAGCTCGAGTGAGAGCTGAAAAAGCAGGAAAGCCCTTTTCCAATTTATCAGTAAAACCTAGGTGTGAGAAGACATCTATTAGTTCTAAAATCTCGAAGGACACAGTGACCGTAAATAACCAGTTCAGTGCACTAATGACAGATAATACTTCATTTGTTCATAAATCAGTTAGTTGTAAATGCAAAACATGTTTTGATAACCTTTTTCCTTAAGTACCTAGCACACTTAAGATAGTTTAATTAATTTTAAAATGCTGTTTTTGTGCATTTTAATTTAATTTGAATTTATATCCAAATACAGCTTGACATAAATCAAAAGTAAAAAATTAATCATCTAGCAAATAAGAAATTCATATTCACCATTTTGTTACATAAAAATGTAAAAATTAAGATTCTAAATAAATGTAAGTTATGATATCTCACCACTTAAATAATTGTGTATAGATATGGTATATCCTCATGATTAGCAAAAAGAATGACCAAATCTAGTATAAAAAAAAGTTGCCAATCAACATTTTAATGATAACCAACCAATGAGAATCAATTTCTTTAGGCAAATAACAAAAAAGAAGAACTAGAAAACCCCATTAAAATCTATTATTTAAATCATGATTAAAAATTTAAAGCAATCCACCAAGCTTTAAATAGAAAAGTCTTCTCAACCTGAACTGTAACAGAGCTATAAAACTGTATGAAATGAATCATCAGCAACTGCTTTGCTATATTCAGATTCTCAGCACAGGATAATCCTTAAAGGGGATTTATTAAAGCAGGCTACAGGGAGGTTGGAGAGAAGGGGCTTTACTCATCCATCTGTAACACAGAGGCTTACAGAGGAGTGAAGTGGACCATTCACCTCAATGTGAAGTTCTCAGCTGTATGAGGACAACCCAGGGAGATGACTATAGCCTGAAACAGAAAGGTGTGAACTGCTCCATTCATCTCAGTGGGTGTTCCAATCTCCACACAGTGCCAATGATGGAGAGACTGTGATATGCATTCAGTATGCCCATTCTCAACTCACTGCAGTCTCAGCAGTGTGGTCTTGGTGTATGCTCCCAGAATGTTTTTTTCAGCTCCTCATCCAGAAGGGCAGAACTTCCCTAGATGTTGGCTCACATGGTGTGCCGAGAGAGGGACTTAGAACCCCTAAGAGTGACAGGCATTCTCAAAAGGTTGTTACAAGGAGGAAGGAGAAAAAATGTCCTCCTTAACCTCTGAAGATAGGACAAGAAGAAATAGGATTAAATTGCACCAAGGGCGGTTTAGGTTGGACATCAGAAAAAACATCCTAACTGTCCCAAAGACATAAGAACAGCCATACTGGGTCAGATCAGTGGTTCATCTAGCCCAGTATCCTGTCTTCTGACAGTGGCCAATTCCAGGTGCTTCAGAGGGAATGAACAGAACAGGTAATCATCAAGTGACTCCCTGTCACCCATTTCCGGCTTCTGGCAAACAGAGGTTAGCAACGTTTCAGAGCATGGTTTTTGCAGCATCCTTGCCCATCCTGGCTAATAGCCATAGATGGACCTATCCTCCATGAACTTATCTAGTTCTTTTTTTAACCTGTTATAGTCTTGGCCTTCACAACATCTTCTGGCAAAGAGTCCCACAGGTTGACTGTGCATTGTGTGAAGAAAAACTTCCCTTTGTTGGTTTTAAACCTGCTGCCTATTAATTTCATTTTGTGACTCCCTAGTTCTTGTGTTCTGAGAAGGAGTAAATAACATCTCCTTATTTACTTGCTCCACACCAGTCATGATTTTATAGATGTCTATCATATTCCCTCTTAGTCGTCTCTTTTCCAAGCTGTAAAGTTCCAGTCTTATTCTCTTCTCATATGAAAGTTGTTCCATACTCCTAATAATTTCTGTTGCTCTTTTCTGTAACTTTTCCAATTCTGATACATCTTTTTTGAGATAGGGTGAGAAGATGTGCACGGAGTATGCAAGAGATGGGCATACTATTGATTTATATAGAGGCAATATAATATTTTCTGTCTTATTATCTATCCCTTTCCTAAATAGTCCCAACATTCTGTTGGCTTTTTTGACTGCCGCTGCACATTGAGTGGATGTTTTCAGAGAACTATCCACAATGACTCCAAGATTTCTTTCTTGTGTGGTAACAACTAATTTAGACCCCATCATTTTATATATATAGTTGGGTTTATGCTTTCCAATGTGTATTACTTTGTATTTATCAACACAATTTCATTTGCCATTTTGTTGCCCAGTCACTCAGTTTTGTGGGATCCCTTTGTAACTCTTCGCAGTTTGCTTTGGACTTAGCTAACTTGAGGAGCTTTGTATTATCTACAAATTTTGCCACCTCACTGTTTATCCTTTTTTCCAGATCATTGATGAATATGTTGAACAGTACTGGTCTTAGGTCAGACCCCTGGGGGACACCACTGTTTACACTGTCCATTCTAAAAACTGACCATTTATTCCTACCCTTTGTTTCCTGTTTTTAACCAGTTACTGATCCATTAGAGGACCTTCTCTTTTATCCCCTGGCTACTTACTTTGCCTAAGAGCCTTTGGTGAGGCACCTTGTCAAAGGCTTTCTGAAAATCTAAGTATATTGTATCCACTGGATCGCCCTTGTCCACATGCTTGTTGATCCCTTCCCCCCCAAAAAAAATTTGAATAGATTGATGAGGCATGATTTTCCTTTCCAAAAACCATGTTGACCCTTCACCAACAAATCGTGTTCATCGTGTCTGAGAATTCTGTTCTTTACCATAGTTTCAACCTATTTGCCTGGTATTGAAGTTAGGCTTATTGGCCTGTAATTTCTGGGATTGCCTCTGAAGTCGTTTCTAAAAATATCATATTAGCTATCATCCAGTTATCTGGTACAGAATGGCAGGGTAGTTAGACACTGGAACAAATTGCCTAGTAATGTTCTGGAATTTCCATTACTGGAGATTTTTAAGAGCAGGTTAGACAAAGACCTGTCAGGGATGGTCTAAGTAATGCTTGGTCCTTCCATAAAAGTTGGGGGCTGAACTAGATGACCTCACGAGGTTCATTACAGTCCTATGATTCTGTGATTCACATGTGTAATTAATTTTCTTTTAAAAAATAGTTTGAGTGCTTTCTGAATTTTTTGCTAGCCTCAATTCCCACATAAGGGATGGATAGGAAGGAGGGACTCAGACACTAACAGAAGGGCAGGTCACATCAGACTCCACATTGTGGACAGGGAAAGTAACAGGGTCTCTCCAGATCTCAGCTCAGATCAGGAGGGAGTGAGTAAGAGAGATTCACACATCACCAGTGTGGCAGGGCATCCCTAGATCCTGACTTACATAAGGAAGGTCAAGGAGAGTGGCTCAGACCCTGCCCACCAAGAGGCAGGCCCCAAATCCCAGTACACACAAACAAGGGGAGATTGTGGGGTTGACAGGCACCCCATACTCCTAATCCCCCTCATTCAATAACCTACCAATCTCCGTGTCATCCCTCCCAGTTTTCCCATCCTCTTCTTTTCTCATCCTATTCTTCAAAATTCTCCCTTATCCTTCTCAATTAAACCTCTCAGCCACTTTCTTGTACCCTACAATCCATCACTATTTATCCACATTCCTTTTGGCACAGCCCCTCATTCTCTCTCCCTGCTTCTCCATCTCCTAAGACCCCCTTGCCTACAATCAAGCATTCACATGTGGAATGGTTTCTTTCAAAAAATACTTTAAGCACCTTCTGAAATTTGTGCTATACTCAAATTACATTTACACAAAATAACACCACCTAAGGCAGATTGTAGCAACATGGCTACAGTCCATTTTCAGATTTCTGCCTTGGGTTGGGTTCAAATTTACACTGGTAGGTGTGGCTTAGCTTCAATAGCCACAGCATATACCCTTGAGCCAGTGAAAACTGCCTGGCTAGCAGCCTTCTTTGGCACTGTGCTACAGGGATAGTCCACTTGGTGTCTGGGCATTAGGCTCAAATCTGGGCATTAGGCTCAACTCTTGTTAAATAACATTTTCAATATTGTGTCCCCAAAGGGGTAGTGAGTGCCATGCACTAGCTTTAGGTCCAATAAGAACTGTGGTTTGAGTCCCAGGTGTGTGCAAATCACACTGGTAGAATCTCTTGGCCATAACAATAGGTGGATTATTAATTTGTATTATTCTCTCTCATTTTTCTTTCTTTGCTGGGGAGGTGTATCTCAGAAACCCCCAAATTTGGATCACTAATCCTACCCTGCACCTTCATGAGCACACCAAGTTTCACAGCACTCCAAATAACTGCTGATTTTAGAACACTTAGAAGAGTCATCCTTTAAACAGAAAGGACTTCTCAACCTTGACTAGAGGTGAGCTGATGTTTCCCTATAATCAACTGAAATTAACAGGTCCTCTTAATCACTAACAGCTATTTTTTACATTTTAAAGCCATTTAATGCATGAAATACTAACCCGTACAAGTTATTTACCGAGAAATTATTCTTTTTAGAAAGAATATGGCATACAGTATTTGTCAGGCAGAAACGTGGAGCACTGTAGTTCCCTCCTAGTGCCTAAACACTGTGAAATGAATGAGCATCAATTCAAGCTGCAACTAGAGTTTCAAATGATTCTTTTTACAAAATTATACAAGCTGACTAATGAATTCCACTGACTCTTTGTGTAGTGCTGGTGCAATATGAAATATTAAAATATAAATCTACATGAAGAATAACATAACAATGGAAGGTCATGTTGCATTACTGACCGAGATGGCAGATGGCTTCTTTTATTGCCAGGCTGATTTCATTTCTTCCATGTTAATGAAGGGTGAACCTCATACAGTTCAGATGTTCAGTTCAGTTTTGATAAGCACAAAAAACTGTGACTCATTAAATTTCAGCTCATCCAAATCTCTTTATGGCCTAATCCTGCAGTTTCTCTGTGCTTTGATATTCCACTGAATAGGTTGAAGAAATTAGGGCCCTAGAACTGGAAAGCAGACTGGAAGTATCAGGAGCTCTGACTTTCAGGTGATTTCCAGTAGTTCCAGTTTTTAGCTGGGTCAGAAATGCCAACACAACAGGGTCTCATGTGGTATCTCAGTTTAGCATTTTGCTCACAAGCCCTAAGCTTTTGGTCTCACCCAAGTCTAGGAGTACAGAGGCAGGCAAACATAAAAGTAAACAAACAAAAAATACAACCTAATACAATTTTTCAGACCTGAATAATGTCTAGGTTTGGGGTGAAGAATTGAGTTAGTTCCTACCTATATCCTTAATGAGTTCACCCATCGTGAGAGTCAGATGTTCCCCGTTTTGCTTCACAGCATGGAGGTAAGTGCAGGAGAGTAGCAAGTGATGGAAATGTTTTGGAGCAGCAAAACAGAAGAGAAGCAGATCTGTGGATTATTCAATCTCTTCCTAAGCTTACATCACATTTTCACAAATCTGCAGTTTTGGGGGAAAGAAAGAGAGAGTATGTCTGAGCAGGAGGAGGACAGAACTGGAAGCAGTTGCTCTGTGGGGTATGTTATCATCAAATCACAGTGGAATTCCAAAAAGAATTCTGTGTGGTAGTAACATTGGGAACAGCATTAATTTACCTTAATGGCATCTACCCCACATGCAGAATGGGAAAGGCACAGGCATGAAGAAGAGATAGCAACAAACTTTTCAACTGTCATAGTGCAGACAGCATGGAGTTGCATCCCTGACCATCTTGGCGAATAGCCATTGATGGACCTATCCTCTATGAACTTATCCATTTTTTTTAACTCAGTTATACTTTTGACCTTCCCAACATCTTCTGGCAATGAGTTCCCCAGTTTGTACGAGGAAGTACTTTCTTATATGTGTTTATATGTGTTTTAAACCTGCTGCCCATTTAACTGGGAGACCCCTGGTTCACGTGTTACGTGAAGGGGTATATAACACTTCCCTATTCACTTTCTCTACACCATTCATGATTTTATAGACCTCCATCATATCCCCTCTTAGTCTTCTCTTTTCCAAGATGAAAAGTCCAATCTTTTTAACCTCTCCTCATACGGAAGCTGTTCCATAGCCCTAATCACTTTTGCCACCTTTCTCTGTACTTTTGTCAATTCAAATATATTTTTTCTGAGATGGGGCAACCAGAACTGCACTCTCTTGGGATTGTTCTTTTTAATTTCCATTTAGCTAGCCTCACCATTTTTACATAGTTCCTCTTTTCAAGTTAAATGCTTCTTTGGTATTTTCCCCCCTACAAGGATGTTAAATTTAATTTCGTTATGGTCGCTTTTATCAAGCATTACAGCTATATTTACCTCTACCATGTCAACATGACATTTTTTTTAAATAGTGGAACAAAAGAGCTTTTCTTCTTCTGATCCTCCAAAGGATCAATCTCCTCACACAGTTGGTTTGGTTGGTTTTTTTTTTTTTTTTTTTTTTTTTTTAAATTCTTGGTAGTCCAGTTCACTGAAGAAAAAATTGTGCGGGTTACTGGCAAATGAGAATGCCATGCCATTTCTATAATATAATATGTGACCTACTTTTTTATTAGAACATTGCCAATAATCTGTGTTAAAATTACCACCTTGAATCCCACACTTCTAATACCATATTTCAGAATACCACATTTAAAAAATGGGGCCAGAATATAACAACTTGATTTTAGATTCTCAAGCAGATCTTGTAACATTTTCCAATATTTTGGAAAACCCATGATCTCTCAATAAAGCACAGCTAATTTTACGTTCCCATCTCTTTTTTTAGAGAATGTATTTCATAAGTAGAAGTAGCCCAAGAAACACTGCATACAATTTTGTGACTACCTGAAAGAGAGAAGAATTGGTATTGGAAGAGCCCTATGAGATGGCTCAGGGGCTTTTGACAAGCAAGACTGCAGACAATTTAAAATTATACTAAATTTAGTTTGTTGATTGTTTCCCTAGTTAAAATCATTTTACAAATACAAAGACAGCTGATAAATCCTCCAGATACAAATCCCTAAGTGAAAAATCCCAACTAATTCCCAATAAAGGAATTTATCCTGCAATTTTATTTTAGTATTGTTTCAGTGGAAGAATAGGTTAGCTCTGGGCAAAAAGTATATCAACATATATGCTCTCACCAAAGCATCCTTGCTATACTTAAACATTCAACTTCACAATTTTTTTCTTTGGTGCAATTAAGCAGAACTGAATTAAAAGGTAAAATGTCTAGAACCTTCAAATGGATCCAGGTAGGAAGTGATTCACTAGATACAAGACAGGGATGCAATTTGCAATACAATATACTGCTATATTTGGAAGCCCAGAGTCACCTTTTATTGTATGAGCTTCTGATCTTTCTATTTTAACTTTTGGTCTTTTCCTTTCCCATAAAAAGGTTTGATCATGTGCTGAATTATTTTAAAGTCAGTCAGAGAAATTTTAAGTGAAGCGTATTAAGTAAGTAATTCAGTTGCAGAACTATTATCACTGACAGTTTGGGTTCAACCCCACAATGAGAGCATTAATTTGCTCCACATGAATGGTTGGACTACTGGAATGATAGGGTCTTTAACTATATTTTTAGTGCTTTGTTTAACAAGATACCCAAGTACTTCATGCCTGCTGGTGGACATTAGAAATTTTATTTATACAGTAAGGTATTAGAGAAGAGCTAGGACAAGGAGAGCGCTTCTTTTTTTTTTTTTTTTGGTAAATTTGTTTCAATAAATCTTCATTAAAAAGTTACATAAAATACTTTGTTAATTTCTCTGAGTTAGTTATGATACATTCTACATAGTGAAATGCTTTATGTTCCACTCTCCACACTTCAACTCCAGCAATTCTACAAGAGGCTCCAAATAATAATGGTGACAATACTCAGCCAGGACCACAGAGATTTTTGGGGGCCTGGGCAAGATCTGAAACTGAGACCCTGTTGTCCTTCAAAAAAAATTCCTGCTGAGGGAAGGTCCTGGAAGGGGTGGGATTGGAGAGTAGGCTTGTTGTGCACTCTCCTTGCAGTGGTGGCATCTGTTCCTTGGGGCTGGACCTTGCTCCCATTCTGGATGTTGAGACTTGATGCACGAGGTCATAGCACCACTTAGGTTTGGCACAGCTGCCCCTCTACCATAACGGAGGGGCAGCTGGACCAAATCTGAATGAGTGGCATTGAGACCTGGCACACAGGGTCGCAATACTACTCACGTTTGCATCAGGTTACAACACCATTCACTCAAATTTGGTCTCTCTCAGGGTGGAGGGGCAGCTGGGCCAAACCTAAGTGGCACCTCAATCCCATGCACTAGGTCACAACTCCACACTGTCTAGAGGCCTCTCAAATGGAGGACTCAGGGCAAACTGCCCTTTTTGCCACCCACCTCTAGGTGGCCCTCTATGATAACTCTGCCAGGTTTGAAAGGCTGAGACATTCTTCAATTACAGATGTTCCAGAACTGCTTTCATTCATTTTTGGCTGGCCGTGATATCCTGCCTGTTCCTTTTACAGACAAACCTATTTATAGTCATTCTCCAGCTTTACTATCTTGAGACTATGAATACTGTACCATGTTCTACATGAAAAACCACTCAGAAGAATCAGTTAGTGCAAAATGTTGCTGATCATATTTTAGCTAAGAAAGACTAAGGTAAGGATGTTTGACCCTGCTGAAACCGGGTCACTTTTATAGCCACATGAGAGAGATTTTTTTTTCTGGCTTTCCACTGACTGCAGGCCATAGAATGTCCCATGAGTCTGCTGGATGCTCTCAGACCTCCTGGTTGCTCTTCAGGGAAACTAGATCAACTGCTACAGAATGTTGTGAAGTATAGATTTCCTATTAGAGAAAGATGTTGTCTGGTATTATTCTAACCGTTATAAAGTGCCTTTGAAAAGCATGGGGATGAATACCTGATAAAATAATTAATTTTCTCCTTTCATGATGTCTATTTTATAAATGGATATAATGACTGATGGACATGTCTGCTCTCACTTGGAAGAATACAGATTAAGACAATTTAAAAAGAATGAATTTTTATATGATTGATTAACATCCTTTCATCTGAGAGAGACAGTGGAGATTGTAGGCTATGATGTCTCATGTAACTAAATAGTTCAATCTGAGATTTGCATAATCTTTGACAGTTAGTGCAAATATGTGCGTCTTGGTTGGGAGCTGCTTGCTTCCTACAAGATCATTTCTCTTCAAGCTGTAGGAGCTAACTCCTATCATGAATTTTGATGCCATGACGGAGATGATGGCACCACTTATTACGATCACTTGCCAAGGTTTCCCATTAGTCAGAATCAATTCCAAATTACTTCATATCTCACTTACATGTATCTTTAGAGAGAAGCTTGGGACGTCCTGTTGCTCTTAGTTCCCTCTGATAGCTCCCCACATAGTATGTCCTTACATATGCATCCAACTTCCAATCTGCTCAGATGTCCCAGCCAGTGCAGTCATCTTTGTTTGAGCAGGGCTGTCACACTTGGTACATTTGCCCTTTGCAGAACCTCTGCGTTGGTAACTTTATCCTGCCATTTGATGTTGAATATATGGTGTAAGCAGTGTAAGTTGAAACTGTTTAACCTTTTCTCCTGATGATTGAAAATTGTCCATGTTTCCCCACCATACATGAGAGTGTTGAGGATGTAAACCTGGTACACTAGCATTTTGGTCTTGATGGTAAGCTTTGAGTTGTTCCGTGCTCTTTTAGTTAGTCTACTCAAGGTGGTGGCAATCTTTCTAATGCGAATATTTATTTCTTTATCCAGTGAGAGGTTGGCAGTGATTGTAGAACATAAACAGCTGACCTTTTGGACTACTTTTAGCTGGGTTGCATTTAAGGTGATTAAAGGATCTTGTGGGGGGTTCCAAAAGAATCTTTAATCACCTTAAATCCAAGACATGTCTGCTTTCACTAGGAAGAATAAAGATTAAGACAATTTTTTAAAAAGGATTATTTCTTACATAAAACTCAGATTAAGAAGCATTTGGTTGCAGAAAGTTCCTGAAAGTCCTCAAGGTAGTTAAAAGATTATTAGGTATTTTTTTCCCCAATGTAGGATGGAGGAGTTGAGGATTATTACTGTAATTATGATCTTCCTAAGGCAATGTGTCACACTCAATGTCATTGTACACTAGCCATATAGGTAACATTATTATTGTAAGTGGAGTGATGACAGGTTTTTGGGTTTTTTTTTATCTCAGTACATTTCAGGTATATCAAAAGCACACAAATAAGGATCTGAGATATTTGAGGGGAAGAGGCAAACTCAGTGGTGCACATATATGTCATATAATTGCTGGGCAAGTATCTAGGTGCTTCCACTGACATTAAAGGGAGTTGCATTTATGGAAAGGAGTAATATATGTTTGTCATGAGAAAAGGTCTATAAATTCACCCTACTATGGAGGACTTATGAAAGCCCTTGGAACTACTTTTACACCACGGTGGAATTATTGGGGGGAGGGGGTGGAGAGAATTTGGGGAAAAATACCTTTATTTGCTAAACATTTAAAGATCAGCTTTAATTTCATGCATGCAACTCCCATTGGGCCAGAATCTGAACTCATTTTCACTTCATTGGTTTCTGTGCTCTGGATTTGCACAGGTGTAATTGAAATCTAGCTCATCCATGAGTTCAATGGGCATGGCAGGTAAGTAGCTGAGAATGGAACTTGCCCTTGGCTTTATACTTGTTGCAGTGAGACTGGGTAAGAGACAGATTAAAATGGTCTACATATTGTTATGTTCATGGCATACAAAACAGGGAAGTTCGATAAAAATATAAAATGTTCTTTCAGGAAGGTTGCAACGTAACACTGTTTTATGTCTTAAAATCCAGAACTCTGAACACACAAGAACCCAAAAACAGAGAGAGAGAAGAGAAATAACTTACTCCACCTTGGCCTAGGCTGGATCTTTGCAGACTATGTGAATGGCATAATTCCTTTTCAGGCTCCCATTACAGCACAGCACCTCCACCCAACTCTCAGGTGCAGGAAATGGCTTAAAGCCAGAATCTGGACATTGATATCCAATGAGAATTCAAGAACAGCCAAAAGATTATTTTATGGATAAGGCCTTCAGTTCCTCAGTTAGACCCAACACCCTGAAGATTAGCATCTTCTGAGGATTTTCTAAAATGTTCACCTTACTATAAAAATGTATCCTGAATTACATCAGCCAAAAGGATTTCCTACTTCTGACTGATATGCATTAGATTAGTGAGAATTCATTTTAATTTCCTTTTTAAATGCATCTAATCTTTTTTGTAATTTGAGATTCTCATTTATTTTCCAAAACCTTAACTACTTGAAGCTACGTGAGCTGGATTGTAACTATATCAAGCTATTCTTTGAAACCACATAGAAAGACTCAGGATGTAATTCTGCTCCTACTTACACTAGTATAAATCAGGATTAACCCACTGAAATTAAGGAATGCTAGTGTAAAACTGGTGTGACAGAAAGTCATACCCTTTCAGTTTTTTGTTATTAGACTATTTTTCACGTGTGCTGTTCCCGATTTTTTTTTTTCTTTCCAGAGCTTTCTATTTAAACAGTTATTTTAAATGATCTTGAATAGCTCAATACTTTTGGGCCATGAAAATATCACATCTAAACAATGAAAATAGTAGGTACTCAGCAAAAGAGAGTTGCTTTTTTACACTATTTTATAGAGTTATTTATAGATAAATTACAAAGTAAAATACACATGTAAAATACATGGGAAGAAACCTAGCTAAAGTAGCAAAGGTCCCATATTATATAAAGGTTACGTCAACAACGTATTAATCAATAATTAATAACTGCTGCAAGGTTCTTACAGACATGAGTAGTATGTATGTGTTACATATAATTATAAGCATATCAGTAGAAGGTGTTACAGATGGTTTTAGGCCATGGTTAAAAGCAACATAATGATCTGTTGGACAATTCATTATCCATTCATTAAACCATATATTAATAATTTATTAACCCTTTAATGTGCTATTTTTAAATATACACTTAATATAAATTGTCACTGCAGCATATATATAACTAGAAACCTAGTATCATATTTACTGAGCTGTAGACTGCTTTGGAAATTATGGCCATAGGATTTTTGGTGTGAGATTATTATAAAAATATGCACTGGTATGCATAGATTATTAGTATATAGATAAACTATAAACAATATGCACAGATATGCACAGTGCAGGATTTTTCCACAAACAACTTTATACAGATATTTGATGCAGCATCGTTAAAAGCAAGTAACAATACATGGGTATTTATTGGAAACATTATTGTATATAAAATTAAGTCTAGGGCATTAGTAATCAAGTCTGGGTCCTTAAAAATATAACATGAGAACTGGGTAAAAAACAGAACAGTACATTGATATAGTGGATGTATTTTCTAACTGACAAATTACTTTTCAGTAGCCTGAAAACGCAGTACCCAAAAATGCTGTTTACATGTAAGACGCAGTTGTAAAAAGACCTGACTCTAAAGGTAACAACTTGGATGACGGATAGCTAAAATGGAAGTAACATACGTTATTAGAGTACAATGTTTTCAGAGAGGAGCTTTCTGAATGTGATGGATTATTATTTAAGAGAAAGAAATGCATGTCATCTACTATAAAAAATGAAATGTTGCAAATTCTATCCATGGGCTCAGTGGAGAATAAGGGGAGAAAAATCCATAAACACTAACACAGTGAGAAAGGAAGAGAGAGTCTTTGACCAGAAATTTCAGTTCAAATGTTGTTTCAAACTGTCTGTAGGTTCACTAAAACAGAAACAGTAACCAAAAGGAACTTTCAATTGGTCATAAAACAACCAATAGCTCTTGGAGGACTATGACAATGGATTTGTTTCACTTTAAGGATAGACTATAGCATTTGGGAACAGCGGATTACAATTGAACATTGTGCAAACTGCCAACTTTAATGTATTAAAAGCATAACAGCTATTTACGGCACAGAGGGATAGCCACTAGAGTGAATCCTGAGAATCAATTGTTATAAGAACTATACAGGAGGGCAGCAAATGTGGAACCTATTTTGAAAAAAGTTGCTGAAATTATCCTGATCCTGACATACCATATTAACTCATTTTATCCATCTATCCATACTTTATTTCAATTAAACAGTGCAACGTGTTATCTAAGTGATTGTAATTATTCAGCTGCCATGAAAGGCAGGTACATATTACATGCTAGTATGTAGTATTTATGACAATGTAGACCGAGAGGAGATATTTTGTTTGTTTTATCACTAGTATTATTTAGGAGGCAAACGTGAATGTGAAACCTCAGTTGTAACACCCTGAGGTTTTGCTTAGGCAATTGTGTTTATACTAGTTTGGGAAACATCCTACATGTAACACTTTAGGATCTTATTTGTGTATCTATTTGGGAATGTCCTGAGGCCCTTTTCGTTACAGCACACAAGTGCTTGTTTGATCCCTATTAAAGAACACTTGCTGTAAATGGACTTTGCTATTTGATGTTAGTGGAATTCATGTTGATGACCATTTCCACCATACTATCTTTCCTTTTATTATAAGTTGTAATTTCCCCCTTTCAATGTATATCAATTGATTGAAATGTAGTTTTAATTTGATGTTGTAATTTTTGTTTTAAATTTGTTTTCTTTGAAGTAAAAAGTAGTTGCATGATTGAGGAATGAATGAAGTATGTGTGTGATAACAAAATGGAAATCTAAATCTCCGTAACAAGAGGGAGTGGAGAGACTTTGTTTTAATAACTTTCATGATCGAGATGGCTGAAGAATGTAGGCCAAGATAACCCTATAAGTACAGAGGAGTCTTGTCTCAAGGACAGGAACAAGACGAAGTGTGAAACAGAAACAAGGAGATAATGAAAAGCCGTCATGCTTGCAATGTTACGGGTGATTGATAATCAGACCAATATACAGAGCAGCATGACACAGCAAGACCTATAGACCCAAATGGGAACTGACTACTATAAAAATGGGGCGAAAAGATGAGGACTTTGAGTTCATTCTGCAAACATCAAGGAACATTGAATTCGCGACTGACAAAGGCCCGGCTCCACCCTGTTTGGCCAGCAGACTGACTCGAGCAACACTTAGGCTGGAAACTATATTTCACCTGCAGAATTTTTCAATTGTGTGTGTTTGTGTGTGTAGGCAATTGCTTTTAAAAACTTCTGCATTCACAATAAACGCAGCATATTGCCTTATCCCCCTGAATAAGGCCCTGCTCTTTATTTCATTTATACCACCACAACCTGACTATGGAGTGGTGCAGAACTGCTCCAACACAACATAAGCACTACCAAGATAATGCCTCAGGCAGGCATGACATCTCTTGGAGCCAGTCCATGCACATAGAATGATAGAAGATTAAGGATAGAAGGGACATCAGGAAGTCATCTAGTCCAAACCCCCTGCTGAAAGCAGGACCAGCCCCAACTAAATCATAACAGCCAGGGCTTTGTCAAGCTGCACCTTAAAAACTTCTAAGGATGGAGATTCCACCACCTTCCTACCTAACCCATTCTAGTGCTTCACCCCCTCCTAGTGAAAAAGTTTTTCCTAATATCCAACCTAGACCTCCCTCACTGCAATTTGAGACCACTGCTCCTAGTTCTGTCATCTATCACTACCGAGAGAAGCCTAGCTCCATCCTCTCTGGGACCCCCTTTCAGGTATTTAAGGCTGCTATCAAATCCCCCTCATTTTTCTCTTTTGCAGACTAAACAAGCCTAGTTCCCTCAGCCTCTCCTCACAAGTCATGTGCTCCAGCCCCCTAATCATTTTCATTGCCCTCCGCTGGACTCTCTCCGATTTGTCCACATCCTTTTTTGTAGCAGGGGACAAAACTGGACACAATACTCCAAATGTGGCCTCACCAGTGCCAAATAGATGGGAATAATCACTTCACTTGATCTGTTGGTAATGCTCATACTAATGCAGCCTAACATGCTGTTAGCCTTCTTGGCAATAAGGGCACACTGTTGACTCATATCCAGCTTCTTGTCCACTGTAACCCACAGGTCCTTTTCTGCAGAATGTGGTAGACTGATCCCCAGTGAGCTTGCCCTGCCACATTATCCAGTGCAAGGGTTAGGTGACAGTAATGGCCCAACCTCCTCTCTGTCCCTCTGCTATTTGGCATTCTGCTTCCACTGAAGGAAGGGCAACCGTAAGCATTACCTCAAAATACGGGGACTGCTTTGAGTGGCCCTTGTGCAGCCACACAAGATGGGCAGGGAGGAGAAGCTTTTCATGTGCCTCCTCCCCACAAGAGCCATCACAAACGAGCCTTACCTCTTGAGTGAGAAGCTAATGGATTACATTTCTTTTTAAATCCATAAGCTCAAGATCAATGGTCTGGCCACTGCTACAGCTGTTCCCCATTTTCTCAATTGATGCATTTCCATCGTGAACATGCTTTTGAAAGTGGTCGTAATTGCTATGTGACAAACTAGTGTTCTTAAGTAATACACAGCAATACCCCTTCACTAGTCTGATACTACATTTGGCACTTTGCACATTTAAAGTTGCTTTCATCTCTGAAATGCCTTTTCCTCATTATATTGAAGTTCCCAGTGTGGACTGAAACCTTGTCAGAACAGACAAAATACTTATACGTAGAGTGCATAAATCCTTATTCTGATAAGATTTTGGCATTTTCTTCCTTGTCAAGCTGGTTTAATTAAACATCATTCACATCTATGACAAGTGCAACTGAGTGATATGTTGCTAGGCTTTTGCTAAAATATTAATTGAGGTCTCGATCAAATTAACGGTAAGGCACTTAGCTATTGTTTGGCTATTAAAGTATCATGTGCTTTCCTCCTTAAACAGTGAAAAGTATGCTTCTGACCCCATATTAGGGCAGTTCACATTAATGTACATTATTATAGTATAAATAAATTTGCATCTGTGTAGGTCCACCTTTCGTCTTTTTTCAGTTGCATACACTATAGTGAAACTGAACCAACACATGCAATTACACCATTTTTAACCCTTTTGTCATTGTGAACTGGATTCCAAAATTCCATGATGACAGAGAATTACAGCTGCTTTTCAGATTGCAGTATAAAATGTTCACCATCAGCTTCTCTCTTTCAGCTGAAACTATTTCATTTATCAAACAAGAATTATTTATTCAAATATTTATCCCATTCTATAGCATATATTTAGTTGTTTATTCATTGTATTGCACAGAAAGTTACATAACTGTAAGACATTTCAGCTATAGAGGCTGTGATTAATTTTAAAATAAAATGTGATCGTCTTCTGTTTTTACTGAAGCCCTAAAAGTTAGGCACCAATACAGTCGAAGTCTGGACCTATTTCCCCCCACCATTTTAAATTGAATCTGAAGAATGTGGTAAAGACACAGTATATTTTATACTGTATATATTTCCTTTAGTAAAAAATAATTTCTATTCAAAACCAAACTCAATTACAGTCCATAAAATATCCATATAAGGTAAATTGTTGATCCATGACTCAAAATGATTTAATTAACTGAATACTGCAAGTAACACACCAAAAATAATAAATAATCATCAATTAAATTAACAAGGGTCAAAGGGTCATACACTGCCTACATGACAAGATTTATTAGAGATAAAAAGTAAAAAGAACAGAAGGGAAATACTGTTAATAGCAAAATACAGAAAAAAAGGAAGAGAAAAGATTAATCAGTAATCATATCAACATTCAAATGCACAGGATCACTTAGGGTTCGACTCTGCATTTCTAGAGTACCCAAAACTCTATTATACTCAATGGGAGATTGAGGCTGTGCAAATATTATTATTGAAATTAATTATGATTACTATGGTAGCGCCTAAGGACCAACCAAGAATGGGGCCACATTGTGCTTGGCGCTGCACATCTACAGAGTAGCTGATATTTCCTGCTCCAAAGAGTTTTCAAACAACAGTTCTTCAAAGCACACTAGGGAACTTTTAGTACATGGTTGCAGGATCCACATGATGACCTAGTGCGCAGCAGGCTAGAGCAGTGTAAGATTTACATCCTCAGCTTCCCGTGCACTAGCTCTATGTATACACATCCCTGAGGAAGAGGCTGTGAGGGAGAGGGTTGAGTAAACAGCTAATCAGCACAGGGCAAATATAAGTCCAGTCAAAACTGTAGAAAGTTCTCTGAATGTCCAATGCAGTTTCTACAGCTTTTCTTATGGGCTGGATTCTCTGGTTGGTTCCTTTCTGCAGCAATCCCCCAAGGACACATTTTTGGGAGATTCCCCACAGGTACAGCAGTCTTTGCTTTGGCTGCTTCTTCAGTTGCTCTTACTGGCTGGAGAAAAATGCAGGATCAGACCCCTCAAAAGCAATGACTAATTGTGTAATTACACTAAATATTATTAGGCTATGTTCATGAAACTGTTTTCTAACTGAGGTTCAGGTAATATTGCTGAAAAGTAAGGTCCTTTTTAGGAAAAGGCAACGTGATATTTTACACTTACTTGTACATATATTTAAGACATCGTATGAACTCCGAGGATATTTTAATATCTATTTATCGACCTGCAAAACTTTATTTTGTAATTCTTAATTTTCTTTAACAATAACATTTCTTGGTATATAGAGGCATATTTAATACAGATCTATTAATTAGTAAAACTATGAATGAATGCTGCAAATCAGCCAGCAAAAGAAATCTATACAATTTCTAGGCAGACTATCATCCCTGACCTTACAAACACGTAAACATATGCTTAAATTTACCACAATGAGAAGTTTAAAATAGTAAAGTTAATCATGCATATAAGTGTTAGCAGGGTAAGAGCCTATATAATCACAGAATATCTAACAACTAACAAAAATATTTCAGGATTAATTTTAGATTTTTTTTTAAATTGGCATTTTATTTTCTGCATCTGTCCACTTGAAATAATAAGGCTCCTTTCATAACACTATTTCAACTGTATAGATCTATGTGGACAAGAGGAAAAACACAATTAATATGATTCATAAACAACATCTAAAAATATTTGAATAGCTTTTCCATCTCTAAGAATGTTACCATTTCAGAGTCTGATATGTTTTAGTTTTCCAAGGTTAGAAGAAGCAAGTGCCTGTCTCAGTGGAAAGCTGGGACTTGAAAGTCATCAGAACTTAAGCCCTTCCTTGACACAGAACTGCACACTGGAACTCCCAAGGCCATGGGCTATCATAATTTGTGGAGTGAAATTCCATACTTGGGAGTGAAAAAAGGAAACACTTCTCTGGCCATTCTTCTTCCCCCTCCACCCCAATTTTTAAATAGTGGCTACTTATAGACTCATAGGCTACGGCTACACTGACAGTGGCAAAGTTGCTGCCATCAGATTGATTTCTCTGGATCAACTGAATAGTCAGTGAAGACCTGCTCAGTTGATCCAGAAATCGACATACTAAGACCACCTTTGCAAGTGATGTAGCACTGCGTCGATGGTAATGTGGTTCCCGTTGGTGCAGTGCAGTGAAGACGGCGCGCAGAAAAGGAGCCCAGAAGTTGACAGGAGTTATGCAAGTTTTTTGCATAGCTTGCATAACTCCCGTCGACTGCTGCCGAATCCCGGAGGTAAGTGTAGACAGGATCATAGACTCTAAGGTCAGAAGGGACCAATATGATCATCTAGTCTGACCTCAAGCTTGAAGCTGATCAGAGATTTTCAGTGCCAGTATAAGTTCCAGTGGAAATGGATTAGTGGACAGAGCACAGGTGAAAGTCAGTTTTGCATGATAAATGCAATTCAACATGAGTCTTCAATTTATCACACTGATTTCACTAGCATAACTATGGTATGTAGATATTTATAATAACTACAGTATTTGTACACACATTTGTTTATTTCTTGCTGGATTTTTGTGGGCTTTTTAACTACTTTCACACTATATAAAAATGTCCTTTTTGCTATATTTATTGAACAATATTTCCTTTTTTATTATAACCATTAAAGTAGATGTACTGTATACATAAAAGCCATTAGTGTTGTATATTAAGCTGAAATTTATTTTTATACACTTTTACTAATATTAAAGTAGTTTAATGGTTATAGTTATATTGATAAGATCTATGGATCATCTTTCTAATGGTTATTGCAATATTAAGATATATACAGCATTTTTGCAATGGTTATTGCTATTTTAATAAGATAGAACACTTTTATAAGATGTAAGAATATTAAATACCTAAGTTGATCACAGAACAAGCTGTTACAAAACATACTGTAAGACATAGAAGTGAGATGCCACTGAGCACGTCATGTTGTATAAAGCAGAGTACTACAGTGATTTCACAAATGCTGAAATTGTATATGTATTATATATGTATTATGGTATCCCATATGGTACTACTTTTAAAATAATTTCATTTAGGAAACCACTATTTTTAAGTATTATATAGCTAGGTAATAAAAATCCTTCCAATCAAGACTCACCGCTAGGGTGAGATATGCCTTGAGCAAAAAAGAAACCAACAATCCCCCAAAGATACCATTGGAAAATTATAAGTGGGGACATAATAAAACACAAACTAACAACATAAAAACCAGCTAAACTCTAGTATACAATCAAGGTACTGAAGTAAAGGGATCTATTTTGAGATTCATGTTCTCAGTTGTCTGAAGTGCATCACTTGAATAGTGTGGCAGAACTTTCACCTCCCAACCTTCCATGACTAAAATGTGTGAGAAAGTTTTTAAGTGCAGTACACAACAAAACTGCAGAGAAGACTATTATTATTACTTATATTGCAGCTGTGTTAAGAGGCCCCAGGCACACAGTCCCTGCACTAATGTAAGATGAGCTACAAATGGTGAACACAAACAGCTAACCATGTAGAAATTGTGTACAATTAATACCTTAACCCAAATTATGGTTTCTATAAATGCTTGTTCTTAATTTTGCTTTTCTATGTCAGAATTACTTGTCTGTCTAAATCAACCCATGTCCCAAAGGCTTACAATCTACATAAACAAGCAGAAAAAAGGTAGAATATCATATTCTCCCCATTTAACAAATGAAAAATGAAGGTATAGAAAGAACAAGGCCTAGATTTTTAAAGGTATTTAGGCACTGTCCCAGCCAGCACTGTTCTCCTTCAGTGACCCACTGCTTAACAGAACTTTCCAGCTAGGTAAGTGCTAGCTAAGCACCCATTTCCCCATTCACTTACCATGTAAGTGCCTGTATATGGGATTTTTAAAAGCTGGGATGAGTTCCATTTTGCCTAACTGGACATTTCACCCATGCACAGCAATCCCATAACTTTGCAAAGTGATAAGAAGCTGGCCAACCCCTACACAAGCTGTGTCTCAAATAATAGTTCCACAGACCCTAAACATCTTTAACTTTTGCTGCCTTTCTATTTTACAAGGATATTTCCCCTGCTTGCTGGATGAGAGACAAAAGGTTGTATTCGGCAATACCCATCCCTGATCAGCTATCCTACAACCTCTCTCTAACTGAAATTTTTCTCCCAACACATGTGTACATCTGGCTGACACTTGCTCAATCACTATCTCATGCTCACCTGACATTTCCATTGCTGCCTTTTACTGCTATTCATCAGATGTGGTCTACGTCAGATGCTAGAGTCTAGTGAAGGTCTATTTTTTTAAATCCCATTCCTGTCCTGACCCAATACCTACTCCCACCTGCTCCCATATTGTTTCTTTCATTTTTATCCCACTCCACTGGAAAAAACCTGCAAAATCTCAGAACAGAAATAGATTCCCCCGTACTACCCCCCAAAAAAAGGTCGGTAAATATATAAACAAAATTCAGACACAATTTTTAAAATTTTTAAAAGAATAAAATAAATATTGCTTAAATCATGTAAAAAATAATTTAACTATTGTTATAATACACATCAAATATCTTTCTATCCCTTGCTTAAATTTAAGTATTAAAGCCTTTATTTTATTTTTTTAAAAGGGTTTTCCCGCAAATTACTGCAGTCTGGTTTTTGCCCTCCCACAAAGTATATTTACCTGCTTCCACTATTATGGCAGCAGGTCCTGCAAGATCCATGGGATTCCATGCCCATTGCAGGGCTCTACCAGATGCCATGTGTTAAGCTTGATGTGAGCATGCCTATATGATTGCCCCTGACAGCAAATTAGGCATGCCACCAGCTAGTTTAAAAATGCCAGTCAGGTGCTCAGGCAACTCCATATCAACAAGGGGGCCGGGAGGTGGCAGACGTAATTGTGCAGAAGTACTTCTAGGTGTCCCTAGGTATGAGCCCCATTTCTCAAGGCTATGACCATTTGCCCTGTGGTAGCAGAAGAGCTTAGGATGCTGACTCTTAGGTGCTTTGACATTAAAGGCCAGGAAAGCAGGTGTCTGGGGGGACCTTAGGCACCAGCTAGGCGGCCATTTTAAAAGTACCAGTGGTGGACTAAGGCACCCGTTTGCCTCTTTAGGGGCCTAAATACTTTTAAAAAGCCGAACAGTAGTGACTTGCCCAAGGAGACCCAGGAAGCCTGTGACAGAGCTGGGAATAAAACCCAGAGAGCCTGGGTCCCAGTGCAGTCTCTTAATCACAAGGCTACATCTTCTTACCAGTCCAAATATAAAGTAATGCTACTGACTTCAATATGATTATTATGGACTTAATCCAGTGTTATTTAGGGCAGAATTTGGCTCTATGTGAACAAATGTGCCCATCACAAAATTGTACCAGACCACATATCATCTGAATCTAAAACTAATAGCTCATGAACATGGTAAGTCTATTCTTTCTCGTCTCATCTTCCATTCCCCTGCCAATGACACTCATACAGTGCTTCCTTCAATGCTCCCTGAAATAGAGTAGCTAAGTCAGTTAGAGCCAGAAATCACTTATGTAGTCTTTTCTCCACAGAGGGAAGTACAAATATAAAAACCCTGACATCAACTTTTCAGCTTTTCCACAAGAAGGGAAGGAGAAGAGAAAAACAGAGGAAAAGGAACATGAGGAATATACAGGAAAACAAGGCACAGCTGTATGAAACTCTCATTGGCAAATCCTCAGCTTGTCACTGAATTGTCATGGCTTCATTTGTGAAGCTATGACGATTCAAACCAGTTGAGGATCTGCCTTTCAATTTCTGCTTCATTTCTTTATCATATATTAACAGTGAAATTGTCAGAACATTTAGTCACATTTTCTGAAATTTCATTAGTTTGGTTATCCAAAGGGAAAGTATGTCAAATATTAACACTTGACTAGATTTTAAAGATGGAACTGGTGATTTTTTTACGCCTCAAAGTGGTCTTGGA
The DNA here is from genome assembly GCF_026122565.2 of Emydura macquarii macquarii. NCBI lineage: Eukaryota > Metazoa > Chordata > Testudines > Chelidae > Emydura > Emydura macquarii. The sequence goes on from NW_027130457.1 coordinate 724,114, forward strand.
AGAAGCAGCTTTCTAAAGGACTTTTTACTACTCTTTTGATGCTCCTTTATCTTGTCCTTTTGGAAGACAAGCAGAGCATTCTGCAACATTCTTTCAGTCTGCACTCGACAGTGTTTCATAAGGATGTAGGTAGGTTCCTTCTGGGATTTTTAAAATGCCTAGAGGCAAATAACTTTATGCAAAATGAACTAAAAGCCAAATTTTTAAAGTGGATACCTAAGCACATTTTATTCCTTTATTGAAGCAGTGCACATGGAGTGTCTAAATAAAGCTTGGCTGGTTGAGAGTACTATAAGTGCTGGGTCAAGTTCTGCCCTTGTGGAAGAGGTCACTAATCTCACTCAACTGGCTGCTTATCCTAAGGTTTGAATTTGGTTGCTATCTCTAGTCCGCTTGGGTTTCCATCATGCTGTCGGATAGCTGGAAAGGATGAGGCCAAAAAATGGCCTAAATGTGGGAATTCCTACCCCATGGGGGACATTTAAGAGCTACTACTTCTTATTTGGAATGTAGCTATGAATCTGTTGGTTTACATGCATTTAAAAAAATCAAAATTTTAAGTTTAATTTCCAAATTAGTTTAATTTCCATATTAACTCACTTTATGTGCATGAACCTTTGTGCACTTTTTTCAAGCAGTAACACATACAAGCACAGGTTTTGAATGTGCAGGCACAAAACAGATTTGGACAAATGGATGTGCACAGATTCTAATATCTCCCCATGCAGATGTTAACATTTCTCACTTGTTTGCACAGAAGGTAGTGTTAAAAAGAGTATGTATGCAGCTGTTTTTGCATGCATTTTGAATACCTCTAGTGCTGCCCTGGGGCAGTAAGACTCTGCATAACACCCAGTGCAGGGTTATTAATTATAAATAAATAAATGATAGCCCACTGTTATGTAGATAATCACATTAGCCACATTAGACCTTGGTAACAAGGTCATACATAATATTTATTTTTATTGGGACCGGTCATGTTGGCCATGTGAGTTTATCACCTATACCCTACAGGACTTGTTCAAAGTACCATGAGATCCTTAACTTTCACCTGAAAAGTTAGCTACTCAAGATGGACCCTGAACACTATGATTTACTAAAAGGATTATATCCCTCAATACTTCTGTTCTTTCACCTACTGCACTGCAGTGTAAGCAATAAACATGATCGCTAAGTCTTTTATACTCAAGGACAAGAGTGTTGCCAATCATCATGAGCCATACCTAATAATTTAGGTAAGTTTGTCCTGGATGAGCATCGCCATTGCACTCCATTGAGTCTTAGATAATTTCCAAGATATGAAAGTTTCTTCTTCTCCTTGTAACACTCCAAGATTGGGAAATTCTTCTGTTTAAAAGGACAGGGAGTTGGAATGATGCCGGTTGGGAACTATTTGGCTTTTGGCTATTTCTATTAAGTGTAAACAACCAGAAATTGCTAAAATTTCAACTGGTAAACATTTTAAGACTACAAATGCCCAATGACATATAACCATAACTAGTATAACAAATTATCATCTGGGAATAATCCAACAATAGAAGGATCCAAATTAGGAGACAAACCAATCCTGGAACAAACCTAACAACAGAAGGCGGCTCATTTGTCAATATTTGATTCTGTAAGGATCCCTGGGATAAAGATATGAAAAGGGCACAAATTTCTCCCATAAGATAATCCTTTAAGTTTATTTTTTCCATCTATTATTATCTCAAAGGATAAGTGCTCTGTACTTCCTGAAAATTAGGCCATTTTAAGATGTCTAAAGTTGGCCACAGGCCTTAGACAGTATTGAAGTCAATTCCATGCAATGGAAAGAATCTGTATTATTAATGCTCCATCACGACAGAGTTGGAATTTTAGAATGATTCCACAGAGTCCTTTCTAACACTAATAATTCTGAGGATGGAATTGTCCCAATAGAAATCACTCTGTCTAAATAGAAACTTAAAAGAAGAAATGGAAATTTTTACCTAATTATCTACCTGTGAGTACAAAAAATATCCACAGGCTGCAGGATAGGCTACTCAGCTAGGATAAGTGTTTGGAGCCCAGCTGAAATGATCCACAAATTCCAAATGAGATAAATGAATGAGCGGTTTCTGTTATTTTCAGTGGAGCTGTGCATATGAATGAGGAAAGCCAAGAGTAAGAGTACTGCTAAAATCTAACTGACCTCCTAAAATGCTTTCCACATCACCTGAAATGAATATTCTTTGACAAGCCTTTTCTGCCACCTCACAGATCTTTTTTAATGTAGGGGGCAGGTTATGAGATCATGAGAGGGCAATATTCAGAGACAACCCATACCTGCCAATAGTGGGGAGACAGAATGAGGGCAGCCGCCTTCAGCAGTGTTACTGAGCATGCTCAGTACAACTAAGGCAAGCAGCAAATCTAGGTGGGGGGCACATGACCCCACAAGTCCCCCTCCCATGCATCACCTCTGGCCAAATTTATACTGTTAACTCCATCACACTGATATCTTGCAGTTGTCACCACATCTTCCCCCATGGGTAGCAAGAAAGCCAAAGAAGGTAAGACGTAAAATCCTTTGCACCTACTGGCAGATGCAAAGACCTGGGAACTCTGCAGCACTCTTTGCATTCCAATCCCTTGGCAACATGATCCCATTAGAAACCATGCTGCCCCTGTATTCCTATCTAAGCTCACCCACAAATTCCAACCTGCTCCCCATCCCTTAAGATTGCTGGGACAAAAAACACATTTGATTTCATGCTGGCAATTTCAATCTTTCACTATTTCCTGTCTGTGTTTCTCAGTACATAGGAACTGCCATACTGAGTCAGACATGTGTCTTATTTAATCCAGGATCGTATCTCCAACTATAATCAGCCTCAGATACTTCAGAGGAAGGTGCAAAAACCTCCCCAGGAGGCAGATGTGGGGTATTCTACTCCCATGAAGGTTTTGTCCTAACCCCTATTACAGACTGGCTTAAGCCAATAAACCAGAGGTTTTATCTTCCTTCTTTGTTAGCATTAACTATTATAACTCTGGGTATTTTTTATCAATATAAAAGACCAATTCCTCTTTAAAGCTTGCTAAATTCTTTGCCTTAAGTTCTGTAACTGTGCTGGGGGATGATAATTCATAGAAAAAGCTCTCCCCCAGTTATGTCCCTACCTGCTCAGCAATAACCTCGGCCCCACAACATTCTTCTGCAAGATCTATGAGAGTAAGTGATGCAACTTAGACTCAGTTAACCTCCTTATGCCATTTGTTTGACTATCTATGATGGCTTTACAACTCCTTTCAATACTTCCGTGAAAAAAAACCAAAGGGGGTGATCTGACAAGTTCACCTAGAAAAATAATTCATTGCAAAGATGAATAAACAGTATTACCATAAAAGATGTCCAGATAAATTGTTATAAGAAACGAGTTTCATTACCAAGAATCATTTCATGCCACAAAAGGAAAGACTAATACCCATGGGTATCACAAAATAGGATTAATACATGAAGCAGATTTATAGATATGAGTCATCATAGCAAAGACCAATCATGAATACTTTGTAGAACAAGATAAATTAAATAAACCCAATAAAGTGCAAGCCCAACTTTTTTTCCTTGAGTTTTGTTAAAGTGGGCAACAAGTTTAAATGAAAGTGAATACAGAATACGGGAATCAACAAATATATAAAGCCTGAAAGTGAAACTAATCAATGTGAAGACAGCAAAAACTAATCTGAAGTACAAACATGAAACGTGGAATTCAGTTTCAAACAATAGAGAAGACCATGAATAAATCATGATGTCAGAGACAAAAAACCAAACCAAACCAACCTCCCGCCCCCAGCTATTTGGTCATTTCTCTGCTAAAACAGGTTGTTTCCTATGGAACATATTTTGACTAGCTCAGTTGTGTGTGTGTCAGGCTTCACCTGGGTTGGTGGGTCCATAAAGGGTTTTGGTGCTACTACTGGTGGCTTGAGTTTCCCAACTGGTACTCTTCTCTGGAATCAGTGGTTCTTGGTCTTTTGACCTGGATAGTACCAGTGGGAACATTATCACCAGTGCAGAGCCTGGTACCAATGAATTCTTGCTTTTATGAGCCTTATTGTCATGGCCTCATGACTTAGGACATTTTAAGTCTTTGTTGGTTGCGCACGAAGACCGGGTTGGATCTGTCCTCTCGGGGAATTGGAGTGAGAGGAATCTCATCTTTTGCTTTTGAAAGCATGTCTTAATCTCTGAATTAAACCTGACAGGATCTCCAGGTGTGATCACACTTTCTTCTGAGTCAGGCCTTGTGCTAGAAGGCACACTGCTTGTTGATTCTGGCTGGTATATGGGTCAAGGCTCCCCAGCCTATGTCTGACTGGGGACACTCAGCTTTTTTCTATGAGGTGTTTTTAAAGCCAGAATTCCCATGCCTGACAGCTAGGGAAGGAGTGACAGATACTGCATCTGGCAGATATATGTGCTTCCCTAAGGAATTATAGGCAACGCTGATAGTCATCGCTCACAGAGAAGGAACGAGAATAAGAGACAGAGTTTTCAAAGCATGGTGTTCTGGGCATTATCTAATTCCTGTATGGGGAATCAGCGGGGAATCTAACTAATCACTAACTGTATTATAAAAACAATTTACACTAATAAAAATAAAACTGACAAACTTTGAAATATTTACAGGTTGGAGCACAAGGTTGGAGAAAAAGGAAAAACTCTGGACACTGAAGGTTCTGATTCAGGCCATGCTGCAATAAGAAGGAACCCAGGAGGTGGTTGGTCCACTCCACCCATTATAATCTTGATGCAGAGCATGAAGAGAGAAGGGGTGCAGGCATGGACCAATGGACACTGCTTGCAATAAATCTCCAGTCTCAGGCACCTGGAGCGCAGATGTGCCCACAATGGAATACACATAGCAACCAGCATTCAAAGAAGAACTACATTATTTTTCATAAATTCTAGATAAATCAATATTTTAGATGCTCTTCAAATTTAAAATGTTAAACATCAGTGGGAAAAACAGCAAACTTTAAAAATTGATGGAATGATCAGAAAGAGACAAAGCATGTTGACTACAAGCAAGATGAAATGGCACAGAGAATGAATGACTTCAATTACAGGATTATAAAAAAAATCACTATTTGGTCAAAAGATTATTTTCGTGTGGTAGCCTACACAATGAATAATTGAGTGAGGTTTATTTAGCTTATTCTTCATTTAAACACAGGTGTTGTATTTTAGTGAGGAGACTGAAGGAATACTTTAAACTTTACTAAACATTTCTATCTTTAGCAATATTTGTGCAAATATGTATGTAGGCAAAATGCAGTTGAGATGGTTAATTTCTTATTGATGCATGTGTATAGATCCTTTTATGTTGAAAAGAATCTATGCACACAATGATGACAGAAGTAACCTCTTTGGCGAAAACTGACGTATGCTGACAGATCATCCTGCAAACATTTACACACAAAGAGCTCCACTGAATTTGAGACTATTTACATGTGTATAGTTACTTATGCGCATGTTTGCAAAATCAAGGACCTAATTTGTAGTTTACATGGCCAATATTTTATTTCTGACCATGTATTCTAAGAATGAACTCCTGGGTTTAAAATATCATAAATCTATGTTAATGGTGTATTATCTCAGGTAAGCATTCAGATTCTCATAGAAGAAAATATTTTATTTAGTTATAGAACATCTCCATTAAGCAGCCACAATATTTCAACTGTAAGGCAAAACTAGTTATATAAGAATTTAAATACAAAAATGAAAAAAAAAATTCTTGTACTTTCATTGTGGGCCTTGATAAGCCTTAACATGGGCTATTTTTAAAGCCATGCCAGCAGCATCTACTGTGCTAACAAAGGCTGAGGTACCATTTGTCTTGTACTTTTTTATTCTTAATCCTTGTTGAGCCAGAATGAATTAAAATATGTTCCACCTTTTGATAAAATTTAATGTATGCCCCCAAATGATTGGTTTGAACTACTCTGTCCTGCTGAACTTCTAAAGTTAATCTTGTATTTATGGAAGCCTATAGACACTTCAGCTTGTATCAGGCTTAGTATTCAGTTAAGCTTCCTCCATTCAACCTTTCCACCCCAGGAGAAAACAGAATTAATTTTCATTGAGTGGGTATCATCTTGGTAAGTACTCCCCTCAGCAAGCTGACTTCCTTTAAAAAGTATTAGAAAAACACACTTGGACATGAAGGAGGAGGGTGAAAAGAGAGAAATGGCAGTACTTTCATCCTATTTATCAGCAAGATAATACTTTTTAGGTTTCCATGAACCAGCATTACTTATGCATCCAAAACTTCTTTCAACAGACTCTACGTGGGAGTTTTGCATTTTTAGGGATTACAGAATCTTACCTTTATTTTAACATATTAGTTTTCAAGAAGAAAATTAGAATATATGTTTCATTCCTATTTTTCTTTTCCATAAAACTGAAGGAAATTACTTTGAAAATGACAATCAGACACATGAAAAGCTTTATGGAGACATGTATTGCTGCTTTAGGTTAGCTAGGAATGGTGAAAGACATTATGGAAGTACCATAAAAAGGTAAGTTTAGTTTTGCATTTCGAGCAGGACTTCAACCTTTGAGTATAAAATGGATTTTCTCAGACTCTACAAGAAAATCTGCTAATTAGTTTAGGTGTTCTAATTAATTTTAAAATTGGTCCTTTAAGACATCAGCATCAGATCCTTTTTTGTCCTGTATGATCTTAATAAGACTAACACAGAAGCTTCAGACATTCCATGTAATTTAAACTCATTGATATATTATGCATAGGCAACATTTCAAATAATTTTTTAGGATTGATGGCAATTTTCCCCTTATTCTTCATAACTGGAAGTTTAATGTTCTTCTATAGAGTGTTCCATGAAGAACTGCTCTCTTTCAAAATGGCTGCCTCTGCCATTGCTCTCAATGGGACTGAGCATTCCTCTGTACCTCCTGTTATAGCACAGTGAGTCACAAATCTTTTCAAGCTTTGCAGTCACTGAGAATAATGGGAGGTGGTAGCTATTTTGAAAGAGTCCATATCAGCCTATGACTTCCATCCCATTGAGAACAATAGTAGATGGCAGTTATTTTCAAAGAACGCTATTCTTTGTGAGCTTCTCTGAAGGAGAAGATTTTATGCACCAGCCTTTGCGGACCAATATATTTTTAGCTATAAAAATAGCAATGAAAGACAATTAATCCTAAATATTTATTTTCTGAAGTCACCCATTGCACCAAATCTGCTCAAAAGAAAAGGTGAGAGGGAAACTAGAATGTATGTGTACATATATTCAGGGTATGTCAGGGAGTGCAAAACTAGGGGAGGTGTGATGTGTGTGTATATGTTTAAAGGGAAATGCAAAGCATGAGGAAAGGAGGAAAAAACCTGAGGTATGTGTGCAGGGGATTACAGAAAGTGCAGGAGAGAGGGGAAACTTGAGATGTGTGTGTAGGTGAATTAGGGAGATGCAAGATGTTGTGGGAACTTGGAGGGCAGGAGAAAGAGGGAAACGGGGGGGCAAACATTTGATCTATTTTTGTACCACTCTGACAAAATAAAGCAAATGTGAATCCACCTTAGTTAGTCAGTATGTTCTGGCTGCTTTCTGCTACTCCAGAATGGCATAAAGCATTCAGATCATAGGGGTGAACAGTATCTTAGAAAACTGGTAAGACATGTAAAACTAGATAATATTGTGATCCAAGATGGAGTGCATATTCTACACACTGAAATGTCTTAACCTTAGTTTTGATAAGTGTGTCATTATTCATACTTAAACATTAGGGAGAATAATATACTGTGAATTGCTCTTCCCAGATACTGCAAACACGTTCATTTCCAGGTAAATTATTTGATCATAATTTACTAAAGTACTACAACGCCACAAACTGTTACCTGCCCACCACTCCATCTCCGCCCACCATTACAATGCTTACGTATGCATTACAGTCATTTGTATCACTCACACAGACAGCATGAACTAGACTCTCAAAAGGATTTAGGTGCCTAACTGCCACTTTAGGTGCCTAAATCCCAGAATCAAGTCCTAGTGAGATTCATGAAGCCCTGCTCAGCTGCCCCTTAACCTCGTAAGCACCTAAACTCACTCGACACCTATATTTTTCCTGTAAAAGTTCCCTATGCATCTATGTTTCTGCTTCTGAGCATATGCAGTACAGCCTCACACCAGGCGCCTGGATGCCTAAACCCAAGACAGATTCATAGACAGGGGTAAGACAGGAATTACTCCACCTAATTCACCTGCAGGACCCAATCTGTTAGCCATGTTCAGAGCTTGCCTACTGGATCAGGCCCCTATAGGCAAGGTTTCACAAAACAGATGGGTGGGGAGGATGAGGACCATCTTCCTCATAACTTTTAGCATAGTGGTTAGAGTATTAACCTAGAATGTGTGAGATCCCCAATTCAAGTTGCCCCTCCACATGAGGAGGAGAAGGGATTTGAACCAGGGTCTCCCATGACCCAGGTGTGTGCCCAAGCCACTTGGCTCTGGGATATTATAAGGTTGGCTCCCTCAATCTCGCATAGTAAAGCTGTTACACTGTGAATAAATTACAAAAAAATCATTGGGGGAAGATGGAAGAAGAGAGAGAATGAAAATGACTGCACCCAGGCAGAGTACTCTTCTGGGAAGGGGAGACCTAGGATCCTAGGTTTTGTTTTTAATTATTAATCCAGAGTGGTGGCATTGTTCCTTTGTGAATATAGCCCCATATGGCTTTGTAGTTTACATAGATATTACTAAATGGAAAATACCTGGGTTTAGTCCCTGAGCGCAGTTTACTTTCAACCTTGTCATGAAACTAAAATTATCATCATATGATTGGCTGGCTGCATGTCAATAGAACCGTAAGAAATCATAGCTGATTCATTTGACACAAATACACAAAGCCTGTTGTTCACACCCTGTGCACAAGAGAGCATATGCAATAGACAGATCAATGAGCTGTGGAATTGTAATGCTGAACTAACCTCCAGTAATTTTGTCAAAAGGAGAAAATGGAAAGATAGATAAATATGTCAAGCAGAAAATTTTATGTACTGTAGTTTATGATGTGTGTATATTATCTAGGTGGTCAAACCATCTTGAACAACTATTTTGTTGTTGTTGAAAAATGACCTTTTTCAATAAATAAAATTTGCCATGAAAAATATCGGGCATTCATTATATCTTTCAAAATTTTTGACATCTTTGCCAAAAATGGTATCAAAATAATTACTGTAAATTTTTGTTTACCAAACTCTGTGTTTGGTAAACAAAAATGTCAATAACCATAATGATGTTTTCAATCAAAATGAAAATAAAATCATGAAAAATATAGGAAAAATGAAAAATGGCTCTCTTTTGAACACTTTTAAATAAGAACATTTCTGTAATTTCTGATAGCAATTATTTCATTTAGCAGAAAAAGGGCATATGGTTGGAAGCTGGAGAAATAAGGTGCAAATTCAGACTAGAAGTAAGGTGCAGATTTTTAACAGTGAGGATAATTAATCATTGGAACAACTCACCTGGGGACCTGGTGGGTTCTCCATCACTTGAAGCCTTTAAATCTACAGACTTTCTTAAAGATATGGTACAACTCAAACAGAAATTATGGGCTTGATATAGAAATTAATGGGTGAGTATTGCCCAAAGCTATACCGTTTAATGCAGGAGGTCAGGTTAGATTAGCATAACAGTCTCTTCTGGCCTTCAAAATATGAATATATGAAGAACTTAAAAAGTTCATTTTTCCCCATAAAAATAGGTTTTCATTTTCCAAACACTTTGCATATTCTCAAACATGAGATAATAAAATTTCACAATATTCCAGGTACATTCCTGGACTCTTAAAATATACCCTGACCTTTAGGGAATTTCCAATGAATAACACTCAGTTCCTGGGAGAAACCACATACTTTTCCTGTAAAGGAGGAGGAATTTTAGGAATTCAGGGGTAAAATCCCTATTGAAATCAATAAAAAATTTGCTATCAACTGAAAAGGGGCCAAGATTTCACTCCCAAACTGTACAAGTACATACAATAACATGTTATTCATCAGACTATAAAGGTATAACATATCTATAAAACTGCTGATGAATAATTAGTGCCCAGAAACTTTGGTGCTGAGAATTAGATAGATCGATATTCAGGGTAATTTTAAGCTTAAAGCTTTGATACCAACCTAAAGCAGTTTAGACATAATAACATTCTATGAAGGGTTCATTAAAATAATTATCTCAAGTATGACAAAGTTCTGTGTATGGAACATCCACTGTTTTAAGAAGGGGGACCAAATCCTGCTGACCTTAATCACAAGTGTAGTCCCCCAGAAGTCAGCAGGACAATTCACACAGGTAGCAACAATAGAATCTGTCCTACTGAATGTGCCATCTATATGCACATTGTATTTCTTGGTTTTGTTTTGATTTGTATGTTGTTTTTCAGTTTGAAGAGCTAAAATATTTATTATTTTTAAAAAGATTAAATGTAACACACAAGATGTATTCTTTGTGTGCACTATATACAACAGAAGAACCCAACCTTATGAAGTGATAGACCTCTCTTGCAAGATAATCAGTTTTTCTCTCTCACTGAAGTTCATTTGAATTGAGGATTCTCTGCACCTACCAAGAAGTGCTCAGCATCTCACAGGATTTGACTTTAATATAGTAAAGTCCTTCCCAGATCTGAATCTTGTGGCTATATTGTGCAACATTTCCTAAGGTTAGTGGGCACTTGCTTACACAAGTTCTATTGGTAAAGGTTGCATTTATATATCTCTTAATACTTCTATATTACAGATGCCATTATGTGTAAACACAATCTTTTTGGTCTTTACAATAACATACTGCCCAGGTAAGGTTGTTTAGCAATGCTATAAACAATCTATTTAATGCCAATAATTTTAATTTACTATTTGGGTTGCTAGATTGCTAAAGAAAAAGTAAAATTTCTCTCCCCAACAGTATAAAAAAAATTGCTGCCTCATCTAGGTTATAAAGTTAGACTGAGATAGATCGTAGTCTGAAATGGGCTGCAAATCAACCTCTTGTAATGTGAATATTTTATAGAAGGCATTTGCAAACTAAAAAGCCTGACATTTATATAATACATGCATAATTTCCCTCTCATGTGTCACATTCTTGAGACGAAAGTAATTTTAAAACACAAGGTCACAGATATATGTACCAATGTCAGTAAAAATAAATAAATAAATAAAAGAGAAAGGCTAAGAACAATCACAGGAAGCAATTTAGCATTTTTCTATTCTAGAAAACATTTAATATCAATGTTCATCTTCACACAGCACCAGGGAGAGAAGGAGTAATAATCCCTACTGTAAGATAGAGATAAATTCAAGATAAATAAATTATTTAATTGATTTAATGACTGCTATTGTTCATTGGCCAACAAAACAGTTGGAACCATTCTTGCGGGACTGTAATATCTCCTATATCTGATAAATGATATGACCAGGACAACCTTAGTCTCAGCAGGAAAGACACTGAACAAATTGTCAGCATGATTTACATACAAGTTGTCAACAGCATCTGGCTTGCTGTGCGGAAGAATGATGGGAAACAGATGTTTTGGGAAATGTTGCCATCTGCCCTATCTGAATATACATCCCCTGTGAAACGATATGTTAAAATGACTACAACAGAGATAACTCTTCTACAAAGACCATCACCTTCTCCGTTTCAACATTACTTCTAGTCACTAAAGCATGAAATATCTTCAAAAGCATCCAGCACAGAATTACTTGTCTTCTTGTTAATGAATAATCATGCCCATCCTCATGGAATATAAAGGGAGAACAACTTATTCTGGAGAAGAACATCCAAGGATGAGCTCACATGTAGTGGTCAACTGTGGTTGTGTCACTTTAGTGTTGTCTAAACCTCCTTTTAAAGTTTTAAATATATGCATGTGACTTTTTAAGCAAAAACTACTTTTAGAATACATAATATTAAATGACTAAATGGTATGTCCAAGGACAGTGTAATTCTAGAACTGTCACTTAAAAGTCAGCTGGCATTGTGGTTAACACAAAAGATCTAATTACACTGTCAGCAGTCCCTTTGTTAAATTCATTCCCTTGTATCTTCAGAAGAATTTTCTTATTCTTTTCCCCCAAATCAATAATTCTAAACACTCAACATTATTTTATCTCTGTTAAAAACGTGGGACTGCATATATTTATTTTTGTGTGTGTACATGAATGTTACTAACTGAGAAAAAACAAACTTCAAGAATGACTTACATACTGTACCAAATATTTGGCACATGATTCCCCTTTTTTCAGTTATGCTGAAAAAGACACCATGGTCAAGAAACCATCTACCATCATTAGCTTCTCATATTATTGAATATTATCTCTTTACTGTAGTCCCAACCTTTATTTGAAATTCCTCTGAGGAGATAATTTATACTGCCTTTTACTGTGTAACAGTTATGCAGCCTTGTGCACTGTTAACAGCCTTCTGTGATTACCAATGACTGAGTGTGTTAAAATTAAACCAAAAAACCCACAAAACCAGTATACACTATCGAAAATATAGACTTAGAAATAGTGCCACTGTTAAGACAGGTCAATTTTATGGCCTAACAATTTTGACAATTTTTTTGAGGTTTGCTGCTCAAAAGGGTTTTAAATGGTTCAGTCCTCTGACTAGACCTGTTCAAGGTAAAAAATGATTAAGTGTTCTGAAACAAGAATCATTCACAATTAAAAACTTGTGTGGCGTGCAAAGGTGTTGTGTTTTGTTTTTCCCTCCTCCAGTGTATATATACCTATAATGCCAAAAGATTAAGAGTATTCAGGGCATGGAGAAAAGTGGATGTGACTGATTGTTATTGACTGATAAACAGACAGATAATTTTACAACATAATATTCAAAGATGCTACAGACTCCTCCTAAAGTCTCAAGGAGGTTTGATCTAATATGCCAAGTTCTGCCTCAAAGATGATGTGTTTTTTTTTTGTTTGTTTTTTTACTGGCAACAGAAGTAGTAGTTTAGGGATAATCCATCTGCCTCAGAAGAATGTATGAGTAAGCCTAATTAGCTTTCTTCCCTCTGCCAGAGGGAGAACTTTGATTTTACAGGTTCCAAAAGTCAAAAGAAAACTAAAAGAATCATTGCTAAGGAAATGAAAGTAATGCAGCTTCAGAATGGTTTTGGTGGGGAACAACAAAATTATTGTAAAATATAGATAAAATAACTCTCTTGAGGATGGTAATCTTAAATTAAAGATGTTAATTCAAGTTCATGAAAAGGTTGCTTATTTGCAGCATATAAGTATTACCTTCTGCAAGTTACATTAGCTAGCCTATATAGCAGCAAGCCCAGTGAAGAGTAACTCATCAAAAACTGAATACAAAATGATCATCTCCATATGTCTGAAGTGATATTTGAGCAATAACTAATCACTGGAAATGGGACAGCACCTGACATCTATTTAGATTTCAATCTGCGGATAGGTTCCTTCACAATCTGTATATTGGCTGGCTGTCAACCAAATAGGAATGTGGCAAGGGAGGTCAGCCAAGAACAAGTCAGCCTTGTAGAATACAATCTGAAGACCTCTAGAAAATGATTTTGTGATAGTCAGGAAAACCAGGGCCTGTTTTGTATTGTAAAACTGTTCTGCATAATATATTTCAAGCAGATTTTGAATTAATTACAAAGTGGTAATAGGGAAGACAGAAAAATGTGTGGGCTATTATTGTATATAATGGCATAGGAAAATTATTGTTCATCATATTATATGCAAAAATGTATAAAATGAAGACGTTCAGAGAGAATGTTATTTAATGAAGGAAACAGATCCGAAAGAATTTTTATCAGGCTCTTGTTTGTTTGTTTGTTTTTATAGTGGAATCAAGCAAACTTTGGGAGTAAATAAAGTTTAATCTTTACCACTAGATTCTCACACCATAGATCAAATTCTGCTTTCACTAACATTAGAGAGTTCAGTGGGGCTGTAGCAACGTATATAAGAGCAATTTTTGACCCTTAGAAGTTTTAATAATTCAATTAGTTTAATAATACTTCAACAAGACAAATTAGGAGAATACGTTTGCAAATTAAATCTTTGTTCCTTTTTGTTTTAATGTAATATAATATGAATTGCAGGCTTTTTTCTTGAACCACATTCACAATCTCTCTCAAAAATGTGTAAGATTCTATTTGCATGTCATTTATTGCTTTCTCGCAACACTAAAGCACATATTGGTGATGGAACAAGGCTCAGGAGGCAAACTACAACAGCTATGTAAATGGTGCTATGAGTTCCATGTCTGGTGTAAATTAATCAGAAAAAGAGATTAAGTGGCAAAACAGTGTCAATAGTACAGATTTTGCATTCCATGAGTAGGGCCCTGAGAAAAAAACCCAATTTCATTGTGTGTGTACACATAACAAAATTAGCTCAATACCATGATTTTTCCAAAAGCAGCGAAATGGAAGTGGGCACCCACATATGCCAGTCTTCTGCTCAGTGCAACTTGAAGTTAACAGTCGGAGCAACAGCTCCAAGCACTGGTGACGCTGCCTCACATAAAACTGGCCACCGAGTTCTGGCCTGTTCTATTTGGATCCTTCGAAGTTACTTGCACTCAGAGAGAAACCAGCACAGGGACACAGAGTTGTGAACACACACACTGGATTTTTTAGTGAATTACAACTAAGACCAGCCAGAATGGGCTGAGCAATCCCATAATAGTCTAATTATGTTGCTATGGCAACCAGCTAGGCAGGACACAGAATACACAACATATTCCTCCCCCCTTAATGAAAACACCCATTTAACACAACAATCACTAAACTACGGAGTGAGGGTAGAGTGTCATTTCCTGGCTAAACCATAGTGATTTTTCTGTCCCGTAAACATGGGTTTGCCCTTGCTAAAGATTCAGCTGTTTAGGAGGCCTTCTCTCGCTAGGTGGATTATGGCAGACTTCTAGTGTTCTTGCACCGGAAGGTGTTATTGGTGCAGGTCTTACAATGGGCTCAGGACTCGTAGCTCAAACAGGTGAGGGTGCTGTATCTGCTGCAGAGGTGGATGGAGGAGAGGAGTCAGGAACATGTGACTCTTGATTGAGGATATCCTGTCAGGGCAACGACCCATTTAACTCCATAAGCATAGTTTCAAGCTAGAATAGGCCGTCCAGGACTAAAGGTTCGGTCTTTTACTCTGTGTGCACGTCTGATGATTTGGTTGTGCTGTCGAGGTTGCACAACTTGTCGTGCTTTGGAGAGTTCAGCAGGTCAAATCAGGTGCGCAGCTGTCGTCCCATCATTAGAAAGCCCGGAGAGGCTTTGATTGTAGCATGAGGTATGTTTCTGCAGATAAGAAGAAGGTGTCCAGACGCTTTTGAATGGACAAATATCCCCATGAAGATTTTAAAGCTTGCTTCACTGTCTGCATGAACCTTTCTGCTAATCTATTAGTGGATGGATGATACAGTGCTGAAATGATATGATATATCCCATTTGTTTTCATAAAATTTTCAAATCCTGAGAGATGAACTATGTCCATTGTCGCTCACAAGTTGTTGTGGCAGACCAAAATGACTAAAGATTTCACGCAGTCTTTGGATACTACTTTCAGCAGAAATGGACAGCATTACAGAAACTTCTGGCCATTTAGAGTGGGCATCAACAACAACCAGGAACATGCTTCCTTCAAATGGGCCGGCAAAATCAATATGAATACGCCATCAAGCGTTTTCTGGCCAGTCCCATGGGTGTAGGGGCGCCAACTGAGGTGTGTTCCTCACACTCTGACATGTAGTACAAGCTCTTGCCTTCTTTTCAATGGCACTGTCCAGGCCAGGCCACCAAAAGTAGCTTTGTGCAATTTCTTTCATGGGCACGATTCCACAGAGACCTGGATGTAGCTGTTCCAACATCTGTGATGTCAGTAGTGACGGAATGATGACACGCATCCCCCACACCAAGCAACCAGAATAGATTGATAACTCCGTCCTCCTGGACATGTAGGGATGAAGGTCAGGTGAGACCTCTGAGTCCCATACAGGTGTTCCATGCATCACTAGATCCATAACTTGGGAGAGTACTGGGTCAACGCAAGTTGCCCTCCTTACTTTAGTAGTAGTGATGGGTGTGTTCTCTACCCGTTCAAAGTAGAAGATTTCTTTCTGGCCAATATCTTGGTGTTTAAATGGTAAAGGCAGTTTTGAGAGACCTTCTGCATTGCAGTGCAGAGTGAATCTCCAATATTTGATCCCATATATGTGTGCAGAAATCAACAATGCCCATCATTGCATACGACTAGCAGCCAATGGTGGAATGCCTGTGCATGGTCCAAAAATTGATATTAGAGGTTGATGATCGGTGAGAAGTGTGAACTTCTATCTAAACAGGTACTGGTGAAATTTCCAAATTGCAGAAATGATTCCCAGTGCTTCACATTTGATTTGGACATAGTTTCTGCTTTTGCTTAAGGTGTGTGAGGGAAAAGAAATGGGTCTCTCCCTCTACAGAAGGCATAATATGTGACACGACCACACCCACGCCATAAGAGGAAGCATCTCAGGCCAACTGTCTTTGTGAACTCTTAGGCTGTACTCTTCCAGTCTTTGCAAGGCAGCATCTGAGTTATTAAGGTGATCCTCCTCATTCTTGCCAGTGACCAGGACGTCATCAAGATAGCACTGGACTCCTAGCAAGCCACTCAAGATGTAGTCCACAGCCCTCTGCAATGAAGCTGGAGCTGATGTTATTCCAAAGGGCAAGTGACAGTACCGGTATAGCCCTTTATTTGTCATGATAGTCAACTTCTCTTGGGACTTCTCATAAATCTGCATCTGTAAATACGCCTGACTCAGAGCAATCTTGTTGAAGTTCTGTCCACAAGCCAAGCCAGTGAAGAGGTCATTGATGTGGAGAAAAGGGACACAAAATACAAGCTACAGCAAGCTAGGCAGGACACAAAATACACAACATGCTCCTCCATCTCCCACTACAATTTACTCCAGCACCTGCCGCCTTTTCCTTCCCTCTTCATGCCCAAGCTGGCTCACCTGCTGCGAACTTGGTGGCCAGTTTTATGCTGGCAGCACCACTGGTACTCGAACATGAGCAGCCGCAGTCTCAGCAAGGAAGTGAAAGTACTCATAGGCTGCGAAGTCCTGTCCACACAAACTGCTACTGCAGCATGAAGTTGTTGCACCTCTTCAAGCCTCCCTGCTGTTGGAAAAACTGCAGCAGTTTGGGGGGGGGGGGCTCAGTTGCAGGTGCATGCTTCCACCTCTGCACAGACCGTGGGGTGCTCTTGTTTCAAGCGACAATGGTGCTGCCTTTCATAAAACTGGCCACCGAGTCTGCAGTACGTGAGCCAGCCTGGTGGGCACAAAATAGGAGAAACGAACGAACGAACGAAAGAAAGAAAGTCTTCAGCTACCAGAGTAAATCCAGACAGGGTTTTTGTTTTTTTTTCCAGGATGTGGAGGGGTGGCGAGAGACTCAGAAGCTGGTTTTATGCAAAGGAATGTACTGGTGAACTTTTGTTGACTGAATTTCATGCATATTCCATTAAAATCACAACTTTACATGTGACAGTGCTATTGATTTTCTATTTTAAAAAAACTGATTTTCACAGGGCCTTATCCATGAAGGAGCTAAATGAATGCAATTGAACAGGTTTTGTATTCTCAAAAGACCAAACAGTATGCAAAGTAAGTGGGCATAACTCCTGTTAAAGTAAATGGGAGTAGCATCCACTTGCCCCAGGAATGAATTGGCTCCCACAAATATTTGGGATGAAGCAACACAAGTTAAAGTTAGGGAGAGCCTGTTTTATCTTAAACCCTCCTGTTGGCTCTGGCTCTTTTCCTGATACAACCTTATTATGGGTGTTACACTTATTTTGCACACTTACTGAAGAACAAATCAGTGCAAGAGATACTCTTTTCAAAATAATTCCACTCTTTATGAATGATTGCTCTGAATATTACTCAGAGACTTCCATGGCAGATGCACTCACTCACTTCATGCTGTATTCAGGTTAATTTGGTCCAGTAAACCCAGACGAGGTGGGAATTAGATGAAGAGCTGATTGCACTCTGAGAAACGGAAGTACATTAAAGATGAAAGGAAAGGAACTGTGGGAGGGTAAAAAGAAGAAGGGAAGAGGACCTGAATGGATTAAAAAAAAAAAAAAAAAAAAAGGAGATGAGATGCCATGAAGGGAGGAGAGATGTCCTTAAAATGTTCAGCTACATTATGATCCATTTTCAGTAATTATCCAAACTTTCAGTGACTTATCCAAACTGAACATCCAGAATGCTTGACATCCACCTGTCATTAACTAGAACACATGTCCCAAAGGTAAAATACTTTAGTCAACTGATTTCAATGTGAATTGCTCCCTGGAGAGACATGAAGACATACAGATCTTAGACTTTTTCTGAGTCAGACACGAAATTGGGTTTCATCCATTATGTTGCTGATATAATAGATAAATAAAGACATTTCACTGCAACCTGAGACTCTGCTGCTTTACGAATACTACATGCTGTTTTTCAGTATATCTCAAAATCAGGCCATGAATCACAGCAGCATAGTAAACCCCTAAAAGATCTCTTTAAATAGATAGAACAGAAGCATCTCCTATTGTCTAAAATTTTCAAGTAAAAAATAAAACTCTCCTAGTTTTATAGAATAAATATTAAACATGTTACTGTGATGTTAAGTCCCTTGTTTTACTTTAATTATGTAAGACAACATAAAACCATTGAAACTGGTCTCAGTTATAGTCATCTGGAATAAAATAGAAGGAATGAATATTCATATAGTATTATTGGACCAAACCCCATCTTCCTCTTTGAGTCTCAACTTCAATCCTCAAATTTGTCATGCTTCAACTATCAGTGACCTAGCCAAGAGAACAAATCCTGACATGAAATCCAAGTTGGATACTGGAGGCTACCAATTTGCAAATAAGTCTCATTATAAGTCTTTAGAGCACATATTATGCAGAGAGTGAAATATAGGAAGTGTAAACAGAAGTTCACTGGTTAACTTGAAATTGAAGACAAGTAGAAGGTTCATTTACATTTCAATCTGGAGAAGAAAACAAGATAAAACCACATCTTTCAGGAATGATAACAGTACCAGTGACAGCATGTACAGATTGGATAAACATGGCACACAGATCAGAAAAAGGCATGAACAGTGGCAAACATTGAATCAAGATGAAAAGGACCAAAGACAGACTGACCCAAAAACAGATAATTAAAATGTTTTAACATTCATCCATCAAAATAGTTTTCGGGCTTAAAGGCCACCAAAATTTGCAGTTTTATCAAATAGTACAAAAACGTTTTCATCACTGCATTACTTACAGTGAATTAATGCCAGTGGAAAGTTGCCATATTTAGGGTTGTTATGCAAGTTCTAGCTATTTCCTACAAAAATAGATTTCATTAAACAAGGTTTTAGTTCTTTTTCTTTCCCCCCCTTTTTTTTTTGGGGGGGGGGGTGAGGGGGAGGAACGACAAAGTTGACTTTCAAACACATTGCCACCCTGTTAAATCAGTCTGGCATGAAACTCTTTCCAGAGAGAAAACTATGGCAGCTTCAAAGGTGGGAGCTGACATGAAATATCAAGTTTTACTATTATTTAACTGCCAACAAGAACAGGAGGTCATATATTCTTTTGAGGCTACCCATTGACAGTATTTACCTACTATTTGTTTATATGAAGCTTGTATTATTCATGCATCTGGAGAAGTGGGTTGCAGCCCACGAAAGCTTATGCCCGCAGAAACTTGTTAGTCTTTAAGGTGCTACAGGACTCTCGTTTTTTTGGGTTTTTTTGTGGTAATGGAAATCGCTCTGGTCGAGTTCGCTCTTATACCTGATGGACTCTGTAGGTCTTTTTGTTCATAACATGTATGGATACATTCTTTTATCCACTTGGATAGCCTTTGGCTGGATATGGCCTCGCCCTTTGTATGTTCAGCCAATGAAATAAACAGTTTATTCGATTGCCTGAATGTTTTTATTCTTTCTAGGTAGAACGATAAAACCCGTCTGACATCCAGCATGTGGAGTGCAACTTCCTGTGGATTCGCCTGAGGTTTGGGGTAGAAGGTAGGTAAATGAATGGATTGGTTAATATGGAAATCTGAGACAATCTTTGGCAGAAACTTTGGATGGGGGTCTAAGCGTGACCTTATCTTTATGAAATATTGTGTATGGGGGATTTGCCATGAGTGCACTGATCTACCCTATACCTCTGGCTGATGTGATAGAAACCAAGAATGAGATTTTCAAGGATATATACAACGAGCATGTTGAAAGTGGTTCAAACAGTGCTCTCGTAATAGCCCTTAATGCCAAATTTAAGTCCTATCATGTTATTGGGGAACGTATGACAGGCAAGACACTCTGTAACCCTGCTAAGAATTGTTTTACCCTGAGGTGAGTGAAGATTGTAGCTTGATTGATATGGTCATGGAATACTGAAATTGCTGCCAGGTGAACCTTTAGGAACGGATTGATAACCATGATTTTTTCCATTCTAGTATATAGTCTAGGATGATCGGTACAGATGAGGATGTCACTCTGATCTTTTCTTTCTGGACACTAGGAATCAAATCTGCGCCATTTTTGAAGGTAACTCTTCCTAGTTGTTGGTTTTCTACTATTTAACAGTATCTGTCTAACGTGTTTGGAGCATTCCAACTCCTCTGGTTGGAACCAATTAGGAGCCATGTTGTTAAATGTAATTTGTGTATTGCTCAGTGATAAATTTGAACATCATCTTGTAAGAAGAGATCTTCCCTGGGGAGGAAGTGTGATTGGTCTGCGTGCTGACAGACTGAGTAGTAGACTGATAGTCAGCTTGAGAACCATGTCTGCCTGGGCCATGCTGGTGCTATCATAATAACCTTTGCCTTGTCAGTCCTGATCTGTGATAGTCCTGGGTATCGTTGGGATGGGTGGGAAGGCATAGAATAATCCCTTGTTCCAGTTGAGCCACAATGCATCACGCATGAATCCTGCTCCCAGTCCTGCCCTGGAACAGAATTGGTGACATTTTCTATTTTGTTTTGTGGCAAATAGGTCGATTATGGGAAGACTTCACTGTCTAAAAATATTGAATAGGGCCTCGTTGTTCATCTGCAATTTGTGATGCTGTGGGAAGTGCCTGCTTAGGCTGTCTGCAGTAACATTTTGTCTTCCTGGTAGGTATGCCGCTGATATTTGGACATCATGCTGTATGCACTAGTTCCATAGTCCTATTGATTCAGTGCATAGGGAGCATGATCTTGCTCCTCCCTGGTGATGTATATAGAACATACATGCTATATTGTCCATCATCATTCTTACTGATTTGTTTCTTATGAAGGGTAGAAAGTGTCAGCAAGCATTGCAGACTGCCTTGAGCTCTAGCACATTTATGTGAAGAGTCATTTCTGGTTTTGATCACTTGCCTTGTATCATGTGGTGGTGAAAATGTGCTCCCCAGCCTATAAGGGAGGCATCCATCGTAATCATAAGTGTTGCTTGAGGCTGTGCAAATTGAATTCTAGTCATCATGTTGCTTTTGTGTATCCACCACAATAGGGAGTCTTTGATGTTCTTTGGCACTGTCATCTATTTGTTGAGGCCAGGTCTGTTTGGTCTGTAAACCGTTGCTAGCCATGAATGAAAGGCTCACATATGTAACCTGGCATGTTGGACCATAAATGTCATGACTGCCATGGGTACAAAGTGGACTTTTCGGTATTTAGCTTGAGTCCTAATTGGTGGAATAGTGTTATGGTTTGTGCAGTGGCGTGTCTTGCTAAAGTTTTGCTCGTTGCCCCTATTAAACAGTCCTCCAGATACAGGAAGATTGTAATGCCTTCTCTCCTTAGGTGTGCAGGGATGACTGCGAGCACTTTGGGGAAAAAAACCCTCGGTGCCATAGAAAGGCCAAATGGCAGAACCTTGTACAGGTAGTGGCTGCCTGAAACCATAAATCTTAGGAAGCATCTGTGCGCAAGCTGGATTGTAACATGAAAATAAGCATCTTGAAGGTCGAGGGCTGAGAACCAGTCCCCCCGTTGCGGTGTTGGTATCACAGATAATGTGACCATCTTGAACTTCTGTCACCTCATGAATTTGTTTAGTGCTCTCAGGTCTAGAATGGGTCTCCATCCTCTGTTCTTTTTCTGTACTTCAAAGTAGTGGGAATAAAATCCCTCGCCTCTGTGTTGAGGAGGGACATGTTCTATGGCCCCTATTTGTAGCAGGTGGTTTATTTCTTGGTGCAAAACTTGCATGATTTGGGTCCCTGAAAAGGGACAGGGAAGGGTTGTGTGTGTGTGGGGGGGGATGGCTATAAATGGGATAGTGTATCCCGAGTTGATGATCTCTGTTACCTATTTGTCCATTGTAATCATTGACCAGATTAGATGGAATTGTCTGAAATTAAAAATTTGTGATGGATGGTTCTGGTACCGCGTGCTGAGTGAGATTCCCCAAACCTTCGACCAAGGACTCAAAACTGCTGTTTGGATGGCACAGATTGAGTTCCTGAAGATGCATGTTGAGGTTGTCTACTTCTATGACCTCTCTATTTTCCCTTCTGTGACCAATATTGCCTGTACTGGTGGTGAGGCTGATACCTGAGGGTATAAGGTTGGAATCTATACTGCAAACGAGGCAAGTGAGGAACAGGAAATGTCCCTCCCTACGCATGACTCATCTTCATCACCAGACGAAGCAATCATTCCAACTACATCCACTCCTGTGGACGACCCCAAGCAGTTTAATGACTTTTTCAGGAGTGTCACAAAAAAGCTAGAGATCCCACTGGAGGAGGTCACAGTCTCATCATAAACTACTGAAAATCATACATACCATGACATCTTCAAAAATCGTCTCCCTATGGATGAGGCGTTAATGGAGCCATCTATATCATAGGGCAGACATCAGCTACAATTCCCCCCACTAACAAGAGGAACAATAGAAAATATTATATCCTAGCCAAGGGGATGGAATTTCTATTCACACACCCACCTGCAAACTCATTAGACTTCACAGCTGCCACAAACCAGAGGGGAAAACAAAGAAGCTATAAGTCAACACTGCAGGACAAGGACTGGAAGAGGCTTGACCTGTTAGGAAAAAAAGTATTCTCATCGTCCACCCTGCTGATGAGAGTATCAAATTATTCAGCACTACTCTCAAATTATGACGATACTATCTACAAGAAACTAGCCCAGTTCACCAATGAATTGACAATAAAATGGAACAATTCAAATCTCTACTCACCGAGGGACAACTTGTAGCGAGGACTTTGCTACAAGCTTTGCTGGAGGTAGCAGATACTGCAGCTAGAACCACGGCCACAGCCATAGTAATGCACACGGCCTCTTGGTTTCATGCAGCCACTCTTCCTAGAGATCTACCAACAAAAATAAAGGATCTCCCATTTGAGAAGACCCACCATTTTTCAGAAAAAGTGGATGACTTGTTACACTCGATGAAAAATTCTAGAGCCACACTTTGGACCCTAGGAATTTATACAACTATGGCAAAAAGGAAGCATCTATTGCCCTGGCAGATGTAGTTCAATGTGACTGACTAGGTGATCTGGCTCTACCTGTGTGGGAGCTGGTAGGTCTATCTTATGCTCTAGAGTAGGTGGAACAGGCTTCACAATCATGCCATTGCATTTGATATGGCACAGAGGGAGGAAACCATGGTGGTCCATACCATGGATATGGCAGGTTACCCCTTCGGGGCGTATATCCCTGTGACTCCACCAATAGCCTGATGGGTGAAGAATATTCTGAAGAAAATTGGGCTTCCTCTAGGTGAGTGTCTCCTGAAATAATAGCGTGCACTGAGGAAAGGACCTTGTTGTGGGCGAAGTGCATTGGTGATTGCTCTATATCTGATTGTGGAGAAGATGTTAAGTGATGTTGTTTATGTGTTCTCTTTACAGGCAGTGCTGTTGTCGGTGCCAGGTTTGTCATTGGCCCCATACTAACAGTTGGTGACGGCTGAGTGCCTCAGCGATTGCCGGTGCCATTGGTGGCTCTGGTGCCAACCCCAGTGCCGTGATGTGTCTCAGTGCAGAATCATTTTCAGGTGCTGCACTCAGGTCCGCAGCCTCAGATGGTGCCATAGTCAGCACTGTTGAGCGGTGCTCAGGTTTTCTATGTGCCGAATCCTTTTTTGGTGCCGTGTTGGAGGAGAAATGTTTTTGTTTACTCCTCAACTCCTCGCCCGGATGTTTCAAGTCCTTGGGCGGCACAGACCAGTTTGCACCTGAGGGAGCCGTCGCCTCATTGGTACTGTGTTTTGAAGACAGCCTCTTAGTCGAGCATCTTTTCTTTGACGCAGCGGTCTCCAGCGGTGATGAGGCTCTCTATCTGGGAACATGTGCTGGGTTGTCAGAGGGAGGTTTGTATGGTCCCGGATTGGAGGAGGGTCTTAGGGATTTTTCCATGAGGATAAGTTTTAACCTCAGGTCTCTATCGCTCCTCACCCTTGCCTTCAAGTTCCTGCTGTGGGTGCATTTTTGAGACAGATGGGTTTCCCCTAGGCAATGGACACATTGTGAATGGCCATCTGAGGCAGGCATAAGCTCTCTACATGAGGTGCACCTCTTGAAGCCTGGTGAACCAGGCATGTTAAACCCTAACACTATTCTAACAACAAAGGAAAAAGAAAAAAATCTGAAACTTACTATTGTCATTAGTTTTTGTTTAAAAATACAACCTACACTGACTAAACCTAAAACTGACTAAAGTATCAATAAACTGACTAATTTTTTTAACTATTATTCTGTCTGGGATGAGAAAACTTCTCAACTGTCCATGGTCTGAGATGGAGCGTCAAGAGCAGAGAAGGAACTGAAGGGCTCAGGTCACACGCGTGCCAAAGATGAGCCAAAGGCACCAAAAGATGGACTCTGCACATGCACGACCCAGACAAGTACTTTTAAAATACCTCCAATCAAGGGCACGGGACATGATGACACCTAAAGTGGAGCACCCACAGGGACATCACTGGAAGAAGAAGATTACTACTCTGACACTAGTTTCTAAGTTAATACTTTACCAATTTAGAATTACTAACATTGTACCTAATAGTCTTGTTTTAAAAGATTTCTAGACATCTAAGTGGATCATCTCTCACTGTTACCTCTTCAAATAAGTTAATCAGATTCATTAAGCGTGACCTGGCTTTTATTTAACGTTATTTAACGTTGGCTGTTTGATCACTGTATATTTGTTGAAGTATTCTTCTAGTCTGACCATAATTGATAAATAAAAGCTTCCCAAGTAGACAAGTTCAGCTGTCGTTCCCTGGTGTTAAAATGTCAGCATCAGATTAATTTGCCTCCAGTCTCTAGGTAACTGTTGTCTAAAAAGATGAGGTAAACTGAATATCTATAGTTCTGGTACCTTTATTTTGTCTGTCTTTATTTTGTTTGGTAATATCTGATGAGAGGTTTTTTTATTTATATGTTTGGAGCAGACAGGCTATGAATTTTGGTTTGATCTTCTCTTCTCTATCCTCTCTAACATGTTACTTTATATTGTACACAACCTGAAAAGTTGCTGTTTAAATTAATTGTTTTATCTGTTCTTATATTATGCATATTCTCAATATATTTTTGTTTTAGTTTTCTGTCCCTATAAAATGTGTGTGTTGCAAGGCTTGAAAGTGTAATCTTGAGTTCAGATTTTATCTTGAGCCTTTGTTGAATGACCTTGTCTTTGATTTATTCCATAAATGTTTAGCTTTAATTATAATTCTGACATTGATTGCAGAGCCATATAATTTCACCCATACCGCTGTCCGCAAGTAAACTTTGTAATGAGCTTGCTCTTGTGTATTCATTGTATTATCAGATTTTCAAAATTAGATAGGGGCAATTGGTTCTCTACATTTGTATGTATCCTTAATTTATACAAACAAATATCCCTAAAAGACTGCACAAGTCAGGTATTTATGTATGCAAGGTGCCAGTTAGGCGACTAATTTGACTGTGTGCATGCAAATATTCTGCATGGGAGATAGTGGATAAAAATTAAGGATTTAATAAATCTTATCCTATGACTTCTTACCTTGCTTAAGAGCCTTTGGTGAGGGACCTTGTCAAAGGCTTTCTGAAAGTCCAAGTACACTATATCCACTGGATCACTCTTGTCCACATGTTTGTTGACCCCCTCAAATAATTTTAATACATTGGTGAGGCATGATTTCCCTTTACAAAAGCCAGGTTGTCTATTACCCAACAAATTGTGTTCATCTAGATGTTTGATAATTCTATTATTTACTATAGTTTCAACCAATTTGCCCTGTCTTGAAGTTAGATTTCCAGTATGTAATTGCCAGGATTGCCTCCAGAGCCTTTTTTAAAATCAGCATCATATTAGCTATCCTCTAGTCATCTGGCACAGAAGCTGATTTAAAAATAGGTTGCATACCAAAGTTAGTAGTTCTGCAATTTCATATCTGAGTTCTTTCAAAACTCTTGGGTGAACACCATCTGGTCCTGACGACTTATTACTGTTTAATTATTGATTAGTTAAAAAAACCTCTTCTATTGACACGTCAATATAGGAAAGTTCCTCATATTTGTCACCTAAAAAGAATGTCTCAGGTGTGGGAAACTCCCTCACATCCCTCTGCAGTGAAAACCAATGAAAAGAATTAATTTAGCTTCTCTGCAGTAGCCTTATCTTCCTTATAGTGCCATTCCCTCACCTGCATGACCTACTCCATCATTCCTATATATTTATACCCTGGAATTACCATCTCCCATTGATTATTATTGTTCCACCAAGTTTCTGTGATGCCTATTATATCAATATCCTCATTTATATTGGGCATTCAAGTTCATCCTTCTTAGTATTTATTACAACATGCTCTTTTGTAGCCCTGCTTATATCCATTCAAGATGCACCTGCAAAGATAATTTTCCTAGCTCATTGCTTTGACCATGTCACCCATCTTTTTAATGCCTCCACTGGGTCCCCTTTCTCGAATGCATCAAGAAAACTCTATTATCTTCCGTTTCAAGGCCTTTCATATCCTATCCCCACTCTACTTACTATCTCTCACTCACTATTGACATGTCAACTCCCACTTCCGATCAGCCAGTGACACCAGCCTTTATCTCCTACTGGAGTAGCTTCCCGTAAACAATTGCAAAACAAACTCATTATCCTCTCTCCAATTATCCTTACATGATAAACTGGCAGAGTTAAACCTGAGTCTCCCACATAGGCTTTAACAGGGCTATTTTAGCTTGTGTTAACAGCATTATCCCTTGTCTACAATACACTTTTTAAAAATGTTAGCTAATGCATTCTTATCAACAAACCGTTTATTTTAGGTCATGGTTAGTGTAGAAAAATTTCTAGTCTAGCAATGCCGGTTAAGGGTCTGATTTTTTTGCAATGTTTCTATATCAGCAAAAGTCTTAGTATGGACACAGCTTAACATGTCAAAAATATGCTTTTGATGGCATAAATTATACTGATTTGGCAAACAAAATAAACTACATTTGCAAATGGTATAGCTATTCCAACAAACCTTTTCAGACCTGGCCTTAATCTACATAATGTTCCATTGCTATTTATTGTATGGAATGTCTGATTTGCTTAAGTGTTTATGTTGTTGTCTAGTGGCTAGCCAGATAAAGAATATCTGCCCTAATACTACTCACAGCTCTCTTTCCTGGTGTCATCCTCAAGGTAAAAAAAAAGAAATAATTAAGCATTCTAGCCTAAGTCCATAGAAAGGTAGTGAGAGCTTTATACAGACCCCTTGAGTTGACAAAAGAGAGTTTGAGAAGAAGTGCAGTTGCTAGGAAACTAATCACCAATTGTCATGATACTGTGTGCTGTAATTTTAAATAAGGAATGATGGTTAACGAAAATACTTCTGAGATAATGAGCTAAGATATGCAAGAAATCTATATTGTATGAAAGACTGTGAAATATGTAAAATTTAAATACTGTAAATCTTAAAGTGAAGTAATAAAAAGAATCTGAAACAAAAATTAAAGATTGACATAGTTGTTTCATCTTGCTAGTGTTCAAGCAAGCTTGTTGGAGAACAGCTGACAAGTAATTTTTATATTTCTGTATAACAGACTGAATACATAAGTGTATTAAAAAATACAGAATGTGGAAGTACTTTCCAGGAAGACCAGACAAATTCAAAATGGTCTTTGCAAAGATAGAACATTGTAGTATCAGGAGAAATACAGAGGGTTCAAAGTTAGCCAAGGAGGATACAGTAATAAGGAATAGGCTTCCTGGAAGTTTTGCCAAGACCACAGAGTTGCAAATAGCAAAACAGGAAACCCTAGAAAAAAAGATGTTCCAGGAATGTGATTAAGTTTCTTAACTTCTGAAATTCTAAAAGTGTACCAGGACATTCCAAGACTTTTGCATGTTAAGATCTACAGACTTTGGGTTCTTGAAACAAAATCCATAGGACTAGTATGCAATTACAAATAAAAAAGCCTCAAGAAACATGCTCTGTTTTCTCATTAGTCTGTGAAAATGTATATGAAGTACAACTCATATTCCAATTGCTTATATGAAATACTGAAGTGGCCAAAGAACAGTATGTAGATTGGTCCTCATTAGCTTTTGGAAGAGCAAATCAAGTCAATCAGCAGCCCATCAAAACTAAATAAAGAACAGTTCATTCATTTAACTTTTTAAGCACTATCTTACAATCATCTTTATTTTACATTCTGAAATTTCTTTTTAAAATATAGATTCAATGATGATTAAAAATACGTTAAATTGTAAGAAGTCTTGAGTTTTTGCTTAAGCAACTTGAAATTCCTAAGAAACCGTGGCAGGACTGGGCCAGGATACTGAAGTCCACCAATGCTTGAATACAAGAACTCAGGGGCATAATGAACAAGATTAAACCTGTAGAAACCCACAAGCAAGTGCCCTTGGGAAAGAAGAGCAAGTTCTTATTACCATCTTCTAGAATCTTTCCAAGGAAAGAAAAAGACTCATTACAGTTTGTCTGTCAGAGAACTACATCAGTGAGTCACCAATAGTATCAAAGGTTGCTGACATCTAACAAAACAGGCAAAATGATTTAACATTGGTCCAACATCAAAAGAGGGCTGAATGCCATTAATGCCATTAGCAGGATTGATAATATGATGCAAGGAGCCAGGGCTGGAGGTGGAGAATCTGTGGCACACATAGTATGAATAACCATCTTTTAATAGTTGCTTCAAATAAAAAAGAAAAGAAGTTAGCACAATATCTTGTAAACGTATTTTATTTCTTGTAATTGTTTCAGACTGCAGAATTTCAGACAACACGAATGAATGCAAATGGTTTATATAAAATGAGAAAAGAACTAGCACCAATTTATAACATATGGCTCACATCTCAGTAAAACTGAAGGTGTCCCCCTCTGTAACGTATTGACCAAGCATAGCAAAATCTAAGCAGCGTGTCACAGCAAGAAAACCCCAGAATAACAATAAAAGCTTCTCATATGCCCATTATTTCATTGAGATGTATGCTAAATGTCATTAAATGCAGCTACACTAACTGCAAAATTTTGCACCGTATATTCAAGTATAAAATATTGCGTGTGATATATGACTGCACTGCATTTGCAACAACGTAATACTGAACATAAAATTAGAACACATTAATTATTATTATATTTTTCAAGTAACAGGAACAAAAATTGGGTAGGAAACTTGAACTGAAGTCAACAGCCAGACCAAGTCACATGATATACAAAATTTAATAATTAGAATTCCACAGCTGAGCATTCATATGAGCTAAGCACTGACAATATTTGCCAGAAGACTGGCTATGAAAATCCTGCCTTTAGCCAAATCCCCACAAACAGATCTGTGAAAACAAACAGAAATGTGTATACATTGTGTGATTGTGTCCCCCATACTACAGAAAATTGACACACAAACTTTTGAATGATTTATAACAAATATAGGTATGGATCAAGCCCAACTTCAGTATAAAAACTACTATAAAACATCCATTCTATAAATCCATGTAAATGCTTTCCAATCTGCAGTCTCACAACAGTTTTTTTTTTTTTTTTTTTATATTAAATGCTATCATTTCCAAAGAAAAGTGTATAGAAGCTCCTGTTGGAGGTCTGCATACTCTGCAGTGTCCAGTTTATGTAGTTCACACAAAGAGGTATCTGCATGGCTTAGTACAGAGATAGTGGAGCAGAGAAACCCCTATCTATTTTCTAGACATTCACTTTCAGCATAAACCTGCATGCCAAGAATACACGCATTCACTCCCCCACAGTTGTCACTCTCTCCCCCAGGCTGTGAAACCCTCATCAAACTTAACTTGCATGTCTTCAAGGGGAATCAGTGATCTGCCCCTGCTTCCATTCGACTTCATATGGTGGCGCCCTTCAGTCTCACATGCGTCTTCCAGCAGGGAGGAATGGGTTGGGGACTGATGGCCACTCTTTGCAGCAAGATTTTTAAGAGAAACCTGGTAAGGAACATACAAGGAATAAGGATGTTCTCCTCTGTCACTATCCTTTTCCAGGTTTTGAGTGAGGTGTGGGGGGCAAGTCCACTCCGGTTTCCCAAAGATCACAAGTGTATGGGAAGAAAATTTTCAGTGGCACATTCAATGTGATGAGAGAAACTTGTCTGCTCTGCTTTATGTAATCTTAATCCCATGAGGTTGTGCTTGTTTGGAGGGTTTATTCTAACAAGTCTACACCAGTCAGACTTGAAAATTACTCTTGCACTCTGTGGCAAATAGGAAAACATATGTGCTTATCTGAAAATGTCCATTCTTTCAGCAATAAGGTCCACAAAGCTATTGCAGTAGGTATTTAAACCTGCTTGCAGGATAGGAGTGGAACTAGACCTGTCAGTCACTGTCTGCCGGAATAATTCAAATCTACTTTCTAAAACTACAGATGGTATTAAATATATTTTGTGGAAAATCACAACGATTTTTCTTACTACAAAGTATGGCAAATTCTGCCTAATGATGACAAATCCACATCCTTGCATGTCAATATCCATCTCTATTCTGGCTGATCAATTTGTCTCCAAGATGGTCCAGATCTGTGGACCTTATTACTCAAAGAAAGGAAATTTTCAGCTAAGCACAGATACATTTTCCTATTCTTCTTTATGCTAACATCCATAGATCTGTTATAAAGGGATTTTCTGTGTGTCTCCAGAGTGGGAAGGAGGATCATTCTGTAAGTGTTGACAGCTGAAACAAGGTAAATTATATATAAATATCTCCTCCACATTCCCTTGGGAACTGAAGCGCAGAGAAGACTTCTACCAGAAGAAAACATTGGCTATAATTGATTTACCAATTTGCCAAATTTTGGTTAATCAACGGTTGTCTAGAAGAACTCAGTACAGGAGATATGACTACTCTGCCAGTTTTCAGTACTCCCAAGGACTAAATCTTTTGATGCTTTAAAAGGAAGGAGAAATATTTTTGAAAGAAATGAATGATATGACAGTCTGAGGACTACTGATCTGAATTAAAAGTACAATATTGAGTCTCATTAGAGAAAGCTTCCAACTACAAATAAAAACCTTTCATCTGATTGGAGCTCATAGCCATTGAGAAGTCTGCTTTAATGTATAGGAAGAATAACATCACACCTTGCAGGGGTGCAATTTGAATGGTACTGTAAGGAGCGGAATGAAGTTCCTAGGTCATACTCTATGATCCTGTAGGGTTGGAATAAAGTTGATGCCCTAAGGATGTGTTTATTGTTAGGATATGTAAAAAAACCTGGTCTTTTCTTGAACATGATGAGAACGTTATATTACAGAAACTTGAGCATTTTGCTTGGACATTCTTATATAGTCAGAGTAAGGCCCTATGGGGGAACTTAAGGCTGTTTCACTGATTTAAGACAGTAGTTAAACTATGAACTTTGCACCAGCTCATAAAATATGTTCTATTTGTTGACTTCTCTTTTGTGGTTCATGAGAGTAATCGTCACTTCAACCAAGTATCCATTTTAAATCTTTCTGGATGGAGGATTAGTCTTTTAATAACAGAGCTCCTCTGTGAGATAGTAACATCAAAAGATTCAATGCAAGGTTAATGAAACCTGAGAACCACAGCCTCTTTAACCAGAAAGTTACAAACAGGATCAATACTGGTCTCTTGCACTGTCCTGGGGAGCAGTGGAAAAGGTGGGAAGAGATACAGCAGAGACTTTGACCATATCCAGCTTTATGAGATGGCATTCACCATCTCACATCCCAGATCCTGACACCCAGCAAGACCACAAGGCATTTTATTTACTGTTTTCAGATGCAAAGAAGTCAATCTCCAGCTCATCAAGCAGACTTATGAGTGAGATATTTCTGGATACAGGAGCTACACTGTGAATCCAACTTCTGCCATATAAGTCTTGGTGTTATAATAACTAAGGTCCCAAAATTATGAGTGATTACTGTATAGGAATTGACCAGGAATCTGCAGCCTCTTACACGCGTGTACTGTTAGTGCAGCTGAGAAGACTTTCCTTTCTTCCTGTATGTGAATGAATGAATTAAAATACAGATATAAAAAAGTAAGATACTATATCATGTTGCCAGACACAATAGAGGGAAAAATCAGAAAATAGACTGAATAAACTAGGGTGATTAAATAAAGTTATATGTGTAAAAGTGATGGACAAAATATTGTAACTTAATGACAGGGTATGCCTCAAGGGCAAGCCTGTTAGGAAGAGAAACGGGTTGTGTTCATATTGATTTATTTTGGTTTAGTGATAAAATGAAGTAGTAAGGCTAATATTTGCAATGAAACATGCTTATACTATCAGGTTAGTGAAATACACCTGTGCTGAAAGAGGCAATAAATAAAAGGATCAGAAACCAAATAGTGTATTATAACAACACTTAATCACAGAGTGGAATAATCAGAAATGAAACTGATCAGTAAGGCACAATGAACTTATAGGCACACACAACTCAGATACACATACAAAGATTACACTACTGTGGCTAAAACAAGGAGAACAGAAATGGAAGATTTATACAGCTGTTCTGTACCTGGAACAGTTTCTGGAACTTAAAGCTGATGGCTGAGCAAAGATCCAGTGATAGGTAACACAAAGACTATCTTGGATGATGACCCAAATCAGTCAATCGACTTTTTCCTGAAACTGGGTACCTGATTAGTAAGGAAGTGTACACACTTGTGTGTTGTCACAGAGTTATGGTGTAGAAACTGAACAAAATTACTGTTCAGCATTGTTGTAGCAGCATTGGTCCCAGGATATGAGAGAGACAAGGTTGGTAAGGTAATATGTTTTATAGGACCAACTTCTGTTGGTGGAAGGTACAGGTTTTTGAACTACACAGAGTTCTTCTTCAGGTCTGGGGAACAAAATCATAGTGTCTGAGCTAAATACAAGCTGGGCCAGAAGGTTAACTAAAGTAACATTTGTAGGAGGTCACTTGAGATGAAGTGGGTAATAAGGGTTAGATTGTTATGCAAAAGGGGTTTGAAGAGGGCCATTATGGTTGAGCAGGCAGGTCTGTGTTACAGATTGCCGTATGAGCCATGAAATCACCTACTATAAAGGAATAAAAGATGATCCCACACCACAATTCACAGAGGAATTTAAAGATGCCATCAAATCCTTTCCCAGACAACTCAAGAAAAACCTCTGCAACTTCATCCCCCATGAATATCTCCCCCAGGGATTCTACATGCTTCCCAAGATACAAGGGAAGCCTGGCAGATCCATCATATCTGTCCATGGCACTCTTACTGAAGGAATATCAGGACCCACTCAGACACTCTCCTCAAACCACTCACAAGATAAAGGGCTAGGTTCCTCCAAGACACTACCAACTTCCTCCAGAAATTCTCCAACATTAGCAACCTCCTGCAGAACACCATCCTTGTCACAATGGATGTCACCTTATTATACACAAACATCCCACACCACGAGAGCATTTCTGTCTGCCTCAAATACCTATGCGTTAATTTACTACACTCCAATCTACCCTAAACAAACTCACCCATTTCATCTTCACCCACAACAAATTCACATTTAACAGACATTTTGTCCAAATCACGGGAACAGCCACAGTTACTAGAATGGCTCCTCAGTACACTACTCTCTTCATGGGCCTCCTTGAGGAAGATTTGACAAACACTCTTATTTCAATCACAGCACTAATTTGGTTTACAGTAAAAGTAAATCAAGATTATTTAACTAAAGGACATAGGATTAAGTGATACCAAGCAAAAGAAATAAAGATAGAGAGGGTCATAAGCAAACAAAAGTAAAAACACACTTCTAAGACTAAAATTTAGTATCAACAAAAGTTACAATCTTTGACCAAGCAGATTTCTCACCTAAACTCAGACTTCAACCCCCTTGATTGAAGGATCCAATATTCTGTGATTTCAAAAGCTCTGGCCACTTTAATCCCCCAGATGATGGATCCCAAAATGTCTGTTCCATTTATTTCTCTCAAAATGCAATGACCATGTTACAAGAGGCAGGAAAGCTTCCTGTTGTTCTTCCCTTCCTGTTGATTTCCCATCCCCCTACTGAGTCTTAGGTACATAGGATGTCTATTGTTTTGATTCCATAATATTTAATTTACACTGGAAACAAGTAGATAGTTACTTTCCCTTCTGTCTGGGAGAAAACCTGTTTCTTTCTCTGTTTGGCCCCAGTCTTTAAAGCATAATGTCAATGAGTATTCATAATTTCTCATGTAGTGTTAATGCATACATTCCACAATGATACTAATCACCGGTGTGCCACAAGCTTTCATAAAAGACCATACTCAGTACACTTTTATTTTACAGTAATATTGTATACCAGGGGTTCTCAAACTGGGTGTTGGGATCCCTCAAGGGGTTGTGAGGTTATTGGGGGGAGTTGTGAGCTGTCAGCCCCCGCACATACATGACTAACGGCAAGAGCCCTTCAGAGCTGTGTGGTCAGAGAACAGCAGCTGCTGGCCAGGTGCTCTAAAAGCAGTGCCACCCCCAGCAGCACTATGGAATAAGGGTGGCATGACATGAGAGAGGGTGGCAAGGCACGGGGGGACCATCACAGCCTGAAATGTTTTCAAAGGGGATCCCAACAAAAAAAGTTTGAGAACCCCTGTTGTATACAATCAGTCAATTCAATTGCTTTTCATTTGAGGTTCAGACCCGTGTTTATAGCTCATTAAACCTTTTAAGTGTATTCTTCTGAAGTGTATCCCCAGGTAAAGTTTCCCTCTCCTGCTGGGTCTAGATGCCATTCTGTCTTCTCTGCTTGTTAACTTGATAGCTTTCCTTACCTTACATATAAATGTACCTTCATCGTCTCTGCCTGACAACCAGGCTAGTCAGACAGGCAAATAAACACTCCTCTAAGACGAACTAGGCTTATACATTTCTTGCCAAACACACTGTAAAAACAATTCTAGTGCATATTTTTAAATATTTATACACACCCTACACATACACCATGCAGTGATTTTCGGTGCCGTGTTACCAGTTTGTATAGGATACCTTAGCATAATCTGTATCTAAAAAGTGTAATGTAACTGTGAGTGTGTTACGTGTAGTGAGTACGTCAGGCCTGACAAGAGTTGCTGACACAGAGTAGTGAACCACCAGTCTGCCTGTGTCACACTCAGACACTGACTTCTTTCTTTCTTAAGAAGAGTTCCGATTGGTTTGAAAGCTCGTACCTGTCACCAACATAAATTGGTACAGAGAAAAATATTACTTTACATACCTTCTCTCTCTCAAATTACTGTTGTTTCATAATCCTAGATAACACTCTATATGGGTCTACTATGCTTAATAGTTCCATACTGCCCTTAAAGTTTTAGGTGTAGACAGGTATAAAATAAGACCACGTGTGCAAGTCTCTCGAACTGCATTCATTCCATACAGTTTGTCATAAATGTAGGAGTCCATGTTAGATAGTTAGGACGGTTAGACCCTGGATAACATAATTCATGGGATGTAGATTAAAAGGTTGACTACAATAGATCCATTGGGAAGGAGACATTAGTGAATTGGCATGTAAGTAATTGACCAAATTGACCAATTATCTTATACTTCAGCTTTGGATTGCTTTTCTTTTGTTCTTTTCTCTGTTGTTAGCAACACCAGAGTTAATAACCAATTGGCAGAAATCATGCCCTATTCTGATGTACTCTTAGGAAAAATCAAAACAGTCACCTTCCAAGGGTAATGATGGAGTATACATGTTGTTTTCTATTGTGGCTGTGTTATTTAATTCTGAAAAGAGGAATGGTTATTGGATTCATTTATTTTCTAATTTATGTTCGCAAAATCATAGTCCAATACTATTTTTGCCTTTATCGTATCCTATAGTATTAGTTTCTATTGTTAAGGCTAGTTAATAAAACTCTATAAAATTAAATTCAACTCAAGTCCTTTTCTTTAATTAAGCAATCGAAATCCAAAGCATCCTAAGAAAGCTGATAAGGGTAATCAGTTAAGTTTGCTTAACTAAAGTTTGTTTTATATCTTTTTTTTTTTTTTAAACAGTATTCATCTCCTCATTGGTGGGCATAACAAATAGAGACAGGAAACTTTGTCAGCCCAAGAGAAGAGAAAGTTTTCCCCAGTTGTTATGAAAACCCTATCAGACATATTGAGGGTTATAACCAGAACTGGTCTATTATCTGAGGAAGGAACTGTATTGTGAGACCTCAGTTAGATCACTGTATTCCAGATGGTGGTTGCTATGCTCTCTCTTTCTGCTACCATTCCCTGAACTGAGTCCAGAAGAGCCCTTAAAAAGAAATCTGATTGTAGAGTAAGAAGCAGAGGGGATACCAGAAGTACATAGGTATATGAAATATGAATCATTGATGCACGCCTGTGTATGATATCAGCATACCTAACCGGCTCCTATAAGAGATGGATTTTTGCTTCTGTGATACCACTTGTTTTTCATGATGGCCATCTTCATCTTTTGTTAACATTTTTTCTGAGATGAGACCTTGTATCTGATAGTATTCATTCTTCAGCCCAAGCCTATGATTGACTTCCCTGGCACTATGTCTTTGTGTTTGTTATGAATCCAATATACTTCTGGAACCTTGTAACTCTAATGTTTGCTTCAGCTTTCTCTCTGTACAAAATCTTGATCAGAAAAATTGTCCAGGAAGAAATACGTGAATTTCCCTCTTTCCTAAAGCCAATATTATTGCTACCATTATCCTAGAGAAAGACCCTGAGAAGCACATGTAAGATCAAATGGTAATAATCAAAGCTGGCAAACAAAAAGGCTGCCATCCATCTACAAAACGTAAGAATTGTCTGAGAATGGAAAAAATGGGAATGCTTTAAAGACAATCCTGCATTAGGCACTTTTTTAGATATTTCAGACAGGCCCCTGCTCCGCTTTTCCCCATTTCCCTCAGGATCCAATCTGAAGTAAATGATGGATTATTTCATTCATGTCCTGGCCTTCCCATGGGTTGCTGAGACCAGGAATGGAACAAAGCTATTTCTGAAATTCTTGCACAGCTTCACAGGTTACCCCTCTGCAAAATACCCAATGACCTAATTTGTAGGTAACCCTTCTGCTCCCAAACAGAGAGACTGGCACCAATCAGAGGCCTAATTCTAAATAGGAACAGTTGGGAGAACTGCAGATAGCTCTGAGGCCACAGAAGGCAGCTATTGATTCTGCACTTATTCTAGCTACGACTTGCACAGAGGCATTTTCTCCTGTTGTACTTCACAGACTGCTTCAATTTGCTATGTGACCTGTATTCCTTTCTATAATGTTTGTCTTGAGTCAGGTCTGTAAATTGACTTTTCTCATGACTCTGAATAGCCAGAGCTTCCCACAATGTTTTCCAGTGTACCACTAAAATAGCAGGGAATTGATTTGTCTGAGTACTTGATTCTAAGGATCAAAGCCCCATATATCTGCATGGAACAGATTTGAATCCCACTCCTCACCACAGGGAGAAGCCCTTAGAATAGGCAATTTTTAGGTTGTCCCCTTATTGTTTGCAGATCCTTCCACACCTGGGCTCTCGTCTCTCCATAAACATCTGCTGGGGCGGAAGGGGGAGGGGGAGTTGATAATGAGGTTTAGCAACCTATAGCAGAAGCTGGGAACAATACCTAGAAATTAGGATTGTGGTGACCCAAATCAGCTGGGAATGACAGCCAAATATCCTAAACTTTAGGTGTAGCAGGAAATCCCTATCCCTCTATTACACCTTTGTCTTTACACAAGGAGGAATATATAACTATACCTTGTCTAGAGAAGCTGCAAAGTCAGTACACTCTTTCCTAATGAAGTCTATCCTCTGGTGGTTTTAATTTTGTTTGTTTGTTTTGATGGGCTTTTAAAAATATAGATACATATTTTACATTTGATTCTCTAACTCTGATTTTGGTCTTCTGGCCTTCTTCTCATAAGGAGGAAGAATTCTGTTCTGGGTTGGGGGAGGGTATCTAGGCATGCCTAAAGGAACCAGCACATACCTACAGCGTGGTCTTTCCTCCATTCATCTGCCATGGGGCACTCTCTGAAGGTGAGTGAGGAATGAAGCAATTATTTTATTATTCATTTGTTCTCCCACTGAGAGTTTGTCCCCATAATCCTGCTCCAATGGGGGAAGTGAAACTGTCCTCAGAGATTGCTCTGAAAATATTTCAAGTGACTTGCAATTTCCTTATTCTCAGAGACGCTGGATGTGATGCAGCGCATCTGACACGCTGTCCTTCTGAGTTCATTTCCTTATGGTGATGTGCTCTGCTGTTCCTAGAGCCAGTTCATGTCCAGTCCTGCCTGCCTCCTTTCCTGACAGAGGAGGGATGCTGGAGTGCATCTTGCCCAGTAGAGGTGGCCTCTCCACTCTTGTCTAGAACCCCTCCTATCCCAGACTATGCTGTGAGGAACACTGTATCCTGCTCGCAGATCTGGCTGAGCTCCCCAGTGAGACATTCGATAAGAAAATGATGGAGAAGACACAGTCCCTCTCTTTCACCTCTGACTTTTCTTGGCCTAGCCTGTTCTCTGAAGCTTGCAGGGGCATCAGTTGCTGCAAATGCCTCTGAAGGAGAAGCAGAGTGGAGGGAACGTTCTGCCCCTAGGTCAAATGCAGCCCTGGGATGTGGCTGAGAATTAGCCAGACAAATTATTGAGCTAAACTGTTAAGTCTAAGAATTTGAAGCAAAGTTTGGCGTTTTCCTTAATAATGCTTTGCAGCAGGGAAATCTGGCTGAGGTGAAGGCCACTGGGGAGACAGATAAAACTGGAAGGAGCTTCCAGAGGCAGAACATTTCCTGCTGCTAATGACTGACATGTCTGGTTCCGTCCCCAACCTGCAAGCAGGCAGAAATACCCACTGTAAGAGATCTGTGGAATTTAAAAGAATGAAGAATGACAGATCTCTGGGGAAATTCAATGTGTTGGAAATCAAGTGCATTACAAGCATTCTCCTAACCTTATCCCTTTTTAGATTACAACTGACAATCTGTAAACTATGATTGTGATACATTTAAAAAATTTCTATTAATCCCAAACTGAGAGACTTCCAGATGTAGTATTAAATGACTATCTAGTGGTCATCTTCACAGGCTCAATCAAAGGAATCGTTAACTTATCCGGCAAAGAAAGCTGCTGTTATCAAACTCAGGTCAATGAATCAGAGTTGATACAAAAATTAAACTGTCATGTAGGCTTCCAAAGATAAACATGCAATTTGCTTCACAAAATTATTACTTTATCCATCTTATCTTCATTAATAACTGAAACAATGTTGTATAACTGGAGTTTAGAGACATGCCATGCCAGCCAGCAATCCTGTCCTACTCTGTCTTATGTACGGGGGAAAATTCAACACTCTAAATGCTTGCACGTGGTTAACTTTAAGTATTTGGCCCCTTAGCTCATTCAAAGTTACCTCCTGATTAATATTTAAATATTATATCGCCAGGCATATCATCTTGTTTGATAGTACAATTCATTGTTCTTCATTCTTGTAGCCATTCTCAATCTAGAGGCAGCTTCTCTGTTTCTCTGAGCTGTCTTTGGTAAACAATAGATGTGTTTAGAAACATAGGGAATAAACTGAACATACTGATGGACTATCTATAATAGTTAGGCATCTTCACTCTGACAATGAACTGTGCTGGCTACTTCAGGGAGAGGAAAACCCATATAATACAGACGTTGTTAGTGCACGGCAGGCAAGTGAGGCAAAACCTTTCCCATCCATTTCAATGCCTACATGCTGAGGCAGGGACTACCTGGAATAAGAAGAGGAGGGGACAAATACATTCACTGCTTGGAAAGTTACTTCATATTTAGAAGTGCAAATAGACAGTATAGTGGGGTCCTCCTACAAATATAATACTTCTACCTTTCATCAAGGTATACCAAAGCACTTA
The DNA here is from genome assembly GCF_026122565.2 of Emydura macquarii macquarii. Lineage (NCBI taxonomy): Eukaryota > Metazoa > Chordata > Testudines > Chelidae > Emydura > Emydura macquarii. Next base: position 764,560 of record NW_027130457.1, read on the forward strand.
AATGTCAATTAAGCAAACCCCACAGCCAACCTATTATCTTACCCATTTTCCAGATGGGTAAGATGAGGCACAGAGAAATTAACTGACTTGCTCAGATCAGAGTTAGAAAGAACTGGGAACAGATCCAAGGAATCCTAACTCTTAATCCTCTGCTACATCATATAGAAACACAGTCTTCTAAAATCACTGGTGAAACTACAACTGCCATTCTTACTTAAATATCTAATTTTTTTTCTGCTCATGGTTTTAATAACGTCATAGAAATGAGTTCCACAGATGAATTATATGTTGATTAAAATTTTATTTTGCATTTATATAGCACTACCTATAAATGACTTGCACAAAGTCTCATAGAAAGCCTACGATACATTGAGGTTTTGAGTTCTCCTAAATCTTGGACCTTTTGTTTAAACATAAAACAAAACTATGCTTCTTCCCTCAAAAGCATTTCTTCTCCTCACTAACTGGTAGACTAAGCTGTATAATTGATTCTATCCTTTTCTCTTCACCTTAGTCAAGCACCAGTCCAGGAGAAGCTAAAAATTTAGTGTTCCTGGAATTATGTAAATAAAATTCATCATTCGAGCAATGCACTTCTGAGGGATAAAGGATTTAATTTATGGAGAGAGCCAACCAGTCCTCATGTAATTCAACTTATTTACCTTATTCCTTATTACCTTATTTACTTTTACCATGTTGCTATTTGAAAGAATAAACTAGTCTTGCATACTTTTATGGGTTTTATTAAAAAGAATAATCAAACAGTAAACATTAAACTTGCATATCACTAAAGCTAAAACTATTATAAATTTCACTAAACTAATTGATCAGGACCCACAAGTGAATGACAGACAGACACAGACAGACATAGGGATGAGTTTTAAGTAGCCAGCTGCTACTTTATTAAACTTAACATTGGAGAGGAGTGTTATCTGCCCCATCTACCCATAGCAGGCTTTCAAATGAGTCTAGTGTGGGTTTACAAGCCATCTCTCATACTGCCCATAAATCAGGGAAGGCTCTCCACAACATACCTCTAATATTCAGCATGCTCTGAATCCTCTCACCATTTTCTCTGCAAAGGGGACAGAAGGTAACCAAGAGGGATCTCGGTGGTCTGCGAAGACTTCAGGTCTCCCCTTTGCCCTTAGGCTAGAGATCCACCAGCAAAATCCTAGGTCTCTTATTTCTGAGCTTTTTGACCCCTTACTCACCATGGACACTGGCCACGAGTGGCGATGAACTAAATATTCATACAATTCCAAATATTACATTTCTAAATCCTATTCCTATTTAACTTAACTGTCTCTCCATGATGCTACAAGGAATGTGGGAAAAAAACCAACCAGGCCTCAGCCAATTTGGCCATAATGGGAAAAATTCCTTTCTTACCCCAGGCCTGACCACAGCATCCTGAAAACAAAGTTTGTATATTATGTAACCATGGGAAGGGATGGTGCAGTTCAACTAAATGTGGCAAGAGGCTCAAGAAACCACAGGCAAGAGTTTAAATTAATGATTGTGGGAGCAAGAAGCTGATTGCTCCCTTCCTTCTGGCTGGCCAAAGGGCAGCGGAGTGCCCATGGGGAGGAGGTTATTGTCCCTGTGTACACTTCCCCTTTCATTCTAAAGCTATCCAGCTCCTTGCGGAGCCAATCAAGTCACTCACCCATTAAACCAGTTGGATGGCATTAGAAATCAAACAATACAGTTATCAAATCAAGGTCACAACTGAAATGGAATCAATAAATCCATGGATTAACTATGATATTGGCTTAAGCCATCAAGTAGTCAAATCACCAAACGAACGCAGCAGGTAATCAAATCACGAGGTGAATACAAACTGAGCTGGCTGAAACACGGCATTTCCAGTGAGGAAGACATTTCAACATTTTCCATAAGCTGTGGATTCCAAAATACACTCCCTGGAGCTTCCTCAGTTACTAAGTGAGACTGTCATAACCAATGTCAGTTTCATGGCTGCCTACTACAGGATAGCAGGAAATGAAAGGGAGCAGAATGGAGTCAGGGCTTCCAAGGCTGACATGCTCCCAGCTCTGGCGGCAGGGAGCCTAGAAACCCTGAGAGCCTTGACCAAAGCCAGGGTTTTCAGGCTGTTGGCTGCAAATCTGGGAGCTGAGCCACAATAGAATGAGGACTCCCAGGCTCCTTACTCTGTTGCAGTGAGAGACCAAAGTGGTTTCTTACATTACCGCTCAATGCTACACCAGATTTCCTTCTTAAATCTCAGTGTTATGCTAATCAACTGTCTCCTCTTCTTATTCTCCCACCCACAGAACTTGGAAGTTTACCAAGTTATTTCAGAACAGCAAAGTTTCACTGAGCAATGCTCACAACTTTTGTTATAGCACCTATGGATAACACTCTTCCTTGACTGTGAAAACATTTTAAAGATTCAAGAGCAGAATTAGGATTAAGGAATCATTATGGTGCTTTTTCCCAAAAAGGTATGTACATAATGAACATGTACACACAGAGATCACACCCCACGAGATCAAGAAGATGTCTCTCCCCTCAAAAATAAGAAGAGAATGCAGAGGAATGGAAAAAATCAGCAACTTAAGAAGAAAACGGTGTTTGAACTTTTTCTGCTTCACGGATTGGTGACCTTTCTCTCCCTCACTGTAGGACTGTTACTGCAGTTACTGGAAAAAAGCAATGAAGTAGCTCAGTGAGGGTGCTTGATGCCAACAGGGGTTTCTTGGGAAGCAGCAGACAAGTCAGGCTAACATAGCTGATGACCAAAGTCTTCTCTTCTTCCCCGGGTGGCCTGCCCAGAGAAGTGAAGAGCACTTCTTTTAGATGTTGGTGAACCGAGAGATCTCACTGAATGGATCTACATGGTTTTAACCATCATAGAGGGAAACTCCCACTTATTCCACCTTAGACACCACCTTTGTGTCTTTGGGGCCAATAAAGTGGTCCCTATATTCTGGATACATTCAACACAGCACAGTCTTCATCAAAGTGGGTATACTTCAGTCTAAGGTCACAGTGGAAAGTCACATTCAGCCTCACTGTTGTCTGGAAAAAAAAATCACATGGTCCCTTACAGTACAAATCTAGGAGTTGTGAGGGCCCTACCTGACAGGACGCTGCTCCAGATTTCCATCTGGTGTAAGGGTTTGGGGACAGTAGAGCATCAGCCTCCATTATGGCCTAAGCTATTTCTTTAAATAAGCTAACAACCCTAGTATGATGGGTTGAAAACCACATCATGGGCAAGAACGGCTTAAAGGCCCATTAATCACAGTCACTTCACATGGACAGTAAATATGCAGATACTTGTCAGCCAGGGAAGGTGGGACTAAAGAAGGATCAGATAACTCAGCAGAAACTTGGGCCCTACAAATAGCCGGAGAGAGTTCAGGCAATGGAGAAATCAGAGAGAGCAGACAGGAAGGTTGGTTCCTGTGAAGGCCTAAAAACACCGGAAACTGTTGGAGGATAGAGGTCTCAGGAAGACATAAGTTGGGCAAAGAGATAAACCCTGCAGGGGATTTTGGAGACTAAAACCTCTGTAATATAGCACCCTGATGCAAGGGGGCACTCTGGTGGTAAGTGTACATTACTACACGTAGTCATACCCATGTTCTCACTCATACACATGCTTTGAGTATTCTAGAAATAAATTTAAAATGCCCATTACAGGCTGCCAGTTCTTTGCAATAAACAAGAAAATTAGGGAAGTAATTTATGGGTCCTCAACTAGATACAGGTTTACTACTTATATTCAGTAACTTTTGATCTAAAAACAGAGAGCTGCTTTTATATATTATCAATAGAATTATATTTAATATATAACAAAGTTTATACCAACCCAAAATTCTCATTTGGGCTATTTCTCTCACAAACATCAGTCTCCATTAAAATATTTACAAATAACTATGCAAGGAATTATCATCACAGTAATTTCACTGTAATATTACCTATCACAAATATTCCTATACTAGGTATAGGAAATACTACAGCAAAGTTATAGACTTAAAAAGGCAAAATTGTAAAGATTTTAAAGGAAACCACAGTAGAGAAAGTTCTATACAAATTTAGAGTACACTCTTACATTATACAACACAATGAATATTTTAACAGCAAACAATAATTCTCCTCTGTCCCATGAAGGCACTAGCAAATCCCTTAACAGTCAGTTAGTATAAACAGTATTAAATAATACAAAAAACAAGAGAAACAAAATGAAGGAAAGTTATATATAAAAATTAAAATGGAAAAGCAAAATAAAACAAACTAATGGTGAAATATGTAGCACAACAGGAGAGCAGCTGGCTCTAACCTGCCTTCTCACACCTCTCTCCAAACAGAACAAAGAAATTGAAAATACCCATTTTTCAATGAAGGCGTCATTTCCCAAAACAAAGGATTCAACGTGTGTACTATCCAGAGCAATCAGCCACATTATCAGACATTTAGGAAATAAAAACTTATTTTGAGACGTGATCCTGCAAATCTTACTAGACTGAATAATCCTTACCTGATTTCAAAAGGACTGTTTATGTGACTCAGGCCACGTCTATCTAATTCTTGATAGTATTTTTGAAACTTTTGGGCATGTCACCTGTTTTTAATTAATATATAGCTGCTGTCTTTTTCATCTTTCAGATTTATAATATGATTATCCTTTTTTATTCGAAACTCTTCCTGACTATTTTGCAGTATAGTAACATTTCATCTTTTGACATGCTAAAAAATACACATAATTCCTTTACTAGTTTCAGCAACATTAGTTTTGCTTTGTTTGGTTTTTAATTTATATTCATGTCCCGAACAATTTAGTTTAGTTTCTAATTCTATTTGCATTTCTAAATTACCCCTTTTCCTGTGTTTAGTGAAGTTAAAAAATTTCTAAGATCACCTTCACACAGTAAACCCTCCAGAGCACAAACTATTGCCTATTTCATTTTATTCAAAATACTCTTGAATTTGCTTTTGAGCATAATAATTGAAAAACATTTTTCCAGCCATTGTCTGGGGAAGCAGGCTATTCTTGCTTGTTACCATAACAAGATATATGAGTGCATGACCTCTTAGTGTTATATCACCAATTTTAGTAAACAATTTTGTACCTACCAGATTATGATCAAGTAGTAAATCTATTCTGACGACCACAAGAAATGTACGGTAATGAAATGCAAAGTCCCACTCATATGTGGTTTTCCATCTCTAAGTACCAATCCATGGCACATGATTGTAAACACTTTTGAAATGGAGGTTTGGACTTTTTGGCTACAGAACAGAAAGGTTTTGAACTTCATCAAAACAACAATTAAAATAATTAGTACAGATCTCTTAGGTCTTTGTAAAGTGAGTACACCTCAAATTATGACTGTTAATTTGTAATGTTTCTCTATGCGGAAGGAGTATGACCCTGGATTCTTGCACATTCAAAATTCTTACTGGCTTCAGTGAGAGGTCTAGGTATAAGTTTGATCCCCAGAAGACTATTACTATGCAAAATTGTAGACACTACATTTAGCATACACAGTGCTGCTATACAGGTACCTGCTGTAATGTTTGTGCTGTCAATGTAATCTTTTGAGAGTCTATATGCATCTGCCTATCTTTCTTCTGTGTAGGACTTGATCCTGCAAACACTTATTCCAGCATATAGTCTCACTGCTCTGAACAGGTTTATGCAAGTAAAAGCACACTACACATAGGATTTAGTATAGAAAAGAATGGGTTCCTAGCGAGGAAAAATAAATGTGTCCAACTAATTCTTGAAATCATTTGTTTCTAAACCCCTTAATATCCCAAGAACATATTTAAATCCCTGTCGCCTTGTCTTAAATTAATTCTGTGATCCTGTATGAAAAGGAAGATGACCATTTATATCGTCACTACCACTGTTATACAATTGCAACAAAACATGTACAAAGTGTATCATGTAAGGAGTCAATAGAAAAGTTACTATCTACCAAGAATGATTATCTTAGTTAAATTCAAGTTTCATCTTTATAGCTAAAGTTACGAATATTGGTCATGTACTTGTATCTTAAACGTGTTATATTCTTGGGTGACACTCCCAGATAGAATTCTCAATAAGGCTTGACAGCTATGTGTTGATGGCCCATCAAGGACACTCCCCTCTCACAATGGGCCATTGAAGAAATTCCTCCTGTGCAGATAGCTCTTCCTGAGGATGCCTCAGACAGCAAGAATCCAATGGCCAAACCCTGTGATTCAGCAAAACATGTAGGGACATGTGATAAGGACATGGGACACTCGACTCCATCTTGGTCAGTAACTTTCTACATACCTGGGCTGGGGCCTTTGTTAGGGACAGTACATTTCCATGAACGTGGCAGAAGATATAAACTGCATTTGGAACATCTCCATTGTGCCTCTTTTCTGCTCTAATTCTCTGGACTGTGGATTTACAATTAAAAGGAGCACTGAACTAGGGACTGAGGACTTTCCAATCTTTTGGAAGTTATCAGAAAGACTTTTGCAAGCTTGCAGTCTATCCCCCCACTGCTACAAACCTGATATAAGGATTTTGCAACCATTTGTATGTATATGATCTGTTAACGATTTATAACTCTGGGTTTTTTTTATTAATAAATCTTTAGTTAGCTTACTAAGGATTGGCTGACAGCATGATATTTGAGTAAGATCAGAGATACGTATTGACCTGAGGATAAGTTTCTGATCCTTTGGGATCAGTAAGAACTTCACATATGGTGAAATGGGTTTTCAATAACCTCTCGCTATATTAGGCTTTGGTTGTCTGGATTGGAGCCAAGGGCTGGAATGCCTAAAGGGGACTGACTATTTGTTAACCCCTGTTGTGATACAGAAGTTCTTTGTTACTAGTCTGGTGAATCTAATTATAGAATGAACCACCAGTTTTGTCAGCTTTATTTCTTGCAGTCTGTCCTGAGTGCGGCATTCTCAGTGTGGTCTATCCCAGGCATCCAGTCACAATTTTCTCTAATTAAAATCTGACAAGAGTGTGCCCAAAATTTTCTTATGAATAATTTCCACTTGACTGTGTCTTACATCATTTGATTCCAGTAAGTGCTGTATTTCCATTACATGAACTGTACATTTAATTAAATATTGTGTTACTTTATATATTTTGATTTTGCCCATTCCAGCTACCTGCCATAGACCATAGCAGCTAATGCACAATCTCCTTTATCTCACTTAGGACTTGTCTACACACAGTTTTTGTACTGATTTAACTATTTTGGTTAAGGATGTGACCTAGTTATACCAGTACAACCTTTTTCCCATAAGGGAGTAGCTGTACAAGTATAAAACACCTTTATACTGATACAACTGCATCCACACTCGGGGTATTTTATTGCTTTAACCCCAGTTTAATTAAAATAGTAAAACATTTGTGTTTAGACAAGTCCTTGATAAAGGCTCGTACTTGTGGAGGAGGAGGATCTGTCATAGCAGATTGCTGAATAACCACCGTGAGCAGCGTAGTAGCAAGTATGTAGTTCTGGATGGTCACAGGTGTTTTATATAATTAATATTTTAAAAGTTGGTTATTTTAATATAAAACATTTTATCAGAATCGTATGTATGCTGTAGGACCACTGTACCTGCATAGAACCCTTTTTGTTTAACTGGTGATCTGCCCATGTTGAATCGAGATCAGGACCTAATTTTACATCTGCTATTAGAAAGAACTAGCAATTTCAGTCATTATCATTAGAAGGAAAATATTAGAATTTAAGTGTATGTCTTCTTGATTTGCAGAAAAGGAAACTTTTCATCTTTGTACAGGTAAAAGAAACATACCAGGGCTGTTAATTAATCGCAGTTAATCTTGAGATTATCTGAAAACACAATTAATGCCTTAATACTTTTAATGCATTAATCACAGATCTTTGGTCAGGGAGGGAGGCATCAGCTGCAGAAGGACATGACTGTGTCCAGTCAGGCGCAGTAACCCAAAGCTGCCACTGGCATGAGGAGGAGAGAAGAGGACAGAGGAAAAAACGCTTACCTTCCATAACTGTTGTTCTTCGAGATGTGTTGCTCATGTCCATTCCAAGCAGATGTGTGCACACCACGTGCACAGTCATCAGGAAACTTTTCCCTCAGCAGTACCCATCGAGTCGGTGCAGGCACCCCCTGGAGTGGCGCCTCCATGTATATAGGGGCCTGCCAACCCGCCACCTCCCCAGTTCCTTCTTGCTGATCGGCTCCGACAAGCGGGGTAAGAGGATGGGTCTTGGAATGGACATGAGCAACACATCTCGAAGAACAACAGTTATGGAAGGTAAGTACTTCTTCTTCAAGTGCTTGGTCATGTAGATTCCAAGCAGGTGATCCACAAGCAAACCAATGAAGAAGGGGGTCGGTGCTCATGAAATTGATGACTGGAACACTGCTCTGCCAAAAGCCACGTCATCCCTGGCATGCTGGGTGTAATGTGAAGTAAACGTGTGAATAGAAGACCAGGTTGCAGCCCTACAAATTTTCTGTGTGAGAATGTGTGCCAGGAATGCTGCTGACGAGGCCTGAGCTCTCATGGAGTGAGCTGTTAGAGCCGGGACTGGCACCTTGGCTAGGTCATGACAAGTCCTTATACATGAGGAAATCCAAACGAGATCCTCTTAGAGGATACTGGGAGTCCCTTCATCCTATCTGCTACGGTGATGAAGAGTTTATTTGATTTACGGTAAGATTTTGTCCGCTCTATATAAAATGTCAATGCCCGTCTGACATCCAGGGAGTGATTCTCTGCTACTGGCATGTAGTTTTGGAAAGAACACCAGCAGGAAAATATCTTGACTAGTGTGAAAATGAGAGACCACTTTGGGCAGGAAAGCTGGGTGCGGGTGCAACTAAAGCTAATTCTTATGAAAAACTGTATAAGGGGGCTCTGAGGTCAGTGCCTTGAGTTCAGACACTCTCCTTGCCGAGGTAATAGCAACAAAGAAGGCTACCTTCCACGAGAGGCATAATAAGCAACACGAAGCTAAGGGTTTGAATGGTGGGCCCATGAGCTTATTGAGCCCGAGGTTAAGATCCCATACTGGGATTGGGTGACGTACTATAGGATATAAAATCTCTCTAAGCCCTTGAGGAAATGGGAAACCGTAGAGTTGGCAAATATCAAACGGCCCCCTTCTCTGGGGTGGAAAGCTGAAATAGCCGCCAAGTGCAACTTTACTGATGCAGCCGCCAAACCTGACTGCTTTAGGCGCAGTAGGTAGTCCAATATAAGCGGCATCAGAGCTTGCATTGGGGAACTACCTCTTTGTACCAACCATACCGAGAACCTTTTCCATTTAGCCAGATATGCTGCTCTGGTGGATGGTTTTCTACTACCAAAGAGCACCTCCTATACTTGCACCAAACATTCTGCCTCCCTCGCATTCAACCATGCAGCTTCCATGCTGTGAGATGGAGCAACTCTAGGCTGGGGTAACGCAGCTGGCCGTGATTCTGTGTGATCAAGTCCGGAACCAGCGGCAGGATGACTGGGGTGTCCAAGGATAGCTGCAGTAGCGTTGTGTACCAGTGTTGTCTGGGCCACACTGGGGCTATAAGTACCACCGAGTAACTGTCCCTCCTGAGGGGTAACGGTGGAAATGCGTAGTACAGGTGGCAAACCCAGGGGTGAGGGAAAGCATCTGTTACAGAACCCGGGCTGAGCCACCAGTAGGAGCAAAACTGGTGACACTTTCTGTTGGATTATGTTGTGAAGAGGTCCACCTGGAGAAACTCCCATCTCTGGAAAATGTTCCTTACAATAACATGGAGAGATCACTCGTGGGTGTTGAAAGACCGGCTGAGATGGTCCGCCAGTTTGTTCTGGGAACGGGGCAGGTGGGCCGCCTCCAGGTGGATGGAGTGGGCGATGCATAAGTCCCAGAGTTTTATGGCTTCCTGACAAAGGGGAGAGGAACATGCTCCCCCAGTCTGTTCACATAAAACATCATCATAGTGTTATCCATCAACACCGACACCTCTTTCCCTGTCAGCTGAGACTGGAACACCTGACATGCCAACCGGATTGCCCAAAGCTCTCTGACATTTATGTGGAGCAACAGCTCCTCTGAGGACCAAAGACCTGAGTCCTCAATTCACTGAGGTGCACTCCCCACCCCAAAGCTGACGTGTCTCTAACCAGCACCAATGATGGCTGCGGCCAGGCAAATGAGACCCCTTCACACACATCGGGGGGTTGAGCCACCACTGGAGGGACTGCACCACCTGTGGTGGGAGAGAGACCACTCTATCTAGACTGTCCCTGTGAGGTTGGTAAACCAACACCAGCCATAACTGGAGAGGTCTGAGTCGCAGCCTCGCATGCTGGACCACGTACGTGCAGGAGGCTATGTGGCCCAGGAGCGTCATGCAACTTTGGACTGTCGTGGTAGGACAGTTGCTGAGGGACCTCATGATGGAGCCCATAGCCTGGAAATGAGACTCTGGGAGCAGAGATCTGACCTGTACTGAGTCCAGGACTGCCCCGATGAATTGTATTTACTGGCTGGGCACTACAGTTGATTTGCTCACATTCAGCTGTCATCCCAGGTTGAGAAGCGTTGTCCTTATTAGAGTGACTTGGGCTTCCACCTGCTCCCTTTGACTAGGAGTGGCCTTTGACTAGCCAATCCTCCAGATATAGGTACACGTGGACCCCCTGCCTTCTCGGTAATGCAGTGACTACGGTCATGCACTTGGTAAAAACCCTTGGTGCCACCGATAAGCCGAATGGGAAGACAGCGAATTAGTAGTGATTGCATCCTATTATGAACCTGAGAAACCTACTGTGTGATGGTATTATTGAGATATGGAAGTAAACGTCTTTTAGGTCAAGGGCGACATACTAGTCCGCCGGATCTAGGGAAAGAATGATTGAGGCTAAGGAGACCATGCGGAATTTCAGCTTTTTTAATGAACTTGTTAAGTTTCTGCATATCGAGGATAGGTCTGGGCCCTCCTCTTGCCTTAAGGATTAGGAAGTATCTGGAATAGAACCCCTTAGCTCCTGAGGGACCTCTTCTACTGACCAGGAGCAAAGAAGTTCTTGCATTTCTCCTAAAAGGAATTGCTCGTGAGAGGAATCCCTCAAGAGGGACTGGGAAGGGGGGTAGGAGGGTGTGGTATAACAAAATTGGAGGGAATATCCCACTTCTACCATGCGCAACACCCATATGTCCAATGTTACACAGGCCCAAGCATGGTAGAAATGGGATAATCTGTGGTGGAAAGGAGGGACAGGATCCGGTAATTGTCCTGGAGTGTTGCCCTCAGGTGCATCTTCAAAAATTTTGTTTTGGTCCTAGTGGCTACTTCCCTGAGTCTTTGCCAGGGTTGGGCAGCTGGGGCATCCTGCGCCTATTATTCCTGCCCCTTCCTCTGGAGAAGTCCTGCTGAGGACGTGGTGGATAAAACCTCTGGCTAGACTGGGGTGTAAAGTGCTCCCGCTGTGTGGAAGGTGTATGTAGCCCCAGTGACTTTATGGTCACCCTTGAGTCCTTGAGGCTATGGAGCTTGGAGTCGGTTTCCTTAGAGAATAGCCCCACTCCTTTGGAAGGAAGGTTCTGAATGGTGGACTGAACTTCCAGCAGGAGGCCTGACACCTGTAGCCAGGAACGTCTTCTCATGCCGAGCCCCAAAGCCGTAGTTCTTGTCGCTGAATCTGCTGCATCAAGTGAAGCCTGTAACAACGTCCTAGACACAGCTTTGCCCTCCTTCACCATGGCCCCAAACTCTGTTTTGGATTCGGCAGGGACATGGTCCTTAAACTTCATCATTGTGTCCCACGAATTGAAGTTGTATCTGATGAGAGTCACCTGTTGATTGATGATTCTCAGCTGCAGGCCCCCTGTTGAGTAAACCTTCCTACCAAACTGGTCCAGTGTTTTAGGCTTCTTCACCTTTGGTGTTGGGCCCTGTTGCCCCAGTCTTTCCTCTTAGTTCACCGCTGACACAACGAGTGAACCAGACTGAGGGAACAAAATATTTCCTCTCTATCCCTTTTGCTGTAGGTGGGATAGAGGTTGGTGTTTGCCACAGAGTTTTGGTCATGGACTGGACATCTTTAATTAGAGGAGCACTACCTTTGAAGAGTCCTCTGGGGCCAAAATGTCCACCATTGTCTCTAAGGACTCACGGACCTCTTCCGCCTGTAGACTCAAGATTTGGGCCACACTTCTCAAGAGCTTTTGGTGGGCCATATTGTCCATAGGTAACACAGTGGCCGATGTCCCCGCTAGCACTTCATCAGGGGTTGAGGAAAAAAAAGAGTCTCTGGGTCCCGTCTCAGACTCTGGAATGTCCTGGGCCACCAGTTCCTCCCTACCTGGAACCTCTCCATCTGCGTCAGGTCCTGCCCCAGCACCAGGATCTTCCTCCTCTTTGGCACTGTGCGCCACATCAACAGTCCCCACTGGTGCCGCCTCTCCATGCCCACCAACTTCAGAGCTGTGGGGCATGGCACTGTGTTCCGGGTTGCCCACTGTGCGACTCCCCGAGATGGTTGAATAGGGCCCCCTAGGCTGGGACCCTTGGGCTTGCTGGTATGCCCACAGGGTCCAAAAGGGCCATTATGAGGCATCTGCCACTGCATGGGCCAAGGTCCAGCAGGGGGTGCTTGCTGTCTGTACGCCCTATAATATCATCCCTCCTTGAGTCACCTCAAGGAACTGGAGTCCACCTCTGATTCCAATGATCTAGACTCTGATCGTGGGGACCATGGTGGTGCCGAGGTGGACACGACTTGTGAGCAGCGCCATGAAACTGAAGACCAGCGCCAAGGTGAGTGCGACCAGTGCCACAGTGAGCGTGATCAGTGCCGAGGAGTGGGAGATCGGTGCTGCGATGACAGAGATCTGTGAGTGGGAGACCAGTGCCAACCGCAGCAGATGGGTGCCGAGAAGCCGATCAACGCCAGGGCCACGGGGAAGGTGAACGGTATCTGGGGGCGACTGATCAATGTCACGGAGTCGTTGACTGGTATCCAGGGGACAATGACCTATGCCTCATCATCAGTGGCTTGCCTCTAGATGCCGCTGCGACCAGCAGTGCTGAAGGTCTTGTGTCCTATGTCTTCTTTCCGGAGACAGGGGACTGCTACACTGTCATGGCAATCAGGTCCTGTGCTGCCTCAAACGTATCCAGCGTGGATGGGAGGTCCAACTCTTCCAGCTCGCTCTCCTTTGCTGTGGAACCCACACTCACCAGGTTGACAGACGCTCTCTGCAGAGTCGCCGTCGATGGGGCCGGGGAACTTTGCACTGAACACTCCATAGGCTTGTGGCAGGACTCGCAGGGCTTAAAGCCCCGGTAAGGCGGATCCCAGAAACGGTAAGCCCCGGTAAGGCGGATCCCAGAAACTGGGACACCCTTTAACACTACCTACACTTATCTACTATATACCTACAACAACAACAACTGACTAACTCAACTATCTCTAACTATTTACAGGAACCACTACGAACAACACGGGGGATGCATACAGAAGCAAGAAAACTGAAGCTCCAATGATCGTCACGGGCAAGAGAGAGAGAGAGGCAGCTGGAGAGGCAGCAGGTCGGCAGGCCCCTATATACAGCACCATGGAGGCGCCACTGACCCAATGAGTACCGCTGGGGTAAAAGTTTCCCGAAGACTGTGCACACAGTGCGCGCACTCCTGCCTGGAATCGACATGAGCAAGCACTCAAAGAAGTGGCTCTCATCCCAGCTCTGGTGGACAGGTAAGGATCCTCCCCTCTCCCCCTCCCCACTGCACCGTGTCCCATTGCCCCAGCTGGCAACTTGCTCTGGGCCCCCGCCCCCCGCCAGAGCTGGGATGAGAGCCACTTCTTCCTCTGTCCTATTCTCTTCTCTTCACACCCTGTGGTGACTCTAAATTTTTACACTGTTTTATTTTTGAGTTCAGTTTTTTTTTTTAAACATAATTCTACATTTGTAAGTTCAGCTTTCATGGTAAACAGATTGCACTACAGTACTTGTATGAGGTGAATTGAAATACTATTTCTTTTGTTTCTTTTTTACAGTGCAAATATTTTTAATCAAAAATAACTATAAAGGGAGCGTTATGCATTTTGTATTGTGTTGTAATTGAAATCAATATTTTTGAAAATGTAGAAAACATCCAAAAATATTTAAATAAATGGTATTATATTATTGTTCAAAAGTGCCATTAAAATATACCACTTTATTTTAGGTAGAGTTGGAGAGAGGATGTTAAACCTACCCTTTCCCAAGGCTTTTTTCCCTTTACCTGTGCATATAAATAGTTGTATACATTTAATGTAATCATCACTTAGTGATATGTATCTTGCATAAGTCTGGCTATGGCTAAACATTAGCTAACCTGATTGCATAAGCACCATCAATATATCTCATTCCTAAAACTACACTTGAATTGGTTTAATGAATTAAAGACCTGATCTTGCATTTCTTACTCATGAAGTTAAGAGTTTGCCTGAGCAAGGTCTGCAGGATAAGGTACTATGATTACTAAAAGTGAAACAACATTACTTGGGGAAATTGTTACAGCACATTCATCAATTAGACAATATTTATTAATTTTAATAAATTAATTTAATTAATTGGGGATGGGAGGACAGAGACAACCTTCTGCCACGCCATGAGACCGCTCCCCTTCCCTGCAACTCCAAAAACGCTCTAACACAAGTTCCATTTCCCCACTCCCCTTACAAAAAGCAAGACTACTGCTTACTTTGCCCTCCTAACGCCACTCTTCCTATGATGCAGTCTTTTCCCCTATCCTGGCTCCTATTCTGTGCCTCAGCAGTCTTCAGACAACTTGTGGACTTTTCATCCACTAATCAAGCCTTCCTCCCACACACCCCCGACTTTTCTCCATGTGAAATCTTCCTGACTCCCTTATTTCCCACAATGCCACCAATGTCTCTTCCCTCTCCCCAAGCCACCTTGCTTTCCCCTTTCTCCCAAGTCTCTACTCCTCTAAATCCGTTTCTCCTCTCTAAGAACCTGTAACCTATCCTTTCCCTGTCTGCAGTCACCCCATTCATCTCCAATCCCCCCCCCCATTTTTTTCTCCACCAAATGACCCTCACCTAAGTCTCTTTTCCCTTCCCCCCAATCCCTCTCTACTGTCTCCCTGGCGCCTACTGCACCCACAGCAATGCCCCTTATGCTAGAGTCTGGACCCCCTTCCTTATCAGGCTCTCTTTTGTCTGTCCCCTAGAAGAGGAAGGGAATGCAGCTGCCCAAGCCAGTGCTTCTCCTTTATGTTCAGCCATGCCTCCTTCCTTCCTATAGCAGACCTTTTCAGCTAGCAGGAGTGGGGCCAGGCAAAAAGGGAGCTGAGAAAGCTGCAAGCTCTTGCCTCCTGCTCAGAAGAGTGACACGGCTGCTCTTGCTGGCAGGAGACTGACACAACAGCTTCCTCTTGCCGTTTGAGACTACCAACAAGGAGGTGGGAGGAGCAGAAAGTGCTATTATAATAACAAAGCGCTGTTGCAAAAACCAGCCTCAGACTCTCTTCTCTGTTCCTTCTTGCACTTTCTTCTCTCCCCTTCAAAGCCAGCCAAAGTAGGGGAAAGGAAGGGAAGGGAGACAGCTTTGTTGGGGATGGGAGGTGAGGAGGAGGAGGAGGGAATGGGATTCCCTCATCCTTTCCCATACTTATATCCATGATATGATGCATGTGAGATTTAGCCACATGATTCTCATTAACTTTATCAAATTCCCTTTAACATTTTTTAAAACAAAAAAAGTCTCTAGATAAACAGACAATGGCCAAGTGCCAAGAAACCAAAATACAGAAAAGCCCTAAAAATGTCATTATGAAAAACAACAAAACCAAACCCCTCTACATATTGGTTTTGTTGAGCTTTAAAAGAAACCAGATCACAAGGAAATTAACATTATTTTCTTGTATGAAAGTTCTGAAACTGAGCTAAAGATGTGTTAAAAATTATTACAAAAAGTTTTCAGAGACTCCAGAGTTAGTATAAACAATTTAATCTTTTATATTTTGCTGCATTTCCTATTTTACACTATTGAATTTGTCTTGCCAGCTCACTCAATAGCTTCTATCTTTCCACAAAATCAATGGTGCCATCCCTACAAGTCTATTATGAATTACAAAAAGGAATAAAAACAAAAAGACAGTTCTGTTACCACAAAAGATTTTTCACCCAGATAATTACATTTAGGTGAAATGAAACATGCATTTTAACCTTTTTTTTTTACATTATGTTTTCTTTGGAAAATAAATAAAATAAACTGCAGTAAGTGCATACACCTGCCTTTTGTAGTCTGCTATTTAATTGGTCAGAGATGGCACAGATGGCTGCAAGGTAACGTGTTCTGTCACATCTAGTACTAGTCAGTGAAAAATTATTTACTTTTGCTGGAATTTACTACCAATGCATCACTGTCTATCAGCATTCAGCACTACAATTTGTAGCATGAAGTGGAATAAAAGAAGAGAATGCAAAAGAGCAGTGAGCATGAAAAACCATGTTTTTTAAGTCTGTTCTATGTACAATTGACTCTCCATTGCAATTACCTTACTTCAAGCAACATTATCAGTAAAAGTACAAAATTATTATTATTATTAACAAATTTATTATTTTAAGCAGCATAAGTCTTCAAGGTATTTTACACACAATGAAAAACAAGTTTTTCCCAACGAAAACTAAGGGCCTGATCCAAAACTCATTTAAGTCAATAGAAAGACTTTGAATCAGGTCGTAGGAACCAAAATTTGTTCATTGTATTCATCCACATAATCCAATGATGTTCAACGTGCTATTTATGTGAATAAGGTGAGTAGGATTTGATGCCAAGACAAGACATATACTTGCATATGCCATGGTTCATCATACAGATGGATAAGTGGAGGCATAGATATAGATATACCCCATATGTGCTAATAATTAAAAGATATCAATAATAAACTGCCATCTATCATTCCCAGCTTGTTGAAGATTTATCTGAATTTCATAAAGGTGGGGTTGAGGGAAGGCCAGGAATGATCAATTTCTTAAATCAAAAGTTATGCAGATGTACAAATACTGGATTTGTAACCTTCACCCACAGGGCTCAAAACTCCACTAAAGCGATCACCCCTCTTTGGGTATGTCTACACTTCCACGTAAACCCAGGCTCAGGCACAGACTCAGTCTCGAGCCCCACCCTTCCCTACTGTCTACCCACAAATCTGCCTGACCCTGGTCAACAGGTACTCAGGACCCGGGCCCTAGGACATAGCAGGGGAGGCGGGTCGTAGCCCAAGTTCCACAGGGACTCAGGTTCAAACTGCATCATTTTGCAGTTTGGACACAGTTCAGGCCCAAGTCCCCAGACTCATGTCCTGAGTGTCTACCAACATTATCCCACAATCCCAAAGGCCAGTGTTCTTGGCTTTTCAATCCCAAGAGTAGCCAGGACAAGGCTCCCAACTCCCAGGACAAGGAAGACACCAGAGTAGTTAGTTATCTAATGTTATTTACATATCTCTTGTTAGAGGTCAGCAATGTAGATAAATTGCTTTCCTGTCTGTCACTGTTCTATTGATTAAGAGTTCAAAAGGAACATATGGACATTTGGATGGAATTTTGAATGTAACAATACTATTGTTTGTATTTCTCTTTAAAGTTTAAATAGTGAATACCTGTAAATGATTGTAAATGGCCAATTACCTTATGCTAATGTTACTAGTTACTGGTGTGCTCAGGACATAGGAGATGGTACTTCAGAGTCCCAAGTAATCATCTATTAATTGTTCAAGAAGATATCTGCTGTCAAGAAAGTATAGGTCAGCCTGCATGAATCTATGAAAGACTGTAGGGAACTGAACCTTTTATTTCAAATCTGTTCAAGCCTGTCAGGGAAAGTTTGGATCGCAAGATTGAGATCCCAGCACCAGCCTGGAATCACCCTGCTAATTCTCATGGGAGAATTTGAACAAACTCTGCACATGGATTATTTAGTCTTCCTTCCTCTGGATCAATTCATCTATAACTGAAGCTGTGAATCAAAGGACTGAAACCCATCCAGGTACTGGATGATAAGCAGAGGAACTATATAAGCCTGCAAACTCCACATTTCTACTGAAAATCTAATGTATATGGACTTCCCAATCATTTGTATGTATCTGATTGCTTTAATCATTTAACATTTCTCTTATTGTTTCTTTCTTTCCTTTTATAATAAACCTTTAGTTTAGTTACTAAAGGATTGGCTGGCAGCGTGGTATTTTGGATAAGATCCAAACTTATATTGATCTGGTAGTATGGCTGACTCTTTGGGATCAGGAAAACCTTTTTGGTAAAGAAGATATAATTTTAAATAACTGATCTCTTTACTGGACCTAGGGGCTAATTGGAAGCCAAAAGACTGAAAATGCAGTAAAGGGGGCTGTGTATATTTTTATTGTAGCTTCTTAATAACCGGTGTGGGGAATCAGAAGCACTGTTTGTGGCTGGTTGGGAAGTCTGACTTCAATGTCACCCTCCAGTGTTGGGAGAATCTGCTCTCCTTTTGCAGCCTGCCCTAACCTTGGCATTTTCAGGTGGCTACCCTAGGCATGGATGGGTAACAAGCTGTTCAGCATTTTACCCTTCCATTTTATTCTGACCAGTAAGCTGCACAGTGAACCATCTCCTGCCCTAGCTATGGCCACTACCAAGATGATGTCTTTTGTCAAGCACGCTGCTACCTGATCATGGGATCACAGTCAGATTCTGGTAAATCTCTGGTGTAAGGAAAGCAAGATGTTTGACTTTGATAAGAAATGGCCAACTGTACCAAGAAGTAGCAGACAAGCTGGCAGCATTGAGGATTCAACAGACTGGTGACCACTGCAGGGAGTGGATTAACCAGCTCAAGAGTGACTACCAGAAAGCTAGGGATGATAACCATATCTCTGGGAGCTCCCCATCACCCTGAATCATTTATGAGGACTATGACTGGGTGCTGTACTGAGCACTGAGTGGTTCACAACAGCCTGATCAGCTGGGATGGCAACCTTCTAACCCCTGAAACTAGTATAAAACTGATGGGGCCCCAGCAATCATTAGATCATGCTGATCCCCAAAGAGGCTTTGCTGACACAGCACCTGCAGCACATCTTGGGTCTGTACTCAGAGGAGTTGTTTGATGACCCCCCCCAGAGGAGCAGCCTGCCACAGAATTGGCAACAGAATCAGAAGAGGCAGATATTGCCCCAGAGCCCGGTAAGTGTTTGGCTCCATGTCTGTTGTTATTAATATACAATGGGAAACATTGTGCATGGATGACAGAAATCACTGTCTGAAATACAGCAGGGGGTTGTATGCAGTCTGGAAATGTGCCAGAGAAGAGGGGGTGCTGGCTGTGCAGTTCTCTGAGGATCCATATTATTGTGTGTGTGTGTGCATATGGGCCGTAGGTAGATGTAATCAGAGCAGGGTCTATCATAAGCCTTAGCTGAACCAGGTAACTGCAGGAATTCAGAGTTTTTAGCATGGAAGCAATAATTCATGTGGCTGCCAGTGCAGCATCCTGTTGAGTCCCCATGAATTTTGACCCAATCATAGCTGCTGACAGCTGCAAACTTTCCCCTTAGTAGGTATTCTAGATACACAGCCACATGTTGGAGAAAGAGCATATTTTCCAGGCCCTGGTCTGTAGTACACCAACCCACTCCACTTGTACATGTGGTACTGAGTCACATAAGCTTGAAAACCTCTATGGCATACATGGTTGGCTTGTTACAGTAGCTTGCAATAGGATGTCCCTGTGTCATTCTGAACCCTCCAGGATTGTTATGTCCTTCTGAATGTAGAATGCCTGAAAGGATTGAGAAACCTTAGGTGATAAACCACAGCACAACTACACCCACCCCCAAGATTGAAATAGTCGACAATTTTTAAACATATAGCATTTGTAAATTTCACCTTACCATTGTGTGTGCAGGTTCTTCACTCTTTGATTAACTCTCAATTTGTGCCCATGAAGCATCTGGGAACTGAAGGATTGCTCTGAAAAATACTGAAGCTGAGCTTTACAAAGTATCATTTTTTGTCCTTGTGATTCCAAAGGTACATTTTTCTGAGGATGTATTGAACCTTTTTGAAGTGCTGAGACAATAAAGAACTCTTATGTTTGTTTTCACGCCCTTCCACTTCTGCAGCCCAGCCACAGTCCCTCAAGAGCCTGGCAACTTGTACTATCATGGAACAGTTAAAGAGGAAACATATCCTTGACAAACATATGAGGGACAACCTGGCCAGGGCCAACGAGCAACGAAAAGGATTTGTGGCAAGTTGAAAGGCACAGAAGTTGGAGAACACCAGGAGAAACCTGCAGCACAATTTCTGGAGCAGAAACATCACTTGCAGAAGACAGTGTGCACCAAAAAGACTTGTTTAAGAAGCTGCCTAGGCTAATGGCCATGAGGGTTCAGGCTCCTGCTCTACCTACACCACATCCTGAGTCCCCTTCCCTGGTACCATGTCCTGCGAGACCAGGAGCACACTGACCAATATCATGGTTAGATTGCCAATGCAACCGAGATTCAACACTAGTTGGCCAGGGCACATGTAGGAGCATTGCCAGCACATTAGTCAGATCATTGCCAGCAGATCAAGGGAAGTGATCATTCCCCTCTATTCGGCTCTGGTGTGGACACAGTTGAAGTGTTGTGTCCAATTTTGGGTCCCTCACTACAGAAAAGATGTGGACAAATTGGAAAGAATCCAGCGGAGGGCAACAAAAATTATTAGGGGGCTGGAGCACATGACTGATGAGGAGAGGCTGAGGGAATTAGACTTGTTTAGTCTGCAGAAGAGAAAAGTGAGGGGTATTTGATAGTAGACTTTAATTACCTGAAAGGGGGTTCCAGGAAGGATGGAGCTAGGCTCTTCTCAGTGGTAGTGGATGACAGAACTAGGAGCAATGGTCTCAAATTGCAGTGGGGGAGGTCTAGGTTGGATATTAGGAAACACTTTTCCACAAGAAGGGTGATGAAGCACTGGAATGGGTTACCTAGGGAGGTGGTGGAATCTCCATCCTAAAAAGTTTTTTAAGGAGCGGCTTGACAAAGCCCTGGCTGGGATGATTTAGTTGGGGTTAGTCCTGCTTTGAGTAGGGGATTGGACTAGATGACCTCCTGAGGTCCCTTCCAAACCTAATCTTCTATGATCTTATGTAGCCCCTACAGTGCTCTGCTCCACTGAAGTCCTCCATTCCTGTGCAGCAATGCTAATTGCGTGCAAAATGTGGTAGAAAGGGAAAGAAGAGTGGGGCTCCAGGAGACACAGAGAAATAGGGCATTTATTTGTTTGCACTGGTGTCACTGTTTTGCACGGATCAATATTTCTGTTATGAACTTTATTTTATTTGTTATTACTAGTTTTGGGGGTTAAATGGCAGCTGGCCTTCCTAATAGTTTTTTTATTATTATTATTTTGTAATACAGCCCTGTTAACAAGGGCTTTTATTTAATTAAGAAATAATATAACAAACATATGCATTAGCATAATGCATCACATAATCTAATATGTGTTTTTCAAAGAATAAAGATAAAGACATGATGAAGAACAACCAGGAATTTGTGTCCAACCACAATTTCTCAATGCATCTTTTCAAATCAATCCCCAATGAAAGTCCACAGTTCATATTACACAAAACACCATTCCTTACCACATTGTGTAAGCAGTCATCTCATCTATAATTAAAAATTCACAACAGTCACATCCCCTCCCCTCATTTATAGTGTACACCAACGTTTGATTTTCTGTTAACACTGCTGTGCAAATTCTCTCCCTCTTCCATTCCAGTGCCAGTCCGTCATGTGAGTGCACAAAGCATCGCTGAATTCTGTTGCCCATGTGCATCCTGTTGCAGCTATGATAGATTTACTGGTTCTGCAGTCCATTACTGTCATAGGTACACTCAGGAGCAAATGGCCCACCTTTGCATTCATGCAGATTGTGAAGAGCTTGGAAAGTCACAATAACGCAGGTAGCATCAATGACACTGAAATCTAAATGGTTTTGTAAACCGTGCCAGTGGGATTTCAATCTCCCAAATGCACATTCCGCCACCATTCTGAATTTACTGAGAGTGTAAGTAAACCTTCTTTTGCTAGGGCTTTAATAGCTCCTGCCACCTCCTTGCTATTCTATTTCAGGTAGTTTGATACTACCTAACATGTAAAATTATATGTGACTAAACTTCTTAACATGTGTGACCTGAACTGAGTTTGAAACCAAGAGGGAAAGACTGGTTTGTTTATGACCCTTCCCTCCCTCTTGCATCCATTAACAGTTTATGAGACAATCAATTCCTGCTGAAAGGCCAGAAACTGCTTAAACAACAGAATGGGCTACTGCCAGCTTTTTACAACAAAGAAATACCCATCTCTCTCATTAAGAGGGTGAGTCCTCCAAATTCCAGTGTATCATTATGTAAATCAACTTAATGAGGTGCCAACAACACTCTTAAAAGAAGCCGAAAAATGTCTTTGTATTATATAAACATTTAGCCTCCTAGAATGACTTATGTAGCTTAAATTAATAACGTCTTTTCACTTCCTCCCAACTGAGTAAATTTGATCTCACTTACGTAAGACACCCTGTGACCCTAAGCATGTCTGTAGTCACATCTTGCACACTATTTGGCTTTGCACAAAATATGCCCTGTAAGGTGTGAATCCTCATAACCCAGGTGTAAGCAACTGATGCAAAGTTACGGACACAAACAAAATTATAATTCTTCAAATGTGGTTGCAAACCATGCAGGAATTACCATATCCCGAGACAAAGGAATATAGTTTCCCCACCTGGGAGTTACTTCCAAAGTACTTTGAAAGACAATTGGAATGTATTTACATACTGCATAAACAGACCCATCAAACAAACAAGGGATGGAGGCAAACCTCACACTATCACACCAGGGGAGGAGATTGACAATCACATGTCTAATGTTCATTCAGTTGCACTGGAGGGGGGTAGAAACGAGATAATTGGAATTTTAACAGACAACTCCAGCAGGGGAAGAAGCAGCAGGAAACTTCCTTTAAGACAGACTCCATGTTCCTAACCCATAGCTCAGAAATAGACTTTTATATGGAAGTATCCTTCAGAAGAATCCATTTCAAAGATTCATTGGACTATAAAAGAAACCCCAAAAGTTTCACCTAAGATGACAAAGCAGTGGTTCCCAACCTTTTTGGCTCAAGGGCCACAGATATCATTTTTACAACCCTAAAGGACCACCAGTCTCTGCCAGCAGCCGCCCTACACTCCTGTTCCCACTGCAGTAAGACGGAAGGAGTTCAGTAAGAAGGCTGCCTCCTCGCTGATCTCCTGTCTCCCTGGCTTCAGCAGGGAAATCACATGAGTCCTGTAGATCCACGCACTCCACCTGGGACCCTAGGCAGTGGCTCCCTTTTGCAGCCGGAGGGACGGAGATCCCTCTGGCCCCAGCGCCTAGGGACCCAGCCGGAGCACTTTGCCATGCTCCCTGCTGGAGCTAGGGGGAGTGGAGCACTGATTTCCCATCCCCTTGGCTGCAGGAAGGAGCCTGCACCAATCTTTTAGCCCCCCGGCAACACACTCCACTTGGGTCCTTAGGCAGCTGCTCCCTCTTGCAGCCAGCAGGAGGGGAGCAGCGAGTCACTATGAAAGCCCCGACAGCCACTTTTGGCCCTCAGGACACAGATTGGGAACCACTGTGACAAAGGTACTTTGACTTTGGGGGATAGATCCTGACCATCTTGATGCAAACACGTGGTGAGGATTTTACCTTGAACCAAGTCTAGCTTGTTAAATTTTAATTATTAGAAAACACTTAATCTTTATTTCTCTTGTAACCAATTCTGACTTTAATTCTTAGACTTGCACTCACTTAAAAATCTCTGTCTTTGCAATGAAATAAACGTGCTTTGTGTGTCATCTCAGCTGCTGTGTTTGAATTGAACTGAACTTGTGTTTGGTAACTCCAGTTAACAAACTGTTGGATACTGACTTTTTAAAGGAGCAACAGACGTTAACATTCCTCTGATTGTTCCAGGACAGGGCTGGACATTTGAAAATACAAGTTTTGGGGAAAATTTAGGACTGGGGAGAGTGTGGAGTCACCTTACCAGTTGTTAACCCAGGCTGGTGGAGAGCAGTGGAAGTTTGTAATATTGCAGGCAAGCTCCAGGATCCAAAATGTTGGCCCTGGGCTGCCCAATACATAGACATAAAGTGCACGCTTGTTGCAGACTGTGGGCGTCCTCCCAAGCTGAGACCTAAAACAGCAAGGCATTGGGTTACGGGTTAAGAAATGACAACTCTTCACCAGTCTGTATTACATTCCAGAATGTGACACTCCCTTAATCCAACCATTCTGAAATTGTGAGATGCACGGGTCCCTTCAAATCATCCACAAAACTTTACAAATATTAGTAGTATAATGGAGGAGGGAACCTTCCTTAACTATTAATAGAAGATACTGTCCCATCTTTAATTTGTACCCTAAGAAATTTTTAATCTCCTTCCCTTATCAGAAAAAGACCTGTTTAAAATATAAAATAACACACAATATAAGTATCCCAGTACTAAAATGTCGCTGCGAAAAAAATTCAGAACTTTAATTGAAGACAAGAGTGTATGACCTTGGGGTAATGGATAAGGAGCTGCTATTCTGAATTCACAGAACAATTTGTTTTGTTGCATTATGTTTATTTGCTCTTCATTTTTAAATGATCTGCTATTGTTTTACTTCAGTACACAGACAATGCATTTTTTAAGCATAAAAAAAAAAAAAAAAAAAAAAAAAAAAAAAAAAAAAAAAAAAAAAAAAAAATTCCCATTCAAGTTATAGTGAAGAGTTCTGGTATTTTCTTTCTACATGAAAGACTATATTACTGAAAGAACACTGCAAGACTGAATGGAAAGCGTTAGAAGACAACCAGTTATTCTGTCAAATTATAATGGCAGGTTTTTATCCATTGCCCCAAGGTCAATTACATTGTCTTTGGTAATACATACAGACATTTTTCCAAGCTACGTTTTTACTGGGCAGCAACTTGAAATCCATTTCCTCCGATGAAATGTCAATACCTTTTCAGTTTTTATTTTTTTACTTTGAATAGAAACAGATGAAATTGCTTTTAAAGAAATACCCACTTAAAATATTCTCTACAAATCATCCCACTTTATTACAAGGCATTTGGAAAAATAAGGTATAAAAAGTTACAAGATACAGTGTGATGTTCTGTGTCCTTTTACTCTACTCCATTCAAATGTGTTACCATTTAATTGAAGAGTAATTCAGAGAACTATTGAAGGTTTCATAATGCCTTTTTCTTTATCTTAAGAGACATCTTACAGTTGAGTTCCAAACAGCTGACATTTCTGACATTAGAAAGAAACTATAATGAAAATGTAATCCTTTTCGAGTTTAGATCATGTGAAATACAGGGTAATTACAAGTAGTCTGACAACATAAAAGATGATCTGCACATAGTATAACTTGGGCATACTTTTTTGTGCATTGAAATTTAGATGATTAATACAAATACACAGGTGAATGGGGAAAATGTATTTGAAGGGAATTGCATAGATTAGAGAATTGGTGATGGGATATAGAGGCGATCACCTAAAGTCACTGGTTCAAATCTGCCCAATTCATTACTGAACGAAAGCTATTAGCAACTAAGGGTGTTTTGTAGCCTATAGTATGTGAAGTGAGACTACCATATCAATTAAGTTTCTTGTGAATGAGAATATCATTGTTACCCAGGGTTTTTTGAACCCAAAGCACTTGGTAACTTTACTCTTTGCAAGGTGGTGTCAGGAAATAAATCACAGGGGACACAGAATGTCCATTTGATAAATGATTGGTGCAAACAAGAGTAC
Source organism: Emydura macquarii macquarii (assembly GCF_026122565.2). Taxonomy (NCBI): domain Eukaryota; kingdom Metazoa; phylum Chordata; order Testudines; family Chelidae; genus Emydura; species Emydura macquarii. The sequence goes on from NW_027130457.1 coordinate 790,415, forward strand.
TTTCACTTAAAGCTTTTACTTTATGTAGTCTCAAGCACATACACACACACACAATAGGTTTGAGCACCCTAAATCTAGTTTCCCAAAGTCTGGAGTGGTCTTCGGGGGGTCAATGGCAGGTTTCCAGTGGCCAGCCTTACATCTGCCACTGGGAAGCTTAAGAAGAGTCCATTCAACCCAGGCCTTTTCCCCTTTTATGTTTGTTCTGCATAGCTTGTCAATCACCAATAACCACTAAGCAAGAAAGCTTAGTTAAGTTGTGCAGATGTGTTTCTGCAGAGTCCACAGTATTGACAAATACACACAGTATACACAGTATGTATGGACAAATACACACATCAGAAGTCAAATACAGACTTTCTGTTTTTCAAAACTGCATACTTCAACAGTTTAAAAAAAAAAAGCCTGACAGGATGGCACAGGGTCTTGCTCCATTCTCATGATCATCCCCTATCCTCTGGCTTGCCTAGTTATGCTAAGGTTGCGACAAAGGCCTTATAGCTGTTTTTGGCAATATGCATGATAATCAATATTCCACTTACTGGCAATGGCCTAAGCATTTTGCTGGGCTATCAATGTCTTCTCTAACACCATCCCAGCTTATACACCTATAGCCATCAACAGAGAAAGTCCAAGGGTTGAATTGGCATAGACACTAGATTATTCTTTCACACATATTGGTCTCATTATTGAGCTGCATGTCAACTTTGCTTTAGGGGGACCACTCCTCCTTTTTCAAGAGGTAACAGAAGTTACCTTGCTATGGAGTTGAAAGGGTACTTCAGTTTTTAACCCCATCCTCCAACATCCATTCATTGGCCTCTCTCTAATAATGTTGACAACCAGAGTGTTAGTCATTTACCAATTGTGGTCCAGACCCATGTCCACTTAAAACTGTTACTGAAACTACTAAGTCACAGTAGTAGTGTGAAGCAGTTGAGTTCAAGAGATGACAAATACCACATCCAATTGAAACTGCAAGGAGGATATAAGTAGACAGAGTTGGCCAAATCTGAATCTGCCCAAAATACAAAAGGTTAATGTTCCTATTGTTGAAGGAAAAACTGCCATGCAATTTTTAACATGGACAAGCGGTGAGCAGAATCCTCAGTTTTACATCTCATTTGAAAACTCACATCTGAACAAAGCACCTTGCCCAACACCATGTTAATTACTGATTTCAGAGAAGAAAATCCCCTATTGAATCATCAACACTGCTTTCAATAGCACCTGTTTTCACTGCTCACCACTTGTCCAAGTACTGACCAGGCCATCTTTCCAACTCCCCAGAACCACTAACGCAATTTCAAACTGGCTGTAACATATGATAAATACTAAATGATGAGCTATACAGCTTTAGATCTTTCCTCTGATTCTGTCTAATTTAGAATTTTACCTGAGTGTCTCTCCCTAGAAGCTTAAAAAGAAGATATACCTTAAAATATCAATACAATTTTCATTCAATCTGTCAGTTGTGGATCTTTTTTCTCTAATAATTTGTCTAAAATATCTTGCAGCCTATGATATTATTCTTTGATGTTACATCAAGTGAAAAAAGATTAAAGTCTAGCTGGAATTTATCACAGATGACATTTCTGTGACTCTGGACCATCAATCCCTCATGATGGCTAGATATCAGAACAAAGTCATCACAAATTACATAATGTCACTCCACCTAAAGTAGGAATGCCAAATGAGCTGATGAAGCATACTGCTGCAAAGTCTATATCTTTCCATAGGGTACAATAAAGGCTGAGCTCATGGGATTTATAATCTACTGAGGATAAAAATCAGATTCACAAAAACCTAACCAATTTGGAGCAATCTTTACATATCCTGCCTACTAACAGATTCTGGGACATGCTGAATATCCTCAGATTTCTCAAACTACCATTGACTGCAATGGGGATTTGTGGGTGGTTCCGCATCTTGTAGGAACAGGCCCCAAAATAAAGGTAAATGGAGTGAAATGAATGCCAGTCAAACTGATGTTCAGGTGGCAGTCTGTATAATTTTATTTCTTTTAACCAAAATTATTTATCTGTATTTACTGACAACCACTGTAAGTGTAAGTGGTGTGACTGTAAGACTGGGGTGATGGTTCTTGTGGCAACTATGCTCTATCACTTTGTATTTGTCTTTTATTCTACGATTAAACAGTAAGTCTTTATATTTCACTTAAATCATGCAAAATCTGTTTTTAAAGACATTGTATTAGGTTGCTCTGACATACCTTGGTTTAAATCCTCTAAAACTCACTCATCTAATCCAAACCGTAGTATTGCCTTTACCCATTGTCTCCCACTGAGCTCATTCCTTGGCCTAACCTCATATTCCACAATTGTCCTGTTTATAAGTTTACATTATAAGGGCTGCTTGGGTTGCTGCTACTGACTGACCATTAACCAACCTGACAACAATTTGAGTAACTTTTTTGACCCCTTTTTAGAAACTGTGTTTTGTTAAACTTACCAATGCTAACTTTTCTCTTGACACAAAAAACCAGCCATTCAAGAAGTCAGCATTTTCCAGCCATTACCACAGATAATCTCAGATTCTAACCTCTGGAGAAAAATAAGGTAAGTGCAGATGAGACAGTGTTTTAAACTGTTAGAAAATGCTCTTTTCTAATGGCAACCATTGTGCAAGAGCAGTTTCACATGATGCTAGTATATAAGGTTCATTCCCCTGTTCAGTAACTATTTCAGTTCATCTTTTCCCTACCTTGCTTTTTTCCATGGACTAGAATACACACTGTGCATACATATGAGTAGGTTGTATTTATACACTTGCCACATTAATTCTATATACATAATACAAGGCTCAGTCTATATGCCACTCATGAGAATTGCACACCCCCTCTCCTAGTGCCTTGTCCAGCCATCACAGTCTGTATATCTCTTCTCCAGTTTTCCATCCTTCCTACATTTCCAGCTGAACATCTTCTCTAAAGCAGGTACTTAAAAAAAAAAAAAAAAAAACCACCAACCCCTCTCAATTATCTAATAGAAGCATAGCTGTGTCTTAGCATGAATAAAGCAAGCAAACAATTTAAGATGAATAAATTGAACACCTGACATTGTTGAGAGTATTTTACAATGAAAATGTCCCTCCCCCATTTTCAGACTATAATAGAAAACAATCTGGAAGCCATTTTGCTTGCTAGCCTGTAAACAATTAGGCTTGGGATATATATAGCAGGCAATGCTCATTACTGGTGATTTTGGTTTGCTTAACTTAAATCACTTTTAAGTTAATTATTTGAAATTGTTTTAATGCCAGTGGTGAAGTGAAAGGATATGGTGCATTCTTTAAATGATAATTTTGCTTTACATGTATACCATAACAGTAAATAACCCATTTCATTTTTAATCTGTACAATAAATATTTACTACTATCTATCATGTCATGTCTGATCTGATTTCTTTTTTCTTACAAGATGCCGAACTTGTGAATCAGATGAAAATCAAAACATGTGAAGTCCATTGGTAATACCTAAACTACCAATTGTATGTTTCTTACCCATTTGTTCCTTATTATAAATTATTGTCATAATTCATATGCATTCTCCTACTAGTTAGCCTCATAGAAGATTTTTTCCTCATCAATCATTAGGCACTCAGTGTATCTTGGCTTTTTCTCAACAGTGTTCCCTTTTCTCTTGTATATGATTAATGTTGTATAAAGTAGAATCAAGAGGGTGGAACATCCTGATGGCAAAATAGTTCAGACAAAAGACAAACTGATGATTTGCCCAAATGAAAACTGAACTAAAGCTGTTTTTTGGTTTGGAAGAGATGAATTAACTTTTTCCCCATATTTTAATGTGCCTCAGCTTTTCCTAGTTCCTTTGGAATGGTCTATATTATGCCATCTATGCAACAGCAATGAAGCCTTCATCTTCACCTGTTTTACATGCACACAGATAGAGTATTGTTTCCCAAGTTGCTAACCCCAGCAATATCATCATGAGCGTCATGATCTAAGACAAATTTTGTTTAGGCTCCCCTGAGAAAAAAAGGCAGCTCTGGAATTCTGTCTGAGTCACCTGCACGTTTAGCTGCCAGAAGATGTTATGCCAGAGCTGCCAAGCAGGCAAAGTGCAGCGGAGCTGTTGCCTCCCTGAAGTACCACCAACACAATGCAGGAAGAGGGTATTATAGGCGCCCATAGGAATCCCCCTTCGCTGTAGGATAGAAACAGAGGACAGCTTTGAGAGCCTGCCAGGAAAAGTAGACTGCTGAAGGAAGAGGGTGGCTGCAGGTAATTGGGATAAAAGACAACATGGTTTTAACAAAATGTAGATTTTGACAGACAAACCTGGTCTCCTTCTTTGAGAAGGTAACTGATTTTTTTTAGACAAAAGAAATGCAGTGGCTCTAATCTGTCTGGATTCCAGTAAGGCATTTGATAGAGTTCCACATGAGAAATTATTAGTTAAATTGGAGAAGATGGGGACTAAAATGAGAATTGAAAAGTAGATAAAGAACTGATTAATGGGGAGACTACAGTGGGTCATACTGAAAGGTGAACTGTCAGGTTACTAGTGGAGTTCCTTAGGAATTGGTCTTGGGACCAATTTTATTTAACCTCTTCATTCATGACCTGGGCACAAAAAGTTAGCGAGCGCTAATAAAATTTGTGGATGGCACAAAGTTGGGAGGTATTGCCAATACGGAGGAGGACCAGAATATCGTACAAGAAGATCTGGAGGATCTTGAAAACTGGAGAAATAGAAATTGGATGAAATTTAATAGTACAAAGTGCAAGGTCATGCACTTAGGAACTAGCAAGATTTATATAAGATGGGGATGTATCAATTGGAAGTGACAGGGAAGGAAAAAGACCTGGGTATACTAGTTAATCACTGGAGACTCATAGTCCTCCTATGTGATGCACCTGTGAAAAAGCCCAATGCAGTACTAGGATGCATCAGGTGAAGTATTTCCAATAGAGATAGGGAAGTATTAGTACAATTATACAAGGAACAAATAAGACCTCATCTAGAATACTGTGTGCAATTCTCATCTCCCATGCTTAAGAAAGATTAATTCAAACTGGAACAGGTGCAGAGAAGAATGAGTCAAAGAATGGAAAACCTACCTTATGAGAGGAGACTCAGAGGTTGGCTTGTTTAGCCTAACCAAAAGAAGGCTGTAGGGAGATATGATTGCTCTCTATAAATACATCAGAGGGATAAATACCAGTGAGACACACGAGTTATTTAAGCACCAATGTGAACACAAGAACAAAGGAATACAAATTGACCATCAAGCTGAGGCTCAAAATTAGATGAAGGATTCTAACCATGAGAGGAGTGAAGTTCTATAACAGCCTTCCAAGGGGAGCGGTGGGGGCAAAAAACCTAACTTGTTTCAAGATTGAGCTTGATAAATTTATGGAAGGGATGGTATCACAAGACTATTGATTTGTGACTCCTAGAAGCAAATATCTCCAACGGCCGATGCTGGGACACTGGGGGGGGGAAGGCTCTGAGTTACTACACAGAATTCTTTCCCAGGTGTGTGGCTGGTGGGTCTCACCCACATGCTCAGGGTCTAACTGATCACCATATTTGAGTTGGGAAGGAATTTTCCGCTGGGTCAGATTGGCAGAGACCCTGGTTTTTTTCCATCTTCTTCCGAAGCAGGAGGAATGCATTACTTGCAGGTTTAAACTAGAGTAAATGGTGGATCATCTGTAACTTGAAGTCTTTAAATCATGATGTGAGGACTTCAAGTAACTCAGTCAGAAGTTATGGGTCTATTACAGGAGTGGAAGAGTGAGGTTCTATGGCCTGCAAGAAGCAGGAGATCAGACAAGATGATCATGATGGTCCCTTCTGGCCTTAAAGTCTATGAGTATATGAGACTGGCAGTGGAAAGGAAGAGGGCTCTGGGCATTGGAGAGGAGGAGTTGGGGAGCAGGTGTATAGGGGAGCCAGAGCCAGAATTTATTACATATAAGGGGTGGCAAGGAGAGTTCAAAAACATGATTTTCTTTTCTTTGTAAATCTCATGATTTGGAGGGTTGGGGGGGATGCAGGGGTGGGGGAATTCCAGCTCATCAGGTTTGAACTCCTGGGATCAGCAATGCTGCATTTCTGATTTCCCATTTACACTCCCATCTGACAGTGATGTAATCCTGCTTTCCCCACTTCTTACCTGTGCATTGACTCCATCTCCTGCGTTTCTGATCCACATAAGAAGTGGGTTCATTCTAGGTCATAAATACTGCTAAGAGTATAAGGAAGTTTGCTACTTCTTGGTTTCAATGAGCTATAGTGATCTAACACACAAAACAATTAACCAGATCCTGCCCCACTGGTGAAAGAAGTCTTTAACTGTGGTACAGACAGGGTGTGACAGGAGGTTGAGATCCTGTGCAGTCTTAGCTGTGCCCCAGTGCACAAAAGGAAGTTGGGGCACACAAGTAGTAGTAGTGTCAGGAATCTTCCCTCACATGCTGGTAGAACATGTGTGCACAAATGTACACAGTAGCAAGGAGGCCAATGCAGCCTTGCATCTACAATCATGGTCATGAAGAAGCTCTACTGCCATCTTGTGGCCTGGGGGGCAGGAGTTTGTGCCAGATTCTATTGAATTATATTACTCGGGCTACGTGAAGAAAATGAGGATTTGTCTCTCTTCCAAAAAGAAGATGGAAGAAACAAGAGAAGGAAGGTGAGAGAGGGGAAGTCTGACAAGGAAAATTTTGGGAGCTATTATTCATTACCTTCTGGTGAAACAAACCACCTATCAGAACTGCCAAGAAAAAAGAAAAACCTTCCAGGGACAGGGAGAACTTCTATTTCAAAATGAGCAACAAATTATCAGAGCCTTTCTACTGGAAAGCTGCAGTGGATGACTAAATGCTGCCTTCTGCTCATTACTGCTATCAAAAGATGAATTGAGCTTCTTTGTATTCTCTGGTAACTGAAGTTTCCGTTTTGCCTTTTCTATTTTTAAGAAGTAGTTACAGATGAAGAGAAAATGTGCTCCAGTAATGGAGCCACATCAGGAAATCTCCTCCTCAGCCGCTGCTCAGAAACATTTGAAATCCTGTGTGATAGAATGCTGCTTGTTCCATAACATTTTAAAGTGACTGTGCTTCAAATGCAAATTTCTTCATTACTTTGAATCACATTAAATTTCATAAATACTGTGCTGCACATAAACCCTCCCAAACAATTTCCTGAGAAAATAAAATGAGGTGGTATAATGGTGTGCATCTATTAGATAATACCTAAAAACAGCTTTATAAACATATTTCATTTTAGTTGCTACTTAATGATTTAGTTTTAGTGGTTAGCTTATGGGTTCAGCTATTCCAATGCAATGAACCAGAATAATCTTCAGAGCTAGACACACTATTATTTTGATTATTATGCCAAACGTGATGGGAACATGTAGATTTATAAAACAACAAGAAAGCTACAGCTCATTGACTAGTCCTTTTCTTCAAGCATTTCAAAACACTAACCAGAGGGAAGCCTCGGCATTGTTATCATCAGCTCTCTGCAAATGATGGGTTTTTTTCATTTGTAATTTTGGTATGAAGTTAATCCTTCTTGACAATATGGAATGAGACATAAAATCAAGGTCTTGACTACTCCTGCTCAATGAAGATCGCCTGGTACCATTCCCGCAATGTGACGACAAAATTCCAATTAAGGTAATTGCAATCTGCCCTTCTAAATTTCTTCAACACTTCTAATGAATAGAGCATTCTTTGCTTATTATTCTAAACTGTTGTGCACTGCTGCTTATCGTATGGTGGTGGAACCTAAATCACATCCCAGAGGTAGCTATACTGTACAACAATGGGGAAAGATATAGGTATAGGCACAATTCTGCTCTCAGATAAGCCAGTGGATCCTCAATGTCACTAGAGGAGATGTGCAATAGTTCCATAGGCTCAACAATAGTGCCCAAGTGACCTGACTAGACACTGGACAGATGTTCAGGAAGTAACTTTTCCCTGCCGCAGGCTGTAATGCACATCTGCAGAGATTACTCCAGTCCAATGGAAACATAAAGGAACACTGACCTCAAGATAGATTTACGCAGGGGCACAAGGAGAAAAAGAGAAGGATCCTTGGAATGGCAGTGCTAGATGCCTGGCTCTTGTCTCCACAGCCCGTCCCTGCCTTACCTTTCGTCAACCTCATAAATTGCTATTGAGAAAGTTCACACCATATACCGGTGTGTGGCCCATATCCAGTCCCCACTTTTGCTGTAAAACTGCCCCCTGCAGTCATGGAGAATGGGACTAGATTTGACCAAGGAGCAAATTATGGCCCCTGCATGTCAAGTTTTATATGTAAGAAAAACAAATCATTATGATAATATTGTTAATAAAAATGCCATCATGCTGGGTATATTTTGAATGAATGACACAAATGTCACATTGAGGGCATCCACAGTACCTTCCTGCAACATTAAATACACAGCAATTATGGTTTCCTTTCAGGCACAATGGAAGAGGTCCCACAAATAGAAAAATCAAGAAACAGCAAATTATTTGATAGTTAATCAATGCCAGTAAGTATCATCTTAAATCAGTGGTTCTTAACCTTTCCAAACTACTGTACCCCTGAAGCCTGAGTCCCACCCCCACGGGGCTGAGGCATGTAACTTAGTTTCATGGCGCCCCTGTGGCTCCAGGCAATTGCCTTTCTTGCCACCTCCAATACCAGCTCTGCACTTGCGACCCCTCTAAAACCTCAGGTTAAGAAACACTGGAATTACAGCAGGTATGAATTTGGCCCAGTAAACTTAGAATAACTCAAAATATATTATGAACACCAAGATTTAATCAGAAGACTTAGTGAAATGAATTATCTTGTTTGTTGTCTCCGTTGTGACAAAATAACTAACGTGATAGAATTACAGCATTATATTTAATAAAAAATTAAATAACTACTCTCACTCAGCATTTACTAGTCAGAGTACATCTTAGGCTAAGTGTAGCTTTGGTTCTAAAAGAACAACTAGCTCCAAATAAATACTGATACCACATTCACAGCAAACTCAATCCTGCATATTGCTGAACGTCTTCTAAAAGGTCCTGACTACCCTCAAAGCCCAATGACATCATGGACTGTGTTCAGCACTTTGCAGGAGGAACTCAGTGTCCTGCAGGACCACTCCCCAACTGGCTAACTAATCACAGTGATGTAATGAGTGCAGTCCAAGAGTTGTTTTATACTCATTTCACTCAATCTGCAGGAACTGCTGGACATTTCATACTGCAAGGAAAAAGCTATCAATTTATACAACATAAATTCAAATGCTAAATTTAATTCCACTTTAATTTAGATAATTTAATTCAATGAAGCCTGAAGCACGTCTTCTGTATAAGATCTGACATGAATTCAAATACAAATAAAATGTTATTTAGCCAAGAAGAAGTGTGATAATCATTATTATATTCCAATACAAACTGAATTGCATTGACAACTTAGTGTTTAATACCGTATTTATTTTTTCTTAACCCTAGGCCAAGCATTTGTAAAAGGCCTGGCTAGTAAGATTACCCAAATACTTCCATTATTAAAGGCCAGAAGAAATGCTATACTGAATTAGACAGTGGTTCTTCTAGTTCAGTATCCTGACATGGCTAGTACCAGAAACTTCAGAGAAAGGTAAAAAATTCTGCAGTCGATAGTCATGGACTAACTGCCCAAAGGGTTGGTCAGGGGATTCTAACCCTCCAGTAATTTAATTAGGGGTTGGCTCTTTTCCGATTGTTTAACTTTTGACAAATGTTCAGCTTTCAGGTTCACGTTTTCATGGCCTGATCTTTGCACATGGGTGAATTTTTTGTGAAATGTTTGAGCAAAAATGAGCATTGGCTTGTCTACACAGCACAGCAAAGTGCTGTAGAGCACTCAGACATGTGCTCTAACTGCCTCCTGTAGACACTGCTAGCATGCACTAAAAGGTACCTAATGTGTATGTAGAAAGGTTTGTTAAAGCAAACTAGATACCTCTTACAGAAGGCCAGCAGGGTCCACGTCTGTGCCGCAATTAGCACACATCTTGTAATCTAATGCTGCCTAGATATTAAGTCCATGTTACGGAATTAATTTCTTCTATTTTTTTCTTTATAAAAAGAAAACTACTACTAGAAAATTATTAAAAAACTGTTAAGAAAAGGTTAAACTTGCAGGCTGGCAATGCTAAAGTTAAGATATCTAACAACCATAACTTTACAACTTATATGTACATATTATAATACAGGCCCAGTCTTTGTCCTCATTAAGGCTGTTTTGCACTATTTCAGCAACCCTAAGCCAGCATAAACAATCAAGCTGGGAATTCTCTGATGCTAATAAATACCATACCACACCGTCATGTAGTACATGTTTTATATATGTGCATCCCTTCTGCTATGTGATTAATGGCAGCAAAAAGGGCCAGATATAATTAATCTGAAGTCCCTCTCAATAAATAATTCAACTGTATCAAGCCCCCACACAGAAACCTGGAAAACCAAATGCATCTTCCCCTGGGTGCCCTTAATAGGCAGAGATTCCCTGCTCACAAGCACTCAAAGAGTGTGTACAAACAAGGAAATCTTTACTGAAGGAAACGGAACATAGTTATAAACTTGGAAAAACACAACAGAATGTACATGAAAATAAAAAGAGTAAAATACTATCTGAACTCCAGTAACTTAGTATTAGTCTATGGGCAAGGCTGTGGGGTTAAACCTAGGCCAGCAAGGGGCTGTGTCACCACCTGTGCTGCAACTCCGGGTGTCTGGAATGCTCACAGCCGACAATAGTCAGCTTACAAGCACGCAGGTCACACTGCCCAGGTACCTTTTACAGAGTGATCCAACCTCCGCTCCCCCCCCAGTTCCAAACTTCCCCCAAACTATCTCCGTATGACAATCTGCTGAGACTCCCTGAATCGTAAGTTACTGTGTTACTGCTCTGAGCCTCGGCAAGTGAGCGTTTTGCGACTGCTAAACATGAGACCACTCCCTGACACATAAGTTTGTTTGCCTTGCCAGGACTGTGACAGTCCAAACCAGGCCTTCCAAGTAACAAAGCGTGAACCCCAACTCATGAGTTCCCCAGAGACATCTCCCTGCAGTGTCCAGCTCTCTCCTGACACATTCACACAAGTTATTAATTTTGCTGCTCCTTTAATGAGACAGTAACAGCAACTTATTAATTTACCAGGGGTATGACAAGCTCTTTTATTTCAATCACAGCATTGATTTGGTTTACAATAAAACAGTTTTATTTAACAAAAGGACATTGGATTAAGTAATACCATGTATACGTGGTAAAAGAAAAAAGGGTTACAAACATACAAAAGTAAAAATACACTTTCTAATGGCTCTAACTAATCTCAACAAGCTACAGTCTTTGTTCCAGCTAGTTTACCCGTCTTTCTTTTCCAGCAATGACTGCCTAACTCTTAGACAGGATCTTCACAGAGTCCAAGGTATGATAGCAAGTGGTCAGACCTGTTGTCTCTTCAAGAGGGTGAGAAATTCCAGTGGGCCAGTCTGTACTCCTATCTGGTTCAAAGGCCCACTGGAGATATTAGTTGGCTGCTCCTCCATGGAGTCATGAGCACAGGTATACACCTGGAATGGCTCACAAACTCCCCCAAAACCTGTCCCTTTTGCAGCAAAAGGGAGACCCTGGTTCAGAATTACATAGGGTGCATCAGGTTGCAACTCCTCTTCCAGAACCTCCTACTGAGATTCTGGCTGCACTTTTCCTCACATCTCCTGATCTATGCTGTGTGCTAACTGTGACTTCATGGGGCTACAGATAGGGGTAGATATGCATACCCCATCTGTGGCCCCATGAAGTCACTGTTGCTTCATCAATCTCCTCCTGACAGTGGCCAAAACAGGAGGAGGAAACTAGATCATGGAAGGAAAGGGGAGGTGCTCTGCCACTGTAGGGCCTATTTCTGTTCCCTTGTTTGAGCACGTCCAGGCAGAGTTCTTCTAGGTAGCATCCACTGACTCCTTAGAGGAGCAGTGGTCACTGTCTGGGGTTCCCTGCTCAGTATCTCCCTCTGGTTGTCTTATTTTTAACCTTTGGCCTCACTCCCAATCCTGTTTTCTCTTTCGTCATCCCAACTGCGGCCTTGGCTTAGTGGTTCCTTAGTTGAGGAGGCAGGCCTTTCGTTTTAGGTTACCCTAGACCCTGCCTGTCGCAGTATTCACAAACAGTACAGAGTCCGTGGCATTGGTTTTCCTTGTCTTCTCAGGTGAAGGACAACCCTGCCCCTCTCTTTATAATGCAGCAAAACTTCAAAAAGTATCTCTCTCAAAGTCCTTTAATCCTGCTTCAAGGAGGTAGAAAGGCTTCTTGGGGGGACAGTTTCCATTTATCTTTGATATTGTTCAGTGATCACTTTTCCCCCCACTTTCTCTTTGGATGACTTTGTTTATCTGGCATGACAGTATACCTCTCTTTGTTTTTGGTCATGCATTGCTCAATTTACATGGGAGACATTCAAACAAGGGAAACTGCATTCCTTTGTCTGGAAAAAATAACTATTTATCATCTCCCCGTGATATGCCTGATTTAAACACATTTTAGTCATAATTCCAGCATATCTGTATAATCATTTATGGGTTGACCACATACATCACTCACTACTTAAGACAATGATCAGTGAGCTATTAATTTTCCAGTAACATACTACATGACACGATTTAGATACAGATAACAGTGAGCTGGGGTACATTTAGCTAGTTAGACCAGCTGAAACTCTCTGCAAGATACCAACAAGCTCTTTGCCTTCTGGCATGGGGAAGCTCTTAGGAAGACACTAGTAAGTCCCTTCCATCCCCAGATGAAAATGGTTCACAGGGAACAGACCCTTGAACACACCACCTCCACCAAACTCCACTCACCATTTGGATCAGCAAGTAGCAGTATTCCAAGTCTCTCTCACAGGTCTGTCTTAAGTCCTGAGGGAGCTGTTTGCTTGCTCCAATTTAGATGCTCCATCACCTAACTCAGATTAGTCATTCAGTTTCATTAAGATGCTAGGTAGAAAAGGCCTCTCCGGAGACCACTCAGCTCTGCTACCATCCTCTCTCACTTCAGAGTCCTCTAAATAGTCTCTCACAGTGAAGTTGTCAGCCTGCATTGTCTTTCACAGCCAAGTCCTCATGGGAAGGGAGCCACGAGCGCTTTGGAACCTTGAGCAGAATCTAAGATGAGTGAAAATAAGCTCTTTGCCACAAGGTAAGAGGTCCTCAGCCTCTCTGGGAGCCCACAACCTCCTAAGTCCAAGTGCACATACAGTTACAGTGAGTTCCCAAGTGTCACTAGATGAATGTGGGTGTGTGACGGGATCTTGGTGGACCAGCAAAAAAAAACCTAGACCACTATCAATAATTGGAATATCGATTATCATGCTTATTGCCAAAAGCAGCTAAACCAGCAGGTCTTAGCAGGCCATTTCCAAGGCCTTAGCATATAGAATCAAGAAGCTAGGAGGGGAGGGGTTTGGGGAAGAGCCTGGTCCTCTGTCCTTCCTGATAAGATCTCTGTTGAAATTGCTGAGGTACGTGTTTTGGAAAAACAGGAAGCTTATCTATATCTGAAAGAAAGTTTGAGATAGACTCTTCAGGGACACTTTATGGACACAGTTTAGGGTCCCCAATGGCAGCTGAAAGGGCCCATCGGATGGCTGTCATTGTATCACTTGAAGACTGCTCCAGATTTTCGTAATTATTGATTTTTTGGGTATTTTACTAACTTGTTGCAGACATGTGTAAGTGCTTAAGATGAGAATAAAATGCAGCTTTAAGTGAAAGCACTCATGTATTGTATTGTTTATTCCAGCAAACTATCAATCGGATGGCTGTGTCTCCATTAATTTATTTCCTGCCACACTTCACCAAGATAAATAATTACCAAGAACTTTGGGTTTTTAGAACCACGGTAACATGGGTAGGTAACCAATGCAAATGAAGATCTCTTTGGAAGCATTTTCCCCTTTTCATTAATAGATAGAATAGAGAGCTGTTTCCCCAGTGGAGCTTCATGCCATAGGGCTTACACATCTAGGATAGGCACATGATGATATGGTATGGCACAAAGGTTTTATCCATTTGAATTTGAGATGGTAACATTACTCAGTGGCGTGGCATTCCCAAGAGCGAGTTACACAAGTAATTGAAAATGAGTGGAAATAAAACTTTCAGATTACACCTCATACATACCACATCTGCTACAAGACAACAATTTAAGTTGTTTTATGCATTTTACATTTCTTTTATTGAAATTATTTTAATCTCTTCACATGCTAAGCTGGGGTTTGGCATACCAGAGAGAGAGAGAAAATCTTCTTGAAAAATAAATACAATACTAACACTGGTTTTATTTTTAACAAAGTAATTGTGTTAGCTTCTGAGTGTTTCTTGGGACACAGCTGGGCCATCTCTAAAGGCTATATATGTTCTCCCATATGACTTCTGTGGCTCAAGAAGTACTTCTGAAATGTAGTCAGAGGTGTGTTCCTCAGGACAGATATGGTCCTTTTGTTTAATAAATTTGTGCCTGCAGCCATCTTCCCAGAGTTTGTGCTTGTTTGCAGTAGCCCACCAAAACCAACCTATTTAAACTTGATTTATGAGCTTTTTTCTCTGCTTCCAGGATACAATACAGCAGTGGTCTTACAATAACAAAGAAAGCTAGTTTTCACTTTAGAGAATGACAGTGTTTCTTTTGTTTTTGTCCTTTTTAGAGTTACCATTGACTCCTAGAAATTGTATGAGAACAGCCAGTTTTTGCTTGCAGTTTATTTGGTAATTTTTGAAATTTGAGATTTTTAGAAAAGCCAGCCTATAACACTGGCTATAATCTCGTACAATTTCCTGCCCAGTGACTGCATACCAGGCCTTTTTAATTATTACAATGATATTTATAAAGGCAGGTTAATTTACTCATGGTGAAATCTGAAAAAGAGCATTCTTGCCATCATGAAACAGAGCGAAAAAGGCAAAGTTTGCAAATTTCATTTGTAAGGCAAATGATGTGTTTGTTTTCACAGGCTGAGCTCTGAATGATATATTGATAATGTGGTGGAAATGCTATTTTGTTCCCAGAAAACTATTAACATTTTCATTAACATTAGACAAGCTTTGCTGTTGCTTCATTGCACTGCCATCTGAAGGGCACTCTGCACAATTCCTCTGTTATACAACCCATGTGAACAGAGACCAATTTATACTTCAAAGTTTCAAACCTTAATCTTCAGAATTGAGCACTTTATTCTCCAGAGTTTGTTCAGTCAAAGACATTAGTAGTTTCCTATTTTGCACTATCACCTAAGAGACCAGAATTTTTGAGTGATTTGGGAATTAAAGCTCTGGCAGTTGGCTGTAAGCTGTGGATTGCATGGAAGGTGCCTTTTAATACGGGGCTGGACCCTTACCATCTAACCAACCAGTCAGTTGTGACTGTGCAATTAAAGGATAGAGATACAGGACATTGTGCAGGATATTATTGCACTTACAGTCTTGTCAGTGAGGATATATGAGAGTTTATTCTAGCACTGGTCATTGACATGGTGAATAACTTTGAACAAGTTCCCGAACTTCTTCCTGTCTCAGTGTCCCAGTCCGTAAAATTGAGATCATCTCAACACCTACCTAAAAGAGTGTTCCAAGCATTTGAAATCCACACTGGTTAAATACAAAGAGCAACAGCTGTCATCAAAAAAGAATAATTTGTCTGCAGTTTCCATGGTTATTTCCTGTTCTAGATGCATAGGGAAAAAAAATCTCACAAACTACCATGTAGTGACTGTTGCCAAATACTAATGTCTTAATGGTGACTTATTATTTTTAAATTATTAATAGCATTAAAAACTCAGAATTAGCATGTGAAAGCATAAGTACAAGCAAGTGCAGCAATAGCAGCACCACAATTATTGTTGAATTACAGATTCAATCTTTTTTGGACTTCTTTTGCAAAAAATAGCTCACATTCTGAAGCTCTGTGCTTTGCTCCACCTGTTGCTCTTCTAGGTGCTGATTCAGACAAAACCAGTTAGAAACATATAGTGTTTGACTATGAAGCATTTTTAGAAACATTCTGCTGTTGTCTGGAAAATTAAATATTTGTGTAACTCAATGGGCAAATGTGTGTAAAGTTGTCCTTTAATGACCGATTCACAAAAAGGCTAGCAATTACTTCTGTAGCTGAAGTGAGAGGAGTCTAAACTGTAGATGTGAAGGTCCAGGGTCCAAACACTGCTGCTGGTCGACATGGGAGACTGTATGTTTCCATGGTGAGTCACACGGTGAAAAGGCATCTTTAGAAAAGATTTTGCACTTGAAAATGATGATCATAAATAAATTATGGTGTAAATCACCAAAATAAAGATGTTCCACATTTGTCACACATGCAAGCTATGGGGTTTATACAGTAGCATGTCTGAAGGTTGAGAGATACTCGTTACACTGGCAGGGATGGGGGAGCATAGTATATTGCAGAAATATCGGTCGAGTGCAGACACACACATTGCCAATGCAGCCACTCCTGGCTGCATCCAATTTCCAAGTGCTCAGGAGAGGCTGCAGGGTGTTTCAGAAAGTGATGAAAGACTTAGATTCCTTCACAGCATTTTCAACAGCTACCAGTTATGTTAATTCAACAACTTTTAGACAGGGTGCATAGACCCCAATGCCCCGTCTACTGATTGAGGTATCACACTGAGGGATCAAAGGCTCCCAGCCTTTGCAAAACAGCTGTGTAATTTTGGTTGGAGCCTGGAAATATCATCTTCACTTCTAATAGCTCAACCATTATCTTGTAATCACTTCAAGTGTTTGTTGGGAGGCTGCTTATCTAGGCTATTATGTTGTCTTCCTGCTTGTTTGTCCAACAGCCCCTTAATTAAACTAAACCAATACCTTAGAGTAAACCTAATATAGTTATAGGGAGTTTCTCTCATGAACCAGGTCACAAATTATGTACAGTATAAAATTATTAGAAACCAGCATTTCTAGATTATTATACAGCATTTCCATGTCTGCCACAGACATATCCAGTCTAAAAGCAAAACTTTTAAATAACACGCCTCATTATTTTCTCTTTTTTTCAAATAAAAATTACATGTCAACACTCTTAATTTATGCATGTGAGAAACCAAAGTCAAAAGCAAAATTTAACACTCAGAAGGTTAAATGTATTTCAATCCTGGTTTTTGACTCAGCACATTATGAGGACAGAAATCAACTGGTTTTGGCTGATTCTGAATATGCCATGATGGGTGGATTGCAAGGTTTTGTTCAAGGCACATCCCTTACCACCATTTTCTCTACCAAAGATCTAAATTTCCTTTATTCTTTACTTTCCTTTATACAAAAATGTCTTATGTCTACACTTCCACAGAATTCCCCTGTGACAGTCTACTCTATCCTATTGTGGTCACCACTTTTACAAAAGTATGATGAACTTTGTACAAAGTATGCCTTGTGAGGTATCATTTGAAAAGCCATAATGTACTGAACATTACTATCTTCCTGAAATATGTGTAGCAACACTATATGTACATTTATGTTTTACTATATGGTGTTACTGAAGTATGTTCTAATTCTCACAGACTAGCTTCTTAGAAACAACAAAGAAGTGATCAACACCCAGCCAGGTGCTGAAGAGCCATTGTCCAGCATGGGAAAAGGGGAACAAGAAATTTACATTGATAGAGGGATGGTTCAAATCTCTGGTACCCAACAGACTGCTAGTTGCTTGCAATCCAGCTGGGGGTCGACCTCAAAGAGAGGAGGAGGATATAAAATAAGAGACAATGGCTTCCCCATTATCTCTCCTCCCACATCTCAATACCTGGAAGCAAAATCATTGGGAAGACAAAGAGAAGCATTATTCAGCGATAGGAGGTTCTGAGATGGAAGGAGACAGCTTGTGAAATGAATTTGCTTTTAGAACTATTAGTCTTGGTAAAGTTTAGGAATTAGATTGTGATTTTATCATTTTATTTCCCTTTGTAACCAACTCTGATCTTTCTCTAGTTAAACTTTTAATAATATTTTATCTAAACCTTTGTGTTTTGATTGAAATGTCTGGGAAATCTCTACCCAGGTTAACAAAGGCCATGGTATCATCATTTCCTTTGATGAAATAATTAATGAAGCTTGCATTGTTCAAGGGGATCTTCAGCAACGTAAGACATACATTTCTGGAGTGCAAAGCTGGGCCTGAGGGTGTTGCCCTGTATTTGACCATGAGTGACTGGCAGCATATTCATGTAACTTTGCTGGGTGTACCTTTACATGTTAATGGCTGTGTAAGCAGGGCCAGGACACACTGCTTTTCACCATTAGAGCAGCGTAAGAGACAGCCTGGTCTGGAGAATTAAGGGGACACTGCTGTTCAAAAGTCCAGCTTCTATCTGGGGGATGTCATATCCCCTCATTTCTGAGTACTGCTGAATCTCATTGCTTGTTTAACTCTCTTGCTTTCACCACTCAAACCTAGAACAAAGACAGTCAAACCACCCACACAGAATTCTGCTTGCACAGTCTCCCTATGCTTTGGTGGTGATGGCAGGCAGGTTATATTTATAAAATTGATTTATCTAGATCTGTGACAGTAGATTAAAAAAATATCAGGCATTCAGAATAACTATAATTTCCTATACTGATTTTAATATAAATTTGTTTTCTGGGTGAAATTCACCGCTCTCCTCACAAAGTCTGAGAAGACAGTTTTGGGTTGGAAATCAAGTGGGTTTGGGGAGACAGATTACATTTGCAACAGGCCAAGCCACAAGCGCTCAGAGGAGCTTCAAGAGATATTCCAGGAAATGGTTGGAACAACAACCATTGCTACTCCATGCTCCATCACTGTGCCTCTTCCCTGGCCTATTCCCAATTCCATGCTGGTCTATTCAGTGCCTTTTTTCCTCATGGAAAAAGATAGCAAGGCCCCCATGCACAGTTGCTGTCTATGCTTGCCCTCACTATTGTGGGTACTCCATCCTACAGAAAGCTTTGCTCGGGGCTCTTTGCATTTGTGTGAGTTTCTTATTCCCCTACCTTCAATAAAAAGTTTAAGACATGTACCCACGAACAGCTGAAAACCAAACCAGTTTTCCCATGTTTGGTGTCTCAAGAGAAAATGACAACTGCCTTATCCATCAGATTCTCTTTTCACATTTTTGTTAAAATTAAATTATTTTAATTTTTTTCTTCTCTCTTTTTGGTATTCTGTACATTACTTTTCTATTTGATTTTTTTTTTTTTTTTTTTACAGTCTCTTTTCAACTGCAAACCATTATTATCCCCTCTCCATGCTAATCCTCTCTTTCGCTGTCTAAGATTATCACTCCTTTATTTCAGATCTTGGTTTCTTGCCTTTTGATTCTCTAATTGGCTTTCCTACCTTCTGATCCTATTTTGTTTCTTCTCATGCAACCTGATCTTTTTAATTATTACCTGGCACCTAAATTTTCCACTCTCATCATCTTATTTCCTGTCTTTTTTTTCTTCTTTCTACACAAGCTATCCTTAGTAGTTCTCTCAGTGTTTTTATTTCTCACAGGCATAAGGGGATTTCCCCCCCCTTAATTTTATTGTCTATTAAAAATTGAGAAAAAATGTCACTTCTGCTCTGTAATTAAGCACATTCTGACATCATGATAATCACTTTAGGTACGAAATAGCTAAATACACTCATGCTAAGATAACATGACCAACTATATTCCACCTTTTTTTGCATCACTGGCCCAGTCATACAATGACAGCTGCAAGGGCAAGGGAATTTGCATTCATCTACTAATCCATTTTAATACCAGGTTTCTATCTTGTCAGTATTCAGAAACCAGTGAATAGACACATAAAGTAACTGATTATAGATCATTTAAAAGTAGGATAGGGTGTAAGCAAATGTAAATTGTAGACTCCAATGGCATTTCCTTCAGTAATTTCTTTCTAACACGTCCAATCCTTTAGGATCTTTCATAATTGTCTAGGTGAGCCTCTTCACATTAGAATGATTTTTTAAAACATATTTTATTTATAAAGTCCTCTTATTATTATGCATAACAGGTGCACACCTAAAGCATCTGTATCCTTCTCTGACACATAACCAAATCCTAATGTACAGGGGCACAAAATTAAAATCCAGCAAGGGCTGCTGGAGACAAAGAGGTAATAAATTCTATACCCATATGAAACAAGGTCCAAAATACTTCAAATTAAAAACCAATGTACTGATGCATTATAATAATAAACTCAAGCAGCTCAATCTATTTAGCTTAAAAAAGAACCTTAAGGGGTGACATGATTACAGTCTATGAGTACCTACATGGGAAACAAATATTTGAAAATGGACTCTTCAATCTAGCAGATGAAATTATAACAGCCCAGTGGGTGAAAGTTGAAGCTAGATACATTAAGACAGGAAATAAGGTGTAAATTTTTAACAGTGAGGGGAATTATCTGTTGTAATAAATCACCAATTATCATGCTGGATTCTCCATCACTGGCAATTTTAAAATCAAGATTGGATGTTAATCTAAAAATTATGTTCTAGGAATTATTTTG
Source organism: Emydura macquarii macquarii (assembly GCF_026122565.2). Lineage (NCBI taxonomy): Eukaryota > Metazoa > Chordata > Testudines > Chelidae > Emydura > Emydura macquarii. The sequence continues at coordinate 810,983 of NW_027130457.1, forward strand.
GGGAAGTTCTATTGCTTGTGGCATATAGGAAGATGGACTAGATTATCCCACAGGTCCCATCTGGCCTTGGAATCTATGAAACTATGAATCCAAAGCTCAATTATATTAATGGGAGTATTTTCATGGACTCCAGTAGGCTTTGCATCAGGCCTTTAATCATAAAGTCTATAAAGGAAACACAGGGCTGAGAAACTATTTATTCTCTCCCTACACTTTGTGTGTGGAACTTTGGAGTTACATTTTGGTATCTCCAATCAAACATTATTAGATAATATAATCTCTTCATTAGAAAAATTACCATTTTATCACCTTATAAGCTATCTTATATTTTGAAGATGTACTATTTAAGTAAAAGTTCTTACATTTAATAATCTTTAAGGGTCAAAGTATCATTAATATGCATTACAAATGAGATACTAACATCACCCTATCAGATACACCAGATGCTTCACTGTGTCTGCATTCTGCCTGTGAGTAGTAGATAACACACACAAATCCTTGGTAAGCCAGACAAGGATATCAACTTCCGTCACTCCTTTCCACTTCCTTGTAGATGAAAGGAGCTGCATTTTCTGCAGTAGGAGTATGTGCCAGCAGAGCAAGTCCTTAAAATTATCCTGGACACAAATGTATGAGAAAGAGGAATTCTTCCTTTCCCCTACTGGCTCCCAGTCTTGCCTGGCATATATACTGGCAGCCAACCAGCCTGTTGCCAGATCATATGTTCTGAGTGCAGACTTTATTCCAAGTTGGAGCTAGAATAAATCTTGGAGGAATTTGGTATGCTGGACATGAGAGAAGGATCAGCATATGCTGAAGTGTGGCTGTAAGCACAACATGGCCATTTCCTCCCTCTGAGTCTCAACCTGTACATCTAGGGAAGTGTATTCCAGGCAGAGCTGTGATTTCACCGCCTTGTCTCCCATGAGTTGGGTGGTGGCACTCACAGTCACCCACTTTTGAAGGTACTGAACGTTTGGCACATTTTCCAGGTATTTATGGGCCAGAATTTGTGCTTAAGCCCTGGTCTATACTTACCAGGCAATTTGGCAGCAGTCAACAGGAGTTACGCAAGTTAGTAGCCTGCATAACTACCGTCAGCTGCTGTGCTTCCCTACTGCGTGGTGTCTTCACTGCACTGCGCCGACAGGACCCGCGTTCCCGTCAACGCAATGCCACGCCACTTGATGGGGTGGTTTTACTGCATCGACTTCTGTATCAACTGAGCAGGTCTTCACTGACTGCTCAGTCGATCCAGATAGGTTGATCTGACAGTGGCGACTTTGCCACCATCAGTGTAGACATATCCTAAGTCATTAAGCGGAACAGATTCTATTGATATTTCTACCAAGTAATTAACTGACATTTTGTTAACCTGAGCCCTTAATTTAACTGTTCAACCCTAGAAGGATGTTACAGAATTACAAACTGATCGCTGGATGTGTCATGTTTTCATGACTTATAAATTTGAAGGATATTAATTATATTAAGCAGAATAAATTAAAAATATGTGTTAATGTCAAGCTGCCTATTACAATCCAAGCTTTAAAAAAAAAAAAAAAAAAAAAAAGGAACCATTTTGACTTGGTAGAATCAACCAACACTTGCTTCCAGTGTTCGTTGAACTGGTTATTGTATTGTTATTTTAAGCAACTCTTTCTGTATGGTATTTTCTTGAATTTTTGTTTGTATTATTTTCAAAAGAATTCATATATCTTAGAACATAAGAATGGCCAGACTGGATCAGATCAATCTTTTAAAACAAAAAATATAATGCTTGTTTATGTAATCAATATAATTTAACTGTTTCATGAAAAATAATATTCTCCAGAAAGAATGATGACAAACAATACAATTTTGAGAAATGAGAATTTACAACTCAAAAGACAATAAAGATGTATGCAGTACTGAAACTTTAAGCAAAATAAAGATTGCTGCAAAAAAGCAAAGAAAGATACAAAAACCACTACATATCTGAATATTACAAGTTAGGGTTGGCATTCAACGGTATCCGACACTTGCTTCTGTGAAAGGAGAAAAACTTAATAATGTGAGTTAACATGAAGCATCTGCCTTTAGTACGAGACTCATGAAATTCATAATCATTCACAATCAGTGCTGGTTGGAAAATGAAATTTCTATTTTGTGGGAAATATTGACATTTAAAAAAATGTTTTCATTCTGACTCTGTAGAAATTTCAGTTTTTCATCATTTTCCTGAAAACAAAATATTCCCCAAAATTGGATTTGGAGCCATTGAAATGTTTCATTCAGATAACATCAAAACACTAATATAAAATATCAAACATATCTTATAAAATGTAATACAGTATTACATTTAATATTTCAGTATTGAGATCAAAACTAATTTGAAAAGTTGAAACAAAATATTTTTGACATTGAAATTAAACAAGAAAATTGAACAATTTGTTTCAATTTTTCCTTTTGAAACTTTCATTGAAATAGATACATTCCTAGAAAATGTTTTGATTCTGACAAAACTGTATTTTCCAATGGAAAAGCATTCCATTGAAATATTTGTGACCAGCTATATTCACAATCAGAAGAGAAGTTTGAAGTTCAATTTCCTTGCTCTTTTTTTAAGACAGAAAATCAGTCTTACATGAAAAATTATCTAATGAGATAATTAGTAATATTTAGACATTGTTTCAATACTTTGGAAAAATAGGTAGAATTCCACATTTAGATACATTTCTTTTTTTGTAATGTATATGATGTGTTGCTCTATGAACCTTTTTCAATCTGTTATCAATTATCTATAACTCTCAAGTACTAAGTAAAATTTTATTTTGAAGAGGGCTAGACAGCTGTAGTGAGAACATCTGTAAAATAATTAAATCTTTACTGTGTATGAAGAAATATGCAGCATCAAGGGCATTTTTCTATAATATTTAAAATACTTATTTAAAATACTATTTCTCCATTGTGCACAGATGTTACAGCTTGCTTTCAACACACTGCTTGTGAAAAAATGATGAAAATTTAAGCTGAGTGAAATCTGTAAAGTATAACCATGGAAGTACATTCAAAAAATCCTACTGTGAAAGATGAACACCTTCCATATATAAGGGAAAAGTATTAATATGTTGAACAACAACATCTTCCAATTTTTAAATGAATTGTACTGCTTGCAGAAGGTGCAGCACTTTTAGAGTTAATCACAGGTGCTATGCAGCAAGAACAGTAGCCATACAAGCTTCCCCAGTGTCCCATCAACATACTTCAATTTTTTCCCCATAAAAGATCAATTCTTAGGAATAAGAGGAAAGACAGTTATTCCATCCTTTCCTCTTAACTGAGACAGACCGTGAGGGTGACATTTAGTAACAAATGTGTTGGGAAGATTTTTGAGGTGTGTCTACTTGGGACAGAGCTGAGATCAAGATCACATTGCATGTACGCCAATCAACAGTCATCAGTTGCTAAAATCTGTTGATCATGACTGACCAGGTTGGAATTTGTAACGGTAACCAATGCACACCACTGAAGGCCTGTAGCCTCATAGCATTAATGTTGCTGAACAGACATGGGGGTCAGTCTTAGCCACCCAAACAGCCACTGTGGCAAACAATATCCAATTCCATCTGTGAGTGGCCATAGGACTATTGATCTAGCCACAATAATCAACACATTTGCAACCTTCAGGTTTTAATTCCCATCTGTAGGAATAAAATCCAGTGCCCTTTAGAAGCTACATTAAGTGCAAAATACATCATTCCTGATTTGCTGCTCTCCATACTCAGTCCCCAAACACGGAGTCCACTTCAAGGTTGTGGTCTTGAGTTTCAAAATCCTGCATGATATTGGCTCTATCTGCTTGAGAGATTAGTTCTCCATTCTCATACAAAGCTCCACCAGAAAAAACACATCCACAGGCAATTGGGAATAATCTTACCTGCAGGAGAAAGAACTTTCAGAGGAGTTGGACCAAGAGGACAGAACTCACTGCCAGATAAAAGAAGAATGGCCACTAACCTAACCGTATTCAGAACTAAATGCAAACCTCATATTTCTGACCTAGCTTTCCTGTAAACAGTCATCCTCACACTTTTACTGCTACTACCCTTAGCCTTACACTTTCTCTTGTCAGCTCACCTGGAAGATGGAGAATTTTATTTTTCCATTTTTATTTTTGTAGACGCATGAATGGATAGACACTGATCAGATTTGTACTATTTAGATAATAACAAAAAGCTAAATCTGTGAGAGAGAAACTTACAGCAACCTTTGAGCCAAAGTGGAGCAGCGCTTCTAAAATGCGGTACGTCAGATGCATGCTGTATGTCTAAAAAATAATCAACTGCACAAATCCAGAGCTCTGGGGAAATCTGTCTCTATAAATCAATGACAGGATTACACACATCCATACTCCAAGTAGATGTCTCATCTTCAAACTGATACACTAAGGCTAATACTCTTAAGTATTTCAAGTCCAAAATTCAATACAAATTTCTAGATGAAGTTGAATATAATCTTCATTTTATTTAGCTGCTGTTTCAGAATGTTTTGTATGAATGAGCAGATAGAAGAGAACAAAATATTTTCACAAATTTTGAGGTAAGTTTGCAGCATTTCACATAACATACAATATGCCTCCTAAGATCTCTGTACACTGGAGAAATATATCTTAAAGTTCTATCCAGTTTTAAAACCATTTTAGCTAAAAATGACCATATTAAAATGGTCTTCTAACTTGTTAAATAAAATGATTCATGCATGATCCAGAAACTGTCTACACTACAGTTTCAAACAATTTTAAAAGTGATTGAACTTAATCGATTAAAAAAACCTGTGAGAATATTTCCTCAAGATCACTAACTACCAAGTATACCTGGGGGTCACTCAGGAGTACGCTAAAGGGAACCATCTCCTAGGATAATGAAAGACCCTTACTTGTTATACTTTAACTTTGATTTAAAAGTTACAGTTTAAGGGATATTCTATGTGCAGATTTCCCCACAGTCGTGATCCAGCTCCCAATTAATTTAATTGGAATCTTTCCACTGATTTCAGTTTAAGATGGATCTGCCCCATATACATGTATGAAAAGGTGTCACCCTCCCGCTCCTTACTTTAAACTAAATGACCCAAAATCATGACTATCCCATGCAGTGTGTTTACAGACAGAAATTTAAAATATCCAAAAAGAGGTGATACAATCATCTGAACTCCTTCTGGCCAAATTCACTAAATTACTCCCCCAAAGATATAAACACATTTTTAAAATGCACAAAGGAAATTCAAAAGATAGCAATCAGAATAAGAAAATATTTATGTTAACACTGGGAAGGTTTTAATTAATCCCCCATTTCATTTTTGGCTTAATTTCCACTAATAACAATTGTGTATGAAAAGACTACAAAAATGACTGACGAAGTGGACTTATAGACTTACTGTCTTTGCTCAGAGGTTGTCTTCCAAAGAGATAGGGTGCACAATGGATAACATACAGAGTGCATTCACATATAGACTCTCTTTAGTCACCCTGATGTTCTTCATTCATGCTTTCCTTTAAGAGTACTTGGTCACTTTGCTGCCTAGAACCTACTCTCTGCTCATCTGTTCACTGTTCGTCATTCTTTTCTTTCCGATCCCATAACTGCTGCGGCATTGTGTTTCTCCATGTGATGGATATAATCTTGCCTATCTGATACAATGTATCCATCCCTAAATAGTAAAATCCTAAAATTTCTACTCTGCATTTACTCAGGCACCGTGTCTATCGAACACATTAGACAGATCTGGTGAAGAATGACTTAGAACAAAAATGTTTAAAGATGAATAAAACTGTGAAGCTGTTACAAGATCAAAAATGTTGGACAGACTACATTTGACACCATCATCGCTGTTGAGCTGATGAACAGGAATCAAATGATGTTGATGATTTATACAGGCAAAAGCCTAACTGATTTCACTGGGACTTTCACCCGAATAATGTATTTCAGGATTTTTTCCTATGGCCCGTTAGGTTAAAAAAAAAAATATATATATGACTCCTTAATGCTACCATTAAGTCTGCCACAAGACTATTGTATCATTAAGGAGGACTCAGGACTCCTTAATGCTACCATTTAGTGTGCCGTGAGATTATTATATAAATTTGGGAAGGTCATTTTGGCCAATATTTAAGTATCTAACTTCAGACAACTAAATATGTAATCAATAGGACTCAATCTGAAATGATGAGCATACGCAACTACAGAGGAAGTCAATGATAGTTGTGGATGCTCAGCATCTATGAAAACAAGCCCATTTGTTTGGGACTTAAAATATGGTTTTAGGTGTCTAGTTTTAAGTCAACTTTTTTTTTTTTTTTTTTTTTTTTTTTTTAAATTTTGGCTTTAAACCACTCAGTAACTCAGTTTACTCAAGTATAAAATGGGCATAATACAATTTACTTAGTGTACCAAACAGCACAAGAGTGTTATTGAAACATCATCAATTGAAGTTTGTTATCCACTTTGATACCTTAAGATTAAAGGTCCTGTATAAGGGAATATTAAAAACATCGTGTAAGTGGCTACAAAAGGTTGGGGAAAAGTGGCAGAGAAAGCATGATAGGTAAGATTCTGAGTGACTTTCCTATCCTATTTGTTCCTTCTGCAACAGTCAGAAGCCTTAGTTTGGGGATGAGTTGCTTTGTTAATTTTTGAGCCTGGGTGTTTTTTAAAAATTATATGGCACTGAAGTGTCACTTGCACTAAAGTTCTGATTCTGAGAGGTGGGAGATGCAGCTGCTGCATAACTCTCAGGACTAGTTCAACACCCTCCTGGATCAGTTTAGACTAATAATCAGGAGAGTGTCTTCAGGACATTTGTGAGCAGAATGAAGCTACTCCAGCGTCTTTAGTTACAACACAGTTTGCTTCACTTATAAATATCTAAGCACTCATCAACATCTAAACAAATGGGATGGAATGGGCATTCTCACTCATCTGACAGAACATTTTTGTTTGGACTTGTATTTAGATTAATTGTTTGAACAGTGCTCTGAACATATAATATGCTATCTAAATGCTATATAAGACAGGAGAAAGAAGGAAAATGAAAAAAAAGATGATCACGTAAGTGTAAAATATATTACAGTGATTAATATATTCTGCTGAATATAAAGTACAGAAAAGTGAACACACAGATACAATGCCAGGTGTTGGAGTTGATAACATTCCTTTAAGAAGGCTATTTCAATACTGGTCACATCACACCATGACTAAGTAATGGAATCAAAATACATAAAAAAGCTCAGCTGTTATTTGTACTGCAGAAAAACATTAAGGGATCACAGCAAGAGTGCTGCAAATAACATTTAAATAGCTAAAGGTTCGCATGTTGGAGAAATAAAAGCAAAGTTCACTAACCTTTAATTTCGCTTCATTCTCAGCCTTGAGAGGATTCAGGGAAACTCACTATGATAACCCCAGCCTAGTTATAGGAAGATAGATATTGCTTATAAACTAGAATGATTGTAATATTTCCTGAGTGGCAGTGGTTTACTGTTACCTCAAAAAAGACCTCTTCTCCCCATGAAAATACTGTTTCTTCTATAGCCATATTTCTAGTAACACTAAGTGGCTTTATCTCATTAGAAAATACACATCTCACTACCATCCATTTAAAAACAGATTTTTAGAATTTCTTTAAATTAATCTTAGCATGAGCTGTTAATAATATAAGAATATTGGAAAGATTGATTAGGAGATGGTTCCTTCATTGTTCATGAGTGTTCTTGCAAACATGCAATAATGGAAGGAAGAGATTGTGTTGATCCAGAGTCTATAAGCAGGAATGGGATCCGATTTCCTTTCAAAGTAAAGATTGCTTGAAGAAAGAAATAGCTCACTCCCCATCTGGGAGTGTTTTATTTTAAAGGAACTCACATTAAATAAAGAAAGTACACTTTAAACATGGGGTTCACCAAAGTACTTTAGCACATATATAACTTAAGTTACAGGGGTTGACTTAAACATGTGCCTAAGTGTTTTGCTATACTGGGGTCTCAATACATCTTCCATTTAGATAACTCTAGAGCCTTTCTACCATGATCATTCAGAGCAGTGCCATTTATAATGGACACTTATCTATATTCTGCTGAGACCACTAATTTAATAACTCAGTAATTCCATAACAAATCACTCAAAACTAGTCAACGGAATCGGTTGCCACCAAGGACAACGTAATAAAATAAATATGGTGTTTCTTCAGACATTTCTATTAAACTAAAATAAATTATGAAAGTACTAAGATGAAAGAAGTTGCCTCATTTTTCAACGCTCATATCTCCTAAATGACTAGTCCAATTTGCACTAATTTTAAACACACACACACACACACACACACACACACCCCTATCCACCCCCGTCTCCGGCACAAAATTATGTCTGTAATTTCAGCTGTTTTGGTTTTTTTTAATTTTGATAAAAGTTTGTAGACAGAATATGAGGGGTCTAAAATCCAACTTATATGCATAGGTATTTCCCCATAATACATATCTATTTTGCTTAATACTATACCCTGATGGCCAAACTATTCCACACTGCTCCCCGGTATAATTCCATTTACTTCAGTGGAGTCACTCCATAATCACACCAAGTTAACAGAGAACAGAATTCAGCCTTATACTTGTGTATGAAACTGTATATTCTCAGGAGCATACACTTCCATCTTAAACTTGGTTTGAAAGCTTTTGGGGGAATATACTGACATTCTTAAATAGTTCAACATGCTAATTCTTTGACTGCAGAAAAAAAGTTTGGGGTGATGAAAACATAAGAAACAAATATTTCTAATGAGAGAGACAGTAGTTTGTCAAATGGAAGTTAAAAATTAAGAGTAACAAACTTGGAGTGGTGGAAGAAATCTAAGAGCTAGGTTTGGGTTTGATTTTTTTGTTTTGTTTTGTTAAGCTAAAGCCAAGGTGGCAATAGCTATATTTTTTCTAACTATTTTGCAATGTATTCCTGACATGACAGTCTTGAGTCCTTACCATACTTGATTTACTGGTATATGATAAGACAAACACCACATTGCAAATCATAAAACAAAATTCAAACCTAATTCAAAGAATCACCAGTGTGACTAGAAACACTGCCTGCATAATCAAATCCTTTGATGTCTCTTATATATCAAGGAAATGCAATGAGGACAACATCTCAGAATTAATGACAAGACCACCATGCTATTAGCTGTAAGATTAACTGCAATTCTTCGGGAAAGCAATTCCACTTAGCCAACGATTACTTGATTTTATTTTTTTACTTGATCACTTATTTTAAACAAAGCGTTATCAACACCCTTCACTACCTTTGACATAAGTTTGAAGTAAACCAAATCAAGATGGATTCTTATATTAATTCTTATATTAATATATTATATTAATCAAATTGACTTGGATTGGAACAACTATTATGTGTTTTTTTGCAAACTTGATGAAAGACTGAAATGATAAATGACACAGGCTTGGTAACAATAAATGCCGATGGATCAAGCTGCGACAAATCAGAAAAATTTGGAAAACAGCAACATTGGAAGAAACTTTGGGGCGATAGTGGACAACAAATCAGACATGAATTTGCAGCATAATACAGCAGCAAAAGAGTCCAATGCAATGCTTCATATGTGAATATAAGATTACCTTTGAAGCTGACTGATTTGGCTGCCCAGTCACTAGACCCTTTGGATGTTGCTTTACTCAAATACACACCATTGACCATTTATAATATTATTCTCTGGGGATGGAGGTTTTGAGAGCATGCACAAAGTCTGAGATGCAATCAGGCTTTGACAAAATAAAAAATAAATAAAAACAAAGAACATCGCTAACATCTTTAGCCAGATGCCCACTTTTGGACTCTTAAATCCCTTGCTTGGATCGTTCCACTATTTTTCATTTCTTCCACAGTTTACTATTCACTTTGAAACACAGTTTTCCTGTACTTTTTATCATTATTTTTCCTTCATTTTTTTAAATTTTATTTTACCACGAGATCCCATGTGGATTTAGAATATTTATAATTTATATTTATAACATTAATTTATGATTAACATAACATCTATTAGAACACATTCATACTGACATGTGAATATAGATATTGATATGATTGAAGAGCTATTCGCTAAAGAGGTCTAGTTGCTAGATGTCAAACAATTCATTCTCACAGCTTTCCATTAGGTTAGAAGCACTCTCGTTATTCCTGAACCACTCTTGCCTACCTGTAATTATAGTCTTAAAATGGTTTCCCTCCACTACACCCCCGGGGGCTGATGAACAGAATTGCATTATAGGGTAGGCACCTTTTTTCTTGTAATTGTCTTCTCACATGCTTTACCATATTAAACCGGCAGTATTCAACAGTAATAGTAATTATTAAAACTGCTGCAAAGTATCGTTAAAATAGAAAACCATTCTATAATGAAAGTATGCACATTTGGTGTTTTTTCTTTTTTTGGGGGGGAGGGAGGGGACTATTGAATTATATTACTCACTTATATTATATTTTCAAAAGACACAATTCTGCACTCAGAGATGAAAGGTTAAACACTTCTATCCTACAAAATCTGAAAATGAAAGCACAGTAGCTTGCTGTTAATTTCCAGATTTGCACTCTTTGGCCTAGCACTGAGATAAATTTAACATTATTAAAGCTTCAATTTCTTTCCCTACTTGGAATTGAGTCAAAGACATTCCGGAAAAGATATATTAAGATGAGCTGAAAATATTACCTAAAAAATATAGACATTAGATAGAAATGAACAGTAAGGAATTACGATGGGTATTTTTCACAAATATTCAATAATGAAAGAATCATAAAAAAGACAATGATTTATAAAAGGCAACTTAATATAAGCAAGTAAAACACTGAAAAAAGGTGAACTGCCATTAAAAAAAGCATTCTGACAATACAAGCCAATGGACTGTTGTCTTGACTGCCCAGATATATTTATTTGACTTACAATAACTGAAAAATTTCCCTTTACTTCCTTGGCCACATATCTACTCTCAGTAAGTCTGCCTTCAGTTGTGATCATTAAAAGCTCCCAATAGTTTTTAAAGTTAATAGTTTTTTTGTATTTCACCTTTGTTTTTTTTCAAGCATTATCTGAGTTGCTTCATCTTTCTCAATGAGAAATACTCTACTTCAGTTATGGATTGTAAAATGAATAATAGTCCAGTTTCCCTATTCCCACAAATCCTCAAAGGTTATTCCATGAAAACTTCTCTATACCCATAACTTTGTATAATATAGTCTAACACAGTATAATAAAAATGATTTAAGACAAACCTCTTCATGTCCGCATTTCTTCCTCTTCTGGGAGTACTCATTGTGACTAGATAAATTTCTGGGCACCATTATTAAAATCTTGAGTAGCGATGAGAGCAAAACAACCCCCCCGGATCTTAAAGTTTCTCCTTAATTTTGGGGAAGTTGCATCAGGATTTCATACCTAGCTCTGTTATGAGCTAAACTGAAATCTCAGAACTAAATATTCCTGATCTCTGGGGAAGTTTATATTTGAATCTAAATCCAAAATTTACATCTTGAGCTGATCATCAATCTTGAAGGAACTGTTACAACCTTCATTCATATTAATGTGGAAGTAAAGGGAACATGAAGCACTACTCTAAAAAAGACAAAGGTCTGGAGTTCAGGTTTAAGGCCTAATCAGGATTAGGAGTTTGACTTCAATGTCAACTGCATTGTAGTCTCTCAAGGTGTTAACGGAAAATTTCCACCATATCTGAACTAACAAATAGGCCCTCTGTTTTGGATGGAGTCCTGAATCAAAACTGCAGGGAAGTTTGATTCAGGGATTTCAATCCAAGCTCTCAAAAAACAAAATAATTCATATTCAGGGTTCTCATTTTGACCCGTCACTAACAGTATCAAGTAGTACTGAAGTTACATACAGAGTCATGAGACACCACGTCAAAAATGTGTCTGCCTTAAAATGAGAAGTAGACAATCTTCATGACCCTCCTTCTTTATATATGATTATTATAAAGTAACAGAAGATTACAGCAAATATAATGTTTTCATGTCAATTTAGGGTTGACAAATTTCTAACTGCTGAAAACCAGACACAGTGCCCCCACCCCACCCCTTCCTCTGAGTCCCTGGCCCCACCTCTCTCCCCCCAGATTGCTCCTCTTCCCCCTCTCTTGGTTTCTCGCTCTCCCTTCACCCCCATCATTTGCTCCCCCATCCCAGGCTGCCAGTGCTGGTACCTCTCTGCTGGAGAGGCTGGAGATGGATTTTCTCCTTCAGCAGCTGAGCAGAGAGCAACTTCTCCAGACCGCTAGTGGCAGAGGCCAGTTACAGCAGGTAACTGGACTTTCTGGTTGAAAACCGGACACCTGGCAACCCTGATGTCATACTTTAATTTGCCAGAGGCTCTCACTGCCACAAGACACCACTGATGAAAACAGTTTGATACATTTTTAAAAGATTAGAAATTGGAATAATCATGAAATGACTATTGTACAAAAAACCAGTATCATCCACAATTACACTAGCTAGGTAAAAGTCTACAAAGAACATATCAGCCTTCCTGCTTCAAGACAGAAACCAACCTCTTACTACTGAGGTTAGAAAGAAAATTTCCCATAGGGATGTTATTGCACAATTGTCTATTATAGGATTTGAACATCTTCCTTTGAACCTCATGGTGCTGACCAATATTGACTACAGGATATCAGATTAGATGGACCATTTACCTTAGCTGGTTGGACAATGTGTGTTCCTATAGGACAAAAGGAAGGAATGTCAATTCTAAAAGATAATTCAATTGAAATTTCATTTTAAGTTAAAAATGAATCCCATGAATGAGAATTTTAGTAGAAGAAGCAAAAATCTGCACACAAAATGATCATGAATTTTGCATGGACAAGTATTGCAAAGAAATGCAAAAATCAAATGGACTCAGTGTTAAGGAGCCACAATACACCAGTTAATCAGGCCCTACATCTTTTCCCTTTCACTTCACTCTTCCTTCTGAGAATTAACAAATTTGTAATACCTGAGCACATTATATTATATTTATGCAAATAGCTTCTCAATAGTAACATTTTTTTTAAAGCAACTTACATTCTTGGTCTCTTTTTTTCATCCCACAGTGTCTTTGCAGATCTGGGAACAATTCCGCATCACCATTCATCCTTATCCTTGGCTTGTGTCTCTAGGAAGCCCAGGCTGGCCACATTCCTGCTTACGATGCCCCACCATCTAGTCGGTGGCTGGCTTCTCGGTCAGACTGAACTTGGTTGTGTTTGCACTGTGTGTTGTGGCATTCAATCACCTGTTTGTTTTCTGCAGTGCCCCTCCCCCCGATAATCTTTTCAGTTTTCATCAATCCTGAATCCTGGTTTCACATCTAACTCTCCTTCTAACTTTTAGGTAAAGTCATTCTACTTTACACCTGCCATTTTTAAAGAACTCCCATCTCTACCACATCCGGTCTTCTGACATTTGTTTCTTTAACGCAGTTGCTTCCAGACCATAGACTACTTCTGTTAGTACAATGCTCTGATAAATTTTCACTGTGGTACCAAACAATGCTTATATCAGTATAATTTTCTGTGCAGCACGTGGGGATACATTTTTATTTGTTTAAATGGAAAACTAAAAAAATCCATAATATTTCTGTGATCTAGTTGTCAAATATTGAGATTTGTGCATCCACAGAGCTCTGAGGACTGGATGCCTATCATTTATGCATCATGCTAAATACATCATTAGGTCTACCCATTGTATATTTTCCTACTCAACTGGAGGATGTTATTTTATTTTCAGAATAGCTTTCCTAGCAAGGTGAAAGTTTGTAAGCCCAATTTTAAATGAGAAGGATCTGGACATATCTGGTTGTCAGTGTTTACTGCTATGGAACATGAATTCAACATCTGGATTAGAGATCTTGTAGAAGGTATCCCAAAGTTCCTTATTAGTTTACTGTGAAGTTTAATCATTATAGGGTGCATTACTTTGCAATCTGTTATTTTTACCTTTAAAAAGAGGGTGATAGATATAAGAGAATACAGAAATACATAACAGAGCTGAGCCAGTATTCATCTTCCTGTCAGTAGGGAAAGAAGAGAGAGATGATATGGTTGTCATTTTTATTCTTGGGAAGTGCTCATATACTATGGTGTTAGATATCCGTATAAGAACCTAGCCTAGACTGACAGAGGTACACATCCTCATATAGTTCCATTAGTAATTTAACTTAGGCTGTAAACTGTTCTAGTTCTCTAAATCCTTTATTGGCATCATTCACATTTTTTAGTAGTTTTATTGTTTGTTTTGGAGCGAGGAAGGGATTGCATAACCACAGGGTCATTTTATGCCCAGCCACATGCATCTGTGCAAAGGGGAATTAAGTGCCACCCTATGCCCCTAGTGCTTCCCACATCATCACTGCAGGTGTGAGGGTAAGGTGGGGGGAATAAAGACTACAGACCCAGTAAAATACCACTTGCAGATGGATGGGGAAACAGATGAAGCCTTGGTACACTGATGCACCACTGAATCTATGCTCCCCGGAGTACACTTCCTTCCCAGTACATTTCCTGGAGCAGTACAACTACTCACTGCCCCTTAACATAGGGCTAGAAGCAAATGCTCAGTCTGCTCCTATGGATTAAATATATTTATTGGCTGCAGTCACAAGAATTTTGCAAAGGTATATATCTTCAATTTCAGAAAATGTATGACATTTCCCTAATTTGATGATAATAGGGATGTGGGGTTAGCACTCTGAAATAATGCTTGCATCAACCCTTACATCATACTAGAAGCCACTTAATTTAGCACAACCCCAGAAAATATAAAGATCATTCCAGTATCATGGAATTCCCTCCAGCATGTCACTGTGAAGGTTGCCTTTACTTCATTATGCAAGCCTGGTGTGCAATAAAGAGACAACAATGCTTTTCAACAGGCATTTCCTCCATTAAAGGGAACTTGGGCTGCTCAAAGTAGCTTCCTCCCCCGCTCCCTCGAGAGCTGAAATGATTAACATTTTACTCTAAGTTTATATCTCCCCACTCCATCTGAAGTTTGATATTTGTTTATCAATCAATTCTACCTGATTCTTGAGGATTGGTAGTGGAAGGCACTGTATAAAATTAGTACTCCTGGGAACACATTCATTTGAATTGTTCTACTCTAAATAATAAGGACAGAACATTCTCACTCCCTAAGTTATCATATTTGTTGAACAATTTGCTGTAATTTATATTTAAATTACTGTTTTTGATCTGAGAGAGACATGGTGGGTGAACTAATATCTTTTATTGGACCAACTTCTGTTGGTGAAAAAAGACAAGCGTTTAAGCTTATATAGAACTTTTCTTCAAGTCTAGGAAACATATTCTGTGTGTCACAGCTAAATACAAGGTGAAACAGATTATTAAGTATAAGCAGCTAATATGTGTTGCAAGAGACCATTCAAGCTGAAATGGGAAGTTAACCTCTCTGCAGTCATAGGACAGAGGAGGTAAGGTTAATGGGTTACAGATTGTAATGAGCCACAGATCCAGTATCTGGCATTTTGTACTCTTAATTATTCAGTCCACTTTCCAGTTACATTTACTCAAAATCTCATTATCTTCTAGGTTCCTGCTGCTTAGAATCATAGTTTCTACTTTCATGTGATTTATCATATAGCCAGAAATTGACCTATATTCCCTTATTGTTTTCAGTAGCTCTAAGACTGATTTTGAGAGGCTTGAAATATACAATGAAACTTCACTAGCATAAAGAGAAGTGTTATTTGACTACAGCAAGTATTAGGCTGTGGGCTCCTTGGCAGACTATATATCTGTAAGGATGTGGTGGTGAAGAAGAATCATTAGTGGTGTGGATGTGATAGAATATCATATTGACAATACACATATATTGGAATCTGCATGTATTTGAATGTGGGCTGGTTGGTGTTTTGGTATGGGTACTTGAGTGCAGGACACCATTTCCATCATAAATGTGCTAAATATTCCCTATGGACATGATCCCCATTCCTGAAGCTTTTAAAACACCTTTTCCCCATGTGAAGATATCATAAGAATAGCCATACTGGGTCAAACCACTGGTCCATCTAGCCAGTATCCCATCTTCTGACAGTGGCCAATGCCAGGGTGATCCATCCCATCATCCATTCCCCGCTTCTGGCGATCAGAGGCTAGGGATAACCCAGAGGATAGGGTTGCATCCCTGACCATCTTGGCTAATAGTCATTGATAGATAAATTCAGGGAGAATATGTCCAGTTCTTTTTTGTACTCAGTTATACTTTTAGCCTTATTTAGAAAACATCATTTTGTATGTATAGCTGGGATTATGCTTTCCAATGTGCATTACATTGTATTTATCAACATTGAATTTCATCTGCCATTTTGTTGCTCAGTCACCTTGTTTTGTGAGATACCCTTTGTAACTCTTCTCAGTGTGCTTTGGACTTAAATTATGACAACAGCTCTCCTCCACCTGGGGAAATGTAACAGCTAGAAAGAGCCTTCTCAGGCTCCAGCCACCATTATTCACTCCACTGTGAAACTTGGAGTCTGAGTGTCTCCTAAGCCCCATTTACTTTATCACCTTTGGTTGTTAGCTCTCTTATCCCACACCTTTTAGACCACTACAACCTTAAAACAGCCAAACTCACTCTCCCTGCCCATTGAGAGTCTCCTTCTGCCCAAACGATTGTCACCACTCCCATTGTTTCTGCAACCGTCTTTCCTGCCTCTCATCATCTCCAAGTGGCTCCCCATAATCTAAAATTATATTTCTGTAATATAGATAAATCTAATACGAAAGTATGTTAAAAAGAGCTGACATGACATATTCATCTTCATCCTTGTCCCTTCTTTTATGTTGCAACATTTTTCATCACATTACATTTCATCACATTACATGGCTGCTGTGTTATTTGTTTAGTTTTGTTTTTCTGTCTTTTATGGTTGTATGATCTTCAGAGCAGAGTCTATGTATTCATATAGGCATGTTCACAAATTAACACAATAGGGTCTTTGGGCACTGCCACAATATAAATAATAATGGCCCATATCAGTCTATTTACATCCACACACAAGGGATTCCAGCTTCTTAATCTTGGGTCTGAGGATCTGTGATATGCACAAGGGAAGAAGGCAGACACTGGGCAGGTACACTGCACATCCATCCTCTAGTCACTGAGTTTAGGAAGAAAAAAAGAACAGTCTAAAACGCCACTCTCTTTTCCACAGAATCCCTTCTCCCAAGGCCCTGGAGCACCAAGACTTTAGAAAAAATCCCTGTTAGCAGGTCTCAAAGAAGGTAGCGGCCTGGGAGGAGCAGAAATGCATAAGAGGTCCGGAATTAGTACTGAGGCATAAGGTCTCCACAAGAATGATCCTAGCCTCCCACAGATACTTCATGGATCCACCAAGTTTCTGGATGAACCATATGGTCTGCTTCAGAGGGAAACAAAGCATCTTAACAATGGGTCACATCACCTTAGACATTATGATCTAATTTAACTGAAATATGAGGATGTACAGGGCAACAGATCACCCACATGCTGTATTTCAGTGGAGGAGGATCACTTCATATAAAGGATAATCCTGCTGACCTAATACAGGGAGGCTCAAATTTGGCAATATGCACTATCAGAGTGAGAGTTAAGAGTTTTGCTTTCATGAGGATTTCACTATTGTGCACATAAAAGACAAGCATTAACTGTCCCAGTTCAATTAAGAAGTTTTGCCTTTTGTCACAGCAGCAGCCAGTGCTTTACATTAAGGCATTTACATTGAAGAAGAAGAGTTAAGTGTTTTTCAATTGTACACATATTACAAATAATTGTGATGCTCACTATAAATTCCAGATCATAAACTATTTTATAATATCCACATAAGAATATATGTAAATATATGAATGCCATATCAGAAAATGCCTATTACACTTCTTTGAGGTTGGATTTTTCAGCGATTTCTCTTACCAAATAGACTCCAGGAGTCAGTTTTCTGCTACTAAAAGTATTAAAGAAATAAGAAAAGGGGAAATACAATTCATGACCTCAGTGCTACAACTGGCTCTGCACAGGCACGAGCTCCACCCCAGACAGAGCCAGTTGCAGAATCAGGGCCTAAGTTGCATTCTGTGAAGGTCTGTTCCAGTGAGAGGTTTGTTTATTTTCTCCAGCGACAAACATCTAGCAGCATTTGTATCGCAAAGACGACATATTTGCTCAGTTTTCTGTCTACATGGCTCAACATTTACTGAAACTAATTTTACTTCTCTTTATGTTCCAGGCACTTTACATAGTCTATCCAAAATCTTGTATACTTCAGGCCAATTTACAAAACAAATCAAAATTGGTTAGAGAAAAAAAACTCTTCCAGTTCACCTGCTTTTAAAAAAATGGAACTGGGAAGTTTAGTGGATTTTCTTTTTTAAATCATCATGGGGTTTTACTGGAATAATATTTTGTTTTTGTTTTATTTCCTTCATTGCTCAGTGAGCAGATGGCATTGAAAAAGATTTTAAATATTCAAAGTGATATTTATAACACAATAATAGTCTTGCATGCAAAGAAAACTTTCACGACTTTGTATTTTTGAAGAAAAGAAATAAAATTTAGCTCTTAATTACAGCAGTGAAAATCCAGTGTAACAAATCTATATACCAACTGCCTTAATGAGTCTGACTCTTAAGTTTAAGAGTCAGTCAAGGAAAACCTGAATTCCCTTTATTTCAGATGTAACATTTCTACAGTTGTCTTCTTCTCCATATTGAACACTCAAATTTCTATTATAAAATGACAGGACTACAATACACAATGTCCTGGAGTGTGACTGAATTGATTTATACACAATTCCCCAAGATTATTTTTGCTGTCCTAGAATGTTCATAAACTCTTCAAGTTATTTCCCCCCCCCCATCTACAAAAATTGAGCTTGCTAGACCACCGAACTAAATAAACTTATGTTCTGTGCTTTAATTTGATCACTGTTTGCTAAAGCATTTCACAACAAATCAATCTTAACTGTCACTTTATCATCCTTTTTTGTTTTTTTAAGAAAGCCCCCTATGAAAACAAATTATGTTGCATGCATCACAAAGGCTCTCCTTACTTGAGGTATCTATATTTCACGAGACAGACTACTTCTTATTCAAAGAGACACAAAACTGTCATAGGATGAACAAATTTGAGTACTAGGTGAATATTTCTAGATGCTCTGAAGATCTTGTAGAGGCTTCAGCCATGTACAGAACCTGTGATAAATGACTTTCCCTCAGTCCCTCTCCCAGCAGCTATTTTGTTTTTGGTTAAGAGCTCTAAGGCCTAAAAATTCATTGTTTCTTCCCTTACAGACAGGACTTACATCAGTGAGTCACCAATTTTTTCACCTGACACTGAACACCACTAGTTACAAGGAACAATTGCTCTTCCCCCTAAGATACAGCCTCCTCAGCTATGTCCCCTGCCAGCTCTATTCACCCGTAATGCCCTGGGACTGAGGCAAGCTAGGGACAGTAGTTGTAGTCAAGTTTGCGAGGGTGGTCAGGTAACTGGGAGGTCAATCTGTATCAAAGGCCACCTGGAGCAATGGTCAGAGTTCTCATAGGGATCCATAGCCAGAAGAGTTGGCACAAACTGTTGGGTCGACAGGTTAGGGAGTCAGGGTTAGGCAAGGTGGTCCAGGCAGCAGCCAGCAAACCATGTTGCTGCCTTAGACAGCTACCTCTTTTTGTTGGGGTCTTTATACAGTCCAGAAATCCAATGAGAATGCTGTCTGCCCAGCCAATCAGGTGCAAGGGGCATGGCTGCTGGGGGTCTGTAAGCCTTTAGCATAGAGATTGTTGGACGGGCCAGTGGTTCAGTATGCCGCTATGACACTGCAGCTAAGGATGTCGTCTAGGGACCTAACAGGCCTGGGTTAAGTATTGAAGTCCTGACACTACCTCTTCCCTTTGGGTGACGTTGGGGTGCCAAAGGACTAGACTTGTCTGGATGAGCTCTGACCTTTTTGGGAGCATGCACATAGTGGGCAGGTTCCCAGGATGAGGTATCATATCTTCTCTCTGTACATGGGAGTCTAGGATCTCATGAATGAAGTACTCTTCTTGGCCTGGCGGAATGGGAGGGCTTTTTTGTTCGGGAAAAGGATTGTCAGAGAAGGGTTTGAAGGAGGGAGACATGGAATACAGGGTGCACCTTACAGTAGTGGGGAAGTTAAAATTTGAAAGTTATTGGGTTGATTTGCCTGTGGATCTGGTAGGGTCATCAGTACTGTGATCCAGTTTATGTACCTGTCTGCCTGTACCTTTTTTGTAAATATATGGCCCTCCTGCCAGTGATGGTCATCATGATGTTTGTATGCCATCCTGGCCACATCTAGGTTTTGTTTCAACTCTTCCTGTGTTTGACAGATTGACAAACCAGGTCTCAGGCTTCAGGAACTTTGGGTGGAAACAGGTGAAAACCATAATTTGCAAACTATAGGCTCATCTTGATTGAGGCATGGACTGCATCGTAGTATGCAAATTCCACATATGGATTCAGTGAGGCCCAGGCATTTTGGAGGTAGTTTGTGAAGCATCACATTTTTGTTTTGATTAGTCATCCATTTGTGGATGATAGCCAGTTGTTGGAGACGCACCTCTAGCAGGCAGAGCACCTCTTGCCAAAACCAAGATACAAACTTGGAAGCCCAGTTTGAGACAATGTGGTCTGGGAGGCCATGGAGATAGAATGTATGTGGGATGAGGACACCAGCTTTGTTTTCGAGGATGGGAAGACATATGAAGGGATTGAAGTGCACCATCTTTATCAGCTGATTCACTACTTGTCAGTGTGGTATAGCATCTCCCAGATTCTAGTAATTCAACAATGAGGTCCATTGTAATATTAGCTTCTGGCTTCGAGTGGGTCCCTGTGTGGGTATTTCAAAGGATTTAATTCAGAGCACTCTGATATAGTCACAGGTGTTGCAAGACTAAATGTAGGCCTGAATGTGGGACTGCAGTTCTGGCCACCAGAATGACCAATGTGTCATGCCAGTGGTGTTTGCCTGGCCTCAGTGTCCAGCTCAAGAGACATCATGGCTAATATGTGGGGCCTCCAGAAGTGAATGCGCCTGTGAACAAGGGAGTCCACTTATCACAGGGCTCAACACTGGAAGTTAGGAGTATGTGGGCTAAAAAGAGTCCTTTGGGAGGGCAAAATCTATGGTCATGAACAAACTGGATAGCAATGATACTTCAAGGAAGTGATACAGGGAAGCTCTTCTTTGAGTGCCCTAGAATCATTGACACATTCCCCTTTGTGAGACACAGTGCCTGTCTTCCCATTGCAGAGCCAAGGTGATAGGTGATAGTAAAAATCAAACCTATTAAAGAAGAAAGATCAACATAGCTGTCATTGGGTTAAGGCTTAAGAGAGAACAGATATTCTAGATTTTTGTGATCAGTGAAGATAGCGTCTGACTCTGTCTAGATAGTATCTCCAGGTCTCAAAACCACGTTAGTAACTCTTTACCGAAATTTCCTAATTGCACTCCAGAGGAATGAATTTGTGGAAATAGTATGAACAGGGTTTACTTTTGTGGTTGAGACCCTGTTTCTCAGATAGAAACACTAATAGAAACACTGGAAACAGTTTCCAGGTTGAATGGCTGACTTGGGTCAGGGTGTGCAAGGATGGGCACAAAGAATGGCATCTTCAGATGATTCAAGGTTTCTTGGTCTTCTGGTGTCCAAGCAAACTTGGCAGGTTTTCACAGCAGAGATTATAGGAGCCAGGATTAGGGAGTAAGTCCTGTGTAAAACACCTATGGAAATTCACAAACCCAATGAAGCACTGAATTTCTCGAATGCTTCATGGTGTTGCCCAATTGCAAACTGCTTCTGCTTACTTGGGATCCATGTGGATTCCCTCTGAGGACATAATGTAGCCTAAGAATTCAACAGCAGGGTGAACAAAGATGTATTTCTCTAGCTTAGTTTAAAGCCTGTGCTGGTGGAGTCTTCCTAGGACATTGTGCACATGCTAGTTGCACGTACACTGGTCTTTTGAATAAATCAGGATGTCATCTAAGCAGGCAACCACATAGTGGTCCAGCATCTCTCATTAAACATCATTAGACACAAAGGTTGCGGGTCTGTTAGGATGTCCAAAAGTCATCATTAGATATTCAAAGTCGCTATACAGTGTATGAAAAGCAGTTTTCCATTCACCCCATGACTGGATTCTGACTAGAGTGTATGCTCCTCTGAATCTAAATATGAATACCTGGGCTGGGTTGTTCTTACCCAATCCAGTAGCTCTGGGATCAGGGGTAGCAGGTATTGATTCCACACAATTTTATTTAGAGCACAGTAGTCCACATAGAAAGACAGCTCCCCTAAGAGTCCATTTGACAAAGAGGATGGGCCTCAGCCAAGGAGATAAAATCTATCTGGCATTCCTTCTCCAGATTCTTGTGGATGTAGTCCTTCAGGGCAGCCAATTCAGGTTCTGACATGCAATATATTTGCCTGAACAGAATCTTGGCCAAGTCAATAGGGCAGTCATATTCTTGCTGTGGGAGTCGCACATCTGTATTTTATTTTTTGAATACATCTGAAAAGCTTAGTATTTTACAGGGAGTGTTATGCCTGACTCTAGCAGAAGGAGACCTGCTTTTTTGCCCAAAAACATCTCTCCCTGTTTCTGAAACCCAGGAAAGGCATCCTACTGAGACGCTGGTGGCATGAGCTTGGAAGTCAGGAGGCAGCTCTCCCTGAAAAAACTCAGAATTAAATATCATGGAGTGCTGATACTAGTAGATATGCAGGTCATGTTTCATCAGTCAGGGGATTCCAAGTATCAAAGAGAAACATGAGCACTAGATCAGAATAAACTGGAGGAGCTGGTGGTGCTCTTAAACTATAGTTTTGAAGTTTATGGTTGCTTGACTGACAGGCCAGAGGCAAGCAGAGACTGTCTTGACTAAATCCAGGGTAGCCTTTGGATGTTATGAGTAGGCCGAGTACTTGAGCGACAGTAGCATCTATGAAGTTATCGCTGGGAAGGAAGTACCTCTCCAGAATCTCAGAGTTGTAGGTGTGGGGACATTTTCAAAACATCAGGCCAGTGCCCAGAATGGGTTGCTGGAGGAGTTCTCCTGATGTTGTCTAGGCTTATCAAGGCTGGGCATAATCATTTTCCACTGCACAGTTTGGGAATGAGCAGGACTGACATACACACCACGAGCCTGGTGCCACCATAGTAAAAAAACACAAATTTATCTCAATGCTGTTCCCATTTGGAAGGGACATGGCATGCACCTGACTGGACCATCTGCATGGGCTAGGGTGAGGGAGACTTCACAGGGGATGTGGGTGGTGCCTGGATCAGGGGTAGAATCCTTTTCCTCTTGAATCACCACTAAGTTGGGTATTGATTTGGTTGCAAAGCTCAATAAATGCATCTAGACATGTGAGAAGTTCTACATGGGCAAGTTCATTGTTTATTTCCTCACTGAGACCAAAACAGAATTGGAATAGTTGAGTGAGCTCATGCCAAACCATAGCCATCACCAGGCATTGGAAGCAGGCTGCGTACGTTGCAGCTAACTTGGAGTCCTAGCAGAGTCTCTGTAGGGCCACCTCTGCGGCTTGAGCTCAGTGTGGGTCATTGAAAATTGTTGCAAAGGCCTTCAGGGAGGTATCCTAGTTGGCAGTATGGGATGAGCCTGCTCTAGCAGAGGAGACACCCACTCCAGAGGTTCACCTGTTAAAAGGCTGATGATCAGTCCCACCTTTGCATGGTCTGTATGGTAGGCATTTGTCTGTAGCAGGAAACAGAGCCTGCACTGGTTCACAAAACCTCAACATTTGCTACAGTTCCCTCATAGTGCTCAGCTAAAGGTACCATGGGTTCAGATCCCAAAGGTGAAGTGGGCTGAGGAAGATGTTCCTACTTGCAGTCCTGTGAACTGTTGCCACCGGGTGCGGTTTTCCACCCGAGGCTGGACCATTGTTTTCTGTAAGTCTTGGTGTTCTGCCTTTAGGTGAATGATCTGCTTCTGGAGGCTCAGTGTCCCCTAGGGGGCCTCTGATGCTATACCTGTGGGTTCCATACCCTTTTGGAGAGGATGAACCTATTAGGAGACTGAAAGATTTGAACAAATTATGCCTGATGGGCAAGGTGGGCTATGGGGGCAGTCCAGAGCAGTAGTCAAGTGTGCGAGGGTGGTCAGGTAGCAGGAGAGTAATGGGGGAAGTCAATCAGCATCAGAGGCAGTCCAAAGCAACAGTCAGAGGGGTCAGTACCCAGAAGATCCAATCCAAGGTTAGAGAGATGAGGTCAGGCAAGGTGCTGAGGCAGCAGGGCAGCAAGGCACAGTGGCTAAGGATGTTTTCTAGCGACCTGGCGGGCCTCGGTTAAATACCTGGGTCCTGACACCACGTCTTCAAAGCCTAATTTGCTGAAGGCCAAATACAGAGCGTCCTAGGACCCCATTGTTAAGATTCTGTCAAACTGAAGAGGGCATTGGGGCTCAGGAAATTTGCCCTTCACTGTATACTGCTTAAAAATACACCTCAGAGATTATGAGCCCAGGGATAAATTAAAATCTCTCTCAATTGCTTGATGGAATGCAATTGGGTGTCTGCGACAGCTGACTACTTTATATTCAGTTATGACTTGATTTCCCACTGGTTAGACAATGGATCTGCAATGGCCAACTGGGGAAAGCTGAGAGAAGTAACAGCCACCTCTGAAACCTATCAACTAACTAACTAGCTAAACTCCTGTTTATGCAAGTACTCCTGACTCCACACACCCACTCAGGAGAAGACTTTTTGTTCTAAACCAAGCTGACGAGCAAACCTTTCACTACAGATGGACTTAAATAATTAATTTCCCCACCCCAAGCTTCTGGGCTGTGACATCAATGAAGTGGTCTACACCATCATTTCATAACATAGTTTCTGAGCCCACCACTGCTTCAGAAATTTATAAAGACCCTGCAATAGCTAGACTACACGAAAGGAAGAGAATGAGTGAAATTTTTAAGCTGAAGAACAGCAGTACCAGGACAAAGTTATCTGCTGCATACCCGGACTCGATCAGACACCCCTTCGATGAGGATAAATGCTGTAGACTCATGCAACACAAAGGGCATTGGTGAGTTCTGTCTTCAAACTCCTGCCTTCCACCTTCTGTAGAGCCCAGGCTCCAGCCTGAGCCCAAACATTTACACTGCAATTTTATAGCCCCACATTCCAAGTCCCGCAAGCCCAAATCAATTGACAGAGGCCAGCCGGGGTGTTTTACTGCAGCATCGGCATACCCTATGACACAAGAGATAATGAACTGAGTCCTAAACCCGTAGCCATAATCTATATTATATTCAATTTCCAAACTATTTTAACAAATAGCTCCATGTGACACACACCAAAGTCTTGAATAACCAAAAAGGTCAGCATCTGAATGAAAAGGACAATGTTTTTACCAACTGCAAAAGACCAAGTGTTCTTACCATGCTCTGTCATCTCAACCCACTTAAATGTCAGTTTATTTTTAAATGTACCAGAAAATCTCTCTTGAATGGACAACCCACGTCTCCAAGATGTGGAATTGCTCAATGACACCATCTTGTAGTGCAGGACAAATAATTTGCTGTAAATAATCATCATCTTGAATTTTTATATTTTCCATTGCCGTATTAAATACTTTGTTTTCTATTATGACCTGCTAGTCTATCAAATTCCTGTACAGCTTTGCCTCCGTTGCTTGAACAAGCACCACTCTATGTTTAAAAAAAGAAGTGCATTCAACTTTTACTTTAAAGTTTTGGTTTTTTTTAAAGATTACCCCAAGAAATACGAATGATCCTAATCCTTCCCCATTCGTGGAGTGGCATATAACTTGCATCTATACTCAGACAGAAAAAACACCATATCCAAAAGAGACAACCTACTCCTATTATTTGAGTAAGCAGAATTGCTGCTCTCTTTGGAGGTGATGTTATAGGACCTGAACCAAAGCACACAGAAGTCAGTGAGTACTTCCATTGATTTCAATGGACCTTGAGGAACATAATGAAACAGATTCTAGTCTGATCCTCTTCATCTGGTAATGATGATTTGTGTTGTGTATTGAAATATATTGTCTTAACTAACAAACAAAGTGCTCATGAGAGAGAAACAGAGAAATGAACATTTTCCTACTTTCCAAGCAGTGAATTTATAATAGGAAATTTGTTATTCTGTGACTTTAAAAAGTCCTTTTAATATTTTCCTGATTATGTGCCATAACTTCAATTTTGAGTTATTTCCCTCTTGAGATTTGCAAGCAGGCAGAAAGGTTTTCCCAGTGATTTATCTTTATATCCACTTTAATGGACAGATTTTTCATCCAGATTGCATATATAGTAACATCCCCACTATAGTTCATGTATAAATAATTCAAAATACTAACTCTTTAAATAAAATCTTTAGAAAAATGTAACTTACAATATGTAACAAAACACCCGCGCACACACAACATGCATCCTGGAGAACAAAACAAATACTCTTTAAAAATGTTGGTTTTAATTTCTCTAACTCAGAGCACAAAGTGATTAAAAACTATTACCCAAATAATATACCAGGACACGAATATGACTATGGCCCTATTTTCAAAGAAGGCTCTTACAAATCACTACTCCTTTATAATGCAAAATACTGAAATTTATAATAGGCTTTAGGTTGTCTCCTAATTAAGATCTGATACCTTATTTACAAATAACTGCTTATAGAGACGGACAACAGGCATATTATCACACAAATGACAATATCAGAAGAAGCAACTCTCTGTACAGGAATTCCCTGCTAGCAGTTCTGCCAGCTTCTAGCTGTGGAATTTCACATACCAACAGGGAACACGTGTGGAGAGCAGCACAAAGGATGCTATCATGACCCATACACTCCTGCGTAATTCTTTACAAACCTTTTACCTGTGAGGACTTCCTAACCCTTTCTCTCATTTATGCTGTTGCAGGTACAGTCTATTAGGGATAAAGCACTTGCCACTACGTCTCAAACATTGGTCAGTTCTGGGAACAGTAGGAAGTTATTTGGGCTCCTCTTTACCCATAAAAATAGTAAATTTGATTGTGAAATGCCCACTTCCATTTACAGAAGCACTTAGTTGTAGAAACTGGTTCAAGGACTCCAGCGTACATGGGAGGTGGAAAATCAGGATTGAGCTGGGCATGCCAGTAGCCTCAGAACATCTTTTACCAAAGAAGTGCATGTGTGCAGTGCATGCATAAATTCCCAGAGTATGCATGAAATTCTCTGTTAGAAGCAGAAAGAGCTGCCAGTATATTACTCCCATGAAAGCTGGCACAGCTTTATATAAATGGAAACACATTCCTTCCCTCTCTAGAGGACACTACTTGCACTTGTGTCAATCTTAGTGGTTTCAGTTGACAGGGGTTAGTTCAAGTCTTTTATTAATATTTGATTTATCTGCATTCACATGCCCTGAATTTTGCTTTGAGTTGGTGGTTTAAGCAAGCCCCAACACTCCAAGTCACAATCCTATGGTTTTGCCTGAATCTGATGTGAAACCAGAGGTCAAGGTTTGCTTAAAAGTTTAGGCTAAATTCTCTCATAAGGATTGTGAAACCTAGTGAATCATTCAAATATGCACTAGGTTATGTTTATAACAATATCTAAAAGACATCCATGTGTCTCCTGGCTTCAGATTTCACTGTGAACATTTCACCCACATCTAGCCCTATATTTTAACAACATTCACTGAGAGGTAGGCTGTGGTTCCTTTTGGTGTCCATTACTGAATCCGTGCTATCACATTTTGACTGATGTTTGAAAGCAAGATAGAACAAACATAATGGGCCACTGACTTGGAAGTCCACTGGAAACTGATATCATTATAATAGAAATCTACTGCTGGAATTTAAAACTGCAGACCAGTGCCCAATTGCACAGTGAACATTTTGCACAGACAACTCTATTCTTTTGATAGGACTAGACTGGATTAACTCCTTTTGCCAAAAAGCATAGTCAAGCAGGTGCTTTTCTGCAACATCTCCTGTCCTGTGTCTCCCAACTAACAAGTAGATACTGGAAAGGACTTGTCCACTTACCAGATTCACCCAAATGGTAATTTGAGTCACTAGGCAAAAATCTGCTCTCAGTGGCATCTATGGATTAATTCTATTAATTTCAGTAGAGTTATGGGATTTGCACTGCTGTAAATGAGAATAGAATTTGGTCCAAAGTGTACATATCTTCCACATCTAAAGGTTTTCATAATAAATCAGCATCAGATCTATCAGACGAGTTAAAAAGGGGAGTCTGTCTGTACCTAAGCCAATAAGTGATACCATCTTCTGATATTCAAGGCAAACTCAAAGATGCACACTTTTATCTGCTGATCACCAGGTACTGAGCATCATGATTTAAAACAAGTACAAATGACTTAGGTTGCTTATTCTAAACTATGGATGCACGCGACCTATTGAATTGAATGCACTTAGATTTTGAATATGACAGCATGTTAGCATCTGAACGCAAGTATTTCTTGGACAATCTCATTTCCTGCATTGACAATTTAGAGCTAATGGTGACCGCTTGTCCTACACCACATGCCACCACAAAGAACTGTGCAATCTGAATCCTGATATTACCTGTTAATTATGTCATGCGCCTGGCTGGTGTCAGTGTTGCTACTCCAAAAATCCTACTAGTTCTGTATCCCTCTGAGCCATGCCAGTGATTGCTGCTGTGCTATCCTGATCCTACCTAACTGATGTGGTGAGGTTTATGATGTCCACCAACCCCACATTCATGTGCAGTGCAATGCAATATTACATTACGAACATAACTCTAGAAGGCTGAGTCAGAAGCAGTACAGTAAAAATTAATAGTGCTGAACAACAATACCAAATAAAAAGCACAAAGTAACTAGAACATTATTTTATCATCGTTTATATTATCATAGCACTAGGAGCACCAGCCATTGATGGAGATTGACGCTTTAATCCCCCCCCCAAAAAAAAAATATCTAACCTTTTCCTTTGCAGAGGTAAGAGCTCAAAGTATAACGTAATCACAAGGCAGGCTTGCCAATGGAAAAGATTGTTTTCATCAAAATGGATGGTCACATCTTCCAAAGTGTTCTCCCTTCCCACATAATTGAGAAAGTGGAGATACAACACTGATTTATTCTCCCCACACTTAGGGCCCCATCCCTGGTGAACTACACAAACTAAAATCAGGTTAAAAAAAAAAGGTAAAGAATCATTATGGTGATTTCCCTCATCTTTCTGGTTTGTGCTCAGGAGCTGCTCCTGAGCACAGCCCTCCCCATCAGGACCTTTCTGCTCCTGACAGTCTCCCAGGCACCACCCCCTTTGCAAAACACACCTGATACTCTCAACTCCCTAATTCCTGCTTTCCCCACCATTTCATAGATTCCAAGGCCAGAAGGGACCATTGTGATGACCTAGTCTCTCCTGTATAATGCAGATCAGGGCCCCCAAAATAATTCCTTGAGCATATCTTTTAGAAAATAGACATTCAATCTCTATTTTAAAATGATCATTGATCTACCATGACCCTTGATAAATTTCACCATTCCTCCAAATGCTTCCCACCCTCCCTCTCCAGTTGCTCAATGATTTTAGGGAGCTCAAAAAGTAAATGGAAGACTAGGGCTACCCACCCTGCTCCATTTCACAGATTTCCAGTCGTTTGCAATAGTGAGACTCCTATCTGACCAGCCATAGATTGATCTTTTTTGGTAGAGGCAAAGGAAGCACTAGTGCTTTTCTGCTGCTTCCCTCTGCACTGCTAAACTGCTTCAGTTTCCCACTATGTTCCCCTCAGATATTTGCAGGTCCCCTCACCATGCCCACACACTAATATGCACTTGAAACCTTAACTCCAACTTTTTGGAGCATACACACAGAAATCAATAGAGTATTAACGATGTTTAGTGCAAGAGCACCGATTTAAAAATCCACCATCAGGTTTACAAAGTTGCCGCTCCTAAACATGGGAGACCCCCAAGGAACAAAAGGAGGCTTAGGATATCCTCACAGAGACCACATCCCTCTGTACTGGCTCTAGTGCCCACCTTCAGGCTCCCTGGGAAGAGATCAGTCTGTGAAGGGCCTCCTCAAAGACTACATCATGGAAATGTAAAAGAATGGAATCACTGCGGACACACCCCTGATGGCCAGATGTGATGTAGCAAACTCTCTTTTTCTAGTATTCTCTGCTGAGAGCAGCTCTTACCTTGGGGTAGCCTGCTTCTTCTCATGACTCAGCCCTCTGGCCAGGTCATGTTTTTGTCCCAGGATATCCTGCAGGGTAACAAAAAGACTAACAAATAATAGTCCTGATACTTATGTCTGGTCTTTCGCCCTCAACTCTCGGCCCCATGGCCTCACACCCATTCACTTGGGGCTTTCAGTCATCCTTATCTCTTCTCAAGTGCCCCATATTTCCCTGGGTTTTCCAGTTGCTGTTAGGGGAACCCAAGCTCTCCTGTTATACTGGGTTCCAGTCCAAGGACCCTGTAACCAGCAGCCAAGGTCTGCTCTGTCTGACTCCTTGGTGCTGCCTCCCTGGACTTCTGTCTAGTCTAGCCTTTTTTTCAAGTCTTCTCCCTAGCCTCTTTCCAGGATCTTGTAATCAGCAACACCTCTCTGGAGGTCCAGTTTCTGCCCCAGGCTGCATTCCTGATCCATTACAATCCTCACATCAGAGCTATTTTGACAGCTGCTGGCAGCTGAAGCCGAAGACGACACGGAAGTCCAATAAAGTCACGGAATCTGTGACCGCCCTGACTAAATCATATCCTCTCGGGCCCACTTTAACCTTTCCTTGTCTGTGAGGGGCACATATTCCATCACAATGAGGCAGTGTGTACAGCAGATAGGGAACTTGACAGAGTCAGGAGACCTAAATTTTATTTCCAGCACTGCTACCAATCTGCTTTGTGACTTTGGGAAAATCATTTCATCTCTCTCTTCCCCAGTTTCTCACTTGTAGATGGGTAGAGTGATGCTTAACTTCTTTGGAAAGTGGCTTAGAGATCCACTGATGAAAAGTGAGCTATATGATCTAATTATTTTTAGTGGAGACAACTTGGACCCAGATATATTCTGAATTTGTTATTTTGGGTCTACCTCTAGATGGGGGGTCTCTATTTCAAGCAAACCTCAAAGTCTAATAGAAATACTACAAAGAGCAAGAAAAATAAATGAATGAAAGTAGATGCTGAGCTGCAGTAACTCTGCCAACTTTCCTTCGGTGCAAACTAATCTTGTATTTCTGTTTGCTTAATGAAGTCTCAGAAATAATACTTCATCTATTTAATTGTCACTCAATAATTGTCATTCAATAATAATAGGTAAAATAATTATGATGAGCCATATTGTCTCAACAGTTTTTTAAGCAGAACTCCCTACAGAAATCAACAGGGAATTCTGCTTAAAATTCAATGGCATGATCTGGTGCAAAGTGTTTCTGATCTCTTTACATCACTTCAAGATACTGAACTTTATTTAGACAGAAGCAAACAGTGGTATTTACCATACTTTGTGGTTAACTCAAATGTCAAGTCAGGCACCGGAAATTATACTGCACTGTGTTAAAGCATAATAGGACAGAGCATATCTCATTGATTTATGTCATTGCATATTGCATCAATTTAGAGCTAAAGAAATGCTATCCCTTTTTTCAGAGGAAAAAAATCTGGTCAGAATATATCAGACATTGAAATAAACAAGTACTTATATATCAACCATTTGCAGAATGCACATTTTTTAAATGAATTAGCCTATTGAAACACCTTCATTTTAAAAGCTTTAAAGATTTTATTGATTTTTGGATCTCTTAGTAAAATATTTTCATTGTTAATATCTCAGTGGTCTCTCTTGTTCTCTAGTTGTGAAATATATTACCTTTCTGTTCATTTTATTTCCTGCTCCAAGTTAATTGGCTGATTCACTAGTGCTGAAATTAGAAGCTATAGTAACGGCAAAAATTATGGCTGAATCATGAATGACAACTTTGGTATTTACAGTATAGGGAACTGTTTTTGATTTAAATGCAACCATCTACAGCTGGCTAGTATTCTAACCTATAAAACCATTATATTAAAGAAATCTATGTTAAAATAATACTAAGCTTCTGAAGTCAAGCACTCAAAAGCTAGGAAATGCCATAATTAATATTTTCCATGGGGCCTTAACGCAGTTCTCTTGTTTTGATATAGATTTTCATTATATGATCACATACTACTTTTTCCACAGGATACCTGCCATTCAATGGACATGTAGTTTAATGTTTCTTTTTATCCTCCATATTCAGTGGTCTTATTTAATGTATACCTGAACTGAATACGAAATTATTAATTTCCTCATGGGCATTTCTATGGTCCTGGCACCACAATATCGGAGTACGTCACAAACATTAATGAATTTATCTTCACAATACCCTGGTGGGATTAGTCGATACCTCCATTTTACAGATGGAGAATTGAGGCACAGAGTTTACAGCCAAAATTGTTAGTGTCCAACTAATTTTTGGTGGCCATCTTGATATATCTAGCACCTGATTTTTCAGAATGGTTAGCATTGTTATAATACTTATGTTCAAAGTAGAACTCCAATTCATTGTCTTTAGTTGCAGTTGAGTGCTCAGTACTTTTGCAAATCTAGCCTGCTTTCTCATGTTCAGCACCCAGAAAATGAGGCACACATGATTAGGTCTGGGTGGCAGCAGCGGGAGCATTCAGAGCACAGGAGGGACAGTTTCCTTACTTTTAGTTCCTAGGCCTGCTGCCGCAGTGGCCCTGACAGCTGGCAGAAACACTTGCAGGTGGTTTTATTCAGAACCTGCCCCTGGGCTGAAGCATGTTGAGTTGCTCTTTGAGGATTGTGTATGTGCAGTCCAGTCACAGGCAGGAGTGGTGAAGGGCTGAAGCATGCTCAATACAGACAAATTTCAGAGAATTTAGCTGCCCAATTCTAAAAAGTATTTACTAAGCACATTCAAACTGAAATTTTGGAGGTATATAAACTCAGCCAAATTAGAGCAATTTTTATAGGAACTGTAAAAGACACATCCCCTAATAAATTTGAAGTTTTTGTTCCAAAGTATGGAAGCACTAGAAACATCTCAAAAAAACACCAACTGTAAGAGTTTAATATGGACTAAACACCACATTTTTTCCTAACCTACTTCTCAGAAACAGCTGCAATGTCCTATAAAAAAAATTCAACCTAATTCGGACAGCCAGTTTGGAAAATGTTAGTCCAAATAGTTACAACTTGGCAAAGTTATAAGCAACTGAAAATAGGTTCTTATCATGTAAAGTACTAGACAATCTAATTAAAGGTGGCAGTCCAGCTCTAGTACCATAATTTTGTCTGAGATAAAGGTAAAAAGTGATCTCTGACTGAAGTGTGAATACAAGGGATTGGTGAACTTAAAAAAAAGTATTAGACGTTCAAATACTGTACATTATTTTGGGAGGCAGTCAATAGAGAATGAAAGGGAACCTTAAAAAAGCTGTATATCTGGTTTATACGAAGTGACTAATGAGAAGTATAAAGTCCAGTTGAAGATCTTGGTCCCAGCACTTGATATTAAAGGCCTCCGTTTGCACTGGCCATGGCTAACTGAGACATCAACTCTCCTTCTATGACCATTGCCTCCCATGGTAATTATGTTCTATTAAAAAAAATGAATACAGTCAATCTATGAGCGAAAGAGACGAATCTCACAGGAACATGACCTACAAAATGGAATTCACGCCCACAAAACTCTTTCCTTCAGTTTATGCACACACACCAACTCCATACCCAATCACATAAATAAACAAAAACAAAATCTCAAACTAATCTGGTTATTTCTCCTATAGGGTGAAAGACTTATATACACTTCTATTTTTATATACTTTGGAGACCCTCAATGGGAGGCTCGCTTCAGTAAGAGTAACATTTTTACACCTCTATATTTTTTTAAAAGTCTAAGAAAAGTGACAGCAGCAGAGGGAAAGAGTATGAGATTTGTGGAAATCAGATGTATTTCTGCACACATGCAGGAAAAAGAGCAAGGGAAACAGATACAAGAGGAACAATCCAAAAGAGAGGATGTTAATAGGTATTAAACAAATTCAATCACATGGTATGGGGTATATATATCTTGCAGTAGCAAGAGAGGGGTCAAGACCTGCTTTGGGCTTCAGGTCCTGTACCGCTGCACCTGCAAACCATGCCAGGACTGGAAGAGGAATTAAAAAGTGGGAATTCCATTCAATTGGGGAAACCCTGGGAGGGGAACAGACAGTTGAGAGGGCCCAGCTGGAGGGTGACTACTGGCCCCTTGGAAAGACACCTTGGGGTGAGGGTGAAGTAATTGGACAGATGATTGAAAGCCAAAAGAACATGGCTGCTGTCAAGACTTGGTTTCAAAACCAGCTAGCAATTTGGCTATTGGCAAATAGTATTTGGCTGTGGTTTGAGACATGCTGCAATTCCATTTCAGTTTCTGAAGACTCAAGTGATACACATTACACTTTAGGTCACAGTGGAGACTTAAGATATCACTTCTGGAGAAGATCATAGTGTGCATACGTATATCTATGTGTGTCTACTTGCTAATCAAAGAGGTGAAAATGTCTTGCATAAAGTATACAAATGTGATGCAGATGTTACAAAACATTTGTTTTATTAATATGCAGTGTATAAAACAGTAGGATTATGAAAATCTGTGTAGCCTGGATTACACAGACAATTTTACTAACAGCTTTGTTTATAAATTTATTTAAGTATGTATTTCAAGTACTGTTTTTTAAAAAGCTCTGTTTGCTTGTCTCCATAAAATGTGAATACTAAATAATGATGTGGTATTTCTCTCACAGTACTGTTCGCTATTAATAAGACCTAAAATCAAACTTTAAATGGTGCCCTGAATTTAACTAAAAAATTCCTATTTATTGTTCTTAACTCTGCTATCCATAGATATCCCCTTGTGTTGCTATTCTTCCCTTATCAACTTTTTACAGTTCGTAGCTTCTCATTTATATTCATCACTAGCAACTTCCGCATTCTTCCATTTGTTACACCCACACCAACACACACAGCCCCACACCCCAACACCCCTATATTTCCCCTGTATAGCAGGTTGTTTTTTTACCAATATAGCCTTGTTCCTCAACTGTAGCTTTTAGGATTTCTAGTATAGTATTCTTAAACAATCCCCAACTATCATTCACATTTTTCTGATTAAATTCTTCCTCCCAGTTGATCTGGCTACTAATTCTTTTCAGCTTAGTGAAATTGGTTCTGTTAAAGTAGGAAGTGTATGTATCACTAGTCTGAACTTTATTCTGTTTGTGTATTATAAAAGTGGTAACATCTTGATCACTTGTACTAATATACCATTATTTTTTAGTTCTATGATTAGTTCCTCTTTATCTGTCAAGACAAGGTCTAATATAGAATTCCCCTGTGGAGGATGCAACATTTTATGAGTTAGGAAATTGTATGCACAATATCTAGAAATTCCAAACATGTTTTAGAACTGACAGCATGAGACCCTAGCATATATCACTCAAATTGACGTCCCCATGATCACAGTTTTTTATCCTCCATACAGTAGGTAAGTTAATAAGGAGCGGGTCATCCTGTTCATTAGTGTGATTTGGTGGTCTGTAACAGACACCAATTAATACTCCATTTTGCGCTTTATCCACTGGCACATTGATCCATAAACGTTCAAAGTGATTTTCTTCCAAGATATCAGTGACTTGGAAACAGGAACACCATTTTTCACAGAGTGCCACTCCCCCTCCCCTTTTCCTCCACTTAATCCTTCCTAATTACCTATTGATTTTAATATTCCAATCAAGTGAATCATCCCACCAGTTTTCAATAATACCAACGAAATTGAATTTATGCTCATAAATGAACATTTCCAATTCCTCTTGTTTGTTGCCCAGGGTCCAACATTAGTGTATAGGCAATTAAAGGGTTGTTTCTTTTCATGTCCTTTGTTTCCTTGATTAATTTTGTTCTCAACATTTTGATTTTGTGCTGAGTGCTTGTATCTTCCCTATTTTTACCCTCCCCTTTTGTTATTAATGTCCTCCTGACTACTCAAACCAGCCTGTCCTCCCAAGGACTGTTGTTCCCCTTCTACTGAGGTGGAGGTCATCTGAATCATACAGCTCCCTCACCGCACAGAATGTGGTCTAATGGTCCACAAAACCAAAGCCCTGAACCCTACACCACTTACCTAACCAGTGGTTCACTTCTAGAATCTTCTGCCTTCTCTCTTTCTTCGCTCATGGGAAAGGAAGGATCTCAGAGAAGATTGTTTGGACATTCTTTTTCTTTGGAACACTTCAGAGTTCACTGAAGTCATCCTACAAAGAAGTGTCAGTGCCAACGTGAACCATTACTCATGGATCCTGGCCAACGACTTCAGAAGCCTATCTTATCTTACGGGTGACGTCTCATGTCTTAGTTCCAGGAAGGCAGCACATTGTCCAGCTGTCCTTTGCAGAATGTTCTTTTGATTCTTCTGAATACTGAATTCCCAGAAAAGATTGTCTATCATCCTCGGACAGCTGGAGAACTCTTCGTGGGCAGGCTTAATTTTATTACAGGTCAGGCCAAGCAGCCATCCAGAGGTGCATCCTGTACATCTCTCTGTTCCCTTGGACTTACTGGATCTTGGAAGGTATCCGCCCCCCCCCCCCCCCCAGTTCTCACATTGACCACTGGGCATCAATTGGAAAGTTTTAGCAGTGTGGAATTCCTCCTGATCCTCTTCCCTCTGGTGGGCACAGCCTGCCCACCCTCATTTCTCTCCAGCTATGCAGAATGCTGACATGATCTCTTGCCTCTGGTGGTTACACACCACCAATCCCCCCTCTCTGACATCCTTTTTCTTCCTGACTCCTTGATGGCCAGCTCTTTTCTTCCTTGAACCTGGAGTACTGCTGTTTCACAAACTGGGATGTCTAAGAAATGCTCAGTTTCTCTGATTCTCAGCAGCATCTCCACTTGCCCCACCAACCAAATAATATTTTCCTCCAGCACAGCCAGCAACTTGCACTTCATACATAGGAAGTTCATTCTGGCTTCAGGCAGGAAAGAAAATGCATCACATCCATGGTTGTCCACTGTTCCATCAGTGGCCAACTTGAAAACATATTTAAAGCTGGTCCTGGAAGGAAAGCCTTTCACACTTCCTCTCTAAACTCCCTCAGCTTTCTGTTAGCTACCTGTTCACAGCTGAGCTGCTTCTATTCACTGCATTATAGCCCCCTAATTAAAAAATGTTCTTTACTTTCAGTTAATACATACATCCAATTCCCCTTTCACTTTCTACCCCTTCTTTCCCTATCCTTTCTAGTATTTCTCCCCCATCTTGTTAATCCCATCTTCAAACCACACACATAGAGCAACTCAATTAATTATATTCAAAGTGCCATCAGAGTAGTTGGATGTAAACTGATACCGGAGAGGTTGGGCCTGAACTGGTAGTTATTTGGGAGGAATTGCATCTAGTGGTTTTAAAAGGAAATTGTGAGTTGTAATTCCAAGTTTTATTTTTGGTACTGTCCCTGACTCGCTGTGTGACCTTGCAACAAGAGTCATGTCCCTCCATTTTCCCATCTAATAAGTTCAGATAATACTTATATACTTAACAGAGGTTTGCACTCAGTGCTATCATCTTGCATGGAGATCCTAAAATTGAAGGAACTACATAAATGCAAAGTTTCATGTGAGCAGGCACAAACAAGTTAATTAAAAATGCTTAGGTACAACATTGTAACCAAGAATGCAATATTTGGTTATAAAACTAAAATGTGAGGTGCTACCCAGGAATTACAAGATTTATTTTACCAACTTATTGGTGAAAGAGACAAGTTTCTGAGGTACACAGAGTTCTTCTTCAGGTCTGGACAAGAAGAGCTCTGTGTAGCTCGAAAACTTGTTTTTTTCCCCAACAGAAGTTGGTCCAATAAGAGAGATTCTCACCCACCTTGTCTCTTTCATATCCTGGGACAGACAGCTTTTCAAATGCTGAGTTTGACACAGCAATTCATGTACTATATTACACAAGCATCATGTATGCATAGTGTGCGTGTGCGCCTTTACATACCAATATATGCACACAAATATATCTATAATACACATTACATAAACTATACAATTAACATACCAACTAAATTTTCAAATACCTTTGCTAAACATTTCAGTATAGAGGACCAAATTCTCTCTCATACAGTAAGTGATATTCATGATTTTGATACATTGCATAGTGCATTTTTATTTTAATACACTAACTAGAAAGTTAAACAGTCTTTTTTAATCTAATATATATTTTTGCATTTGAGTGTTTTCATGGCAGAAGATAACTGGGATTACTTCAATATATCAAGTTACATTAATGTGAGATTACTGGTGAAGTAGTACATTTTCTAATCTCTCATGTGGAAATGTTATGCAAATTATTTGTAAATGAAAAAGCCTTAGGAGTAAGGATGCATTAACAGTTCATATCGTAAAGGTATCCTCCATAATTTACAACTCATCAAATGTTGAATTGGATATAAATTGCTTCTATAGAGTGCTAAATTCAGAAGAAATGCAAAGAGCACCATCTGCTGGATCATATGAACTTTTTGCAGCTCTTTTTGGAAAACCAATGTTTTCAGCTTTACTGCTACTGTTTTATATATGATATAAATGCTAAGGACATTTATATATTAAAATTAGTATAATATAAGAAACAACTTGAAGCATGAATTTACAGATAAAGCTGATATTCCAGATAGTTGTGTTTAAGTACTGTAGTGCACACAGCAAAATACATATTTTGTAAAACATTTTCTCTCTCTCTTCTATCGATTTGTGACATTTGTCAAAACTACAGTGAAATTGAAGTGAAAGCTGATTCTCCATATGCTATGGTATTTCACTATGTAATTATCCAGGCTTATGCATTTCCAAGGAAAAGTCCTTGATATTTTCAAGGAGGAAAGTTTAACATCAACTCTCCAGACCACCACTGAGGCAGCAAGGAATTAATCCCTTAGCCTGAGTTAAGACTTCTCTATCTCTCTGTCTGTCCTGGCAGCAGGACTGATAGTCTTCACTAACCTGAAAGACAGAAATAGTACACCCTTGGCTCCATTTCCAAACTGGTGGCAGGCTCATAGTTCCCCTGCATCCAGCTAAGCCCCACAATATGCCTTTCAAACTCAACATCTAGGGTAAGCAACCAAGTTCAACCTCCCCAAAATAAAGCAGCCTATTAGGAAACAGGAGAGACTCCCCCTTTCAGGCCCAGAAAGCCAGACAGGTGAAGGATAGTAGCAGGACAGTCCTTACCCCAGAAGCAGCACACAGTTAATTCTCATAAGGAGAGTTAAAAGTAGCCCATAGCAACCATAGGCTTTTGCCTCCTCTCTGTATTCTACGCAGCAAGTTATTAAAAGCAGGGAGTACATAAATCACTCTTGAATTACCTATCCCTCCAATCTGGGGACCACTTGTAGGCATACATTTCTGTGTATCGGAACCAGCCTTCCACTTAATTGCTGAGCAAAGGTGAACTATGCTAAAAAAATATAGTAATTCAATTTCAGTACTGATGCTGAGGAAATAACTGCAAAAGGAGAAAAGATAATTCTTTGAAAGCATTAGTGCCTGTTCAACTTCAACTAAAGAGTGCATAGATCTCTCCTTACCCAAACGTATAATGTCAACAAGGAACCATCTCTCTCAAATGAAGAGTCTAAAAGATCAGCATTTATGTATCTCTGTTCTCTCTATCGCTAATCATTTTTTGATAGTGGACATGTACATTTTGGCTATAAAATGGAGTTCAGTTATGATCTATTTCCCACAGTTTGTACAGTATATTTGGTTTCTCAGCAAATGGGATATCTTAAATTAACAATTATTTTTCAGCACCATCTTCTTTTGCCTTAATCAAATATAATACAGGTGCTTTTAATGACATATCATTTCCACTATATTGTCTTGATTCCGCTGGGAATAAGTGCTCCCAGTGGGTTTAGCTTAAAGGTTCAGATTTTGCAAAATACAAACTGCCAAAGAATCAATCCCAAGTACTCGTCTTTACCTCTATCTGTCTTTGGAGAGCAGAGGCAATGTCCCCTCACAGTAGATCCCAGCGGTTGAGTGGTTTATTTGTCTCCCCCCCAGTTTTTCAGAGGTACCAAAAGGGTACCTTCCTGAATAGTCATTGGGGGACTTCCCAAAACGGACCACTGCCTCTCCAATCTTTACAAAGGTCTTTGCTGGAGGAGAGAGGATGTGTCCACCCCTAACCTCACCCTGTACAGAGCCTCTGTGAAACAACCACTGTTCCAGCTCCCAGACTGAGATATGCCACATAATTTCTAGTATCGTTGTTAAGGAGCCCTCATAGGTTTCCTAGCAACTGTGCACCTGGGATTATGAGGTTTCCCTAGATTTCCCTATTGAAAGGACTATGGGTGTTCTTCCCCAGTACTTAGTCATATTGCCACTACAGCATGAGTAGGAGTGTGTTCTCTCTCTTTGGAGTGTGAAGAGATCACTTGCCCCCAGAAGATTATTGTGAAGACTGAGGGAAGCAACTGCCCAAAGTTGGTTGTCCACCCCAACGATCTTTCTGAGGTGAGCAGTCACCCTGAGCATGAGAGAAGAGACAACCTAGCCAATTCAAGGAGCTCAACTCTCACAGGTGGACGTTCCCTGAAGATACCAAGAAGTACAGATGCAGAAGTAATGGGGCCTGGAGTGTGTGAGGGCTGCTGTGGAATTGGGGAGTCATATATAGGGAAGATCCAAATACCACCAGATTCATGAACTGTTTGTGAACCTGGGCTGATACGTGAGAAAAGTAACAGAACCCCCAAAAAACTCCCTAATTTGAGGAGGATTCTCGGTTTCATTAGTTCTGTTTGCACAGGCATCTAACTATCCACCATACGTGAAAAATAAACTCCGTTCTCACTGAACTTTCAACGTGGTCTTCAAACACACGTTTCTGAACAACTCCTAGGTACCAAATAAACAAATGAAGCTATTATTCCAAGGAACACGTCTCTGCTACAAACAGGAACCAAATACTCAGAAATATACATAACAATTCAATGGTCCTCCAAATGAAAGTGACACATTTTAAGTTCTTCAATGGATACACTGTATGGGAAATAATCTAAACCAGTGTTTCTCAATCTGGGCAGTAAATTTCCTAGCGGGACACCAGACTTTGCAGAATGTCAAAGAGAAAACAAAAAAGTACTGGAGAAACGATGCATGAGCCTGTAATCTTCACTGGCACCCATAAAGGTGCTCCTGTATCTGTGGCTAGATACCTGAAAAGTCATCTGTCTTCCCTCCCTTCTCCCAGAGAATCCTCTAATGCATGGACATCACCTCCACATGTGATGTACATACATTTATATAAGATCGCCAATTTTTATGGGTCTCCTAAGTAGCCACTCAGGATGGCTCTCTCTCTGCATACTTTTATGTATGTGCACAATCACACACATATGTATGTGGTAGTGACAGCCATATGATAAAATTATTTTACCATGCAACTTTGACTGCCTCACCTGCTATCTGGTCACAAATCCTTCATCCCAGGACTTATTTTAACTTTAAACTGCC
Source organism: Emydura macquarii macquarii (assembly GCF_026122565.2). Taxonomy (NCBI): domain Eukaryota; kingdom Metazoa; phylum Chordata; order Testudines; family Chelidae; genus Emydura; species Emydura macquarii. The sequence continues at coordinate 852,695 of NW_027130457.1, forward strand.
AAGCAGCTTCAAACAGGTATATTTTTTAAAAAATCAACCTTTCAGAGAAAGAATTCCTTCTTTTACCCCAAATAAGAAATTCTTCTCAATAATTACATTACCCCATGGGCTAAAATGGGCAAGCTTCAGTCCTGCACCAGTGACAGATTTAAAGTCTGATATCTCACAATCCTGCACAGCTATAAAGAGGAGCTTTATATAACTGTGAAGATAAGTGACTTTGAAACGTCCTGATACACTGGACCTACCTCCCGCCTCCACAACATCAAAGCTATTTTAGGACACATTTATAAGTTTTCATGGCTCTCTCTAAATCCTGTACATTTGGATTCATGGTAATTAAGGAAGAGGAGGTTCCTCACCCTGTGCAGTAACTGAGGTTCTTTGAGATGTTTCCCCCTGAGGGTGCTCCACTTCAGGTGTTGGTGTGTCCCTGAGCTCTTGATTGGAGAGTTTCAATAGTAGTGCACGTCCGAGTCGCTCATGCGCAGTCCCCGTCTCACAGTGCCTCGTTCTGCCCATGTGACCTGACCCCCTCGGTTCTTTCTATAGCATAGAGTCCGTGAGTTAAACTCCGAAGTAGAGAGGAAGTGGGTAGTGTGACATCCTATGTCTGAAAACAATACCCCCAAAACCCCATATTCACTAATGTCATATAATTATGATATGTTCTGTACAAAGTATGCCTTGTTTGGTATTATTAAAGTCTTGATCTACTGAACATTAATATCCTGTTGGATTGGATATGCTACCATAGTATGTGAAATTATAAAATATTGTTGTAAATGCTACTAGAACATGCTGCAAGGTGGCAAACTCCCACAAACAGCCTTTTGGGCACAACAATGTAGTGGCTAGACAGCGTTAATGGCTCTCATCTATTCAAGAATAGATTCCACTAACAGAAATTGTTTACAGTGAAGACTTCGTTGTAGGAAGCATGTTCGAAATGGGGTTGCTTGACCAATGAGAAGCAGCCGCTATGTCACATGTATGGACTGCTCTAGCAAGCTGAAAAAAACTATAAAAGGGGGAACGTGACATGATCACGGGGCTTCTCTCTCCCCAACTCGACACCTGAAGAATCATCTGAAAGACAAAAGGACTTTGAAAAGGGGGAGGGGAGTCCCAGGCATGAAAAAGGTTGACTAGCTTGCGTTTAAGAAACTGCTTGTACCAGCTAACAAGGGTGAGACATTGCTAATTCAAATATTGGTAGTGTGTAGAACTTATACTGCGATCTTATACTTATTTCATTTGGTAACTACTTTTGATCTCTTTACATTTGCCACTTATAATCACTTAAAAATATAAGTTTCTATAGTTAATAAACTTGTTTAATGTTTTATTTCAACCAGTGTGGTCTTGAATTGGAGTGTCTAAAAAATCTTAGCTCAGTAACAAAAGCTGTTGCATGTCTTCCCCACAACGAGGGGGGAGCGGACTTTTAATATAATTTTGGGGAAAAACTTCTTTTGGTGCAGTTCTTGCAAACTATAGGGAGAGGTTATTGGTAGTGCCTCTCTATTGTTGGTTTCTGAATGGCTAGGCAAGGCACTCATATCTAAGTTGGGTGCATCTCTGCCTGTAGATAGCTGTTTACGTGTAGCTTGCCGAGGGTATCACAGAGTAAGAGGCAACCCAAGCTAACATTCATGTGATCTAGCTGGATGTGGTGTTCTGCATGCCTTTGGGCTAGGTGACAACAGTGTCTAGAGGGACTTGCTACTAGTCACTAGCAAGGCATTGTGAGGGACAGCCCAGGCTGGAAATTGAGGCGGGCATGGTGCTACCAGAGTTTTCAGGTTGTACCCTGGGTGACCCCATCACAGGTGGGTAGTGGAGCACCCACAGGGACACACATCTCAAAGAACCTCAGTTCCTGCACAGGGCAAGTAACCTTCTCTTCTTCGAGTGATGTCCCTGTGGGTGCTCCACTTCAGGTGACTGTAGAGCAGTGTCCCCCATTGGACGGAAGGGACTTTGGAGTTACTTGGGTAAGTGAAGACAACACTGTTAAACCTAGTATTGCATATGATCTTAAGGTCTGATCGATAATATAAAGATTTGTAAAGTTATGTTCCAAGGCATTGCTCTGAATATATCAATGTCAATACAATATCAATTGTTCAGAAGAGACACAGATCTTGCTATTGATCTGGTAGAATGAGTTCTGATTCCTGATGGGGGTTGCAGATTCTTTCGTTGGTAACAGAGGTCTCTGTGTAGAAACTACAGATCCATTTGGAATGTTCTGTGATGGACATGAAGTGTTTCAGAGATTTCTTGAAAGATTTAGTTATAATCTTATAAGGTATAATGCTATTGTGCACTTAACAACCAGAGTACGTAAAAAAAGCATCTTGTCTGTTCCCATGAGATTTGGGAAAGAACGCAGGTAGATGTATCTGCTGGTTTATGTGGAAGAGAGATGATATCTTAGCTACAATTTTGGATGAGGTCTCAGGATGATCTTATCCTTAAAAATATATCGTATGGTAGGTGTGCCATGAGAGCCCCTAGCTTACCCACACGACAGGCCAACATAATGGCCACTAGGGAATGCCAACTTCATTGATAGTTGTGTCAAAGAACACGTTGCTAAGGGCTCAAATGGAGGCCTAGTAAGACATCATAATATCACATTCGAATCCCATGGTGGTGTGGGTGCACGTGCATTGGGGTGGACATTCTGAACGCCCGTGAGGAAGCATTTGGTATATTGGATGCACAGTGTTGTACCATCAATCTTATGATGGAAGGTGGTAATGGCCACCAGATGAACCTTGATTGAACTCACTGAGAGTCCCGAGTTCTTCAGCTCTAAGATGTAGTTCAGTACCAAGGGAAGAGGTGCAGAGGCTGAGGCAGCATGTTTGTCCTGACACCATATGGAGAATCTTTTCCATTTATGAAGGTAAGTCTTTCAAGCGGTTGACCTCTTACTATTAAGTAATACATGTTTCACCTGTTCCAAACAGGGTAGTTCGTCATGATGGAACCATGTAGAAGCCAGGCCTTCAGGTGAAGTCTCTCCAGATTCAGGTGATGTACCTGTCTGGTGTCCTGTGACAGGAGGTCTGACTGGAGTGGGAGAGTGCGTGGTATGCATACCTCCATCTGCAGCAAGTAGGAGTACCAAGTCTGTCTGGGTCCATGTGGAAGCTACCAGTATCACCCTTGCTTTGTCGATGCATATTCTGTGTATCAACCTTGATAGCACTAGCATAGGTGGGAACACATATAGAAGTGGTGCCTCTCATTTGAGGAGGAAGGCATCCCCCATCAATTAGGTTCCCAGGTCTGCTTTCAAGCAGAATTCTGGACATTTGTGGTCTTGTGATGTTGCAAAACGGTCGACGGATGGGTGACCCCATTATTGAAAAGTGTTTTGCAGGACCACTTCATTCAGTTCCCGTTACCTGCTCAGTATGTCCGCTGTAGTGTTCTGGCAACCTGGAAGGTAGGAGGCTGAGATGTTGATATTTTGTCGAATGCACCAATTCCATAGTTTCATGGCTTCAGTGTATAGGGAGTGAGATGCACTTCTCCCTGTCAATTTATATAAAACATGCACGCGATGTTGTCAGTCATTACTCTTACAGTCTCATTCCTTATAAGTGGAAGAAAGTGGAGGCACGCGTTGGAAACTGCACAAAGTTCTAGCAGATTTATGTGGAAGCGTGTTTCCGAGGGGGACCACCAACCCTGAAATATATGATGTTTCAGGTGGGCTCTCCAACTTATCAAGGATGTCAGTTGTGAGCATCATCGAAGGTGGGTCCTGAGTAAAAAGGAATCCCTGAGCACTCGTTGTCAACATAGAGAGTCTTTGACTTTGGTCAGCATTGTGAGTCATCTGTTTAGGCCATATTTGTGTGATCTGTAGATGGTTGCAAACCAACCCTGAAGGTAGTGTGTGTCATACCACAAATGTGGTTGTGGCCCTGTGGCCTAGGAATTGAAGTCATGTGCATGCGGATATGTGGGGACTGGTCATCACTGAGATTAGTTTGGTCATAGTGAGAAACTTGTTCGTTGATAGCAATGTTCTAGCTTTCAAAGAGTATAGGTGGGCACCAATGAAGTCCAACTTTTGAACACAATTCAAAGTAGATTTTTGTATGTTCATCTATAACCCCCAACTTTGGAAAAAGGACCATTGGCCTGTGAGTAACTTCAATGGCTTCTGCTCAGTTCAGAGCTTTTATCAAACAGTCATCCAGGTATGAGAATATTACCAGCCCTTGCTTCTGCAAGCGTGCAGCTACTACTGTGAGAATTTTGGAGAAAACTCACTGTGCTGTAGAAAGGCTGAAGGTCAGTACATAGTACTGGTAATGGTCCATTCCGAGGGTAAATGTGAGAAATCTCCTGTGAGTGGGATGCATTGTTATGTGGAAATAGGCATCCTGAAAGTTGAGGGCTGAGAATTAGTCCCCCTTTTCCAGTGCTGGTATTATCGTTGCCAGTGTGACCATCCTGAATTGACACTAGGATGGTCACCTCACGAACTTCGAGATTTCTGAGATCTTCCATTTTTCTTTTGGGTTAAGAAGTAGTGGGAATAAAAACCCTTCCCTTTGCATTGTGGAGGAACTTATTCCACAGCACCTAGATGAAGAAGGTGGCTTACTTTTTGACATAGAAGGTGCTTGTGAGAAGTGTCCCTGAAGAGTAATGGGGCGAGGAGGGGAGGAGTTGGGAAAGGATGGAAGTAAACGGGATGAAGTAGCCTGAGTATATAATCTCTAGGGCCCCACTTATCCATAGTAATGGATGCCCACACCTGGTAGAAAGGCCATAGACGATGCCCAAAGTGAGTGGTTGTCAGTATTGCCAGCACTGTCAGATAAGGAAGATCGTTCAGACCCTCAACCAAGCCCTCAGCACTGTTGCTTCTCAGATGACAATTGAGATGTTAAGGTTTGTGGATGAGGAGGTCATGGTCTCTGAGGTCTCTACCTCTGTTTTTGCAGCTGATACTGCCATTGTTGTTGGCTATATTGTGTTGCCTTCTCTTTATTGCAGGTGTGTAAATATTCACTGTTGGGAGGGTCACCTGCGAATCTTCCACAGTTTGGAGGACCTCATCCGTCTTTTCACAAATACTTTTTCTTTTTCAATTGGGAGATCCTCAACCATAGACTAACTCTTTGGTAGGCCTGAGGAGTGGAGCCAGGGTGCCCTGCAAATAACTGCAGTGGCTGTTGATCTTGCAGTTGTGTCAGCCATGTCCAGGGATGCCTGGAGTGCAGTTCTGGCCAAAAAATGTCCTTCATTGACAAGGGATCTGAATTGCTCTCTATTATCTTCTGGAATGTCATTAATAAATTCTATCATCTTGGTCTCATGGTCATGATTTGCCATAGTATGGGATACTGCTACATAGGTGGCTACCAAGAATTGCAAGATTGCCGACGAATATACCTTGTGGCTGAAGAGGTCAAGTCTCTTTCATTCTTTGTTCTGTGGCGTGGACCTATATTGGAGTCATTTCCCACATTCATTCACCGCTTCTACTACAAGGCAATTTGGCGGAGGGTGAGAAAAAAGGAAATCCATGACCTTAGAGGGAACACGATATTTTTTGTCAGCACTCTTGCACGTGGGTGGAATAGTCACTAGGGTTTTCCAGATGTTTTGGCTGGTTCCTGAAACTGCTTGAAGTCATCTGCAGTCATGGGAGGTGGAGGGATTATGGCCTCATCTGCGGAAAAAGAAGAGTTATGAATGGGTGGAATGGTTTCCTGCTCTATACTCTCCTCCCTCTTTTCCGTCATTTCCTCTGGTGGTTCTGAAAGTAGGTGGTATTGATTGTGGTGGTGATCTAATCCTGTCTCTGTAGGGCCTGGGGGGGGTGCTATAATGTCTTGTATAGGCAGACCAGGCGTCCCAATGGGGCCATTGCATGGGAAATGGTAGGGGTGTCCATAGTCATGGGTTTCATGTCCTGCCTGTAGTTGGACCTCAATCTGATGGGTCCAGAGGTTGGCATCATTTGAATAGGTGATGAATGGTGGGAGGAGAAGATGTCCTCTTCCTCCTCCTCACTGAAGGATGGAGGGCTATCATCAAGACAGATTGTTCTGGTACCATGTGCACTGGGGAACCTTCGGTGCCAAACAATATTGACCGCAGCATTGAGAACATTAATAGGTCCTTCTGCTGGAGGAAGTGGCATATTACTGGAGCCTTTGGCACTGACTAGGTCAGTGACGACCTTTTTGATGGCATGGCAGACAATGCCAAAAGTTTTGTCAATACCGTTGTTGGTGCTATTGTCAGCACCGAGGACACTGTCAGCACAGGCAGAGGTGGCATAACCTGTATTTGGGGGTCTTGGTGCCATCTTCTTCAGCAGTCTCAACAGTGCCATAGTGGAGGAGATAGGCTTATTTTTTGGCCCTACAGGTGGGTGATGCCAGAAGATTCCGGTGCCTCAAAGATACTTAGCCACAGTGCAGTTAGTACTGAAGAGAGTGATCTGGACAGCGAACATTTCTTTTTGGACAGCTCTCTCTGAGACAAAGTTGTAGCTCATTTCCTCAATGATTTTCTTGAGGAATGAGCCTTCGTGAAATCAGAGGAAGAGATTTCTGGGGATCTTTGTCTGGAACGAGTCTGGTGGCTGGGATCTGAAGCTGAGAGCAGTAACTTTTTCATCAGTATGAGTTTGAGTCAGAGGTCCCTGTCCCTCCCAGCTTGACTTTCAGATTGCTGCAGTGAGTGCACTTTCGAGGTATATGCGACTTACTGAGGCATTGAACACACTGTATGTCCATCTGACACTGGTATGGCTTCCCTGCTAGATGTGCAGCATTTGAATCCTGGTACCAGGCATAACAGGGTAAATGGTGGTTTGTTCCAGGGCAGAGTCCTAACTATCTATGAAGGAAAATAATTTTTTTGTTTTTTAACTGTGGAAAAACAGGAAAGGTAAGTAACTAAATACTAACTGAATCTTATGTCAAGGAAACGCTTAACACTATTTTAACACTAATGCAAGTTAATGAACTGCTGGGTGCTCCATCTCAGGCCGAGGACAGGTGAGAAGAAAATGAGTGGGTCAGATCGCTCATGCAGAATGAAGCGTCAACAGCACCGCGAGACAGGATAAATGACAGTGTGAAGTGGCATAAAGGTTTTATTGAAACTTGTTTGGGATTATCTGAATAACTCATTTGTGGGTAACATGAACATAAAATTGTTCTGATACAAATGTTATGCCACACCACACTACCATGCATTTCATTTTGTGTATATAGAAAGTAAAAGTTACACTATGCTTCCATTTGACAGTCACATCAACCATAGGAGAGCCAAATCTTTGATTTGGATAATTACACTAAAATGTCTTAATAGGCTTTATCCTTTGATTAAACAACTTTCACCCCTTCCTTTAAATACATTTTTCAAAAAATACACATGCAAACAAACCAGCATGGCATCTACTTTTGATATAAATGACTCCAACAGTTGAATACCTTTTTCAAGGAAGAAAACTTGCTGATGAGAATCAGAACACAGAGAAGACAATGGTGGTTTCATATACAGACAATGAAGAACTAGATACATACATGGAGGATAGGTCCATCAATGGCTGCTAGACAGGATAGGCAGGGATTGCTGTTTGCCAGAAGCTGGAAATGGCTGATCGGATGGATCACTTAATGATTACCTGTTCTATTCATGTCTCTGAAGCCTCTTACACCGGCCACTGTCGGAAGACAAGATGCTGGGCTGGTCTGACCCAGTATGGCCATTCTTATGTCCTTAAATGGAACTATGGAGAATTCTAACAGTGTGGTATGAATTTGTAAAGCTTCAACTGTTTGCTTTGTGTAAGTTTCTATGTTTTGAGGATCCTTAGACCTCTCCCCCCCATTCAGCCCAATATTGCTATCTTTGATAATCTGTCACTTTGGTGGCAGGTCATTTTTTCTAAGCTGTCATTCTGTCCTCCTTGTGTAGGTTACAGTAGAGTGCCCTCCACTATGCCCCGCTTTTTTTTACCTCTTCTATTTCAATAGCATTCTGAGATTTCAAGTTACACATGGTGTGACTCTGGGACACAATTTCTAAGGAATGTGAATTGCACTGGTAAATTGGAAGAGAGCCCAAATCAAATACTATTCAGTCCTAATGCACAGTTACTATCAGAAAAGGGAACAGACATAGGTAGCTGCAGAAATAGCTCAGGAAGTGTGACTGGCTGTCTTTTTTTTTTTTTTTTTTTGCATGTCTTTATTTTATTGCTATGTTCGTGTGCCAGGGGGGTGACATTCTTCAATCTTCGCTACTACTATCATTGGTTAAGGCAAAAGATGAAATAATGGCAACTAATAAGATGAAGATGATGCTGGAGGCTAAACTGCAGCATCTAGATTGTAGGCCTGGGCCTACATACACTCAAAAGCTTAGCAGATTGACAAGCCAAAGAGAAGTTCATAATGGCTGCATTTGTAAGAGCTCAAGGAGGATGCTTTTTCCCCTCAGAAAAATCAGTATTTTAATTATTTCAATACAGCAGATTGTATTCAGCACCACACCCTCTTAATTTTTGTTACTTTGATCCCAGTACACTGATTATTTTAATGCTGTTAAAATAAATTGCATCAAATTGAACATACGTTCACCCTGAACTATCCCCAAAGCTCCCACCATAATTTACCACTGCTAGAAAAATTAAACACTAAAAAATTCTACAAAAAAATCCCCATAGATCAGAGCTAGCACTACTGAAATATATGATAAATATATCAGTTAACACCATTTTTTTTAAAGTCTATCAAATTCTCTTATGATACCATATAGCCTCATCAGGTTGCTCATCTGCACTAAAAAAAAAAAATACAAGCAATCTCTCTGTATGTATGAACAGCACTGATTAGAATGGATTTCTTGCCAAATGCAATAACTTCAAAGAACAAGGACTTATTGTATAATTGATACCCTCACATCTGCTCTTTTCTAGTTCCAGTCCATGAACTTTCCAAGTCTGTGGGAGAACCAGACTGGCATCAAAAAGGGTGAATGTACACACTGTGAAAGACAAGGACATAGAATCTGAGATACATCTTGCTATGCATACTTAGGAATCCAAAGGAGTGATTATGACAGCAGGAAAAGCAGCAGCAGAACATATGAGGGTTACTTCACAAGCACAAGACCTTTCTTGCAGCCAAGGTCTTTTTTGACTAAGTATGTTAAACTGATAAAGAAATCAAATACTATTCTGATACGACATAGCTCCACTTCCAAAGAAATGGCTACTTGTCTAATACAGACACAGTGTAATCTGAGATGGATGATAATTCCCTCTGTGCATTCAACTCTACTTACTCTTGTTTTCAAGAAATGAACCTTTCTTCCCACACCTATTTTATATGGTTTTTACATAGGGAAGGTCAAACAGCCATGTGCTTTAATAGACAGAAGACACATGGCTATGACAGAATATTGCTAACACCATGCCTCTCATGTCCTTGATGCTTCTCAATAATTATATCACAGAGAGGTTCATAATTCCATTTCAGATCTCTTAGCTACACAGTATAACTTACACTAGCGCCTCTCCTGCTGATAAAATTTTCTTCCTAGTTACAACACTGTTTTGCCCAGGAGAAAAAAAATGTGATTGACCTTTTGTAAAAGTACATTGTTCTCGAGAGCTTAAATGAGGATTCCTCTCATTCATGTACGAAAGCATAAAAATAGAAGCTCAGTGATATACATAGCAACAGTGAACAACTGAAGATCAACAGTAACAGTCTCTAATTGGTAGGCTGTTGATCAGGTCAAAACTGTGACCAGACTAAAGGGTGCTATTTAGGATGTACTACTGTTCAAGGAAATCTGATTGGATGATTCTGAACTCAAAATTGTTGACAAAAAAAGAAGAAGGAGCTAGCGTCACCATAACAAATGCCTTGCCACAGTCTCCTCGGAGCCAAAGATCCACTGTGACACCATTGGGCCTTCGTCTTCCTAATCCCGAGAAATGTCCTGACCAGACTGGGCCAGAGAGAAAGACCCAGATGACATCGCCATCTCCACAGGCTCTTGGTAAACTCCAAACACCGTCTGAGCTGTGAGACTTGTCATTCTCTTCTCCACCTACCCATGTGTCCTTTTCCTTCCTGTTTCTCATTCCCATTCATCTTCTTCTGTCTAATAAGTCTGGCTTAGCTGGCCAAGACTATATATTTTGCAACACTGTTGTGAACCAGTGACCCAAGAACCAGCTAAAAGCAATGCCCAAAACAGCCCAACCCTGGTACAAGTTTGCCAGGTCTGAGTGGCTACTAAAAGCATGTGCTGTACCTGTGTTTGCAGTAACGAGGTTTTAAGGGAATTTAACTTCATTTTCTGTCTTTGCTGTTCTTTTCTCTCCCTTCTTGTGTCTGTTTATCTTCTTCTAGGAAAAGGGATTGGACTGTAACAGCAGCAGCAAGAAAAAAGTTACATACTTGTTCGGTAACTGTTGTTCTTTATGCATGCCCTCTCCACCTCAGATCTGTGTGACAGCGCACAGAAGCTGGAGCACTTATTCCCATAGTGGTACTCAGCAGGCTGGTGCACGCCTCCTTCCACCTGCTCCTGCTGTTAGCCAAAGGCATAAAGGCATGGAGCCACCTCAACCCCACTCAATTTCTTCACACCAGAAGCCAGTATTTGTTGGCACTCCGGGGAAGAAGGTGGGTCGTGGAATGGACATGGGCATCACATTGCAAAAAACAACAGGTGTGTAACCACTTCTTCCTCAAGTGCTTGCACATGCCCATTTCACTTTAGCTGACACACAAGCAGCTCTAGATGGAGGCAGGTATCAGAATCTATTAAACAAGGACTGCAACACCACTCTTCTGATTCCAGCATTGTCTCCTGAGGCCTGGGAGAGAGCATAATGAGCTGTGAATTTATGAACAGATGACCAACTGAAAGCATCATTGATGGGAAAATGAACCAAGAAAGCAGGTGTGCTCTCATGGAATGTGCTAAAACTCGTTGAGGTAGTGGAACCTTGGGAATATCAGAGCACAGATGAATGAAAGAGGAGATCCAGGAAGAAATCCCCTGTGAAGTAACAGGTTGCCCCATCATCCTGTCAGTAAAGGTGACGAATAATTGGAGTCATTCTAAACCATTTAAAGCTAATGCCCTATGAATGTCCAAAGTATGGAGTTTTTCCTCATCTTTGTGAGAAGGAGTTTGGTAAATATATAGGCCGATTTAGATGAAAATTCAACTTCATTTTAGTGAGAAATTTGGGATTTGTACACAAATTAATTTTATCATTATAAACCTTATAAGGTGGATCAGCCACCAAAGCCTGAACTTCTGCTACCTTCCTGGCTGACGTAAGAGTCACCAGAAATGCTTCTTTGAGAAATGAGAAACCAAGTAGAAAGCTATAGTTTCAAAAGGGGCCCCATTAAAATTGAAAGAACTAAATTCAGATTCTAGGATGATGCTGGGTCCCCAATACATGGAAAGAGACAGTCCAAATAACAAGAGCCTCTAGTCTCACTTCTTCATTCACTTTAACTTTGTTGTGACCTATCACCCAGCCACAAGAACTGAGTGCTGTGTTCCATAAAGACAAATATATCAAACCAAGTAAAGACCCCTGTGCCACCATGCACAAGATGTTCCACTTTGTCAACAGGACAATCAACATCAGCCCGACATCCTCCATCTGCTTCCCAATGACCAGTTCACAACCTAGATCCACCAGATTCTGAACAAGCAGATGCCCAACCTGACTCCAAGTTCCCACTACAAAATGGCCTCTTATCACAAGGACTGTATTGATGTTCTGGATGGACCACCTAGGCTTCAGGTAGTGAAACTATGCCACAATTTGCTGCTTATGGGCCATTTTGACCAATTCAAGTCCTGGAATCTGGTCTCAAGGAGCTTCTGTTGGCCAGGCTTACGATCGTACTTCAAGGATTATATAAGGTCCTGCGACCTCTGTTCCCATACTAAGAACCCATGATCAAAACCCTTTGGTCTCTTCCAGATTTGTCCACACCTCCACAGCCTTGATCTACTACATCAATTGATTTCATTGTAGAACTGCCATGCTCCCAAGGACACTCAGGAATCCTGGCTGTCATCAACCTTCCAACAAAGATAGCACACTTCAGCCAAGGCAATACTGTACCTACTGAATGGGTGACTGGGCTCTTCCTGGAAAATGTCTTCCACTACCATAGGTTACTGACAGGCATTGTACTGGAATACCATCCTCAGTTCATCTTCCGATTCTGATGGAAGATTCTCAAACTCCTTGGCATTGAACCCTACACCTCATCTGCCTATTGCCCACAGACTAAGCCCTGGTCCACACTCACCTGGCGATTCGGAGGCAGTCGATGGGAGTTATGCAAATTAGGCAGAGTAGCTTGCGTAACTCACATTGATTGCTGTGCTTCCCTTCTGCACACTGTCTACGCTGTGCTGCACCGACGGGAACAGTGTTCCCATTGACGCAGCACCACGCTACTTGATGAGGTGGTTCTACTCAGTTGACTTCCTGATCGATTGAGCAGGTCTACACTGACCGCTCAATTGATCCGGAAATTTCGATCTGGCGGTGGCGAATTTGCCGCAGTCAGCATAGACATAGCCTAACAGGCAAACGGAGAGTGTCAATCAAATCGTGGAGCAGTACTGTCATTGCTTTTTGAGTTAGCATCAGGACTGTGCTGTACTATGCCAAATTTGCATATAATAATGCAATCCATGCCTCGACACAACATAGACCATTCTTTGCAAACAATGGCTTTCATCCATATACTTTTCCACCTAGACTTAACTTTGAGTTCCCCAGTACTGGCCACTGCACATTTAGTGTCCCACCTACAGTGGGTGTAATGGGAGCTTCAGGAATGCTTGCAGTCCTCCAAAGAAGCCTATAAACACCACATGGACCAAGATCCCAGTCTGGCTGAAGAAGACAAAGTCTGTTTCTCTGCCCTGAACTTTAAATCAAACTGTATCTGCCAAAGTAGATTACCAATACCTTGGCTTCTTCAAGATTATAGAATGGGAAAACCCAATGGTCTTCAAATTGAAGCTGCCCAAGTCGTTGCAGATCCACCCCATCTTTCACATCTTACTTTTAAAGCCATTTACTGAGAACCGATACCCAAACTGGTCCAACCTGCCACTCATGAAAATCTGTGGACTGGAGGAGTTCTTGGTACACCGATCCTAGATTCTCAGGTGAGTTCGGGGAAAGCCCCAGTACCTGGTGGACTGGGGAGGCTACAGTCTAGATAAACAGTCTTGGGAACTGGTAGAGAATATCCACACTCTGGACCTATTGCTAGTGTTCCATCAGAAGTATCCCAAGGAACCAGGCCTTGAGGATCCTAGGAGGCTCCCTTAAGGGCAGGGGTATTGTCAGGAATCAAGGCCTGCAGCAGATCCAGTCTCCAAGTAATCTAACAAGTGTTCTGGCATCTGGCCTCTGATTCCAATTTTGACCCCTGGCTCTGATTCTTGACTTCTGACTCTGACATCCAGCCCTGGCTCTAATTCTAGGCTATGATTGCTGACTACCAACTCCTACGCTTACCATTAGCTCTGTTTTCTGCTCTGACCTGTAGGCCTGACCACCCACATCCCAGTTACTGACATCTGGGAGAAGATAACCTTGAGTTCAGGGATTCCATGGATTCCAGAAAGGCCACTGCTATTCTTGATATGGTACTGGGACCCAATCCCATCACATCCTACTCCTGGACCTGCTCCTACAAGAGGGTAACAATATTGGGGCCTTGAACTGCAAAAGAAAGAATAAGGAGATTCTTGAGATTTTCTGTAAGAAAATCTCAAAGCATAAGATCCCACTTTTGATTCTGGGGACAAATGCCCAGTATAGTTCAAATGCCAAGGCTGTATAGTTCAGTATAGTTCAAATGCCAAAGCTGTACACTTCCAGGCACAGTACGTGGAGACCTGTATGTGAACCAATGAGATATGGATGGTCCCAGAGGAAGCATCCAAGACTTTTCTGTTGAAGGGATCATACATCTGCTGCACAGCAAAGCTTCCAGACCTCATGGTACCAACAAAGGTTCAGTCCCAGACAACGTCAAACATATGGGTGCTGAGGAAGATCCCTGTACTGGGGCTTACATGGTTGGAATAGTCAGTAGCCGCACCCAGTCCTGCATTGGTGGTGATTCCAGCAGCAATAGGCACAGGAGATCCCTGGCCCCCACATATGCCTCAGGCATCATTAGTACCAATAGAGTAGGATGCATCACAGAGAAAGTCAATGCCACTAAAGATTCTGGCAATAGAGTCAGTCTTGATACCACCATATAGGATGCTGGAGAGCTCAACACTTCATGGCTGGAATGCAGTAACAAGAAGCACCTAGCTGAAACTGGTTTAGCTCCAGTCTTGGTTCTGGTCTTCCTCATGTGCGAGTCTTTTGGAGACCTAGCCCTTGAAGATGGACAGGGCTTCTTCTGGCTAGAAGTCATCGGAGTGTTGGATTTCTGCTACTGCTTGTGGTACCAGAGACAGAATGGTGTCTTCTCTCCAGCTCCCTCCAACATGGGGATGCTGCCAAATCTGGTGGTGTACTACAAGTTGAAGTAGAGTCCAAATCCACACATACCACATGTAGGGAATCCAAAGTTTGGGGTGCAAAGCTGCTTCCATCAAGATAGGTTGAAGTTCAACTTCTCCCAACTTCATAGTCCTGATTTTAAACCCTGTGTCAAGATGGAGCACTTACACCTCATGTGAATTCTCCCATACACTTCAAATAGGAGGCATGATGATTGCTGACGGGCATAGATTTCTTACAGCCAGAACAGCACTTAAATCCCAGGGATTTATTCATGCCCCAGTACTGTAAGGATCTGTGGACTAGAACCCAGAACTGCAGAACCTGGGATTGCGGACATTCCCACAGTGCCAGCAGGAGGCCATCTAGAGTCACAGCCATGGAACACTTTGGAGAGCAGGTGCCACAGAAAGTACCACCCAAAGAACCCAGAGTGTTCTACCTCCGATCTCCAGTCTCCATCCTCAGCCTGACTAACTCTGACTCTTGCTTACTGGTCTTTGCTCAAGCGAATCCTCTAACTACTGCTCATGGACTACCGTCCCTGATTTGTGGACCCAGCCCAGCTCTGACCACTAGACAAGACCGCCTATGCCCAGTCCCTCCCAACTACCAAGCTAAAAAACTTGAAGGAAAAGATAAAAACCAAACTCTTACCACTCTTTTGTAAACAAGTACCACTAACCAAAACTATAACTACTACTAGACAAAATTAACTATTTACAACAAAAAACCTTGAGAAAAAAATCTTTCATAACCAGAAAATGGGGAAAACTATTGACCACAGATGAAACTGAGAAGGATCAGGGTGAGCTCTGCCCCTTTATGCCCTTGGCTCAGAGCACAAGCATATGGAGAGCACACATGTTGCCCGAACAGGAATCAATATGAGGAAAATGATCTCCAAACTTCGGTGCTCTGGTAAGAATACACGTGAAGTGCAATAGACATGTTCAAGCACTCACAGAACAGCCACAGCTCCCCCCCACCCCTCTCAACTAGCTTTTTTCCCCTACAAAAAGGAAAAGTATTACCATCTTTAATACCATCGAAAAGACAGCTAAACAAAAGGAATGCAAAATCCCAACTAAAAAATTATTTTCAGCTAAAGGTTACTGGAACAAGGAATAAGGGTATAGTGAAAGCCTTACTTAATACTTTATATTTCAAATGCTTTAATTATTTTTCTTTATTTTATGTTTCTTTAATAAAAGGTTAAAAGGATGTTTAATGGTGTGCTTTCCAAGTTACTAAGCAGGCTCAGGTCTCTTTATACCAAACTCTGAACCTTGTTTAAAACGCTTTCATGTTGGACAGTTTCACAGTCATGTTAACACCTTTAATTCTTTGGACCCATATATTCCATTTAAACTAACACAACCGGGCACAGGCACAGACCGACATACACTGCTAGCAAAAAATATTCACATCTCAGGTGTATGGTGAAGGGATATACAGATATACATAACTCAAAGACTAACTTAATTAGTTGGCTGCAGCTGTTAAAGTCTTGGTGCCATAGTAGTTAGGTGCTGTTGAGAGATGTAGTCCTTCCTACCCCAGCATTTACACTGGAACTGTGCAGATTCCAAGGAACTGATGCATGGTTGATGAAATGACAAGTTAAGGGTGCCGCTATTAATATCGGAGGTTTCAAGTGAGACAAATGAATATTTTGGACGGGCTTCAGGAATACACAAATTTTATTAAATGGATAAAAAACTGAACTGTTGAGGAAATACGAAAAAAACATCTCCACTTACAGTATTATTGTTAATGTAATAATATAGAATGATTCAAGCCATACAATTAAAAAAACCAAAATTCACTGATAGATCAATAAAATGCACCCCCATTGTGGATTTAATTCTGTAGTTCTTATGAAAGTAAAACTTACATGGACTGTGACAGAAGTTTTCTTTGCATTAATATTGCTGGATCAAGCCTTGTATTTTGAAAACTTGTTTCTAATTCAGACCCCCTTTACAGATTTTCATTCTCCCCCCGTTCCCTTTACAATATACAGTAAATCAGATGCCAACTACTAGAGGACAGATCCTATCCTTACTCAGTCCTTACTCAAGATGCAAAACTCTTCCTGACCATAAAAAAAACTTTGGCTGCTGGATCCTATTGTAAATTGCATTTTTTTCTGCACACCACATACTACCTTTACAGTAAGTAGATGATTAGGAAAGTTGGCATATAAATAAAATGAGTTGACCATAAAGATCTGAAACAGCAGAATACCTGATATCTACTACTACTCGTAGATAGTAGCAAATTACTAACAATTATTAGTTTTATCCTCTTTGTATATTTTATATCTGTATCAATTATTAGAATACTACTATATAAACTTGTGTGTCCATATACATGTGAGAAGATGATATCCATGTGAAAAACTGCAGAATTAATTTAAAATCCACCTGTTACTGCCTTATCAGCCCCCTATCCACCAAGTTATCTTCCTGGGATGTATTCTAAAATTCCAAATTTGTGAGTAGCTTCAAACAGTTATTTTATTTTTTTAACACAACATGCACACAATTTTTTTCTTTATCCTCCTCAGTTCTGAGCATTTGAAAAAAAATCAACTATTCCTAAAATAGTTTTTTGTAACAACTGTAGAATATACAGAATACATGACAGCATGATATCAAGGTTTTATCTGCACTTATTTGGGACAAACTATGTATTAATTATTTTTTCTTATGACTTTGTGGAGGAAGGACTCTCCATCTTCCCTCCCCAGCCTCTATGGGACAGAGAGAATGAGCAGCAAAAGCTGTCAGTGACTGCAGGGGAAGGTGAAGTTTGTGTGAGTGCTTCTGTCTTTGTGTATACACATATACACATACCTGAGATGACTGTTACAATGGGCACTTAGTAATAACTCCTACAGTTAAGGCTGCAAACTGTTCCCATTGAACGGTCTCATTCAAGAATAAATGGATTTTGATGTTACCAAGTTATAAACGCCTTTGGAAAAAAAATCACAAAACTGAACATGTTTACAATGCACTCTTTTTTAAAGTATGCTCTCTTTAAGTATCTAAGGAGCAAGACACTTCACATGTATGCCTAATTAGTACACACTGCATTACTTACCCACAGAAAATAGCTCCAAACTCTCCAGGACACAAGTTTTAAACATTGTGGGAGCCCCAGGACCGGGTAAAACATATTTTCCTACTGCATTACTCACCAAATTGCTTCCATGATTTAGGGAAATATGTTCAGGGCTGGGAGTCAGGATATTCCAAATTCTATTCTTATTGATAACCTTAATACTTCTTTGTACTTCACAACCTTTATTTAGAAAGATTGCACGCCACCACCCCAGCATGGACAAATATCAGTTTTATACATGGAGAAATGGACTCTCAGAACTAGGAATATGCCTCAATACTTGTCAGAAAAAATACTTTGAATGTATTGATTATTCTTATAGAGATGCTCTCAATAAAATGGGACTATTAATTTGTGCCGCTTGTATCAAGCGCTTTGAAGTCTACAGAAAAAAGGCAATATATATGTGTTGAATGCAATAATATTCAGAGCTCTGGCTAGAGAAATGGGGCCCTGGACCACTCTTAATCCAAACCTGTTGGGTAAGGGTAAAATAAAGCCTATACGTTAAACTTTAATGTTGGAATTTCCTGATTACAGTGTGCTTTGCAATTTCAGTATTTCCCTTAAGCAGTTTTATGTATCTCACACACACACACTCAATACTGGAATTCATATATCACTTTGTATCTACACACTTGTTCAAGGATCTGTAACCAGTCTATACGCTAGATTGCCAATTTAAGTACTTTTTTTTTTTTTTTTTTTAAAGAATAAAAGGATCATATTTGCTAGCAAGGGTGAATTAAAAAAACCTCTCTCATCTAGATACTCTTCTATAATTTGGATAAACTCACACCCATAGAATATGCAGCATTTTTTAAGACATCTCTGGATTAAATCATGTTCCAAATTGACATTTGAATGTGTTGGTTGCAATATGAAGATGATGGATTTCTTTATACGGAACAAATAGCAAAGCTATGACCTACATGTACAGTGATTTGATTAGCAAAAATAATTTAGGTCAACATATAAAATGAGGCATTTGCAGTATAATAGCTTTTGAATTTTGCAAAACAAAGATTTAGAAATATTGAGCCTTTTGTACTTTATTGTGTGCAAAACAGCTACAAAAACTAAACATTTTGTCTCATGTGTGTTTTTCAAGACACTTACATAAAGCTTTACAAAAAAAACATCTTTGTATACATTTATTTTCCATTTTGGCACCAGTAACTTCTTGTTACCCGAACTCAGTCAGCCTGAAGAAAATCCTATGGGCCTAATCTTTTAAAAAATTATTGCCATTTATGTGGGCACAAACCAGGTAGTAAGAAGTATCTATGTACTACAATTTTTGCCTACAAAAAGGGAGATTGAACAGACAAAGCTGGTTTTCCGATAAAAACCAACTTAGCTATATATATTTTCACATTTAAAAAACACATGATTTTTTGTTGTAGGATCCAAATAGATAGTTTCCTGGTAAAACTTACAGATCTGAATACCCAGAGACACCTTATTTATCAGCCATATTTTATTTATTTTTATATCTATATTTATCCATGTGGTATACCTCACACAGTGCCCTAAATACACTAAATGCCCCAATAACAACTATGTGGGTGAAACCAGACAATCACTAAGCTCTCAGATGAACTCTTACAGGAAAATGATAAAAGACAAAAACACTATCACCTGTGGGTGAACACTTTTCACAAAGTGTTCTGTATCTGACCTATTAGTCCTCATCCTCAAAAAAACCAGTATCAGCAATGGCCATAATTGCACTTAAGTCACGGTAATTGTACACTCAAATGTCTAGTTGTGTCTAGGGGGTCACTTGTGCACGCAATTTAAGATTATATGCATAGTGATGGGAACTGTACAAAAATAAGGGATGCAAATACACACATGCAGTTCTGAAAATCTTCCTCAGAATATTAATTTATTTAAACTGAGGATTGCACTAAATATGTTTCTTGTTGTGGCTGGATTTTTCCTATTACAAAAATATTAAATCTGGTCAATATTCAATCAATGCCTATCTGCATATATGGCTCGGAATTACAAAAGTTAGAAATGGAAAAGAGCTATTAAAATGATCCAGTCCATTTCCTTGCAAATGTACGATAAAGACTTCCATTATTTCCCATGAGATACTATCTTCTAGGTGTAATATTACTGGGAATCGCCAGATGGCACTATTACAGGTAGTCTTCTGAGCTAAGTAACTACCGTATTTCCCCATGTATAAGACGCTCCCATGTATAAGACACCTTAATTTTGGGGCCCGAAATTTGAAAATAAATGTATTACGGTACATCACCGGTAAGTACCACTGTATAAGACGTACCCAGTTTTTAGACCCCAAATTTTTCGAAAAAAAGGTGCGTCTTATACATGGGGAAATACGGTAAATTAAAAGGCAGGTAGATTTTGGATAAATGCAATTTTTAGTTGTACACTTTCTATATTTGATCAAGAAGTCACACATCTGGACATTGGAAGGGTTTTTGAGAATTGTATGTTCATGTTGCTCTTGAAAGGACAAGAATCCCATTTTGTCTCACAAATGGGAACATACTGGAGTTCCTTCTAGGTAAGTTCTTAATTGCATCTGAGTGCAAGCTTCTTGAACATCCAGCTCTTAGTGTTAGGAGGTTTTGTAGCATATTTCTTCCACTTTTAGCCCTGTTTTACAACACCTTCGTATTTTCCAATTCTTTAACCACAGAGATGCCATCAGGAGACTAGTAGAATGATTTGATCCTTCAGGTAACCTCTGATTTTTTTTTTTTTTTTTAGTATTATTACAATTGTTTGAATATATGGAGGAATCTTCTCTAAACTTACATTAAAATGTTTTTTCCTGTTAGCAGTTACATTGCCCAGGAAAGTCAGTATTCGGGTGCCTCCATCCATCTGGAATCCTTCTGTGCATTTTTCCCCCACGAGGTTATTCTCAGACTTAAACCAGAATTTTCTGGTCACTTGAACCTGCTTATTTGTCTTCCTTGTGTTCTACACCCTTCCACAACGAGGAGAATCACCTAATCATCAGGTGGTGTCACCTAATTTTCATTAAATTTCAATTGGCGAAATATCTCAATATTTCACCGTGGCTGGAACATTGAGTAACCAGACTTGGAGGTTCTAGAAAGTCAGTTCCTTCTGCTGAATTTCTGTCCCAACAGTTCAAGAATTGCCTGTCATTTTGCTGTAGAATAGGGAAGGTGGTGTAACATTTCCGAAATGGGCTGAAGAGGGGAGACCCTTTGATCTTAGCTGGGCCTATTACCATGCTGAGTTTTCTCCTCAAACACTGTTTTCCTGAAGACTCCTGTTCCCATAAATCCTCTCCCTATCATCAGCACTGAGGAGAGAACAGAGAGAGAGAGAGAGGGGAGGATCACTTAAAAAAAAAAAAAAAAAAAAAAAAAAAAAAAAAAAAAAAGCTCTTGTCTGGAAATACAGAGAAGAGCCTGAGAGGAACCTCCTGCTTCTCTGAACAGAGGGAAAACACTGGGAAGTTAGTGAAGCCACCAATTCTCTAAACCATTGCACCTGCAAATCCTACATTAGGAAAGTAGAGAGACTTGTTTCTTTATGAAAAGAGGAGCCTCCATATTTGAAAGGAGAAGGAGAAATAATCCAGTAGTAATGGATCATGGAGCACCAGGTACCCATGAGGGAGAAAACCCTGATTTTATAACCGGGCTAATTTCAATTACCACTTCCCTTTGTTCAGTAACAAAGATTCAAGCGAAAGGGATCAAAAACTAATTCAAAAAGGCAAATTCTCAAACTCTGTGGGAGTATTTCCCCCAGAGCTAGAAAGGGTGGAGAATTTCCAGCATCTTTAAATAATAGCAGTTTTCAAAGTCTCAAACCAAAGTTTCTCAGGAGACACAGTGACAGGCAACTGAAGATCATATTAACTGAAAATGAAAATATTACATAGTTCCTTCCACACTGTATTTTTTTCCTTTTGTACACTATATCATGGCTTTTTAATCAGTGTTCTATAGAGCAGAGTGATGGAAACTGATGTAGGAAAATATCAGCATTCAATCTTTTGAACAATTGTCCTGGAAATTAGAACTAAATTACTCCATGACCTGCCCAGAGTATGTCACGATGAGTGGCTGGGCAATTTGCACAGAGGTCAAAAGGGGTTTTTTTTAATTAATTCAATTTATTTTTAAAAATTGAATGTCAATTTTCTCCTATTTTCTCCGTGGTCTTCCATGTTATCTGCTTATATAAGAATATGTTGCCATGAGGTCTAAATAACTGTTATAAATTCCTTTTGAAGTAGTCCATCCTGGAATCAAGATTTTATTGGTTTCATTTAGGTTTAATTACATCTAGCACTGTATTTCAACAGTTAGGAAGTGATCCTCATATTTTAAAAAGTTTTTTGTTTTTGATAGTGCATCACTTGTCATGTAAATGAACAAAATAATGAACTGCAAATGGAGAAAAGTCAGTGAAGCATGAACCATTTAGCAAAATATTTATATATCCAGAGAGATCCTTGTTTCCCTGGAAAGGTTATTTGAGTGTAAATATGACATTTTGAAATGTGTAACTGTGGTGAAAACTAAATCAATCTTAAGACATTTATCACTTAGTAATGAAATTTCATGTTTATCTTTATTCTCATTATCATTTAAAGAGGTCTTGGTCCCTGTAATTATTAGCTTTGAATTTAACCTTCCTTCTTTTTCCAGGCAATTAACTTTTTTTCTGCTTACCTATAGCCTAGATAAGACTATGTTCTTCTGCACTAAATTTATGTTTTTATGACAATACCACCCCATTTTCTGCACTGATATGACACAATGTAATATATTCTTACTGGAATTCCATAATTTTATTTCAATAGTATTGGTCAAAATGTGACTTCAGTTCCACTTGTGAAACTTTTTGAAGCCATTGGGGTTGTATGGGTAGAAATGAGACTGGAGTTCTGTCAGCTAAATGCTTCAACTTCTGCTCTCAGTTGCACACATGTACCTCCACTGCAGTCAAGCGAGTTGCAATTGCATAATTGGGAGCAGAATTTGGCATACTTCATAATGTTTTCCTATTGTCCAAGTATTTTTTTATATATATATTTTCTGTAGATATAGAATTTTGCCATAATACATTATCAATTTTATCTTCTTTCTGTATGCGTGAGTACATAACAGTAGACGCATGCACTTAGATTCAAGGTAAAATTATGTGCACAGTGATAGATACGGGCTGACATCCTATTTATTTTCACTTGTTCTTCCCCTTCATGCTCTTTTAAATGGCATTTCTTTACTACATTGAACATAAAAGGCATTTGTTTATGGCTCAAACACTGCCATCACATTTTTGAGATGTTGAGAGTATCCACCATGAATCTTTTAGTGCCCAACTTTCCTAAATGACAAGATCAACCAATATTGCTATGTTGTGAGTTCATTTGTAAAATATGGACAAAATGTGTTGCACAATAAACACTATCACAGTGCAGCATTTGTTTTGAGCAACAGGGTTCCAAACATTTCTCTCCATTATTTTAGCTGTTTTTCTTCTATATTTGAACTATTCCTTAAACTGAATCATCATCTCTACTCCTTGAGAATAAAGGAGTGTCATGAGTGCTATTTCACATAACATTCTGTGTTGTATTCAAGTGCCAACATATGCAACAGGGTTTCATGTGAAATGTTCTATTTGAGCTTCCTAGCACATTATATTTCCATATTAATGAACTCCCTAACCCAATTTACATACCTGAGAAAAACAATTGACAGATTCAAAAACTAGTGCATGGCAGTTTTGACATTGTAAAATCCTAGGAAATGCCAAGAATGTGCATGTCTGGTCCCATGTGCGGAAACACAAGAAAATAATAGCTCAAGTATTACAGAGACACTTATCACTAGATAGCCTATGAACACACAAAAATGTAAGTAAAATAATTAAAGCAATCTTGCAAGTTTGCAAGCAATTATTTAAAAAGTCCTTTTCATACTTTATTTCTATCGTATACAAAAATTGTTCAAAAATAGATGAGCACAGATTTAAGAAACCCTTTCCAAAATTTGACATTTTATACTCCCATAAACACTCCAGGGTGCCCATTACCATACAATATCAGCATGCATACTAAGCTCAGTGCAGGCGAGGTGTGTTAATATTATGTTTCAACAGCACACCCTGGAGCATCTTATTGCTTAAATGCTGGAAAGGTCAAACATTTACATCATATTATCATGTTTCACAGAATAATCATGCATTATCGTTCTGTGTTACCTCACTCTTTCAGGGAAAAAAGGTTGTAATGAAAAATATTCAATTAACCCAGCTTTGTTAAAGTGTTAATATGCAGCACAATCATGTAGTTCTCTTTGGATACAGAGTAAGGTCATGTCCCCTGTATATAGTTGTGGCATAAATTACACTGCAGGAAAAAGGCTGTTGGCAGGACGATTTTACTGGATTATCCAACCATTAATATTTTTTAAACAAAATGTGAAGGATACATATTGCAGTGAGTGGAGTGTTTTATAGTAGAATAAACTGAGCATAGCAAGGAACAGAAGTAACAGTAGGAAAACAATATTTTAGATTGGCATCAAGTTTCTCTTACAGTCCAGCTTTTTTTTCCCAAGACAATGGCTCTTTCACTTCGAGAAGTGGACACCTCCTAGGTTGAGGCAAATTGTAGCAAAGAAGTGAGAAGAAGTTTGCAGTGCCAGGATGTACACAGCAAACCTTTTCTATGGATTGCTACTTCGGTCTCCAGAACTAGCAAGCCAGCACCTTTCGCTAGCACTCAATTCATGTTTAAAAAACAATTATAGGAACAACCAACAAAAATTTTCCCACTACTTCTTTGGTTAACTCTGAAACTTTACTCCCTGCAAACTCCATCTGCCAGGTAGACTGACTTTGCATGAAATAAAAGCTTGTTTATGAACAGTTCTTCATCTCTGATTGAGACACAACATTTGGCTGCTTCTCAAATAAAGGATCTGCCATGGAAACAGTTACCATGACTTTGGAGAACTGGTTTTCCTCCACAAAATAGTGATTTCTAGATCCTCTGTACCACCATTCAGAACCATAAAACACTCTCCATTTATGAGCAAAGAACTCTGCATTTATGTACAAGTACAAAATCCTCCGACCATGAAGATCTTTAACATTCAAATTTCCAGTTTCTTCTTCTCACATCTTCTGTTCTGAGCCTGCAGGCATCGAGTCCAAGGTAGCTACGACAATAAAGACCTCCTGTGGCTGCATACCCCATTGTTCCTAGCAAAGCAGATGCTGGAGAACTCCTACACCCCCAAATTAAACTATGGGCCAATTCACTCTTCAGAATATTTGCAGTGGATTCTTACACTTTTGAGGGCAACAACTCCTCTCCAGCACGAATGCTGGGCTACAGATCAAGATGAAGGCCTTGAAGCACCTTGGCCTTTAAACTCTTGCCCACCATTTTTCATAAACAAACCTTAATCCACTTCCACCTTCCTTGTGGCATCATTTTCTCCCTAAATGTCAACAAGCCCAGAATAACCACACCTTGTTTTACTTGTGTCTCCTGGTGTGGGAGGGGACTACGAATCCTGACATCTTTGAATGTCTACCAGCTTGACCATGCCTCATTCTGGATTTTCCTACCAGGTATGCCACCATTTACTGCCTTCTTGGAGGTCAGCAAGCTAATCCTACTTTCCCATTCACTAGACAGCATTATCCAGATAGTTGGCTTCCTGCTCAACTCCCCATTCAGTACCAAGATGATTTTAAGTCTGGCAGTCCCTACAATTCCACTGACATTTACCTTCTACCGAAACCAAAAGATGCATCAGAATGCTCTTCCAGTGATTTCTGAATACCTTAGTACATTCTGTGGCAAATCAGGAAGGAATAAATTCCCAACAAAGGAATATTTACCCTAGTTAGGGATGATCAGGAGCCACTGATGACCACACATTTAATGTATTCTGGATATCTTGGCACACTAGCCATTTTGTAGAAAGTGACTTGTCCTAATTTGTGGATTTAACACGGTTTACATATTTACAGCACTGAAAGATAGTGGTTTTTTTTTTTTTTTTTAATATTTTAAAAACAAAATAATCAGTTTTAAGGATAGATGAAAGGTCTGTATTATACAGCAGAGCTTCATGGTGTATATGCGGATATATGATCAAACAACATTTCAATTTGTATTACAGTTGATTGAATTTAAAAATAATAAATAAGGTTATAATGAAGCAATATGCCTATATAGTGCTTCCAAAATAGGAATCTCAAAGTCCTTGACAAATTTGGGATAAATATTATTCTCATTTTACAAATGGAGAAACAGGCACAAAAACAACATTGTAGGGCCCAAATTTTCACATATTTTGGGTTACCAACTTGAAACAAGAAGAGGTTAATTTTCTGAAGTGCTGAGCACCTTCATCCTCCATTGGAGTCAAATAGAGTAATGGGAGCTCTTCATCTCTGAAAACGAGTCCCTCTTTGTCTCAAGTGGGACACCAAAAGTTAAACCTAAGCCAAGGACAATGTCATCAACAGAGGCATCCATGTTTCCTGATTCCCATTCTCTTTCGCCAATCCTTAAATTCCCCACTTTTTTTTTTTTTTTTTTTTTTTTTTTTAATTTCTGACTTTTCTGTCTAAGTACCTTTATAATGATTGCATAAACAAAAAATGAACAGAGCTATGATTCATTCTTCAACCCAACTTTTGGCAGTTTAATTTCTCACATTTAATATTTCACTGAAATTACAGCATGAGATCACTTCATTTATATGTTTCAACTCTTCTGCTTTGTTTGCCCTATTAATACATGTGTTTTACATATTTGTTCCACGATCCGACTTATTTTTCAAATGCCTTATTTTGTTATTTCTGAATATTAAAAATCTTTTAAAAAACAAAGTATAACCTATTGCATGCCTAAAGAACATTTTAACATCAAGGCCTCACAAAGACATCAAGGTTTGCAGTACTTGTTTTAGCAAGTTTAATGTTAGTGCCGATAAAATGTTTTAAATTCTTTTGTGCCTGGTAGAAAGCGGAATAGTTAATCATAGCAAAATTAATAACAAATTGAATAGCACCACGTTTCACCCTGGTGAATTTAATGTGCTTCATAGGTGTAGTAATGATAGCACTAATATAAGTATCATAGGCTCCAGAGGGGTAGCAGTGTTAGTCTGTTTATAGCAAAACAGCGAGCATCCAACAAAGTGGGTTTCCACCCATGAAAGGTTATGCCCAAATAAATGTGTTAGTCTTTAAGGTGTCTCAGGACTCTCGCTGATAGGTATCATACAGTCAACAATGACCATTACACAAGTGTTGGACAATGAGTTATTTGTGATTTATAGATCAGTTTTCAGTTGCTTTAAAACGTGTTAAATAATAAGGTTTAGATTGGAGGAGATGCATTTACCCTCTTACAGATTTGTGAGTGCACTTCAGTAATCCTAGGGAAGCATCTTGATTGAATGGATTTAACATACAGTATTCACAAATGAAGTTCAAGGTCAACTCTGTGTTACTGATGCCAACTGCTCTAATGTTTCCATAGTTCACCTTTAATCATCATCTCTTGTGTAGATCAGCATTTTTAATGCATACTTTTTAAATAAGACCAAAAGGTAGGGGTTGGTTTGCTTTAAATTTTGACATAGACCTTTATTTATTTTGACAACATGCAAAGAATCCACAGCGACACTGGGGAAGAGTGATGGGAATGAAATGCTGCTTCCAGCTTCTTTAGGGCAGTGAATTATCAGTGCCAGCTTGAAATCAGCTTATTAACAAAATGTTGCTCAACTGCCCCTCTCTCAAACCTAAGGGAAAATGCTCTTTGCCTGGTACATAGAGATATGAAATGCATTGCTAATTCTTGTATTTTTAGTTTCCTATCTAAGGGCTAGCCAGACCTTGGCTACAATCTCTTGAGACCAGGAGAAACCATAAGCTTCCCTCTTTCCTGACCGCATATTCAGTTCTCAGCGCCAATTTCTGCACAAATAAAAACAAAACAAAAAGAAAATTGTGCCTATAAAACATTTCTGACACAGCAATTTAAGTCAAAGTTGTTTCAAATATTCTTCAGAGAACACAGCCCTTCAGGAGTTTAAGAACAAACCACATATGTTCCTTTATGTTAAATACACACAAATCTTCAGAAAAAAGTTTACGTTGAAAACGAAATTTAGTGGAGTCCAGTTAAGACCAAAACTGATTGAAACACTTTACAAAAATACTACAATAGCACCTCACCCCAAACATTAACATGTTCTGAAATGAGCATGTAAGGTCAGGTGCTCACTGCATTATAATCCACTCAACCTTAACTTTGCCCATTAACATTTGGAAAATTATATGTTGAGACAAAACAACAAATTACTAAAAGCTTACATCACATCTCTGATGCAAGGGATCTAGTTACAAAATACAGGGGGGGGGGGTGACTGGAAAAAAATCCACTTGGTTGAATTTTTTTTCAAAGTGTGGAGGAAGGTTACTCATAACTTCCTGTAGCCTTTAGGAAATTTATGGAGGGGAGAGGGGAAAAGCTACTATAGGTTGGAAAGGAGAAAGAGAGGTTTCTATTCACTTTGAAAACTGTAAGCATTCACATTTTACTAGAAAACTGAGTAGAACGTCCAATTTATATTTGTAAACATTTACCTATATATTTAATCCGTACTTGGAGCAGCCCTGTGTAAGTGTGTCCCAGATTATAGGCACAAGTCACAGAAAAAGGAAAGAACAAGGAAACAATAAATGGAGGTTGCTTACGTGTAACTGGAGACTCTTCAAGATGTATGGTACCTATCTATCTGTATACGACATGCGGGATACGCAGGCACATAACGCAAGTTAGTCCGGAATATTTTGCAAGCAGTGTCCTTTAGTCCGCCCATGTACCATACCTCTCCTTGTACTCCTCACCAAGGGCACAAAGGGTGGTGCAAACTGTCACCTCTCCAGTTCCTACTCTTAATGCAAATCCAGTTAATCTGCAGCACAAGAGATACAGGACAGGTAGTGGAATACAGATAGGGACCACACATCTTGAAAAACCTCCAGTTAGAGGTAAGTAACCTACATTTTTAGTTTGAATCATGATCCTAACGTGGAAGATTAACTAGCAGTGATTAAAGACGAGGTGGGTGTGAGGACACAAAAGTAATAGCTGACTGTAATACTGCTGTCCCCACAACTATATCTGCAATGGAAGATCAGACCATAGTAAAATGTCTTATGAAGGTGTGCAAAGAGTTCCAAATACCTGCCCGACATATCTCTAGTGCAGTTTTGTGTCTCAGATGTAGCAGAAGTTGCTTGCATTCTGGTGGAATGAATCCTCATCCCTCTGGGGTGGGCAATCTGAGCTAGTTGGTATAGGATAATACAACCAGAGATCCATTTTGATATTCTCTTGGCAGAGATAGAAAACAGTTTAATCTAGTCATGCTATGGAAACAAATAGTTTAGGTGTCCTTCTAATGTCTTTTGTTCTTTGTAGGTAAAAGGGCAGTGCTCTTCACATGTCCAGAGAATGCAGCCGCCACTCTTCATCTGAGGCATGTGGTTTAGGAAAAATACTAGTAAGTGGATGGATTGACTCACATGAAACTTGGAAATGACTTTAGGGATAAGTTTTGGGTGGGGACATAATGAGACCTTTTGTTTAAGGAAGGAGCATATGGTTGGTCTTCCATAAGTGCTCCCAGCTCGCTGACTCTTCTGGCTGATATGTGATTAGAAAGAAAACCCTCAGACAAATAAGCCACAAAACATGTGGCTAAAGGCTCAAAGGAAGGTCTGGTGAGAGACGATAGAAGGAAACCGAGGTACCACTCAGATGCAAACTTTACCAATGCTAGAAAGAATCTAAGAAGCCCCTTCAACAATATAATTGTGACAGGATGAGAGAAGATCATGCAGTTGTCCATCAGAGGATGAAAAGCTTTCTTTCCTTGGTTAGGGATGGATTGCACCATTCTGGAACATAAGCGCTTTACATCTGATGTCTATCCAAAAATCAGGCTCTAAGCTGCAGTGGTTCCAGATTGGAGGTGTCTAAAATGCCTTTATGTTGTTTTAGAAGGCCCAGAAATAGGAGGAATGGGAGGCAATGCTGGGACCTTTAGCAGATCTGTAAACCCAAACTGTCTTGACTAGTCAGACACAATAAGTATGATTCAAGTTCTGTCTTGACAGATTTTTTGCAGAACCTGTGGTATTAATGGAATGAGAAAGAGAGCATACCTCAGGTGATCCTTCCATGATAGCAGGAGGGCATCTCCCATCTCTTGAGGGCAGGTGTATAGATGCCCAGAAAGTAAAAACTTGTCCTTGAAGGAGGGAGAGTTTCATCTGCCTTCTCGTGGAACAGACTGATCACATCAAAAGATAGATTATGGATGGTATTGTGCACCTCTCTAGGGAAATCTGAGAATTGTAATCATGAGTCTCCCATAACATCATAACAATGGTCAGAACCATTCGTCTGAACACAGTGTTTGCAGCAACCACCATGATCTGAAGGGAATTTCTGGCCACCAATTTGCTTCATCAATTAATGCCTGGAAGGGGGCTGTATCCTCTTCCAGGACCTTGTCATTACAATCTAGAAAATTGGCATAATTGGTAAAATCATATTTAGCCTGGAGGGCCCGATAGTTCAAGATCCTGAACAGGAGGGAGATGGAAGAGAAGACTTTTCTTCCCAAGAAGTCAAGCCACTTGTGTCCCTTATCAGAGGGAATAGCCTTTGGGGGTTGCTGCCTGGATCTCTCAGCAGTGGCTTGTACCACCAAGGAGTCAAGTGGTTGGTGAGAGATTAAAACTCTCCCCCTTTGGACTGAACAAAGTAATGTTTTTGGCCCTCTTTGGGGCAAGAGCACAAGCAGCAAGAGCACCCCCTACTGTCTTGCTGGATCCATAATAATTTTGTTGATTAGGAGGGCCACCCAACTGGGACAGGAAAGCTACAAAATGTCCAGCAATCTCTGAGGCTCCTGAGCTTCCTAAAGCTGAATCTACAGAATTGGATGCCATGCTTTGCATAAGCTTGATATTGCCTGAACTCATCAGGAGGAGACACAGGAGATGGAGTAACCACCTCATCCAGTGAAGATAATGAAATCACCCTCAAAACTATCGGCTCTGGCTTGCCTTCTTCCTGTGAATATTCCAACTGGAACAGTTGGTCTTGGTTGGGAGATAGGGCTCACGTGCCAATCCCGGGTAGCTAGGGTAGGACTCCCACAGCCTCCAATAGTGCGGAGGGATCAACCAGCAATGGACCTAATGGCATAGGTCTCCCCTGTCCCTTGGCAAATCATGACTGGCCAGAGGCCAGAACACTGATCTTCTAGGGCATCTGTGTGGGGATGCCTTGACTTGGTACCACAAAGACTCCTGAAGCGCTTCCAACTCATCAGAAGAAAAGGCCAATGGGAGTGATGGGACTGATGGCTACATACTGAGGCTGGCAGGAGGGATGGGGGAACAACTCTGCATCCTCAACATTGTTACTCCAGACAAAGAGGCTATTCCCAGAATAGACACACTCCTAATAGGAGAGGTGAATGAAGAGAGGGGAGAGCAAAAGTGTCTTCTGGGGAGACTTAGGGCTCAGACTGCCCTGGGGTGAGGGGAGAGTCCATTGGTGGAGCTGTTGGATCTGAAGCTTTCCCTGGTCACAGTGCAAGTTGGATCCATCCAGAGCCATGTTGTTACAAGCACCATGTTGGCTGTACATGGTGAAGGGAATTCCAGAAGATCTTTGTCCTTAGCCTTAGCCACCAGAACTGATGCCAGAACTGGCGGATCCATATCCTTGCGTACCACTTTCTTTTGCTGAGATGATTTATTTGGGCCTAAGCCCTTACTGCCCATGCATACAGACTCTCCCAACTTTGATAGGGTTTAAGAGGGATCCTCTCTCTTCAGGGCAGTTTTCAATGAAGACCATTTGTCCCTGTGCCTATGAGAGCGCCCCTTCCCCTTCCTTCTCAGGGGAAGTCATCTCTTTAGGTTTAGAAGTCTTAGCCTCTATTTTCGAGCTTATGCTTGGAGGGGCACTGCCTGCTTGATGAGTGTGATGTATGGAAGGGGTCTCTGGCCCAGATCTCACAAGGGACTCATTTCCTTCTCCATCAAGTGTTTCCTAAGACCCAGTACTTGACCCTCATGAGTTCTGGAGGGAAAGGAGTGGCAGATGCTGCACTTGGATGAGATGTGAGTCTCATCTGGGCAATAGAAGCTGCTCTGATGTTTGTCATTCTCGGAAAAGAAGCAAAGGCAGGAAACCATTCTTGAACTGAATCAGAACCATGGGCATAATACCAGCCTTCTTGGAGAGGAGGGAATTTCCCCAATGTAGGAAGAAAGGGAAACAACTAACTACACTCTACTAGAAAAGCAACAAAACAAAACTATTTACAATATATTTACAGAAATGATGCAGTAGAAAGGAGCTGAGGACACTAAAGATTTCAACCCAGACCAGGCGGTGGTAAGAAGGAACTACACTGCCCTTTATGCCCTTGATTCAGAGTAGCAATGACACACGTGCGGACTAATGGACACACTTGCAAAAAAAAAAAAAAAAAAAAAAAAAAAAAAAAAATTCTGGACTTAGGTACATGGTGCAGAGTACAGATGGGGACATCACTTGAAGAAAAATACAGCATCCTGCCACTTTAAGGCAGACACCTCATGCAAAGTATTTTTCCATTCTACTTTAACATAAAGGGAGAGAGTGAACCAGCTCTTTTTTGGTGTGGGAATAAAAAAACCCAGCAAGCAACAGTTAAGAGAATCTTCAGGCAGGAAACTGGGGAGAGGGAGATAGGTGCACCTCATGAGATTTTTCAGGATCAACTAGATGCTTCTAAAAAGCCCACTGGGTGCCTATCTACATCGTCAGATGCCTAAATGCCTTTAAAATCCTGATCCTAGATGACCAGGCCCTAGCATAGTGAGTGATGGAAAAAGAGATTGAACTTTTTAAAGTCTATTCTTATTATGGAGGGACTACGTTTATATGAACATAAATTGGTCTTCCAGTAGCTCTTAAAAATCCAACTCAGTTTATCAGTCATATAAGGTCTGACCCTGCCATCCTCCTTCATAGAATCGGAAGGGACCACAGGTGGTCATCTAGTCCAACCCCCTGCTCAAAGCAGGACTAACTAGGACTAACCTCAGCTAAATAATCCCAGCCAGGGTTTTGTCAAGCCACAGCTTAAAAACCTCTAAAGATGGAGATTCCACCACCTGCCTAGGTAACCCATTCCAGTGCTTCACCACCTTCCTAGTGAAAAACTTTTTCCTAATGTCCAACCTAGACCTCCCCCACTGCAAATTGAGACTGCTGCACCTTGTTCTGTCATCTGCCACCACTGAGAACAGCTTAGCTCCATCCTTCCTTGAATCCCCTTTCAGGTAGTTAAAGGCTGCTATCAAATCCCCCCTCATTCTTCTCTTCTGCAGACTAAACAAGCCTAGTTCCCTCAGCCTCTCCTCATAAGTCTTGTGCTCCAGCCCCCTAATCATTTTTGTTGCCCTCCACTGGACTCTCTCCAACTTGTCCACACGCTTTTTGTAGTGGGGGGCCCAAAACTGGACACAATACTCCAAATGCAGCGTCACCAATGCCAAATAGAGGGGAATAATCACTTACCACGATCTGCTGGCAATGCTCCTATTAATGCAGCCCAATATGCTATTAGCCTTCTTGGCAACCAGGGCACACTGCTGAGTCATATCCAGCTTCTTATCCACTGTAACACCAAGGTCCTTTTCTGCAGAACTGCTGCCTAGCTCATCGGTCCCCAGTCTGTAACTGTGCATGGGATTCTTCCATCCTAAATGCAGGACTCTACACTTGTCCTTGTTGAACCTCATCAGATTTCTTTTGGCCCAATCCTTCAGTTTCTTTAGGTCCTTCTGTATCCTATCCCTATCTTCCAGGGTATCTACCACTCCCCCTAGCTTAGTGTCATCTGCAAACTTGCTGAGGGTGCAATCCACCCCATCCTCCAGATCATTAAGGAAGATGTTGAACAAAACCAGCCCCAGGACCGACCCCTGGGGCACTCCGCTTGTGACCGGCTGCCAACTACACATCGAATCATTGATCACTACTCATTGAGCCCTATGCTCTAGCCAGTTCCCTATCCATTTTATAGTCCATTCATCCAACCCATACTTCTTTAACTTGCTGATAAGAATACTGAGAGAGACCATATCAAAAGCTTTGCTAAAGTCAAGGTATATCACACCCACTGCTTTCCCCACATGCACAAAGCCAGTCACTTCTTCATAGAAAGCAATCAGATTGGTCAGGCATGACTTTCCCTTGGTGAATCCATGTTGACTGTTCCTGATCACCTTCCTCTCTTCTAAGTGCCTTAAAATGGATTCCTTGAGGACCTGCTCCATGATTTTTCTAGGGATTGAAGTGAGGCTGACCTGTCTGTAGTTCCCTGGATCCTCTTTCCTCCCTTTCTTGAAGATGGGCACTATATTTGCTTATTTCATGCAAAACTACAACTGACTTCAAAATTCCTTACCTGAGCTACCGCTGTAAGGGGGGCCTAATGAGTACCACTTCTCTGGAATCTTAAAAATGAAAAAGCTGATAGATATTGATTTATTATACCTGGTAAAATTAAGTCTTCAGGGATGTGACAGTGTTTCAGAGTAACTGAATACTTTAAGCAAAATAATCTATGTACATTCTCAGACTTGCATCCATTACAATTAACAAGCTGGTGTAAGGGAATGGAGAAATGTATGGGACACACCTGTGGATGTCAGTTCAGCCCAACCTGTGAGAAAATTAAGCTTCAAACACACAGAATTCTCCAACCATCCATGGAAGACAGGTAGTCCTTGTTGGAGATTCAGTATTCAGAAGAATCAAAAGAACGTTCTGCAAGGGACAGGCTAATAACAAGGCAGTGTGCTACCTCCCCAAAGCCAAGATATGAGACATCATTCTAAGACTGGTTAGGCTTCTGAAGTCAATGGGCAAGGATCCATTGGTGATAATTCATATTGGCACTAATAACACTGTGTTGTGGAATATCCCAAAGACAAGATGTAGCCTATAAGACTAGCCCCTGCTTGCTTGCATATATATCTTTCCCTATAGATTCAAGTATTTTTGTTTTATTATAATAGAATCATAGATTCATATAAAGTATTATAGCAAGATACCTTACAGGCCATATCCTGTATGAAAGCTAAGGCTGTTAGCATACATATGTTCAGGACCTTTGGCCCAGATAAGTAATGATGAGTTAAAGGATAAAACATGTATGGGTATAACCTTTACCTTAGATAAGTCAGGAAGCAACAACACAGGGGATGGCTGTCTCAGGTTATGCCCCAAGGAAACTTCACAGATACACCACAGAGCCCACAAAGGGCCAGAAATAACAAAGGTGAGATAAACGAACCATCTGGAACCGTCTGGAAAGGATGTGGTTATGTCATTAAGATGCACAAACCTGCCAGCCTATAGAATAAGTGTACCCTAATAATTTGGGGGTGAAGAATCCAAGTTTGGACTTAGAAGGAGGACCCCTACTGCTCAGGGTATAAAAAGGGGCAAATTGTGTTAATTGGGGCAATCGCCCACTACATCTTCTTGAAGTTTCTTTTACTTAGTGTTAAGATTTTGTTCATTTATACTTAGTATTCTTTGTAGTGTTAGTCTTAGCCTTATAGCTATTAGCCCTTGAGCATCGCCTAAGCTCTCCACGCCCTTACTCAAGAGTTGAGAAACTGGACATCTCTCTCAACCAGGTCATCAAGGAAGGGTGTGAGTATATATACCACCCGAGTCTCTAAAATAAGACTGTAATCCTATCCATTATCTATTTGATTATTCATTTTCTTGTAATCAGTCATTTCTCTATTATTTTAAGTTACCTTAATAAAAGCTTATAAAATTATACAAATTTGGCTATCACTGTGAACCTTCCTATCATGCACTCCGGGGTCCCTAAACTCTTCTGGAGCCTGATTCCAGGACAAGATCCTCATTATCTTCTGGTCAGATAAATTGGCAAGCCTATAACCCCATTCAAATTACTAAAACACCCAAAATCAGGCTACAAAGAGACTTCAGGGAACTCAGAAGCATAATGAAGAAGAATGTCTAAGTGATTTTCTCTGAGATCCTTCCTATGCCTTAAGAAAAAGAAAGAAAGACAGAAGATTCTGGAAGTGAAACTGCTGGCTAGGTAAAAGGTGTAGGGTTTTGGCTTTCTGGAATATTGGTCCATCTTATATTGGGAGAGGGTGCTGTATAGATTAATTCTCCTTCTAGTGAGCTGAAGGCTATCCTATCACCAAGGAGACAGGCTGACTTGAGTAGTCAGGAGTGTGTTAAACTAGTAACAAAAGGGGAGGGTAAAAAGCGGGAGAGATGAACTCTCATAACAAAATAAAAATATTGAGAACAAAATTAATCAAGGAAGCAAAAGGACCTGAAGAGAAGAAATCCTTTAACTGTCTATAAGCCAATGGTAGAAGCCTGGGTAACAAAAAAGAGGAACTGTAAATGCTCATTTATGAGCATAAAATCAATCTACTTGGTATTACTGAAACCTGGTGGGATGATTTGCATGATTGGAATGTGAAAATCAGTGGTTATGACCTATTTAGGGTGGATCAGGTGGGCAATAGGGGAGCGGGAGTGGCCCCCTATGTCAAAAATGACAGTACCTATTTCCAAGTCACTGACAACTCAGAAGAAAATTATCTTGAATGTTTATGGATCAATATACTAACAGATAAACACAAGTTTGAGTAATAGTTGGTGTCTGTTACAGGCCACAAAATCTCACTAGGGAACAGGATGACCGCCTCCTTATGCGCCTCTCTATATTGTGTAGGGGGTAAAAAAAGCTGTGAGATCATGAGAGGCTTCAATTTAAGTGACATATGCTGCAATTCTCATGCTGCCAGTTCTAAAACATGGTTGGAATGTCTAAATATTACTCAAGAAGTGTTGCAGGCAATATGGGAGAATCCTATATTAGACCTCATATTGACAAATCAAGAGGAACTGATCACAGAGCTAAAAATTAATGGTACTTTAAGTACAAGTGATCATAACTTGATCACATTTATAATATTCAACAGAATAAAGTCCAAACCCGAAACATATACTTGGTGTTTTAAAAGGGCCCATTTAACAAAGCTGGGAAATAGTAGTAAACAGAAAAATGTGAACGATAATTAGGATTTGTTTAAAAACACTTTGCTAGAAGCCCAAAAGCCATAATTCCACAATTGAGGAATAAGGCAGTATTGATTAAAAAACTCAACCTGGAATGGGGGGGCAGCTATACATTTTTAAAATTAATATATAACAAATGGAACAAAGGGGCTATAGATAGTAATGAATATAAATGAGAAGCTACAAATCGTACAAAATTCATATGGGAAACCAAGGGACAAAAGGAGAAATTATGGCCTGCAGACTTAAGATTAATAAGGACTTTTTTTAAAAAAAATATATTAGGAACAAAAAAAATCCCAACAATAGCATTGGTCTATTACTAGATGGAGGTGGTAGAATTATCAATAATAATGCATAAAAAGCAGAACTGTTCAGTAAATATTTCTGTTATGTATTTGGGATAAAAACAGATGATATACCATTTGATAACATTCTTTCCATTGCACTAGTTTCGCAGAAGGTTCTTAAACAGCATCTACTGAAAACAGACATTTTTGAATCAGCAGGTCTTGTAAAACTTTCAGATATAAGTTATCAACTGCTGAATGAGGAACTGCTGGACAAAAAATGTTGATTTTCAATAAGTTTTGGAGCATCAGGAAAGTTCCAGAAGAATGGAAGAAAGTGAAGTTGTTCCAACATTTAAAAAGTATAAACAAGTTAACTTGAGTAATTATAGGTCTGTCAGTCTGACACAGAACCCAGGCAAGATAATGGAATGGCTGGTACAGTTCATAATTAATAAAGAATTAAAGGAAGATAACATAATTAAAGCCCATCAACCCTGGTTTATGGAAAATAGATCCTATCAAACTAACTTGATATCTTTTTTTTTAATATGATATTACAAGTTTGGTTGAGAAAGCTAATAGCATTGAGGTAATATACTTAGATTTCTGTGGGGCATTTGATGTGATACATCTTATTAAAAAACTAGAATGATATAAGAATCAACATGGCACATATTAAATTGATTAAAACCTAGCTAAATGATAGATCTCAGAATGTAACTATAAATCGAGGTCATCATCAAGCAAATATGTTTTTAGTGAGGTTCCTCAGGGATCAGTGATTGGCACTCAGCTATTTAATGTTTTTAATCAATGATCTGGAAGAAAACATCAAATCATCACTGAAAGTTTGCAGATGACACACATATTGGGGAAATGGTAAACTATGAAGAGGACACGTCATTAATACAGCACAATCTGAATCTCTTGGTAAGGCGGAGCAAGCAAACAATAAGAATTTTAATACAGTTAAATGTAAATGCTAAATTGAAGTGTATACATCTAGGAATAGAGAAAGTCGGCCATATTTACAAGATGGTGGGCTCTACCCTGGGAAGCATGAACAGAAATAGATTTGGTGGATAATCAGCTGAAAACGAGCTCCCAATATAACGCTGTGGCCAAAAGGGCTAATACAATCCTTGGATGCATAAACAGGGGAATCTCAAGTAGGACTAAAGGGGTTATTTTATATCTGTATTTGGCACTGGTGCAAATGCTGCTGGAATAAAGTTATGGTATCAACAATTCCAGAAGGATGCTGATAAAATTAGAGGGTTCAAAGAAGAGTCAAAAGAATGATTTAAAGGATTAGAAAGTCTGCCTTACAGTGATAGATTCAAAGAGCTCAAATCTATTTAGCTTAATACAGAAAAGGTTAAGGGGTGACTTGATTAGTCTCTAAGTACTTAGATGGGGGAAAAATTTAATAATGGTCTCTTCAGTCTAGCAAACGAAAGTATAAAACAATCCAATGGCTCGAAGTTGAACCTAGACAAATTCACACTGGAAATAAGGCATAAATTTGTAACCATGAGGAATAATAGCCATTGGAACAATTTAGAAAAGGTCATGGTGGATTCTCCATCACTAGCAATTTCAAAATCAAGATTGAATGTTTTTGACTCCAGGGACTACTTGGAGGTAGGAGGAGCACACCCCTTGAGCTCCAGAGCCATCTGCTAATATTCATTTCCATCCAGAATCCAGTGCTCCTGACCAATCTCCCCTTTTGGAATAAACAGGTACTTTAAAATGTCTGGAACATCAGCAAGCAAATATTTTTCTTCTGAGCGCTCTACAAGTAGCCAAAAACAAAAAAAAAAAAAAACAAAAAAAAAAACAGGGAAAATGGAAAAGATGATGGCTGCTGGAGGAAGTGGCTGCAGACATAGTAAATGCTAAAGCCACAATGGCCACAATACAACTGTTAGCTTGATTAACTTTTCTCCACAAGCATTGACAGAATGGGTGAATGAAGCAGAAGGGAGACTATCATCCATGGAAGATCAAGTACAGGAGCTCTCTGCCTAGGTATAGAGAAGCCTCACAGACTTATCTTCTCTAAAAATTAAAGTGGCAGATCACAAGGGAAGGTCTCAGAATTGTAGGAGTACCTGAAGGAGCAGAGACAGGCAACCTACTAGAATTTGGTCTCCGCTCCTTTCAAAAGTACTCAGCCTGACAGATAATTTTAAATTTGATTTAGAGAAAGCATATAGGTCCCTGGCTCCTAAGCTGCCCTCACATGCCAAACCCTGTGCACTGATTGCCAAATTTCTCAGATTTACTGTAAAATTAAAAACACCACCAACTCACGGAAAAAGAATTGTTTTTGGGGATGCCACAAAAGAAGAATGATTTTACAAGATTTTGCCAAAGATGTGGGTAAACAGTTATCAAGCCTTTAGAAGAGAAAGGGAACATGTCGAGCAGCAAGGGCTCCAAATATTTTATACAATTTCTAGCTCAGTTTTATGTCAAGGTTGGTGCGGAAGTGCATGTTTCAAAAGTCACAACAAACAGAATATTTTTTAAATAGCTTGCAGCAAACTGAGTGCCTTTTCTGTTTTATTTCTAGTTTTTGTCTGCCCTAACTGCATTTATGAACTTATCCAATCACTGTGACTAATTAACTTATTTATTTGGGCTCTCTCTTCTGCCTCATGCTTATACTTTATTAACTTTTGGGACACATATCAATTCTTAACAAATGGCTGAATGTGAAGCACCATAGCAGGAGAGTTAAGGGAACACCTGATCCAAAACTGATCTCAGGGGAGTGTACTGACGCTGGAAAGGATGTATTTAAATTGTGTATTAGCAATATTAAGTGTCTTTGCGCCTATATTTGTGCTAGGAAATTAATTAAACATTTCACAACATCCCTAACTGGACAGATCAACATGAAACATTTATTTGTGATCATACAAGGCCTGTGTTAGTTCAGCACTGACATATGCAAAAGAGACCACCAGGGGATGGTGCAGCTCTCTGCTGCTCTTTAGAAATGTGAGGGTTCCAATACCACTTTTTAAAATTGTTGCCAATGGGAGATCCTGCTGTGCTGCCACACTTTACTGCTGAAGATCCTCAAAGCGTGGCAACTTGACACCCTATGTGCTGGAAGTGCAAGAGATGGTTCTCCTCCATGCAAGACACCATGGAAAGCTGCACAGGAGCTGATCAACCTCTATGGAACAAAGGAGACCAATCTGGGTTGATGAGCTATTTGGACAATGATTTCTGCTCTCTTTATCACCTCCTATTTCCTCTCTCTCACCTTGACCCTTTATCTATAGCGCCAACATTTCTCCACCCCCTCCCTCCACCACCACTTTCTCTCTTTCACCACTGCTCTCCCTCCACCACCACTTTCCTAGTCTCTTTCCCCTTGTTGCCTCATCCCACCCCACAATGAACTCTCTCTCTCTCAACTTCTTCAGCCTCTCCCCTTTCCCAGCCTCAACACCATCTGTATGCTCAAACCGAGTACATAAACATAAAGTATGATGTTAATACAGAAGAGTCAATCATTCAATAGGATTGTTTGCTGTGATCTTTGGTGCAGTAATTTACAATTTGGGGGAGCAGTTGGAGCTCCCCTTTGTTAGCTAAATGTTTATTTAATATGCTGAATGGAACCCAAATGTTCTGGTGTTGGGTTTGGCAAACAGAAACAATTGCAAATTAGGAGCTAATACACAGGCACATCTTTGACCTAACAGATTAGGAAATATTTCATTTGTGGATGATGTGCTCCTTTTTTACCTCCTTATATAGTCACCGCTTTGAGGTATGGAAAAATAGGATGCCTATTAAAATAATAATAAAATAAATAATGGATAGGGGTGGAGCTCACATCCTGGATAACGTCTCCTCCACACAACTCTTATGCAATTTATGATGGGTTTAGTTTTGTTTATAGTGTTAAGGTGTTTTGTAATTGTTGCCTTTTCATTGTAATCTACTAGGCTTGGTATTAAGTTAAGACGTTATATGTACGTTAGGTGCTTTTATTTTAACTTGTCTTTTGTGCTCTTCTCCTCCCCCTTTCAAGAGCCCTCTCCTTCCTATTCCCTGGAATGTTGGCATATAGCAAAAATCTGGTAAGGTAATTCATAACCTATGGAATAAGTGTCAGACATTTTGTTCAGAGACTCCCTCATCCCCATAGGTTTCCGTGTGGTGAGTAGGAAGGGATATAATAAAGCAAATGACACAAGCAATCCATCACCTTCATTTCTAAGGCTACACATACAAAAATAATTTTGAATATAGCCACATGATCCTGAATTTGAATGTTATCTCCTGAAAAAAAAAAAGAAAGTCTCAACACTCCAATTAAAAGAATAAGTGGACACTCATCATTAAAGAAAGGTCAAAGGCAGGTGTAGTGCTTTTGCAAGAGAGACACTTGACTGCAAATAAGGCTGCTAAATTAGAACATGACTAGGTAGGAAAAGCAGTGTCTTTGCTGCTTTTCATCCAGAGAAGTAGCTGTCCTCTTCCATAAAAACACTGGCAGTAACAGGCTCAGAGTCAATTTCAGACAATCAGGGCAGATTTTTAATCCTTAAAGTCACTATAAATGGATCAGACCCTATTCTTGCTAATATGTATGGGCCTAACTTTGATGATCCTGAAACCTTAGTTGTTTT
This sequence comes from Emydura macquarii macquarii, assembly GCF_026122565.2. Classification (NCBI taxonomy): domain Eukaryota; kingdom Metazoa; phylum Chordata; order Testudines; family Chelidae; genus Emydura; species Emydura macquarii. Next base: position 894,620 of record NW_027130457.1, read on the forward strand.
CTTAATACATTATATTACATGGAGAACCTCATATCTGTACTGTAATTGCTCGAGACAAACATACCCTCAACATCTTCTAGAAGCTGAAAGCATATTTCAGAAATTATAACCTGTGCACGGGTCAAGAAGAGAAAATAGGATAGCCCTTAAGAAAAAAGAAGAAAGCTTGAGTTGTCTTATGCCACAGCCTCATCTCCAGCTACGCTGCGATCCCTGATTAATTGTAGATTTGAATTCAATCAGCTGCACTTTGTACAGGCTGAGTTGGCCCTATTTTGCCTCAGACAGGGTTTCTGGGAATTGGGTGAAAAAGCTGGCAAGTTGCTGGCATACTTGCTAAAACAAAATATCTCTGCATGTAGAATCCTGGACATCCATCATAAACATGCTAAATTATGTACATCAGCTAAAGATATTAGGCGTTCTTTAATTTCTGTACAGATCTGTACAAATTGGACACAAACCCTCCACAGACGCTTTGGATCAATTTTCAAAAAAAAAAAAAATTACATTACTTCAAATTACTGCAGCCCAGTATAGAAACCTTGACATGCCCCAATTGAGGATGATTTAATTGAGGCAATTAAGAATATGAAAGTGGAGAAAGCTCCTGAAGCCAGATAATTTTCCAAGTGAATTCTATAGACACTTCCTTGACCTTCTGTCTGACTAGATGCTTAAAATGTTTAGTGAGTCACTCCTAGAGGGAACCTTTCCTCCTATATTAAGGGAAACTCTAATATCAGTTATTCCTAAACCAGCAAGAGATGCCACACTATATTCCAATTATAGGCCAATTTCAGTTAATACTGATGTCAAAACATTAGCAAACGTTCTGGCAATGAAGTGGAGAAAGTTTGGGGTTCTATCATACACCCAAATCAAGTCAGGTTTGTCAGAGGTCATCACGATATTGATATTACAGAACTGAAATAAGATGACCCCGACTCACAAGCCCTATTAACTTCAAATGCAGAAAAAACTTTTGATAGAGTGGGCTGGAGATGTGTTTTTCGCCCTACAAAAAATTGGATTTGAACCCGTATTTAGTTTCTGTGTCCAACCATTACCTCACCTATCAGCTCACAGCAAAACCTACAATATGACCTCCGATACCTTCAGTCTCCTCCAGGGTACTACACAAGGGTGGCCCACTGTCTCCATTATGGTTTGATTTTGCTATTGAGCCCATGGCAATAGCTATATGGGCTCATCCAGATATCCGAGCCAGAGTTTGGTTCCAAGGAATATAAATTGGTATTATATGCAGACAATGCCTTTTTCTACATCTCCTATTCTAGTCTTCCTATAGATAATTCAAAAATTCAACACAATACCTGCTTCCACAATAAACTGGGAAAGACTGGAACTTTTGGAAATCTCCTGTTGTCACTTAGCAGGGCTTTTTCCTTGGTGGAATTTCCATAGGCTAACTGATGCAATCAAGTACCAAGAAACAACTAACTAATTAGTGAAGAGAAATTTAGATCCTGTACAGTCTCAAATAACTAGTGATACAAATAGGGGGCATCCTTTTTCCCTGATCCTGTGGGGATGGGTTAATACAATAAAAACGAATGTTCTGCCTAAGCTCCTCTATATTCTAAGCAGGCTACCTATGTATATTCCTCCACCTTATTTTTAGAAAATTTTAAAATGTTAGTAGAGCCTTTCTGCTGGGTCCTGGTCAACACCCACAACTATCAATTAAAAAAAATCCAACTCTCCATAGCCAAGGGGAAGAGGGGGAGTTTGACTTCTAGACTTACAAAATTACTATTATGCTTTTAGCATATCACAGATGTCAAATTGGTTCTAGCATATCACCACACTTATACCCACATGGGTGAATAGGTTTTAATACACCCAATTCCCCTTTCACGTCTTCTCTTTTTTGTCCAATGGAGAAAAATAAGGTGCCTATAGCAGTAGCCATGTAAAGAGAATGAGCTGACCTAGATAAGATATAATAATTTCATCCTCACTGTCATACAAAAGCACTTACCTACTTATGGTAACCCAGACTTGCAAATTGGGGGGAAAAACATGTAATGACTGAACGATAGTATTATATGGATTTCCTAACAGGTTAGGAATAAAGTATTTGTTCCTTTCCTAACACTAAAGCAACAATATGACATGACATCCCCAGTTGAGTGGCAATACTTACCGCTCAAACACTTGCTAACATTTCAATTTGGTCTGGGTTCTCTAGGCCTGCCACAGGCCTCAGAGCTACTGAGAACCTTGGAACCTCAGGCACTCATCAACTATGTATGCTTTGCTAATGAAGAGGAGCTCCATTGGTCTGGAGTTCTTGGTACAAGCATGGAAGGGGAAGTTATCACAGCCCTTAAAAGAACCCAAGTGGCAGAGCATATCATGGAACATTAAAGATGTATCCGTTGATCTCAAGCTATGCCTGATGACACCAAAAACATACGCAAAATGCATTGGTCATGCAAGATGGGGGCCTTATCCTCTGATATTTGTTGGCTCTGTGATAAAGAAAAAGGAACACTGATGCATATACTATGGGACTGTCCAATATTCAGGCAGCTGTGGAAAGAGGTGGACACGAGTGAAAATAGGGTTTGGCTTCAACAACCAAACACCATCTGAAAATTATATTCAAGATTATGTACTTACTATGCTGGGTGCAACTTCACCACAGTGATTTTGGTTCTTGAGGGCTGCAATTACCACCAACCATATGATTTTACAAAAATGGAGGAGTAGGCCTATGCCTAGAATAGAGCAGTGGAAGCCGGAGTCATCGGAGTTAGCAGTCAAAAAAAGAATAGGTTATTGACAGAGCATTTATATCAGTGGTTCTCAATTTTTTTTGTATTGGTGACACCTTTCACATAGCAAGCCTCTGAGTGCGACACCCCCCTCACTCCTGTGGGTGCCCGGCCCTGGTGGGCACCTGAACCTGGCCACCATGGGCCCCTTCTCTCCCTTTGCCCCTAACCCCAGTAGGCTCCCCACTCCCCCTTCTCCTGTGCCCACCTGGGGAAATAGACCTGCAGGCACAGAGGAGCTGGTTTTGCTGCTTGCTCCCCCTTTGAAAGCGGCTTCTCCACATACCCTTAGAGGCGTCTGAGGGGGTGTAGCGAGGAGCAACGCCAGGGCTCCCTGCATCCAGGTCACTTTCCCCACCTGGACTGCCTAAGGGTAGGGCAGAGAGCAGCAGCTCCTGATGCTCGCCTCATAGCACAGCCCAGGTGGGGAAAGTGACCTGGATGCACGGAGCCCTGGCATTGCTTCTCACTTGCCCCAACACACACACAGTCCCTGGGGGAGGGGCACCATTTAGATATGGCAGAGGATGGCATTTGCCCTATTCTGATTTTTCATAACAGCTGGGAGGGACTACCCCCTTCCCTCCCCTCCCCAGCCAGGACTCAGAGCAATGCAATTATTTTGCTTGCTCCTCTTTCCCCCCCCCCTTCCCTCCCCGGTCTAGTCTTTGCTCAGCCAATAGGAATGCAGCATGTGGCAGAGCCAATAGCAGGGCTGGGAGCCTCACAGCACTTTTCAATCTTGAAAAAACAGGCTCAGCAGGATCAGTGCTTAGTCTGAAGATGTTGCAGATTTCAACATGATCTGCCCCCAGCTTCACATGGGCATGTTAAAAAGGCAGGAGCAAGCTCCTTGACCTTGTGACACCAATAGACAGCACAATAGCAGCAGCCTAGGCATATTCAAATGAATTATCCTCACAGACAGCCCAGCTTCGGAAGATTCAGGCTGCAAGAGCAGCACTGAAGAATGACCACCTGGAATCTTTCCCTGCTGTGAAGAAAGAAGTAAATGCTGTCACCACAAATATTGTTTAAATTACACTTAAAACTTTCCCATTTTTTCCAATGCTCTAATTTTTTAGTGAATATCAGTACTCCAGTGTGGCCATTTATTCTGCTATTTAATTCCATAGTGAGAATCTTTTCATTTCCTACAATGGGCTTTGGTTGGGTCAGGTCACCAGGTAGGTCCACATAGGCTGTTACACACAAATGCTGTGAATGCCTTGATCTTACCAAATCGCCCCAGGGTTGCATAGGGTTCTAGAAACTTTTTCCCAGAATACCTTCTGAGGAGTTGCTGGTCCTTTGTATGTGCAGATACAATCTCCTGCTACCCTCAAGCAGCCATTGTAGCTGTGTGTGGTGTGCTGTATGTCCTTGTCCTGGTAAGTAATCTTAGCTCCTCTTGTCTTGTACTTACTCTTTAATATTTCTGAGGGGGCCAGAGTCTCAAACTTGTGTATCACAGTGAATTTCATTGATGTTTGATGTTTACTCTCTCAAATCCTTACAGCTACACACTAGAAACTTCCTTTCAACTTAATCCTTTTTATTTATCATAATTATTTGTATAAAACCTTCAGTGCACATAAGCCCAAGCCTATATGAAAAATTTATAAGATTTGGCTGCCAAAATTTGTTCATTATAGATCCACGCTGCTAACATCCATGATTTAAATTACACTCTAGATCAGCGGTGGCCAACCAGTGAGACACAAAGAGCTGCAGTTATTTTGCCCTCAGGCAGCACATCAATTTCACTCCCCCTCCTCTCTCTACCCACCACCAACAGTTCCAGGACAGTTCCCACTGATCTGTCAATTTCGCCAGCAGCTCATCAATTTCACTCCACCTCTTTTCCAGGGCAAAGAGCCGCATTGGCCACCCCTGCTCTAGATAGTGATTTTTAAGAGTTTTTTTTTTTTTTAAGTTTGGTATCTCAGCTATTTTTGAGCCATCATTAATTTCACCCCCTCCTTCGTTTGTTAATTAATGCACATACTTTCTACTACTACTACTTACCCCCTTGACAAACTTTTAAATGTTCATCTTAACCCTGTAGTTTAGCGTCAGCTCACTTATGTTAGTGGTGAAAGATGACCAATTTACAACACAACCTGAAAATTTCTTTCATGATGGAAAGATCTCCAAAAATATCATGCCCAAGAATAATCTAGACATCATGCAGCTATTGGGCTGGCCCTGCATATAATGGAAGCCACTTCAAACCAGGAGATGATGACTCTTAGTTCCAGCACCTATGATTTTTTTTTTTAAGTTATAAAACCATAGATTACAAAAAAAAAGTCAAAACCTTTTGAAAAAGGCTATGTATCTGACTGCAAGTAGTTCTTAGACCAAGATTCCTGTGCAGTGTTTGCAACCCAAATATCGGAGCACTTACTAGGACACTGAAAGTGAAATGAATTACAAGTAGAAGAACTGATTTTTCCCCATTGTCTACACTTAGAGAAATGCAGAAAGTAAAGCGCATAAGTAGTTACCAACTACATTAAACGTTTTAAAATTCTTTCATTTGTACTGGCCAGTGTCGTCGTCATCTGTCTAGTCAGATTCGGGATTGGGAATTTTTTGCTGCATTATCTCCCAATTGTTCTAAATTTACAAATAAACTTAAAATATGGCTTAATTGGGGTATATTTTTCTTCTTTATATAGGAATTAGATACAGGGATCCTGTCAGCTAAATTGCTAACTTATTAGTTGCAAAAAACCCTAGAGTCTTCAGGTGCCTAAGTGGTCCCTGGGATCATGGTTAAAGTTGCCCCTCCTCCCAAAATCTGAAATGGTGCTTCTGGGGAGAGGGGCTCAGAGGAACGTGGGAGGGGTGGCTGAGCAGTATCTGTGTATCACCACTTGTCCCCTCCCCCCATGTTCCTCCGACTGGAGGAAGCAGCCAGGTTCACAGCCCCACGCCCTGGCCGGGATCGGGGCTCACAGCCCATGACCTCCACATAACCACCCCCATTTGAGAACCAAATGATTTATATAAATTTGAATAAATTTAGACCCCGTTGCTTGATACATTTGGATAAAGGATGCTGATATACTTGAAGTAATGTCAGACTTCTAGTCCAGCTGCCTTCTCTGCTTCTTCCCTCCCTCTTTTCAGCTTCCCTACACCCCCACTCCCAGTACCCTCCTCCTTTCCTTTACTGTGTATTTGTGTGTGGGCACAATCTTTTAGAGGGGTCTCTGAATGTAATAAGGGATGTTCTGTTCGGGAAGCTGCAATCCAGCCTTGAAGACTACAATTTTCATGGTGCCCTGGGGAAGAGAGAGAGAGAGACTTCCACTTCCAGGGGTGAGGGAAGCCTTATTTTAGATGCATAGGCAGCATGTGGTGGGTTCAATTTTTGTGGGGAGCCGAGATTGTTATTGAGCCCCTGGTCAGGGGACAGGAGACTGCTTTCTGGAGCTCTGTCCAAGCCAGAAGCTTCTGCAAAGCTCCTGCTAAATAGCTAGAAGCTGCAGATAAGAAACTGCTCAGGCTTTGACCAAGCAGGGAGCCAAGGAGGCTACTACAAGGATGATTTGGAGCCAAGGCAAAGACTCTGGCTGTGACCAGAAGTGACTGAGGTTGGCCTGCAGTAAAGGCAGTGAGTACCAACCATCTTTTTAGTTTGGAAAAGTGTTTTCAAGGGAAGGGGGAGAGCCACATGACAAAGTGCTTTCCTTGAGTCTGAGAAAAGAAGAAAGGGTCTTATTGTCTAACCAGGATCCAGGGTTACTGTCCTCTGGTTATAACAATACCCACCTTCAGAGGGGTTATGCATCTTGGACTGATCCCAAGTTAGAATCATTCTGCCCCTTGTTGCCCTGGCTGGACTATTTTACTGGACCAACAGTGTGCTGTCACCAGCTTCAAGATTTTCAAGCATGCCCACGCAAGCATCTAGAGTTCTGAAATTCAGAGGAGTACACACACAGGTGAGTTGATTGCAGACAGTGTAAATGTGAATTGGTTAAGTTTTATTTACTACTGTAAACAGTAAGTATTAATTTAGTGATGTGCCCTCTACAGTTCTAAAGTAATTTTGATAGATTAATTAATCTGAGCTTGTTATATCATGTTTTTCTAAATAGTTAAGTAAAGGTGTGTTAAGTCTAATCTAAGAACATATTGTTTATGACCAGTACTTTTTGTATCACTGCATAAATGAGCCCAGGTTTATTCCTGGAGGCTCCCAAGGCCTGCCAGTCAGAGTGTACAAGGCTGAGCAGATCGAGGCACTACCAAGATGAATTTCCTTACAAATAAAAGGACTGCAGTAGAGGGGTGTATGAGTTATCCCAGCTATCCAACGTAAGGACTGTGATACCCAGATCTCCTTTACTGACAACAACATCAAGTGCCTGGGCACAGAGGTGAACTTTGCCTGCTATTGAGAAATCCAGAAAGGAAAGAGGGGTTACTTATCTTTATTTATTTTAATTGCTATTCCCCCACCCTAAATGTTATGTCCTTGTAATATTGTCTGGTTTTGTATTGTCTGGTCTTCTAGCTTTGACAAGCTGTAAAGGTCTGTAATTGCATAATTTTATTAGATATCCTGTGAAATGTGCAGTATATACACGCTCTAAGTCATTTCCCCTTATTGTGTTTTTGTTTATTTCTTTATGAAGATTAATTTTAAAAAACCACCAAAAAAAGAGGGTTTTTTCTGTAAGATATGCTCCAGAAATGATTTTGGGAAAGTTCTATGGCCCGTGCTATACACGAGGTCAGACGAGATGTTCACAATGGTCCCTTCTGGTCTTGCAATCCATTAATCATTTTGACATCCTGTTTATGAATACATATTTAGAAATGGAGATCTGGAATAGTCTCTTATTTGGGATGTGAGATGTCCAGCAAGTTGTATGCTAAGCCCTGCAGGAAAACTCCAACCCCTCCCTAAAAGGACATACTGCAAGGACGAGGAAATATACCTGTTCTCTTATATTATTAAATCCTCAAACCACTCTTCTGGATCTCAAAAGAGTACCGCTTTGCTCGTGAAGGGCAGTAAATCAAAGAAGAAAGTCAAATGGCAATGATAACTTGCACTGCATGAGTGCTGCCCAGTCACTAGAATACTAGAAGCGCTGCTTCACTAAGAATGAGAAAATAAAATGAATAAAATAAATTTAACTGCATCCTTATGTGCACTTACAACAGAATCTTTCTTCTAGATGAAGGGTCCACACAAAACCAGTTGCTCCTGGTCATAGACTATGAAGTGCATTTTCCATTACTCGGCTAGCAGCAAACAGAAGCAGCAATACTAGAAGAGCCTAGGAACTGCAACTCAGGACTGACAAGCACTTTCAAAAGTACCCACAATTGATGAGCACATGTGCAGTATCTAAAACATTTAAAGAATCACTGATCTCCCCTCATTCCAGAATCCTACTGAAATCAAGTGAAATGCACAAATAGGCATTGTAAATTTAAAATGCTCTTAGCTAAAACACAGAACTTCAACTTCATTGAAAAAACAGCACCGTTTTAGAATTTGTCATTTCAGACGCATTTAACTTGAGTCTCCTTTTCTGCAATGGGAACTAATCTTGCAGAACCCTATTGTTCAGATACCAACTTTTTTTTTTTTTTTTTTTTAAAAAGGTTGCTGTGAGAAATTAACATGAAAAAAGTCTTGCCCTCAGTATTATATATTTTAGAACATAACTAATCTCTTTTCAGCCTCATATACATGTACTGACAAGTCACCAAATCCTTTCCCCCTTTTCTCACACAAAATATTCAAAATGTGAATGAAATTCAGCATTAGGATTTTCACACATCAAATTAGAAAGCTAATTCTCTACCTTAAGAAGCTGCTTGACTATACTTAGGAAACTGCTACCTAGCTTTATTTTAAACTCTAACACAATAAAATAATCTGGACTGTGTCAAACTATGCATACTTCATATAGTTTCACTCAACCCTAGGAGTAGTCACTTCAAATTAAAATTGAAATAGACTTGTTATAGTCTAGCTTTTTGTAACTGTTATGATTAATTTACATAACACTTCAAGGTATGCACACAAGCTGTGTTACATCCACTTACTTTGTCAGAGGTGACCTACACTGGACAAATTGAACAATCCAACAGCACAGTCCTAATAATTATAAATACAGGTGAATCAAAATCATTAGCCAAAAAGTGAAAACAAGTATGAGAAAAATTTGAGGCTTAGACCATCTTTTTATTCTGTGTTTGCATCTCAGACAATGGGGTCCTAGTCTATAACTGGGGCTCAGACAATATAGCAATACAAATAATTAATAAGTCATAATAGTATTAATAAAAGAACTCTGATTGGGGGCATTAAGGTGAACTGCAATACAGATTAATTTGAAGGGTGGTAGGGACACAGGGATCACTGCAAAGGAAGCAGACAACTCACTGGGAGAGGAAATGGTTCATATTTCTTAAGCTGCCTCCTTTGGCAGATTCAGGAATGGCACCAATAGGCTTTAATATCAGGTGTGTCCAGGAAAGATGGGTCAGTTTTCTACAGTATCTTTGGGTTGGGAAACAGGAATGTCACACAACCCTTTCTCCAAAACTGGAGAGTGATGGTAAATCCATACAAAAGTACTCCCAATTTAGAAAAAAAATTAAATATCAGCCAGGGTAGTCATCTTAGAAACTACAAAAGGGGGGCGGGGGAGGAAACAAGTTCTCATTGCAGGCCAAAAACAAGTAAGACCATCACCAATAGCTATAATAAAAAGGTGACTGCAAGTGGTCCTTTTGGTCAACTGCACATAAAGAGAGATAGGTAGGAAATATAGGATGGCCTCATGGATGGGAAGGGCAGTCTGGGAGGGTCCTCGCAGTTGGAGAATGTCCAGGTGCTTGTGGTGCATATCCTGGACCTCCTTCACTGGGAGGCTAAGATCCCCCGCCACCTGTTGAAGCAATTTGTTGTACTGCTTATTGTTATCAGGAGGGATGGAAGAAGATGGAATCAGTGCCTCATCCAGCCATGAGGCAGCACCAGTGGGGATTGGCAGAACCACCTCTTCCTTCCCTTCTTCCTAAGCTAAGAAGAGTGCGGTCCAGACCGGGGATGGTCAATACGATGCCACCAACTGTGTGCCACAATCCTAGTATGTGTCTCAGGGAGGTCAATGGAGCTAAGTGTAAGCATCTCTGGGCAGCAGTGGACCCCATGTGTACCAGTACCACAACTTCTCACAACAGGGTTGTGAGCCAGAGGATAAGGTGGTCTGCACCTGGGATCCAGACTGTGAGACTAAGTAGGTGAGAAGGGGGCACCTGGCTCTGAGAAGCCCTCTGCCACAGATGATGGGTCCGGCAGTGGTGGAGCCAATGATACCAGTGGGTTGAGGCGAATGGAAGGAGTGTGCCTCTCTAGGAGACGCAACAGAGGTTCATCTGCCGGAGAAGAAGGACTGAGGTGCTTGGGGGACCTGAAAGTAGCTATGAACCCAGGTATGGCAACAGCAGCTCTGCAGTGGGCAGCAGCAGTTCCAGGTGGCAGACCTGAAGGGCCCGGTAGTGTCAACAGTGCCAGTAGCACAAACAGCAGACATGGTGATGGAATGGTGACTGCGGCTGGTGGTGGCACTGGAGGATCCTTATGCTCCATCCGGGGCTTCTTGAGAGCTGGAGCAGACAGGTCAATGCATGACTTCTCACCCGACGTGCTCCATCTCATGGAGGCAATGCTGCATTTAGGAGTAGTCTTGGACGGGGATCTACCCTTATGCCCATGCTTATTATGCTTATCGCAGGACTAGTCAAGGTGTCCAGGTACTGATAGATCTGGCACCTGGGGGAAGACAGAGGGGCACTCACCAGCAGTGACGGATCCGTTCCAGAAGTTTGATGGTCCCGGATCTGGCTGCGTATGTGGGAAAATAGCCTTTTCAATCAAGAAAATATGGAGACAAAGTTCCCTAACTTCCTGCATTCAGGGTGGGAACGATCAGCAAATGGTGCAGTGGGTGACAATATGGGCTTCGCCAAGGCAGTATAGACACTGTTGGTGCTCGTCACTCTCAGGCGAGCATGGGCATAAAACAGTTTTTGAAGCCAACTTGCTGGAGCATAAACCCCAAGAAGGGAGGTCTCCCCAATTGGGGAAGAATTCCGAAAGCATACTCAACTACCTACAACACACATACTATAACAACAAGAAAAACACTAACTATATACAAGAAGAATGGACAACCAACTCTCTTAGCTAGCTAAGAGCCTGGAGAAACAGGGGTTCCAGTGAGAGAGAACTGGAGTGTCATCAACCAGCAGGGCTTCTTATAGTCTCAGCTGAGGACAGGAGGATGATGCACAATGCACAAGCAGGTCAATAAACACTGCTACTGTTCTGGCTCTGGCGTATGGTGCACACCCACGTTTGGAATCCATATAGGAATCAGCACTCGAAGAACCCAGCTATTACAGATGACAGAAGTAAGCATAAAGTAGTCATGCCACATATCTGAAGGCAAAAAATTAATTTAAATCCTTCAGCACCTTGCGTATAGTACCTATAAAATACAGTAACCCTTCCACAGGGAATTTCAATTTTTTTGGTTTTTAATCGGAAAGCAGAATAAAACCAGATTTTGAAATATTGAAAATCTCCATAACATAGAATTACCTTTCTCCACAGAGCTGTAATATTAAAACAGTATGCTGGTAATCAGCAGCATTACAAAGCATTATCTAGAGTTTTTATTATTAATCCTAAATTACCCTGTTCAAATCTTTGGGATAAGAAGTAAGGGAGGAAAAAATAATAGTTAACTTCTGAATGGTGAATTAGGATTGAAAGACTAGTATCTGACTCCCTGAGAATAGTCTCAAGAAACTGCAAGAGTAGACATCTTGCATTAAAAGCCTGATCACACACAAAGCAAGGCTTAAGGGCAATCTTTTTTTACTGGTACTTTCTGCCAATAGGTATTATAAAGAAGATGGTTCTCTAAAAAGCATAATCAGTATGATTATTTCTGATTGTGTGAAATGAGTTTGGTTTAATAGAAATAAGTATAGGCACTGTAATAAGCAATGGAAAAAATATAGTCCATGCTCCAAAAGTGAAATATATATAGCTAATTTTAAAAGTGTACACACCAAGAAACATGTTCAGTGAGAAATTTCTTGGTGTGTACACTTTTAAAATTAGCTATATATATATTTCACTTTCGGAGCATCGACTATATTTTCCCTCTCTTCTCTGTTAAATAGCAACTTATGCAATAAGACCAAATCAGCAATATGTCACATCATTGAAAACTGCAGAGAGCACATTCACTCATTCACTGATCATGTGCTTCACTGACTACTTAAGAGCATTTGATACAGTACAACATGACTGTCTTTGAAAGATATTGGCAGACCTGGGGATTCCAAAGCATCTGACTGAACTCATTACAATTCTCTACCACGCCCAACAGACCACGGTGTTAACAGGTGACAAAAGTGGTTTTTCCATTGGGTAGGATGAGACACAAAGGTGTATTTTGTCCCCATGCTCTAACTTATACACAGAAATTATAATAAAAAAGCCTTGGAAGATTTTGACAAAGTGGAAGGAGCTAGGATTTCATTTCGTGGACACCTCTTGACCAGCCTCAGATATGCTGATGACACAATGCTCTTTGCTGCAACCACCACTGCAATGGAACAAACAGAGTCTGTAAAAACCATTACGGAGGACTATTTATGAATGCATCGAAAACAAAATGCATGAACGTCGACACAACGACTAACAAAAGCAGGAGGCATCAGGACATCACAATTAACAGACAAACTGTAGAGGTTGTAGATGAATGTATCTATCTGAGATCATGTATATCCAACCAAGAAGGCTGTTCCAAAGAAATCAAAAGATGACTAGGAATGGTTCACTCAACTATGGCTCCATTAAGAAAGTGTGGAAAAACCATGGTATCTCAAAACGGACAAAGACGCAACTAGTAAAAAGCCTAATTGTTCCCATAGTGATTTATGAGTATGAACTGTGGAAAATTAATGCTGCTGACAAAAAGAAAACTAAAGCTTTTGAAATTTGCTGTTGGTAAAAATTCTTGCATATCTCCTGAACAGAAACCCTCCCCCAATGTCTTATTAGAAATATTGTTTGAGAGAAGCAGATCCTGGTGTCAGAAAACAACTGACAATCTTATGTACTTAGGTCATTGTCACATTCTGGGGTGCAATCCAGACCAGTGAGGAATTGTGTCTGACCTGCCCTGCAACCTTGGGTGCCTCACAATGGTTTGCTGTTGTAACTCCCACCCATGGCCACTCACAGCCAGCCTAACAGCATGCTGGGCACACCCTGAATGTCTCTATATAACTTCAGCCCTGGTCCAGCAACTCTGACCACAGCAACCTGTCAGCAACATTCTAATCACACTCTGGCTTCCACCAGCCATGGTTACTACTTGCAGGGTGACCCCAACACACACCTGGGTCCCAGATTTTTCCCCAAAACATGTGTTCTGGACAGTTCAGATAGTAAAAGGTCCATTGCCCCTTTTAAAGGGTCAATATTCAACAGTTTGACACTTTAAACTGTATTGTTGGGTAACTCCAGCTAAACACACAATACTGGATTAGTTTACATTAAAAACAAAACAAGTTTATTTAACTACAAAGAGACGGGTTTTAGGTGAGTACAAGTATAAGGTATTAAAACCAAAAATAGCTACAAGAAAAATGATAAAGTGCTTTCTAGTAGCTAGACTTGGTTCAAAGTAAAATATTTACTACAGGTTCCCAACAACCTGACTGACCAAATTCTCAGGTCAGAATCTCCCCTCAGAGTTAAAGGGCTGGTTCCTTTATCATCTTAGGTGACAGACAGGTAATCTGAGGTGTTTTTGCCCTTCACTTTTATAGTCCAGTCACCCTCTGAAATGCATTTTCCTGAGGAATACCACTAAATAAAGTTCATTCCAGCTGTGAGGAAGGAGACCTGCAATCTTGTGGTGAAAGAGGTTCCATATGGTTGTCTGCTAAAATGCAGATCCAAATGTTCCTGCCCCACCTCGTCGCCAGAGAATGGCCACTTGACAGATGATTGCCAATCAGCTTTGACAACTTCTGACTAGAGGCATCATGTTGTCCTTTGTCTTTGAGAAACAGGTTTACCACTTCCCCAGATTGGTCTGGCAAACATTTTACTCATAATTTCAGCTTCTATTCATAACTCTTAATATGCATTTTGTACATACATTCCCCAAGAACATTAATGTTTTAGTGCGTTAATTTTTAAATAATACTCACTATTAAATAATAGTTTGCACAAAGATTACTACAATATGTGTAGGGTATGAATAAAGGGGTGCTTTTGGTCACAGTCACATTAGGTGCAGAGATGGAAATAACCTTGAGAGAGGTGTTATGGAACAGGTGGTGTAGGATCATCATAGTAGGGGATAACCAATGAGGAAATGGATGGATATTACATGACAGAGATCACTAGATGGCCAGTTACTGACTGATCAAAGTTAACAATAGATCATGAAGACATCCAAAAATTCTGCTATTCACCGATATTCAGACATGAATAAAAGGATTTTACTTAATTAACCAATCTAATAATTTTACTTCTGATGCGGAATATGCAAAAGACTCATTGAAAGTAATCTTCATCTTTTATTTTGAAGGTTTGCCTTTCTCCTCCTAGGCCATACTGCAGCAGGTAACTCTTCATATAAAACTGGCTTCAAACAAACAGAGAATTTACTGTAGGGAATAATCCTTAACTGACAGAAGAACGGACCAGATGACCCAGTATAGATGGTCTATTTTTCATGTAATCTCTCATTTTTATAGTTCAGTCATAATTGAGGTGGTTTGGAGTAATATAACTATATAGTCATATACAGAAAAGTTAAGAAAAAACATGCTGCATTGTGGCACTTAATACTTTGTCAGCAATATTAAACAAACAATCCTGGCATGTGCCACACAAGGTCCCTTTTGTACTAATCCAGCAGCACAAAGGATTAAAGCTACCTTGAATCAAGAAAATACTATTTTGATGGTAAAATCTTCAGGGTAGGGACTCTCCAAATTCTGTATTTGTATGCTACCTACGACAATCTTTGTTAGGGTCATTATGTAGTACAGCAATACAAATATATAAAAGTAGTATACAGGAATACTTGGCAGATGGGGTTTGGAAAAGACAAAGTCTAAGATTCCCCTCTTTAGAACCTTTATGCCCCAACTCCTCCCTTTTTGTGACCTGGATGATCTTCCACCTGCAATCAGAACAGGGAAGCTTCTCCCTCAAAACCCCAGCCTAGCCCTTGCCCCTACTCCCTTACTTCAGAGAGTAGTAGTTCTTTCATCCTCACCCATTATTGGAGCTGTTGTCACAACCAGAGTTTTCTCCCTCTTCCTCTCCTAATGCCATCCAATCAGACAGAAGGGGAATTACTGTGCTGCAAGTTCTGAACAGGCATCCATCAGTTGGTCTCTGTGGTTACAACTGCTTTCTGTTCTTTTCAAATGGAGAACTAATAGTTCAATAGATCCAGTTTTAATTCCACAATCTGTTTGCCAAATGAAGTCAGCTGGAACATTTGTCATGAAATTTCCTCTAGGGTTGGTAGACAGAAAACAGAAATCTACTGGTAAACCACAGTAGTTGTAATAGCTCTTTACAAGCCCTAAATTAGATACATTTGTCAGGATGTACTCTTCTGATGATGTACCTAAACAAGAAATGGGTAGCTGTCCCTTAGACATTCAAAGTAATATGCACAATATTTCTAACTTGGGAAGGGGAAGGATGCTGCATAATGGCTTTCTTAGCTGCAACAGAGCTGCTAACTGGCAAAAATAAAATGCTTGTGGAAAGCAGGTATCATTCTGATCACGGATAGAACACCAATGCAAAGAGCAAAATATTGCCCAGCTGTAAATAGTGTTTTTAATGGGACTAGGACTGTATTTATGTGGTTCTTCAGAAGAATGTAATGTAATCATGAATCATTAGGTAGTCTCGTTTTGAATTTGTCAACCTGATAGAATGATTACTCCCAAATATTAAAATACGTAATACCAGGTCATGGACAGTCATGAGACATTGATTGCACTGTTAAGCTTTAGAACAAGTTATATGAACATACTACAATCAGTGTGAGTGCGCCATGTTAGACTTCAGTGCTTTAATTTAAGTTTATTTTCTTCAGCACTGTAGTCTACTGCTAGCCTTTGAACAAAATTTATACACGGTTAACATTTAACCATTTCTGAGTGCTGTATTATATTAGCATAAAAATTCAGTATATCATTATAAAAAGCAATACAATAGATTACAAGCGAGTTTCAACCACAGAGCTCTTAAAGCCTTTATCAGTACAGTGAACGTATGTGTTAATGACTTCAGTACAGTTCCTAGAATTCTTGCTCTAACTAGTAGTTTCTAACTAAGAGAGAAAAAGTAAAATAAAGCCTCTAAGAGCGCTCTTGAATTCCATCTTCTGAAGAGTCTTTATGAATGCTCTATTTAATTTATAGTGTTCATATGATGTGATATTAAGTACTATACTTTCTGTACTATATGAGGAAAATAATTTGTTGCATCTGCTGCAATCAATGCAAAGCATTCAAGATAACTTTTTAAAAAAAAATCCATTTAAGCTCATCTTCAAATTCACTACTATATCCATGCCACATTATTCAGTGAGATTGCACATGATGTTTTTTGTTTTGGATCTATAATTAGCAATGCTGAATCAATTGTACTATTTCCTGAGCTTTGTCATTTTCACCCAAACTGAATCTGATGTTCAGCTTAAAATAAGGAATAGCATAAATGATTTTTAAAATAATTTTTCTGATCGTCTGTAAAAACTAACACTGCATGAAAATGTTTTCATTGAGTAAGGGAATACTTACAGACAAGGCTTGAACTTATGCCCCATCTATCTGGCACAGACCCAGCTGTGCAAACTGATCCTAGAGATGCTTAATGCAAGGTTGAGATTTATCTGCTGATACAGAAGCTTCCTTGCATTCAAACACAACACCTGCTGTATAATCCTGTCACTTCTGGTAACCATTTCATTTTATTTCTGGTTTATAGAACATATGGCATAGAATAAAGGCGATATTTTCCTGAACTAAATGTATTCTTACATAAAAAGACAGACATTAAACAGTAGGACCATGGTGAATGGGACCAGTCATCTCCACAGGTGAAGAAGTAGGTGGCCTGAAGATGTTTGTGCTAATCTGCCCCGGAAGATAGAAGGCTGGATCCTCAAATAACGTGTATCAGCAAACTCACAGTGAAGTCAATGGAGCTATGCCTATTCAACACTAGCTAGTGATCTGGTCCACTGGAACGTTCAAAGAAAAGGAAGTTTTCTAAAGCCAGAGGCTGAACAATTATTAAAGAAAGGAAGCTAATAGTAGATGTCCATAGCTAATCAAGCAAAACCAGGGTGATTGTGGGCAAAAAGTAATTTGAATGGGGACATCCAGGAGTACTTCTCAGCAAACTCTGAATTACAAAGTAAACACTTCTAATATGAAATACATTGTAAGAACAAGATTTTAGCAGATATGGGATGTCTAGCAGTCAGTGGGAAATTATATTCTGTTAAAGGAATACTGTTAAATTAAATATCAGGGATTTTTTTTAAATTTCTATTTTCAAACAGCACCTGAGATTTATATTAACCAAAAAAATTACAAAACAATTATTATTCAGATGGTTTATTTTGTGGATTAGACAACATTTTGTGTATAGTCAGTTTCAGTCTCCCCCTAAAGTTAATTTAGGATTCAGTTATGCAAACACACACTTAAGTACCTAACTAGTCCTGTTGATGTCAATGGGACTACAACTTATATAAAGTCACGCATGTGCATGAGTGTTTGCAAAATCAGATAGTTAGTTTTCCCAGGTTATGCAAGTTTTTCTAAGCAGCAATCAGAAACAAAACATATTTTTATAGTCTCTATGAAATATGTAATGTCCCTTTCTACAATGTGAGACTCTGTCTAGAACAACTACTATGGGCTACCAGGAATTTGGGAAGAACAAAAGGAAACAAAATAGTTGGTTCTGATGAAGCCAATGATTGGTCACTTTAACTAGGGAGTTCAAGCAGAGGGAAAGTCATTGGTTCAAACTGTTAAATAAACAGGAGTAAAAAGTGAGTCCCTCCCCACACACATACACACACACACACACACCCACAGCCCTTCCTTGCAACTAAAAAAGATGATTGAACCATTTTTAATACTTTTTAAAAGAAGTTTTAATCTTGGGGCAGATATCAAATTAGAAAAATTTCAACTGAACACTGAATATTTCAGAAAGTAACTAAAAACAAAAGCTTGGAATAGAATCACTTCCTTAAACTTAATTACAGTAGTCACTGCCACTCCAGCCATGATCAACAAGTGTTCTTTGTATAGAGAAACTTTATTAAAAATGGAATTTACTGGAACATCAATATTACATATGCTGAGAGTGATGTGAAAGGCACTGCATGCTACTTAAATGGACCTTAATTGAGATTGTGTGTACTGTACAGCAAATATGAAAAACAAATATTCTAAAATAACTACTGCCACTTCATTATTACAACTGAAACTGGCTTCTTGTTGTAAGAAACATTTTCCAACACCAGCACGACCACATTTCTCCCAAAGGATACTAATTGCTCTGAAACGGCATATCTGTGGGTACTATAAACTGGGTAGGATGATACTGAAGGCATTTATCAGATTAAAAAGTACTAATTTATGGCTGCTATACATCGTATGAGTATGCCTAGATGAGAACTCTCACAATGCCTTCATGGGTACAGTTAAAGGTGTGTTGTCCCAGCAGTTTAATACAATTGATACTGGTGACAGTTGTTTGGGAAGGACTGGTGTGCTGTTATCTTTTTAGCATTATTTCAGTTGGAGCTGTCTCAGGCCAGTAGGGGAAACTGAATGCGGCCATGCAGGATCTTAAATAGCTGTGAATATTGCTTTTAGGTTACTGTACTACTTTTAGATGAAGGGGACACCCAAGTCACAAGTTGTAAATAAGTTGCACAATATAGATAATTACTACATAATTTCTAAAGCAAACACAGGAACAACTGGAATATACATAGTAAATAAAGTGGGAGGAAGGCATCTGAACACACTTTTGACACGTCTTGATAATGTTCACTGAGAAAGTTTGATAGCAGCTGATGAAGTATAAGCGCAGAACTTGCATTTAACAAGACAACTCAGGAATCACAGGGTAAGTGTTTCATGTGATGATGTGATGTTTTCTTAAAGAATCAATTAAATGATTTGATTAATTTTGGAATTGTTAAAATAGGATGTCAGTTCAGCATTCCTTCCACCTAGAAACAACGTATCCCAGAAGAAATCTAAACAGTTCTGAGAAATTAGATTTACGCATCTGCATGATTGATTTTTGTGCAAGAACAAAAACAAATCCCATCTGAACTAAAAGTAAAGGCCCCTAATGAACACCATGCCTGAAATATGGCTATGTTAGACTCCAGTAATTTTGAGAAACAAAACAAGGGTAATTTTAAGAATAGGACAAATATTTTGCTACTTGGTCTATCAGTCATAATAAGGGTTATATACAGTTCTGGAAGCTCCATATCTACCTCTAAGTGCATGGGAAAACAAGCAGAGTAGGGTGAAGGAGGAACTGTAAGCAGCATGTTCTCCTGGAGAAACAACTGTTACTTATCCTATGGTAACTGGGTTCTTGAAGATATTATAATCACTATGGATCCCACTGTAGGTGGGCAGGTGTCTCATTCATGTGAACCCCCCTTTAAAAAAAAAAAAAAAAAAAAAAAAAAGGGAGTAGTGTATCAGTGCAGCACAAGCAACCTGTGCCTTTGTCATGCTCCCACACAGAAAGCCTGTGTTTTAAGGACTCCAAAAGCAGGGAACAAAGAGCAGGTCATGGGATATCCACTGACTATTACATCTCAAAGAACTAGTTACAGTAGGGTAAATAACCATTCATTCTTCAAGTATGTCTCGGTGTGGTTACCCTGGATTCCAGTCTAAGTGAGTGGCAAACAGTACCCTCTTTGGAGGATGGGAATGAAGAGTTTCAGTAGCATTAGTCAAACAACAATTGAAGTACCACTCTCCTGAACTTGGCATCATTTCTGGCTGATACATCAAGGGTTTAATGTTTGTCAGGTGGGTTGATTGCCCCACATTGCAGATCTTGTAGATCTTAGATATTGACATGTTTCTTAAGCAGGTTGGCAGTGCTGCCTGTGCTTTGCCATTCACAGGAAAAGGTTTGCCATGTTCATGGCAGCAAGTGGAAATACACGCTGTGACCCATTTTACAGATTCTCTGACACAAAATGGCTTGGCCTTTTGATAGTCTGGATATGGTAACAAAGAGATGAGGAGACAGTCTCTAGGTATGTCTACACAAACAAGAAAAACCCACGCTGGCCTGTGCCAGATGACTTGGGATCAGGCTGTTTCTTTGCGGTGTAGAATTCCAGGTTCAGGCTAGGACTCTGAGGGATACGTAGACATACCCTAAAATGCTTTGCCCTGTTAATTTAACAGAGCAAGGCTCTGGAAATGTCCAAAATATGTAGCTTCTCTCCCAGTGTTATGTGTGGATTCAGGCAGAAGACTGGTAGGTTGATTGATTGATTGAAGTTAAATTCCAACACCACCTTAGGAGATGACTTTAGGGTCTTGCCTCAGCACATCCTTGTCCCTGTGAAAAGTTGTGGAGGTCAGTTCATGAGGCCTTAGAGTTCACTGACCATCTACTCTGAAGAAACAGATTCCAGAAAAAAAAAAATCTGGAGATTCAGACGATTTACTGATCAAAATGACAACATCTCAAAAGGAAGCTCCATGAGCTTTAGGAGAACCATACTGAAGTCCCAAATGGGAGTCAGGTATCTAGCATTTGAGCAAGTATGCAGGAAGCCCTTGAGGAACTTGGTCAGAGTCTGGTGGGAGAAGAATCAGGACAATTGTGCTGCTTGCCAATACTGCTACTAGCTGGACCTTGAAAGAACTAAATGCCAATAAAGTATGTTTCAAGTGCAGCATAGAGTTTAGGACTGTTGGTATTGGGGCCTCTCTACTTACTCCAGATTGTACTGAACTACCCATATGGGGAACCTTTTGCATTTTGAGGAGTACATCTTCATAGTAGATGGTCTTCTGCTCTACATGAGAATGTCAAACTTCTTGGGAGCAGTTTCTTCTGCCAGTAGTGCTCAACCAACCAAACATCCATAACTTCAAATGTAATGACTGTGGGACTGGGTGCATAATCTGACCATGATCCTGTGTTATTGTGTATGGGAACACTTGGAGAAGGATCTGAGGTCAACTGGACATTTACAATAAAGTCCCATAGTCAGAATTGCCTCAGCCAGTAAGGAACCATCAGGATCAGAATGGCCTTGTCCTGTCTGAAGTTTGGGTGTTTGGTGTTACCCCTGTGCTGAACATGTATACAGAGGTAGTCCCCAGTTGATGGAATATTGGATCTATGCTGGGACAGTGCAACCACTCACAGTTGGTTACAGCATATCCACTTTAGAAGTCCACCTGGTTGTTGCTGGATCCTAGGAGATGCACACCCAAAGGAGTTACCCCATAGGAATGAGTCCATATTCCTAGCCTGATGACTTCCTGGCAAAGGGGATAGTTTATGTAACTCATTGAGAATTGGTTGTTCTTCAAGATCTGCATGTTCAAGATGTAGGCATTTTTCCCTATCTGGTGTTGGTGGTCTGGCCAGGGATGTCCTGGGGGACTGAAACCTCTTCTATTCCTTGGAATGGGATGGAGATCAGATCCTGGAACTCTGCAAAGGCAGACCTCAGTTAACCCAACTGGAATACCATATGAATACAGCCAGTTTGTCTGATATTGGCCTGTCTAAAGTCATTCCTGGTGCTGTTGCGGCTGAGCCCTGTACAGATAGCTCCTGCTCTTTCCAGTCTCACCCATGGATCTCAGATGAGAGGGTTCTCTACACAAAGGAAACAAGAATGTGTAACCCGGGATGGACAAGAGCAGTAAATTTCCTCTAGAGGCAACACAAATACCGGTAACTGTCTCATTACCATAGTCATTCTAGAGTCTTCCAGGGACACATCCAGTGATATCAGAGACTGCACTGGTGGAGTCAATGTTGGGGAAGTCTCTCTAGGAGTTATGATGGAAGGCAGCTCCTTGTCATTAGCCCTCAATTCCATTTGGCTTTCTCCCTAGAGTCCTTGTATAGTCTTTCCTGATGGGTAGACATTGAACTTTGTCTCAAGCCTCTTGATCCTCCAGGCAGATCTCTCAGTGCCAGACTTTGGTACTGGAGATATTGGTGCTGGCTGTAGTACCAATGGTGTCTGCTTTGGCACTGTGCCTTTGTTCAGTGCTGAAGTCTTTGACACGTTGGTGTTGGTCATTGCTTGCCTGTTGGATGGAGCACTCACAGATGTTCTTGTGTCTGGCATCTGGTGGACTCTGTTGCCCATCTCGTTCGTGTCTGAAGATATCTTCACTGATTTTTCTAGCAAGTGAAGCACCAGTCAAGAATCCCACAACTTCCAAGTCCACAAGGAGAATGATGAGTAAGTATATAGAGCATCTATCTGGTATATGACACTTGTCTAAGCAAAAGAGGCATTTGTGACATTGTCTTCCTTTCAGGGATTAGCCCATAGTCTTCCATAGGAAAGTACCCTGTACTGGAGTGATGTACAGATGTTGACCATCAGAAATCAGTCCAGACAAGCCAAGTTCAATCACTGCAGATTTCTACAAGTGAAGAAGAGTTTTGCAGTATTCTGAAAAGTTTTAGCTGCAGCTAAAGAGTAGCAGGTCAGACACCCACTACATTGTATCTCACTGCGAGAGGAAACTGAGGGAGGATCATAGCTGTTGTGCCCTTGATGCCCTCATATAGCAGCATGAGTAGACAAAGGGCACATAGGTGGCCCTGAGGGATGTTGCTATTCAAAAAACTCCGATGCATCTACAGTGAGATTCTCCACACTGACACATACTTGAAGACGTTAATATTGATTGTGGAAATGCTAACTCCAAATGCTTTCTCTGATTCCTACATAGGGAACAGGGAGAATGCAAATGGAGTACGACAGGCAGTAAGAACCAAGACTAGCAGCTTAGCTATATTGCCATGGCTGAAGGAGAAGGGGCTGGAGATGAGTGCAGAAGTAGAGTAGCATTACACAATTGTCCAGGGATCCATAGAGTTGGGAATCCAGATTTCCAAGGAACTCTGGCCTACTATTCATTTTCTGGGTTTGACCCGTTGAACCAAGAAGAAAAAAGTGCAGATTCTATAAAGGCTTGTATTAATATGTCTCTTTTAGAAAGCTTTTGTGGAGACCTCGATTATGAATCATGTGGCTAAAAACTAATCAGTTGACACAAAAACCCACACAATACTGTAATGTGGAAGCACAAAAATAATCATAATGTGGAAGTTGAATTAGATAAGACAGGACTCAGTCCAACAGACAGGCAAACTTGTTCCACTTAAGTTTTGAATTTATTCAAGCATAGTGTGTTTGGATAGTTCAGTTTAAACATTATTGGGTTTTTGGTCTGCTTCAAGAGTTGCTAAGACAAAAAGTGTTTAATCTATTTATATTTATAAGGTGCCTATCACCTGGATATCTATGCAACTAAATGCTAAGAGGGAGAGAAAAAAAATGGAACAAAAATTGGGTAAAAAGGTAGCAGATGGTGGAAAGATTCTCTGAAGAAAAATAGACAGACCACCTGACATGTGCCAGCCTGGTTGCTGTGGAAGACAGCCTTTACCTAGAATAAAAAATAAGCTAAGTTATCTAATAAGGGAGAAAAATATAGGCTTAAAATACAGAAAAAGGAAAGAGGTTGCAGCTATGAACTAGTTTTGCACCCTAAAGCAGTGGTACTCAAACTCCATAAGGTTCCCTAACCCTTGCTCAACATGAAGAAGAATTGCATCTTTTAAGGCTAACATTTTAAAGAAATTAACTCTGGTTTCCATTATCCACAACAATACCAAATTTCTCCTTATGAAATCCAGATCACCTAAAATTTCATCCAAAATGAAGCACTTTGAACTGATTGTCACAGCCGCAGACAATGTCAACCGACAAAATTGTTTCTGGATAATGTTCTTTATTCCTTAAATAAATTGTATACACTTATCTCAGTCTACCAATTACTTGCTCTTTTCCCCTAATTGTGTTATGGAATCATTCCAGGAGCAATTCTAGTAAAGAAAAAAATAGCAGCAAAAGGTATTAGATAGAAAAACATTGATGTCTCATGAATAAATGTTAATATTCATTGAAGATCAATATCACTTTTAATATAACTCTAAAGAAACAGTTATACCTGCCCGTAGGAATTTAAATGTCTGTTGTTGAAATATTATTTGGTCTGTTGATTAATTTATTATTAGTTTACCACAAGCATTATGTATAATTGGGATTTCCCTAGTGTCTCCACTGTGAATATTAAGAGTTCAATATAGCCCTTTGTGGGTTGTGTTTTCTACAGAGATAAATCTCTCTTTCGTAGGTTTATTTAAATACTATCAGCATTCTGCTCAGAATATAACAAAACAGTTGAGTTACTGAAATATTTTGCTACCATTTCAGGCTGAGATCTTCCTTCCTATTTCTTCTTAAAGCGCATGATTCCACATTTAGTAACACTCCAAAGATTTACCCCATTAATAAAACTTTGGGGTTAATGTGTACTTCTAAATAAGGCATGCAAACCAAGGATCTCTAGTTAAGATTCAGAGGCTGTATCAAGAGCATTTATTATTATTGTGAACTATTGATGTGTGCCTCCAGCTGCTGCTTTTGCTTTCACTGTCAGTGAAACACTGGTATCTAATGAAGCATTATAATTATAAAGCATTTTGGTATTCTTTTCCTCAAATTTTGGCTTGTAAAGTATTGGTGATCAGTCAAGTGCAAAGCATATATTATTATTAGTGTTAAAAAGATTTCAAGTTAATTTCACAACTTTTTTTTTTTAAGGTTAGAACAACTAAAACAATGTAATGTGTCTACAAAATGTTAGTGAAGACAACAGGATAATTGTATCCTAAATACTTAACAGTACGAAGTCTTCAAAGATAACACTGCATTATTTTAAAATCAGCTCACATTTATAAGGTTATCTTCCCCAACCTACAGACAACCTGCAACAATGAAGAAGAGGTGGGACCTCCCAGCATGCTCTCCCCCACATTAATAGTATTTGAGTGCTATCTTCAGTAATAACATTGTAAACATCAGCATTAACTATTTAACTGCTGATTGTTTTCCTGGTTGGAATGGGGAAGAGTGTGGGAGTGCAGCGAGAACAAGTCATTCTTGAAAGGAAGGAAATGCTCAAGGGAAGACCAAAGACGACAGAGAGGGAAGAGGAAAGGAAACAGAGAGAGGAGAATGGGAAGGAAAAGAAACAAGGAAGAAAAATAACCAGACTTCCTTATGGTCAGCATATTTTTTATCACTAAGATGTTGAGCACAGCAAGGCGGTACTGAACAAATATATTCCTGATAGTTCAAAATCTAGTTACAGCCTCAAAGCCAGATTTACCTCTGATCTCTGGGCAAACCTCCTGCCAACATCAGAAGGAAATCCACTGTGAAGTGAGGGGATAACGTGGTCCTAAATTTGTGTGTCGGCCACAGACCATAATTAAAAATGGGATTCAGCCCCTTCCATAGAATGAGTTTGACACCCTTGACCCAAGGTACTTATAGAGTAGTGGTCAACACATTATCTTAACCATTGTGCTATAAGATGATTGCTACATGTCACACAAAAAAATGGCAAGAAATTGCAATGGTGGACAAAATGACTACTGTGGATCATTTGTGTATCTGACTGTGGAGTTTGTAATAGGCTCCTATAGTACTTGAGCTATAAAGGCAGGGGTTCTCAACCTTTTTCCCCCCCCGAGACCTCCCGTCCACCACCCCAAATGCTATAAAAACTCCATGGTCTACTTGTGCCTTTGGCTTTCTGCCCTGGGCCCCAGCACATCTAAACACTGGCCTTACTTTCTTGTTTGTTTTGGAGGACCCCCAGAAACTAGCTCGCAATCCCACAGGGGGCCCCAGACCTCTGGTTGAGAACGGCTGCTATAAGGCACTGTATATTGGTACACTGTATATATAAAATAGTTTATGTAGCACTCAAGCCACCTTGGTGTCATGAAGGGATGCAAACATATTATAAATAAAAAATATAATTATCATTAGTTCCAGTTTTCCACCAGCTGGTGAATAAAATCAATTGGTAAGTAGTTTTAGAACTACTTGTTAAATAACTATTAGCAATGTCATTCATGGACATATAGTTCATGTTATGAATCTGGCCTTTGCATTTTATACAGAAACTGCCTCCTCCAAACACACTAGACAACCTGGGAACCACTTGGTCAGTATATTGCAGTAAGACTATGAAACATTTAGTTAAATGCAGCTATTTTCTCAGTGGATTAGCACAAAGTTATTTAGCACAGGGTTTCTGCTGTTCTAACACAATGGGAAAATTCACAATACATAGTCACCTCAAACTTACCTTTCCCCCTGTTTAGTAGTGTGAGAAGCTTTATTTCTTCATCTGATTGATTGCATTTCACCTATAACAAAAGCAAAGTCAGAAAGACTAGCTCAGCCACAGGAAGATTGTAATATTGCTATATTGAATATTATCAAAAAAGTTGGTAGTTAAAATAATCAGGTTAAATAAGAAGAAATTAGAGTCCTGACTCAGCAATTCAAAGCTCGTATGATTTGTGAGCCACAGGATTTAAATTCAACTAATAAATATAAAGCAGAAATGTTTATCCACCGGCCTACTCAGGCTATAGATACCACCTATGGAAAACTGCACGTGTTAAATTAGATCAATGCACTCCCTCTTTGTTCCCTGATTGCATTAGAAAAAATATGGAGATTTTCAAGTAAACAATAAAATACTTAAACAGAATGAAACTCTTAAGAATTCACCCCCAATCCCTGGCATACCTTCACTAATATGGCCAGAATTGCAATTTTCACACTATGGTACATTGAAACCTAATCCAAAGTGGTTTAACTAAAACAATGAGTCGCTCTAGGCGAGTATCTAGACAGACCAATGATCTGGGACTTTCACTCTACTTCACTATAAACTGTTTACTATAAGCAAGACAAACTGTGTAAGGGCCAAAGAGGACAGAATAAAAGGTTCATTCTTATCAAGACCTCCATGCATGCAAAGTAAGAAGAAAATGTGATGCAAATATTATGTATTTAATTTTGGTTTTTAGAAAAATGTTTTTGCAGTGAAGTTACATTACTAAAAAAATCTGTCAGTTTGAATTAAAGAATAAAAGCTACACAGAAACTAAGAAACTTGAACTGACTCCCATAATTTGAAACAATGCTATTGGATTAGCCTTGAGAAAGATTTATTGTTCCCTTTGTTTATTTTCTAATATGAGATATGGCATGATGAACCAAAGGGTACCACCCATTTCTCAACAGTAACTACCCCTTTTCCTCGCCAACTCTTCCCCCTCCCCCCACAAATACTGCTCTATTTTTTTTTGCTTTAAAAACTTATCTGCATCAAGCTACCCCAGAGAGCATTGGCAGGGAAAATAATCAAGTAGAAAACAGATGCTAGAGCCAAGGGTCAGGTTACCTGGAGTGAGGCAAGGTTGGGGCCAAGGCAGGGAAGAAGTAGCCACAAGAGCCATCAGACATGGACAAATGCTTTGACTCTGAGCAGCTGCAGAGCTTACAAGCTAGTGTGTTACTGACTCTTCCCACCTATAAGGCAGTATAGTCAATCAGGCAACCTACTGCAGGCCAGCTGCGCTCATTAAGTGGCCTGGAGACTGGCTCTGCTGCAGGCCCTGCTTGCTAACAGTAGGAGAATCAGGGGAAAACATTTGGCTGTAAAGATGGTTGGGATAGTCCTGATCCCAATATAATTAAGCCAAATGCATGCTGATATTTGTGGTCACTTTAATAATCTTCAGTGGTTCTCAGAAAACAAGAAGCCTAGTTAATTTTTTTTTCCACTGGTGAGAATAGAGCTGCTCTTATTGAGACTGGCTGGGGAATTGGAGCTAGATTGTCTGTTAGACCTTGCAGATTAATTATGCTTTCTCCCCCTCCATATTTGTTTGTTTTGCACTCATCCTAAACTCCCGGAACTTACACCAATAAAATTCAACATTTCTTACAAGAAAATTAAGATATGACACACTTAACAGACTATAATATTAACCAAAAACAAACAAAATAAACCTTTTATCTATCAAGAGACCTGCCATAATTCAGCCCATTAACTTGCTTCCTCTCCCAATTCTTTTTCCTCCCACTCCAAGGAAGTGCAGAACTGCAGACTATAACCATGTTAAATCAGCTGGGTTATGATGGACCTGACAGGGGTAAGGCGATATCTCATGGCTAATAATTTAAAAGTTTACAGTTTTATAACCTTAAACTCCAACAAGAAACTTGCCTTCAGCCAGTGAAGATTGCTAAGCCCCACTGTAATATTTAGTCTGTGTGATGCCCTGTTTAATAAGCAGGCAAAAGATATTGTAAAAGATATTATGGTAATCTAATCTTGAGGTGGCAAAGACATAGCTAACTCTTGTAATCAGAGCTAGTCGAAACAATTCAAAAATAGAAATTTTTCAAAGAAAAGGGAGACGTTTTTTCACAATTTTCTCCCCTATTTTTCAATCTGATACAATGGTTAGATCTGCAACAGGAAAAGGTCACTGTCTCCAGATCTGCAGATAGAAAAAAAATTCTTGGCAACAGCTATTTCCTGGAGAAGTACACACACTAATGCCATGTGTAAATTGTGAATTAATGTTGTAGTCAGAGGTGCCAATATAATACTCACCAACTCTTCTGGTTGCTTTCGCCTAAGCCAATGCCACTCTATTTTGTCAGGACTTATCTGCAACCACCTAGCCTGCATTCAGCTATCAATGGGTAACCATTTATACTACACCAGCCAGATGAGATGGAGATACAGAGCTGTGCACCTGCAAACTCACTATACTATACTTACTATAGAGGTCTTGCCACTAACATTCTCAACAAGCTCAGATACACACTAAAAAGAAGAGCGATGAAAGACTAATGGGATACCCTGCATGAGAGAACTCTCAAAGCACAAGAGCCACTGCTCAGACCTACCCTACCAGATGCCTGAGAAGGGCATAAACTCAGCTGCTCAAGAATTGGTCCATCCACCCCTACTAAGAACCATAAAGGCCAGTGACACCAAAGGCAGCTGACAATACCATAGAATCCATGTGGACACTTGAATAATTCACCTAAATCTCATCTAATTTCTAATACTTTTCCTAGGAATCTATTACAGGGGGCTGTTTCTTCTGTAATTCATTCTTATACCTTTATCAACGGATAAAAGATTACTATAGGTTACAGTTGCTCTACCAGCCAGTAGATGTCACTAAAGAATAATATTCTAACAAAAGCTTTGTTTTGTTTTAACTTGGTTTTAAAAGATATACTTTATTTTATAAATATATAAAATTTATATTGCTATGTGTTTTAAGCTAGTTTATTTAGTGTGTGAATACACTGTAGGGGAAACTGCAGAAGCCCCACTAATATAAAGGAAAAATAGCAAAAAAAGTTCAAACAAAGTATGCAGCCACAATTCACAAAACGTGTTGAAAACATCATTCTCATTATTTAAAATAAACAAACATGTAATCAAGACTTCTGAAAAATCATCTAATATGGTGGGAAAATATTATAGTATAAATCAGAAATCCTTTATGCTTGGATAATAAAGCCATGGGCTTCTTACATATATTGTGAAAATGCCCTCCTTTTCCTCAGGAAAATATCTCCTTTTCCCCAGGCATGTGAATTTGCATAATAAAGAGTCAAATGTTGAGCGTTGTGTTGGCGATTTGCACACACACATCAGGCATTTCCAACCCCCACTGCCTCCATATTTCTTTCTTTCCTCGGCTCCTCAATCCCTTGTTAGGGTCTTGTTTAAGCAGAAACGACTGATAATTTGTTACTTTGTTTCCCTTCCTGCTATGAAGGGGTTGTGTAAAGGACCTCCCTCTTACTTCTCTAGTCTTAAACCCAGGAGTGGGGGTGATGGGGAGAAAGAGCCTTTTTTCTAATCCTACTTGCTAGTGAAAGCAGAGGAGAGGCCAGATGAGATTTTCTCCACCCGGGGAGGAGGAAACTAGGAAGCATTTCCTTCCTTACGTTCCCCACAAGAGGAGCAGTTCTTTCCTACATTCCCCATCTGAAAAGTCCATAAGGTAGTGTTTGTTTTGCTGCCTTCGTATCCAAGAGCAGAGAGAGAGAGTCCAGTGGGATAGTTCTCCATAGCCATCACCCCCTTAGGCAGAGGATGGACTACTACTTTTTAGTCTAACATGCAGGCGGAGTAGGGGGGATGAAGATAGACAAACTCCACTAAACCAGGCTGAGCCAGGGGTGGGAGATTCAGAGGATATGTACATTCTCTGTGGCTGAAATGGTCTTATATAACCTGTTACCCTTCGCACCCAAGGGGTTCACTGCAAGGTCCATTGTGGAGGGGCTGTGATATAACTTATATCACCTGTGTCGCGTATATGACATCACACAATGTGCCACGGTGAAATCCTTTCAAATTAAGCAAACTCACCAGCCCTGCAGAGTTGCAGGCAGCCACTTTTGCTCACCCCCCCAAAAACCCACGCCGTATTTGCTGGTATGAAAGCCTCCTGAGACATTGCTAGTTTAAAACAGCTATTTTATAACAAGGAGTCCCTATAACTAACGAATAAAGATGGGCCTGCACCGCGTTGTATCTCTGATTGCTGAGCTGCTACGCAAGTACATAATTAAGGCCAAATCATGTTCCCTCTGTGCGCAGGTTCCCCACTGCCTGGGTCAGGGATAATCTACCCCCACAGCTCTCCTACGGCAGTCTGAAGGGTTAAAGAACCCATATGTGCAGGAGAAGGGCATTGGGGTGCCCAGGCTGGTGCAGGAAACTGCTGGGAGGGTGATTAACATTATCCTCCATCAACGTCGTGCTGGGGAATTAACGCTGCTTTGAGGCTTAGACTCACGCTGCCAGGGAGCTGGAGAGCAGACCGAGATCCCTGCAGCTAATGCAGAGGCATAGAGCGATCCATTCCAACTGGACTTCCCTTCCAGCAGCTCCCTCAAAATCCACAGGTGCTGGTAATAATCTGTGATGTTCCCTCCACCTTCTGTCCCCTCCAGCAGTTCTTTACATGGAAAGGGGTGGTCTGCCGCGCATGGCTCACGTTGCACACTGCTCAGGTATTCACATTGCATGAAATCCCGCAGTCAGACCCAGAAGGGTCGGGTCGGGTCACAACATGCACAGACTGACCTGAATGTAAAATCTGGCATGGATTCTTTGGGGTCGGTCTCCACTTTGGTTGTTCCAAAATCCTGGTCAGGAGTTTACGCTCAATATCCCTAGGGCTTGGTTTTCAGGACTGATGAGAATCCACAAATCCACGTGAAGTTAATACAAATTGCAGCTGCTCAACTGCCCTGTGAAAGTCACAAAAACCACATCTGGGGTTGAGTCCTGGTTTTAAAAAACATCAAAATTATTGTTACTGATTTGAGCTATTCTGTAGCAAGGAATAACCTATCCAGTTTGTTGCTAGTCATCTTGGAGCATCTCATCATTTTGAATTTATAGCATTTTTATGGCCAGTTGTAACTTTAGACGAGACACCATGCAGCAAAGGACCCAGCTATGATAGAATTCTGTACCTCCTCCAGAATGAACAATGTCACCTTGGTAATGCACCAAAGGTTAATATCACAGCTGTTTCTAAAAGGCACTGGATTAAATTTTCCCATACAAGTTACCCAAATGAGATTTTTATTTGGAGATTTATTTATATGGTCTAGATATTACTTAGTCCTGCCATGAGTGCAGGGGACTGGACTACATGACCTCTCGAGCTCCCTTCCAGCCCTATGATTTAAAATGCTGAAATACATTAAGTAGTTTTTTTAGTTTATGGAGCATAAAAACATCATGATTTCTAGTCAGATTCCAATGAATAGCTGAGTCATACCAAAACTGTCTGAAAAACTAGAAAACAAAAACAACTTTAAAAATCTTTCTAAGTAGGACTGGCTGCAGCTGTGCAATAACTTTTGTAAAAAGATAAATCTTGCTTCCTAAGCAAACTGGGAAAATGTGAACCCCAGGTTCCTTTCTTTCATTAACTCTTTTTACTCAGTTGTAGCATCTCTTGCCTGAAGTAAATGATTCATTGTGTGTGGAATGTCTTTGAAGTGCTTTTCGGCATTGCTGAAGTAGTGATCTTAATGTGCAAGGCTTAATGTTAGTCACTTCAATGGAATTTAAATACAGCCACAAAGAACAGAAACACCACAGCTCAAATGCAGATATGGCAGAAAAGATCCAGTCCACCTAAAATTACAGCTGCAATGTCTTCCACTTAACTTTAAGTTTCTTGAGCCATATATCATGCAATTATTTTTTCTTTTCCCCTTATCCTAGTTCCAAGTTTGAACTTGTTTCAACAAAGGTAAGTAGGCTGGAAGAAAAGAAAATAGATAAAGCAGAAGAGAAGGAAAAGTATTAAGACCGTAACTAGCTTTCCAAACTTTCTTAGGGAGGATTCCCCCATTATGTCCAGATAAAATTTGGGCTTCAATTAAGGCAAATTCAATTTAATCTCTCTTCCTTCTTCTACATGATTCTAAATGTTAACTGCATTAATTATAACGGTGTTCTGTCTACATGGGTCAGGTTCTCTGAGCAGTTCATCACTACCAAAAACACAGTAATTTTAGCCTGGATGTCCCGGGCTGATCTGGGCTCTCACTGATCTTGCCTATTTCAGCTAAAGTAAGCATCACCTTAATTGGAAACCCTGAATACCAGCATGCTGATGGAGAGATCAATGTAGTGGATGCATCCAAAGTGAAACTTATACACAACATCTGTTTCAACAACTGGGCAACAGACAGGACACAGGTTTTGAAAGATTAGTGCTTTTATTTATTTATTTTGCTTCCCCCCAAATAGCAGCTCACCTGTGTAAGAACCCTAATTTACTAATTCCTCCAAGATGACACTCCCTTGATAAAGATGTATCATTAGACACAAGATGTCTGACAGGTGGACCCCAATCCTAAACTAAAATTCTGGGGTGCCAAGGCCAGATTGCTGTAATCAGAAGATCTCCCAAGAATATATATCTCAGAGTCTAATTGCAGAAGTGCCACTCTGACACTGTGGAGTCCCAGGAGTTCTGAATAGGAAGCTTATTCAGATATGAGCTTTCCCTCAGGGAAATTATCCACAACCTTCTATGAAGCAGTCATCCTGAATGATCATTTTCTCCCCAGCAAGTGAAAGCAGGTCCACGAAAGCTCTCCATTACACTGGTGCAAATTCAGCGTAACTCCACGAACATTAATGGAGGTACTCGGATGTAACCAAGAGCATGGGTGGTTGATAGAATGGGGCACTTAAACACTGGATCAAGGGCAGAAGCAGGAACATGCAGTCTTTTAAGAGAAGGGACGGTCTGTGTGAAAAGGAGCATGAACGTAAGAGGGGAGACTGAACAGCCTGATGTCTGAGGTTCTGGCAGCAGTAAAATGAGTCTTGGCTAGGAAAACGGGTTAAGGGATTCTGAGAGTTCTCCATGGTGGAGTAAAGAGGAATTAACAGTTGCAATAGCTAACAGATGACTTGCTGTGTCATGCAAGTCACAGAGAACCCTCTAGTATGAGAGGGAGGGCAGCAAAATACAGGGGAAATCTGACACTGAAGACTGTGGCCTATGAAAGATGAATTCCCCCATAGAGGACAAAAGGGAGGGGGGGGGGGCGAATTGTCCTTGTGGACTTTTGAAAAATTGTGGAATAAAGAGGGAGAAAGAGAAAGGTGGTAATGGAAGACAGAGCAGATTCAGCAAAGGATAGGTTAATACGGCGGTATCTGGCTAAGGAAAGCTACTTTTGATAGAAATTGGCATTCTGAGATCGCCAATGAAGGGGATTAAGGAAGTAGCAGATCTGCAGAAAAGAGCCACTGTCCTCCAGTTCAGTAGGAGCCTGAACTATGGATGGAGGGGCACCAGTGGAGGCACTGTTGTGTTTGTTTATGCTCCGCTGACAGCAATGGAACCTGATGATATTTGTGTTACTCTGCCAAAGAAGAATCCCTTTCTTGCTGAATAGGAGGAGCAGAACTGCTCTTACTGAATTCTATTATAGAAGGAACTAGACCACCAGGATATGCATGTTCTTTGTGTAGAGTGCAGCTTAATTGCTCTTTATGGAGTTCTATGCAGCAACATACCAGGGTGGAGGGAAAGAGCATAGACAGGCTAAAGATGTAGGCTCCCTCACACCATGTGGATCTTCCCCTTCTCTCCCTTTCTGCAGGGAAGTGGCATAACAGACCATGAAGGCTACTTCAAGCCATGAGGGTGGCTCAGGAGGGGGAGAAGTCCTCCACTCCTGAACCTGCCATAGGCTTAGACCAGTCTCCTTGAGAAGAGCTTAGAATTTTTCCCCTCAGGCATGGTTTCTGATGATACAAACTGTTGACAGCTCTTACTATTTATGTTGACATATAAGCAAAAAAAGCAGTTTCAAAACGCTCGTTATGCTAAGCCATAGATGGCAGAGGAAAAAATCTTTATAAATCCATTCTCTTGTCCTTTGGTTTATTGTCTTTCTGTAAATCACTGGACTATTTAATATATGACATCTGATTTGTATCAGTTTAACTTTAAGTGACCAAGGCTGGAAAAGGACATTTTAAACACCCCCCCCCCCCCCAATATGCCATAACTGTAAGGAATCAGGCCAAAGACACTATTTAATTAAATAATAAATGACTGATGTTATAGTCATGTAGAATTGCTGGATTCCTCAAAGAGCTGCACAGCATTGCGTCATCCACAGCAATTAGTTTCATGAAGCAATAAACCTTTCACCAGCAATATGGTGTACACTAAATTATGCTGGGAATGCAGCTTTTGAATGTGACAGGTTGACAGATATGGGGTGAAAATGAAACCCATTAATGTTTTAAGTGTGGTAGGGGGGAAGCATTTACTTCAACTTCATACACTTTATTCTTATTTAAAATTTTATATATGAGGTAGTATTATGTATGTACAATTAATATAACTTGACATGGCAATTTGGAAAAAAGAAAAAGATAAGCGGTATTATATGCAGCTGCTTTACTCCATTCTGTAATGTAACAATGCCCAGGCAGTTAGCGTGGCTGCCTGAATACTACACCAATACAGATTTTTTTTAAAATGTTACCATTGGCCCAAATTTTACTCTCCATTATACTGGTGCAAATCCAGAGTAACTCCATGAACACTGATGGACGTACTTTGATGTAACCAAGAGCAGAAGTGCCCAAATTCCCACTTAAATTTACAAAATAAAGAATTACAATAGTTTGTGTAATGATACTGTAGATAAACAGTGCACCTCTTATGAATTCTGCAACAGCTCATACACACCCCACTTTTATTTTGTTTTATGACAGCAGGTCTGGCAGCCAATTCTATACCTTTCAAATCTTCAGAAGAAGTATTGGTCACCATCTGCTATGTCAATGTCACCACGAAGAAGAGGAACCAAGTTGGACAACTCAGCAGAAATAGTATAAAACAGCCTGGTCTCCTTTAGGACATCACTTCCTGAACGCTGAAGACTCATGAAAGAGAATTGACTGAGGTTCTGGGCCAGCCACCTGGTGACACCAAGTACCTATCATGGATAGGCATCTTTGACTCTATTTTCCAGCAATTTTGGATTGCCCACTAGTGCATTGGGAAAAGAGTATACTCTTGTCTGCCCTTTTTAGGGTGACCAGATAGCAGGTGTGAAAAATCAGGACACTTTTTTTCCAGGAGGTAGGGGATATAGTTGGGTATATAAGACAAAGCCCGTAATATCAGGAGTTCTGGTCACCCTAGCTCTTTGCTCCATCTCTGTTTGCAGCATCAACTCCTGCCGTGAATGATAAGTGATCTGAAATCTGCACCCAGCAAAGATCTGGTGATAATTAACACACAGACTTTCTCTCTTGGAAGATGGACCAATCAGTCAATTGACCACTTCCGGAAACTGAGTACCTAATTAGTGAAAAAGTGTCCACACTTGTGAATGCATTTTTAAAAAGACTGTACAGTGTAAGGGTTCGTGTTTTTGCTTTGTGACAGGTTCCAATCAAGACTGTAGTGAAGTAGCATTAAAACTGAACAAGCTACTGTTCTTAACTATGATAATAGAACACACAACATATGTACCATCATTAATGGTTTAAAACTGCCTTTCAAGTTCTACGTGTATTTCAGCATAAAATGACACTAAGTGTGCAAGCTTTTTGAACTGCACTTAGCCTGTCCAGTCTGTCATCAATGTAGGAGGTTATGTTATATAGTTCGGAGTGTTAGTTAGATCCTGGGTCTAATATTATTCACTGGGAAATAGATACCAAGGCTGACTACTATAGATTCATTGGGAAGGAGACCTGGTGAACAGGCACAAGTGAGACCCTATTCTAAGGAAGTCA
Source organism: Emydura macquarii macquarii (assembly GCF_026122565.2). NCBI lineage: Eukaryota > Metazoa > Chordata > Testudines > Chelidae > Emydura > Emydura macquarii. The sequence goes on from NW_027130457.1 coordinate 931,102, forward strand.
GTCAAAAAAATCTAAAATAGTTACATTCCCAAGATTGTAACTGAGGATGTTTTCTTTTCTTTTGTGGTTGTGTGATTTAATTATGAAAACCCAAATCATTATGTCAACCCATTTCTAATTTATTTAGCCAAATCATAGTCCAATACAATTTTTCCCTTCTTATATACTACACTATGAATTGCTGTTGTTAAGGATATTTAATAAACTCTGTAAAACTTATTTCAACTTTCGAGTCCTTTTACTTTCATTAAGCAATCAAACTTAAAAGAACACTAAGAAAGGTGGTACAGCTATTCAGTTAAACAGTTGCTTAACTAAGGTGTTTAATAAAGATTCAGTATTCTGCCCCTTCATTGAAGACTAGAGCTACAAATACAGAGAAGTTTTTGAGCAAAACAAGTGAAAAACGGACTTGACATACCTTACATTTCTAATCTAAATCTCAAGTAAATAAATAAATTAAAATCAAAATACCCTGATTTTTAAGGCTTTCTTTATACATAACAGAGAAACAAAAGAGGGTGCAAGCCCAAGTTTTAAAAAATCCTGTTCAGATAACCTGTACAACTGCATGCAGAACCTTAATGGTGCCTTCCTCTTCTGCTTATGTAGTACAACATAGTCTTTAATCACAGAGCTATAACTAGGGCATTTTAGTGCTCAAGGCAAGCAAGTACATTTGTGCCCCCTGCTGTTTTTTCCCATAATTTCTTCACCCCATTTTTCTGCCCCTGCAGCTTTGCGCCCTGGGCAGCTGCCCCACTTGCCCCACCCTGGTTACAGCTCTATTTAATTACATCATCATGAATTCTTTGCAAAACAAAATATACATTTTTTCTCTAACTTAAATATAGGTATAGTATCTTATAGTGCTAGGTATTAATCTGTATATGCCAGATGAACTGAGTCTATCAAAATTAATTATAGGACAAGTACACAGGAAGTAATATTTACCCAATATGCTACTTTGAGCATGAACTGGTATAAACTGGTTTCTCTCTACTGACTTCAGTGAAGCTACGTCCATTTACACCAGCCTAAGACCTGGCTTTAAGTATATAAAATATAGAGACATTGCAGAGGAGCAGAGGTGGAATTGTTGCCAAATTCACAGCTAAGTTGTTTTCATAGTTAGCTTCTTGTATTTGAAACTGCATAAAATAGACATCTATCATATCCTTGCTCAGGAATCTCTCCTGACTACCAAGGAATTTTAACCATTCTAAATCAACCAAGCTTGTTGGCATATAATACTTAAAATCATAGATTAGGGTTGGAAGGGACCTCAGGAGGTCATCTAGTCCAATCCCCTGCTCAAAGCAGGACCAATCCCAACTAAATCATTCCAAGCAATGGCTTTGTCAAGCTGATCCTTAAAAACCTCTAAGGATGGAGATTCCATCACCTCCCTAGGTAAACCATTCCAGTGCTTCACCATCCTCCTAGTGAAAAAGAGTTTCCTAAATATCAAACTTAGACCTCCATACTGCAACTTGAGACCATTGCTCCATGTTCTGTCATCTGCCACCGCTGAGAACAGCTTATTTCCATGTTCCCTAAAACCCCACTTCAGGTAGTTGAAGTCTGCTATCAAATCCCCCCTCACTCTTCTTTTCTGCAGATTAAACAAACCCAATTCCCTCAGTGTCTCCTCATAAATCATGTGCTCCAGGCCCCTAATCATTTTTATGCCCCCCGCTGGACTCTCTCCAATTTGTTCACATCTTTCCAGTAGTGGGGGGCCCAGAACTGGACACAATATTCCAAATGTGGCTTCACCGGTGCCGAATAGAGGGGAATAATCACTTTCCTTGATCTGCTGGCAATGCTCCTACTAATGCAGTCCAATATGTTGTTAGCCTTCTTGGCAATAAGGGCACACTGTTGACTCATGTTCAGCTTCTTGTCCACTGTAACCCCAGGTCCTTTTCTGCAGAACTGCTTCTTAGCCCATCAGTCCCCAGTCTATAGCCGTCCATGGGATTCTTCCATCTTAAGTGCAGGACTTTGCACTTGTTCTTGTTAAACCTCATCAGATTTCTTTTGGCCCAATCCTCCAGTTTGTCTAAGTCACTCTGTATCCTATCTCTACCCTCCAGCATATCTACCACTCCCCCCAGGGGTTGCTGAGGTTGCAATCCACTCCATCCTCCAGATCATTAATGAAGATGTTGAACAATATTGCCCCAGGACTGACCCCGGGGGTACTTCATTTGTTACCAGCTGCCAACTACACATCGAACCATTGATCACTACCAGTTGAGCCCAATGATTTAGCCAGCTTACTATCTACCTTATAGTCCATTCATCCAACCCATGCTTCTTTAACTTGCTGTTAAAAATACTGTGGGAGACCATATCAAAAGCTTTGCTAAAGTCAAGATGTATCAAGTCCACTGCTTTCCCCACATCCACAGAGCCAGTCACCTCTTCATAGAAGGCAATCAAGTTGGTCAGGCATGACTTGCCCTTGGTGAATCCATGCTGACTGTTCCTGATCACCTTCCTCTCTTCCACATGCCTCAAAATGGATTCCTTGAGGATCTGCTCCCATGATTTTTCTGGGGACTGAGGTGAGGCTGACTAATCTGTAGTTCCCAGGATCCTCCTCCTTCCCTTTGTTGAAGATGGGCACTATATTTGCCTTCTTCCAATCATCCGGGACCTCCCCCCGATCACCATGAATTTTCAAAGATAATGCCAATGGCTCTGCAATCACATCAACCAACTCCCTCCGCACCCTCGGATGCACTGCATTCTGCCCCATGGACTTGTGCGTGTCCAGCTTTTCTAAATAGTCCTGAACCTACTCTTTCACCACTGAAAGTAGTGAAGTAGTCTGGGAGCTGACCTTGTCTGTGAAGACAGAGGGAAAATAAACATTAAGTACTTCAGCTTTTTCCACATCATCTGTCACTAGATTGTCTTCCTCATTCAGTAAGGAGCCCATACTTTCCCTGACCTTCTTCTTGTTGCTAACATACCTGTAGAAACTCTCCTTGTTAACCTTCATGTCCCTTGCTAGCTGCAACTCCAATTGTGCTTTCGCCTTCCTGATTTCACTCCTGCATGCTTGTGCAGTATTTTTATACTCCTCCTTAATCATCTGACCAAGCTTCCACTTCTTGTAAGCTTCCTTTTTGCGTTTAAGATCACTGAAGATTTCTCTGTTAAGACAAGCTGGTCGCCTGCCATATTTGCTATTCTTTCTGCACATCGGGATGGTTTGTTCATGCGCCCTCAATTAAGTTTTTTTAATATACAGCCAGCTCTCTTGGACTTCTTTCCCCCTCATATTAGTGTCCTAGGGGATCCTGCCCATCAGGGAGTTAAAGTCTGCTTTTCTGAAGTCCAGGGTCCATATTCTGTTGTTCTCCTTTCTTCTTCTTGTCAGGATCCTGAACTCAACCATCTCATTGTCACTGCTGCCCAGGTTGCCACCCTCTTCTATTTCCCCCACCAATTCTAACCTGTTTGTGAGCAGCAGGTCAAGAGGAGCACAGCCCCTAGTAGGTTCCCCCAACACTTGCACCAGGAAGTCGTCTGCAACACTCTCCAGAAACTTCCTGGATTGTCTGTGCACTGCTGTACTTCTCTCCCAGCAGATGTCAGGGTGATTGAAGTCCACCATGAGAATCAGGTCCTGTGAACTGGAAACTTTCCCTAGTTGACTGAAGAAAGCCTCATCTACCTAATCCTCCTGGTCTGGTAGTCTATCACAGACACCCACCATGACATCACCCTTCTTGTCTTGCCTCTAAACTTAACTCAGAGACTCTCAACAGGCTTTTCTCCAATTTCATACCAGAGCAATGAACAGTCATATTGCTCTCTTACATACAGTGCAATTTCTCCACCTTCCCTGCCTGTCCTTCCTGAACAGTTTATACCCATCCATGATAGTGCTCCAATCATGTCAGTTACCTCACGAAGTCTCAGTTATTAAATACTTGAATCCTACACGCTAGTGCTTCTTCAGGCAGCTGGAGATCTTGTCCAGAAGCTGCTGATATTTTACTTCCAGGATTTTTGCTAAACCCTCATACAAAAACAACAAACCTAACCCAAACCAAACAAGAATCTTCACACTTGTTGCCATTAAATAGCTTCATCTCTGCTAGTGTAAAGCCAGATTTTCCTTTTAGTTTTCTAACCAGCAATAGTTTGACTGAAAAAGACATCACTATCCAAATGAAAGAGAGAAAAACTGATGTCAATTAGAATTGTATCAGTAATAGCAAAATGTTTATTGGCATAGCAATGAGCAGTCCTGCTGTTGGCCTTCAAGAGCAATGAATACAACACACCAGGAGCAAACTCGATTGTCAGATAAGTTAAATTCATTATTTGTTCCCACAGTACTGTGTGTTCAGCTGAAAAGCTTTGAATGCAGTTCTGTGTTGCCCTTTTTGTATATGCTGGTATCTTTCCTGGACATTGAGTGAGGTGAAATACAAAAATGGTTTGGAATGAAAATAGCCATTCAATCCACCCACACAAAAGGAGAGCTCCTTTTTTGCAAGAGTCCCCCCAGAAAGGGATCCCCATCTAATTAAGTGAATGATTTTATAAGTAGGTGCCAATGTGCTGGACTCTTCAGTTGCTGTAAACAAAACGGGCACTGTCAGAGTGAGATGCTGTAAGAAAGGGCCCATGAGACCGATTCTGTTTTGTTATAAACTAACCCCGCAGCACTGCATACCCCTACTGACCACTGTTACCAGTTCAGGGCTGTGTGCATGTATACACACCCTAGCTGAACTTTTTGGAACTAGTAAAATTGCCCCATATCACGTTAGTATTTCATTTACAATTAGACAACTATCATGACATATGTCAAAGACAGCATTCCTAAGGATTCATATATCTAACTGTCAAATACTAATACATCTATCAATGGCTCTTTGATGCATGGATTTTAAAGCTTCCTTTTTCCTATTTCCCCATGAACTACAGGTTTCCCAAGAGGGAAAGAAATGTATAGAAATCAGGTTCTGAACAGTAAAACCTCCAACTATCATCCATCCGTAGGGAGTTGACAAAGCACAGAGTACTAGATAAGGGCTCATGGGCAAGTAGATATTAGCAAAGCATTTGAATGGCTAACATGAAACTCTGTCACATAGGGACCACATGTACATATCACATTCAGAACAAAATGCAAACCTAACCTCTTCAAGTTGGCTTCACCTCAGGAAGTTTTTCACATGCCCATCTATACAAAACTAAACCCCAATCAAACATTTTTTCCTACAGGCTGGATATGAAGAAAAAGATTGTTATGGTTAGTTTTATTTTTAAATACTTGTGAGGCACTTGGATACTACAGTGATGGGGGCTGTTGATTAGACGGACCTCCATAGGCTCATGAGAAGACTATGGGGAAGGATATACAGTAGAGGACTATGCTGACTGGGTAGTTTCCATTTCTTTTATGCCACCTGAGTGGTACAAACTAATGGACCAGGGCAAAGAGCTTCTTTCAACATCAGCTGCAGCCCCTTGGTCTTTCCGAAAAATTATTTTCATATCTCAAGCTGAAAAGGCTGGGCACCTCTGAATATGGTTTGTAGCTTCTCTCTCTTGACTAATCATTCTAATTGTGGCCTGATAATATTCCTTTTTATTTTAATATTTCCAACAGCATATGATTATTGCAGGTACACAAATTAAGTCACCATATGATCAGGAATAAGGTAAGCAATAAGCTGTGGTTCACAGGATCTGTGGAACTCCTTGTGCTGCCTCTACACAGACTTTCTTCCAGCATAGTGGAACCGTGGTGTTTGCATTGCTTTTCAGACTTTGAGCACCACCACAAAATTTGTCTCTGTACTAGCTATGCATGCATTGCATGTGCATCTTTGCTTATTTTCACATCTTCAGATTTCAGAAAATATTTTACTATCCATGTTCAGGGTGTAATTTTCAAATGGTCGTGTCTTTAGTAAAACAGACTTTTGCCTCCAAACTAAGTGAAGGTACTAATCTGTACTTCTTTTAGACTGAGGGCAACATCCACGCAAATTTTTAAGCTGAAATCATATTTGCTGTAATCCTGTAAAAGAGAAATTTTTTGGGGGTGTTTGTTTTGTTTTACACTATGGGAACAGTGATTCTCCACTGCCCATTAAACCAAAACATCTAAAGGGATTTTGCTCATCTGGAGGCAGTAACCAAGTGTGAAAGATTTCAGCCTAAAACATGAAAGTTATAGAGGAAGCTTGGTCTTCTAAGATTTGGTTTCAATTTCCAACTCTGTTACAGATTTCCTATGTGACCCTGGATATGTTTCAATTTCTGTGCCTCAGTTCTCCATCAGTACAATGAGGATAGTAATACTTGCTCTCTCACATCTTCCATCTGTCTTGTATATTTAAATTGTGAGCTCAACAGGGCAGGGACTGTCTCTTACTATGCACAGTACACAGTTTCCTGAGGCCTCAATCTCAGGTGCACTACAAATTAATAATTAAGTTTCAGACAGTTATGTGCATGTGAAAACAGAATATTAAGATGTCCTCCATCATTATCTATAGCAGTTGTTACTAGCATGATCTTATGGAAGAATAATGAAAAGTAGTACTTTTATTACTGAACTTTCCTCGACTGTTTACTCAAGCATTAAGTAAAGGTTCAGTTCAGTTCTTAATTCAACCCGATTGCATGCTTCTCGGAAATTATGGTGAAAGAAACAGTGTTGTAAAATACTCTCAACCTGAAAGTTAAAATACTTTGAGCAAACTGTGATATAGCAAGGGCAGAAAGTAGTAGGAGAGTGATACTATTTGAGCATAAGGTGGGTGGGCGGACGCAAGCGGGTCAGACCCAGGGCGTCGATCTCCTCCATCAGGGAGGAGAAGTCCCCCCAGTCACCATGAGGTCCTCCCTGGTGGGAACCGAGGAGGCAGCGGCCTCGGCACCAGCGGGGGGTTCAGATGACAAGGGGATGGGGGGTTGCCGGCTGGGGACCTCTCGAGGAGGGACTCCAGGAGGGAGATGGTGCAGCTCATGTCTGCTGCCATGCCTTCCTTGTCCGGTGCCGCCCGCCGGGTTCCGGCAGGGGGCGCAGTGGAAGGCCCGGCTCCAGCAGCACCCTTTCTGGTCTTGCACGGTCTCCCGCTCCCCTCGGTGACGAGGGAGAGGGGGTGCCGGGCGCCAGCCTTGCGCTTGCCACACTTGCCCTGCATAAGCACCCAGCCCTCCGAGGCAGAGGGCCAGGCAGCGAGGACAGCACCAGGGGGAAAGAGCACAGAGGTCGGGGCACGGAGGAGCAAGGGCGGGGCAGCGGGGAGGCCTCCCCCCGGGGCGAGCCCGCTCTGATGCCCATCAGTGGCGGCCCTGGCTCCCTCTCCTCCACAGGCCCTGCTGGACTGCTCTGAACATCAGCAGGGCCCGCCCACACATCTGGGCATGCTGGAAGGGGGCGCCCCCGGGCCCCGAGCGAAAGTGGCAGCCAGAGATGGAGAAGGAGGCGTGACCACAGGGACCGAATGGCTGGGGGTGCCGACGCTGGCCTGGCTGGCGCCCCCCTGGGTTCCGGGGGTCCCAGGCCTCCCACCTTGCCGGGTCAGGGGGCAGTCCCTCCGGACGTGCCCCATAGTCCGGCAGAGGAAGCACCGGGCCTCCCCCATAGAGTAATGGGCCTGGTACTGGGCCCCTTGGTGGGGCACCAGGAACAACCCTCAAGCACCTCCCCGCCACACGCTGCCGGCGGCAGCTGCAGCTGCACCTGCCGGCGGAAGGAGAGGATGTGGCAGAGGGTGGGGTCCTTACAACTGAGGGGAAGCGGGCTGATGGTGGAGAGGAGCTTCCCCAGGGTGGAGAGGAAAGGCAGAAGGGCGGCGTTGGGGAGGAAGGGCGGAACAGAGGTGAGGACGACCCATACACCCAGGTCCTCCAGGAGCTCTGTGTGGACACGGACGCCCCCCACCACCAGGCCCATCTCCACCGCCTCCTGGGTGGTGGCCTCGGATGCCAGGAAGAACACCACTTCCCGTACATCTTGGAGGCCGCCACCATGGCCATGGGCCCCTCCCCCTGCTCCATCGCCCGCACATAGGTTTCCATGTGGGGCGAGGTGGGCACCAGGAGGCACCGGACCCCGTGCTTCCTGGTAAGGGTGGGAAAGCGAGAGCAGAAGGCAGTAGGAGAGTGCTTGAATGGAGGTATGCAAGCCTCAGAATGCTCAGGGCTTTGTTCCCTGCAGACTAGCTAAGAGTCATTAAGGGGCAGTTAGGAGCAACCGAGGCCATTTAAGGACCAGCCAGGTGCTTCATAAAAACCCTCTGCTCCAAACAGACAGGGCACGAGCTGGAGAAGTAGCAGTGTAGTGTAGTGTAGTGCAGTACAGTACAGTACAGTACAGTGCAGAGTTCTGTGGAGGAGCAGACAGGAGGAAGGTACCAGGCTCAAGAAGCCAGAAGGACAGAAGGAGGGGAAAAATCAACCCAGAGATTGCAGTTGGGAACATGGTGCCAGCAGCACATAGCTGCTTTTCATAAGGCCCCTGGGCTGGGACCTGGAGGAGTGGGTGGGACCAGGTCCCTACCCCCTCCTTGGGGAAGACGGGGTTACTGGAGACACCCTGGCCCACTACGAGTGGCGAGAGCGTGAGACCCACTAGGGTGGAGCCGGCCGTTTGCCACACGTGGTGTCAGGACTGGGATTTTCATGCAGTGGACTGAAACCAGGGTGGTCCTAACCAACCCCACTCCCAAGATGGAGGACGTGGTCAAAGCCCTGGAAATCTAGATTTTCAATTCCTGATTCATTGGCATTATATTTAGCAGCCTAACACCAATAGTCTGCATATCCTACATGAACATATGTAGTAACCATCACATAAATCATGTCCATGATGATCAAAATAGAAAATACTGGAGAAAAAGCACATTTCTCATGAAAAGAAAAAAAATCCCTCATATTTCTTAGTGAAATAATCCTCCTTTGCTCAAGGGGAATTGGCTTTTAGAGGTCATCATGAGTCTAATGACTAAATCAATATGGACTTTTCAGAGACTTAATAGAACAGATAGTGAAACATTATCCACATTTTGAAAAGCATCTCCAGCTATCCCCAGCATTTCAGAGCACATATAAAACCTGGGTATACAACAAACTTATTCTATTTATCAATCAAGGAATGGTTAATATTGTGAATAATGGATAAAGAGTGCCTGAAATGTGTCTTCGGTAATCAAAGCTTAAGAGGTGAATTATAACAATAATGAACAACTGTCTATAGGGTTATTGTTTTAATACACTGTTCAATAACATAGAACAACTGTTCAGTGTCTTTGGGTACATTGTCAAAGTTTATTTTGTGAAGGTTTGTGAAATTCATTCTAGAATTAACTTGTGACTGGCATAACTAATTAATTATTTCTAGGAAATTCACAAAGTAAATCATGCTATTTTATTCAACTCCATTAATTAAAGTTTTCAGCTGTCACTGTTCCCACTAAATCCAACAAAGTACTACATGACCTCTTGAGATCCCTTTCAGCCCTACATTTCTATGAATCTATGGGAGTATTGTTTTTGTTCTGCTTCTTGAAGTACAATCCACTATAATTTCTTCTAATGTCCATTATATTTATTAGCAATCATGAAAAAGAAAAGGTGGGAATGTTTAGGGAAAACTGCATCAGTTTATTTTAAGCTGCATTGTCATAAATTGAGCTCAAATGTTGAGGACTGTACAATATTCTTCATGACATTTTCTTCCTTATGTAAAGAATTAAAGCAATGTAATCAACCTGTCTTAGTTCTGTCATACCAAGCAACTATGTTACATCAAAAGAAGATGGAGAGCAGGCCTTGGTCAGACAGAAACTAAAAATCAATTATAATATTGTCATGATCTGTATTAACAGAACTCTAATTAGCTAATGTATTGCCTGTAATACTCATGATACTTGATTCTTGACAGTAGTCTCTTCAGTTCGTGCTGATTCAGAGCCCCAGTGCTGCAGTACTTACTAAGCCATATCTGCTATTAATTTCACAGAAAATTTTGCTTGATTAAGGACTTTAGGACTGCATTCTAAGTCAACAGGGTCTATATTAAGGAGTTGAGAAAACAGTGGAAGAAGAATATTCTGAGTCGGCATGCATCCATTGCAATGAATTGTTGAACTTTTCAAAGTAGAACTGGGATGGACCCAAGACATTTGTACACGCAGATTTATAGGCCTCGGGTTCTTAGAACAATACCCACAATAAAAGGTTTGCCATTGCAAAAATATAAGCCACAAGAGGGATGTTCTGCTTCCTCATAAAACTACTAGAACCCTCCACCTTCCTTAGCTCAAAAAAGCACCCCAGGATGAGAAAACACCCCTTCGTCCATACACTTTTTCCTACTGAAGATAGTGATTGGGCATTTTTGGTGGGGTAAAGCTCCGCTAGATCCTAATGAACAACCAATCCAGCTCAGGATAGGTTTAAGTTTTCATTTAAGAAGTATTTTAATAATCAATGCAGACAACACCTCTACATATAGATGGTGCTGTATCTTTATCTTGGTGTTAAGTTATCGTCTTGTTTTGATATTGTGTTATTGTGTTGGTTCAGAGCGGGCACTAGAAGGAAGTTAAATCTTGCCTGTTTTTGCTGGGGTTGTCATTTGCAGCATTCCAATAAATCCTTTGATTGCTATAAGCAAGTATTACAGTATTTTATGTTCTCTCTCTCAATTTAAAGCGTACTGCATATGGCTATACCTTTTTCCAACGCTGTAATGTATCTTTGTATTCCCTTTTTGTACATGTTCACATTGAATTGGTGAATAGGGAAGCCTACAATATATGCATCTGTCCAATCCACTGTGCATTGTGCTATTTGTTTTATCTGGTGCTGGCTGTTCTGCTGGGTGCTGCAATTAAATTGTTGTCATGCGGAAAGTCATTTTAAAATTCCTGTTTGCTAAGACATGATTTTTAGGCTTACATTGGAAACACTATTTCAGTCTTCCCACTGTCCCCCATCCTTTACAGTTCAGTGTTAAAACTTTGGCCCACAGTTTTGCAAGGACTCTACAAACGTTTGCTTTTAAATTTTCACTTTCATTAATTGCAAATCAAAAACAAATGCATTCTAATGTTCAATTTGTCTTCCATGAAAAGTGAAAGTATGAAGTGGTTCAAATACCCATTAAATGTATTTATGGTATGGGTGTAATTTTGGCATCCGGAGTCCTTGATACAAACTTTAAAGATATATTAATAAAAAACAATAGAAGATCACAGATTTAAAAGAGAATAATTCAGTATCAAAAACAATAGATACAAATATTTCTTTTTTAATTTAGCCATAATGATCAAGAGCCAGATCATTCCCTTGGGGATTAATGACTGGTTTGCCTGAGACACATAACCTGTGTCAAGGCATCTACTGCTATTATAAACTGAAAATTAATGAGAAACAAGCATATGGATTTTTTTCTTCTGGGTGATGCACTTAAAGTTAGTAGGGAGAGGGCATTTACAGAATTAATACCATGAAAATTAGCTAATGAAATTGACTGAATCAGCCCTCAACATTCCAAACAACTTCTAATATTAAAGGAGAAATGTCCTGAATGTTTGCCAAATATTTTTAAAACATAAAAGATATTCTAATGTCAAAGTGTGACATGTAAATAATTTCCAAATGCCTTGAAAATGGAAAGAAATTGATGTGCTTGCTGGAGCATAAGCAATATGCTGACATTCAGTCCATTATTTTAGACAAAAATACCACATCTACTGAAAAAAATAATGTGATATTGAGTAATAAAATTTAAAAATAATGACAGTAAGTGGTCACTAGACGTTTGACTAACAGTTGTTCATCTTGAAGTATAAAGTAGAAATATCATTTAGCAAATATTGGCAGTATGTCTGCCACTCAGCAACACCTTTGGGATGTAAGCAAAACAAGGTCAGTACATCTGTAATGTACAATGGAGTTAGCACATACCATAGAAATCTGAGGCATAATAAACCTATGTTACCTAATGGGGGAATAGCAGCTTTCTTAAATGAAAATAGAAAAGTAAAGGGAGAGGATTGGTTTATTATCTCAATCCAACCCACCAAAACTAGCATAATGGACTTTCTACCTTTTAGATTTAAAAAAAATATATTTTATATGTCAGCCACTCAGTGATGTCCTTAATTCTATGCAGATCCAGGTTTTTTTCTTCTGTTTGTACTTAACTTTTAAAAAAATATTATTCCTAATGGTCACCAAAATGACTTTTACCTCTCCTGTCATAAAAAATAGAAATCTATTAGGAGAAACAGGAGATAATTGTGGTATTTTTACAAACACACACACACACACACACACACACACACGCTCATATAAACATGAGCTAGAGGACTGTACACATATAAACAAAAATATTCCAGAGAATTTTGATTGAATCAAGTAACAACAAGAGTGAGGCTCAGAGGATCATTGGGATTCTCCCAAAACTAATGTCTCACTTTTTTTTTTGTAAAAAACATGGAGGTTTTAAGAAACACAAAACAGATGCTGAACTATTTGATTAACTTGGTAAGCTTGAACCTTAAACAGCTTGAACCTGAAACATAAAAAGATATTCTCCAGAATAAAACCTTGTAATGTTGAAAGTAAAACACAAGAACAAAATAATCAACTTCCCAAACTACTAACTGGTTAGGCTTAATATTTTCTGTATTTACCCTTAGATGTAAACAAATGGTAAGACACACTAACCAATTTAACTGCTTTTTCAGTATCTAGTATATTACAAAATTCTGACCAGGCCAATCTAAAGATACCAAAAGTATAACTGATGGCTGAGGTTTCTGGACTGGCATGTAGGTCTTTTAAAAACTGACAAAACTGTGAATTCAATTGTCCAGCCTTTTATAACTTAACTTACACAATTTCTCACCATTTTAATGCAATAAACTGTGGTACAGCCTCCTTCGCAAACAGATTTGGGGTAGAAATCTGGGCCTCTAATTCTGAATATAAATGACAGGAAGATAGCAAAATATATTTCATTAACCTTAATCACTTTATTTAATTTAATTAATTAATTAACCTCTTCATTTAGAATCAGTTATGTTAGCTAGACAGCGAGAGTCCTGTTAAGTACACCTTAAATACTAACAAATTTATTTGAACATAAGCTTTTGTGGGCAGGAACCCACTTTGTCAGATGCATGAAGTGGAAACTTCAGTTTGGCAGGTATACATACACATGCAAAGATGGGTGAGTTACATCACAATGGGGAGGGCAAGTGTTAAAGAGGTTAATTCAATCAGGGTGGATGAGACCATTCACAACAGTTGATGAGAAGATGTGAATGTCAGAAAAGGGAACATTATTTTCTGTAGTGAGCTAGCCACTCTCAGTCTCTATTCAGACATAGTCTGATAGTGTCAAGTTATGTTAGCTATGAAATGGACAGGTTACATAGCTTCTCTGAATCATTTTTCAGATTTGTTTTAATATAATTCCATTTCTTTGTTGGGAATTAAATCAAGCCACATTTCCACTGAAATTGCAACAGTAGCATCATCAGCTGGTAATTGTTTCAATGGTTTTATTAAGTTTAATGCCTCTCTATGGAGACCCTCCTTGCTATGTTTTCAACAAAGTCTTCCAAAGTGCTCAGATACCATTGAGATGGATGTAATGGAAGAACTAGAAACTTTAAACAATAAAGATTTCAATACACTTATCAGTTATGTAAACCAGATACCAGAAAAAGATCCCCATGGGTCAACAGGCCATTTTCTTTCTCTCTTTTCTGTAAATATGCATAGTATATAAAGGGATGTGATTCTGAGGGCTGACTGGAAGAGTCCAATGCTGTTGGCTGCTCCCCAGACTTGTTTTCTGTGTATAACTTTCCCATCTGTCTTGTGCTGTGTAAATCTTTGATGAATAATCTTTGATTAATACCATCCAAATAAGTCAGTTAGCTCACAGCTTGCATTATTATTATTAAAATTGAAACATAACATTCTGTATAATTGACCTGTTCTCATTATTTATAGCTCTACCAATTGTTGTGTCATCTGAAAACTTTTAGTCCCATCCTATCCTTCCTTGTACAGCTTCATAACCAGTGATTTTATATTGTTTTTCCAGATGATTACTGAAGATATTGAATATCACTAAGCCAAAATCAGATCTCTGTGGGACCCTATTAAAAAGATTCTGTTTAGATTATGTTTACCTTTACCATTATTTTGAGATCTATCAAATTGCCAGTTTTAAATCCATTTAATATGAGCTATATGAATTTTGTATAATTATTTTTATTCAGATTAATTAATTAATTACTTTTATATAATATATTACATTATATTATGTAAAATGACTTACAGAAGGTAAGAATTTCAAAAGTGCCTAGGTCTCATTTTCAAAAGACACTTAGGATCCTAAATCCTGGTGATTTTCAATAAGGTTTAGGGTAATATTTTCAAAAGCATCTATGTAACTTAAAAGCTTAAATCCCATTTACAAAAGTGACTTTGGAAGTCTAAGTACCTAAGTTATTTTTGAAAAATAGACAAACTCATAAGTGATTTATGAGCTTTTGAAAATGTTACCTAAATATAGTCTGTCACCTATTACCTTTGTCAATCAAACTTGTAATCTCATAAACGTATACATTGAGCTTCACAAGTCCTTCTTTTCACAAAACCATTCTGATTGGTATTACTTATAGAATCACAGAATCATAGGGCTGGAAGGGAGCTCAAGATATCATCTAATTCAGCCCGCTGCTATCTTGACCATCCCTGGCATCTAACCTGCTCTTAAAAATCTCCAATGATTCCACAACCTCCCTAGGTAATTTATTCCAGTGCTCAAGTATCCTGCCAGTTAGGAAGTTTTTTCTAATGTCCAACCTAAACTGCCCTTGCTGCAATTTAAGGCCATTTTCTCTTGTTCTATCCTCAGAGGTTAATGAGAACAATTTACCTCCCTCCTCTTTGATACAACCTTTTATGTACTTGAAAACTGTTGTCATGTCCTCCCTCTGTCTTCTCTTCTCCAGATTAAACAAACCTAATTTTTTCAATCTTCCCGCATAAGTCCTGTTTTCAAGACCTTTAATCATTTTTGTTGCTCTTTTCTGGACTTTCTCCAGTTTGTCCACATCTTTCCTGAAATGTGGCACCCAAAACTGAACACAACACTCCAGTTGAGGGCTAATCAGCAAGAATTACTTCTCGAGTCTTGCTTACAACATTGTTGCTAATACATCCCAGAATAATGTTTGCTTTTTTTTTTTTACAGCAGTGTTACACTGTTGACTCATATTTTGTTTGTGATCCACTATGACCCAAGAATCCCTTTCCTTAGTACTCCTTCCTAGGCAGTCATTTCCCATTTTGTATGTGTGCAACTGATTGTTCCTTCCCAAGTGGAGTACTTTGCATTTGTCCTTATTGAATTTCATCCTATTTACTTCAGACCATTTCTCCAGTTTGTCCAAATCATTTTGAATTTTAATCCTAATCTCCAAAGCACTTGCAATCCCTCTCACTCTCTATGCCATTATCTACATCATTGATGAAGATATTGAACAGAATCAGACCCAGAACTGATCCATGTGGGACCCCACTCAATATGTCCTTCAAGCTTGTCTAGATATGTATTTCCATCTTGACAGTGAACCACTCATAACTACTCTCTGGGAACGGTTTTCCAAATAGTTCTGCACCCACCTTATTGTAGCTCCATCTAGGTTGTATTTCCCTAGTTTGTTTATAAGAAGGTCATGCGAGACAGTATGAAAAACCTTACTAAAGTCAAGATATATTACATCTATCACTTCCCCCTTATCCATAAGGCTTGTTATCTTGTCAAAGAAAGCTATCAGGTTGATTTGACAGGATTTGTTCTTGACAAAACCATGCTGACTGTTACTTATCACTTCCTTATCTCTTAGGTGTTTGCAAATTGATTGCTTAATTATTTGCTCTGTTATCTTTCTGGGTACTGAAATTAAGCTGACTGGTTTGTAATTCCCCAGGTTGTCCTTATTTCCTTTTTTTATAGATTGGCACTATATTTGCCCTTTTCTGGTCCCCTGCAATCTCTTCCATCTTCCATGACTTTTCAAAGATAATTACTAATGTGTCAGATATCTCCTCAGCTAGCTCCTTGAGTATTCTAGATGTATTTCATCAGATCCTGGTGACTTGAAGACAGCTAATTTGTCTAAGTAATTTTTAACTTCTTCTTTCTCTATTTTAGCCTCTGATCCTACTTCATTTTCACTGGCATTCACTATGTTAGATGTCTAATTGCTACTAACCTTTTTAGTGAAAACTGAAACAAAAAAGTCATTTAACACTTCTGCCATTTCCACATCTTTTGTTATTGTTTTTCTCTCCTCATTAAATAATGGGCCTGCCCTGTCCTTGGTCTTCCTCGTGCTTCTAATGAATTTGTAGAATGTTTTCTTTGTACCCTTTATGTTTCTAGCGGGTTGAATCTCATTTTGTGCCTTGGTCTTTCTAATTTTGTCCCTACATATTTGTGTTATTAGTTTATATTAATCCTTTGTAATTTGACCTAGTTTCCATTTTTTGGAGTTTCAGATCATTTAAGATCTCCTGCTTAAACCAGCGCAGTTTCTTGCCATACTTCCTATGTATTCTATGCAGTGGGATAGTACGCTCTTGTGCCCTTAATAATGTGTCTTTGAAAAACTGCCAACTCTCTTGAACTGTTTTTCCCCTTAGACTTGCTTCCCATGGGATCTAACTACCAACTCACTGAGTTTGCTAAAGCCTGCCTTCTTGAAATCCATTGTCCTTATTATGCTGTTTTCCCTCCTACCATTTCTTAGAATCAGGAACTGTACTATTTCATGATCACTTTCATCCAAGCTGCCTTCCACTTTCAAAATCTCAACCAGTTGCTCCCTATTTGTCTAAGTCAAATCTAGAACAGCCTCCCACGTAGTAACTTTCTTCATCTTCTGAAAAAAATTGTCTCCAATACATTCCAAAAACTGCTGTGTTATTTTCTCAACAAATGTCTGGGTAGTTGAAGTCCCCCATCACCACCAAGTCCTGTGCCTTGGATGATTTTGTTAGTTGTTTAAAAATCCCCTCATCTACCTCTTCTTCCTGGTTAGGTAGTCTGTAGTAGACTCCTACCATGACATCATCCTTGTTTTTACCTCTTTTATCTTTACCCAGAGACTTTCAGCAAGTCTGTCTTCTATTTCCATCTCAACCTCAGTCCAAGTGTATACCTTTTTAATATATAAGGCAACACCCCTTCCCGTTTTTCCCTGCCTTTCCCTTCTGAGCAAGATGTACCCTTCTATACAAATATTCCAGTCATGCATATTATCTCACCATGTCTCTGTGATGCCAATTATGTGATAGTTGTGTTTATTGACTAGCAGTTCAAGTTCTTGGTTCTTATTTCCCCATACTTCTCAATTAGTATACAAACACCTAAGGTACTGATTTAATTCCCCTCCCCCCATGTTCTCTGTCTCCTCTCTCTTATTCCTGCTATAATGGCCCATGCTCCCCCCAGATTTTGGACTTACCTGTGGACCTTTGTCATCTGCCTCCATCGAACTTAGTTTAAAGTCCTCCTCACTAAATTAGCCAATCTGTATCCAAATATGCTCTTCCCCTTCTTTGAAAGGTGGACCCCATCTCTGATTAGCAATCCTTCCTGGAACAATATCCTGTGGTCAAGGAAGCCAAAGGCCACCTGGCAACACCATCCTCGCAGCCAGGCATTCAGCGACAGGATGCATCTGTCTGTGCCTGGGTCCCTATCTTTGACTTGAAAGATTGATGAGAACACCACCTGCACCTCCCAGCTCCTTCACCCTTACTCCCAGAACCCTGTAGTCATTTCTGATCTGCTCACAGTCAGACCTCACAATATCATCAGTGCCCACATGGGACACTATGTTGATAGTACTATGTTGCTGTCTTAATTCTTTACTGATTGTATTCTGTATCAACCTTTCCATAATTTTGCTCAGGATCTATAGTTGACAAGATCAACTGGTCTATAGTTGCCCATTTACCCTTTTTAAATATTAGCATAGCTTTAGTGGTAATATAGTGTTGTTATATGGAAATGAATATGCTAATGCTTGGGTTAAGCCTCTGAATGCGGTCACTATTTCTAGACAAAAACTAGTTGTTTCCAAAAGCCTGAGCAGACTCAGACAAAGCTGAATGCTCATGCAGTTAACATAAATATTTTCTTTTCTGAAACACCAGACTTTTGAGTGCTTGTTAAACATTAAAAAAATGTCATGTTATATTGAACCAGAGTTTGAGCAATTACCTCCTTGCAAAAGACTAGCATCAATATAAGCAATTATTTTACATTTTTTTAGTCATGAAGGGGCTGCAGAGAGGGCATCTAAAGCGCTGTCTCTCAAATTTCTCAACACAGATGCAGAATAGTTTCAGTTATTTTATTTTTTTACATGGGAAGAAAGAGAAGACAGAAATAATTTATCATAGTGGATGGTTAAATTCAAGAGGTAGGGTAACCCCCAAAAGTTAATTTTTAGAACCTTGGGTTTTTTTATTCATAACAAGAGCATTACAAACAAGTAGATGTATGAGTTAGAGCTCAAGTGTGTGACTTTGGGTAACCATGTGCATCTTTAATAAAAGATAGGCTCAAACGTGGAATACAAAATGAACTTGTGAGGTGCAGAAGGCTGCAGGAAGCTGTTTTAGCCTTACTCCAAGTCACTGACATTTTTAAAGACCGTGAAATTAATTAAATGAAGATGTGTGCTTTAAGTGACATGGTACAAAATGAATAGCTATCTGTTAGGATTAGTAGTATAAGTATTTAGGCCTGTGTATCTGCCTGAGAAGATATACGGGGCTTTTTTTTTTTGGAGCCTACTTGCCTGCATGAATGTTAAGGTATTTAAGATACACATGTAAGCAAAGAACAAAGACAGTGTGTTACTCTTGCTTACCCACAACCAGATAGGTTTTCTTTATTAGTGTGAGAAAAGATAAGGGATGTAGTTAAAATGTTTTGTGGTGTAGTGGGGGTTTGATATATGAACACAAATGAAGACAGATCTTCAAGACAGATACCAGAGCAAGGTCAATCAATTGGGAGGAGTGAGGGGAGTAAAGGAAGGTGTGAAAAAGAAACACTAAAGGGCCATAAAATGACCATAGCCATAATGTAAGCTTGCTCCATACCCCTCCCATGAGGTACAAAAGAAGTGGTACCCAAGCCCCCAGACTCAAGACCCTCCAAAATGGAACATGACCATAAATTGGAAGGAGTGGTACTGGGTGGGGGGCACTATAGATATATTTAAGTCTTCTATAATTAAGAAGAAGGTGGTGGGGAGGGAACTCTGTCATCATATAGAGTTATGGTTCGGGGAAGAGGGAACTCTATGGGCATATAGAGCTATGGTTTGGGGAATGAAACTCTTTCAGCGTATAGAGATACAGTTATGGGAAGGGAAGCCTGACTGGTGTAAAGGGCTATAGTTTTATGCTTGCTCATTTGGCCTCAATAAACCAATAGCATTGCCTGCAGATTGGACTCTGGCCTGCTGCTTTCTGTCTGGGAACGTGCCTGGGAACTGGGAGATATGGGGTAGGGAAGCCCTAACGCTATCTAATGTTGTATCATTTCAAAGAGGGAAAACTGAAAATGGAGAAAATTAAAATATCAGACTAGGGATAAAATGTTTTCTAACAGGCAAAAATTCCAAGTCATTATAGAAAATAAAAGCCAAGAAATTACCCAACAGTTGGTTGAATATGTTATGAATACAATGGATTTTTTTCCCAAACATATGTTGCTCAGTTAAAGCCAAGAGTATGCATTTGATTGGAATACAACAAAACAGTGATATAGATTTTCATATTTAAATGAAAAACTCCTCCGATATACACTAAAGGATTTCCAATTCTAATTGATAAATACAAATTCACTCTAGGCAGTTTCTTCTCTAACCATAGCAGAAAACACAATTCCTGCTAGTTTGGAGCTAAATTCTACAGTCAGGAACTGAGGTTTCAATGTCTGGGAGAGCAAAAACAGCAGATGTATGTGTCATGGAAAAGAAAGATTTAATTGTAGAAGAGAAACATAGTAGACAGTATTTAATTTGTATAGCTTTTAGATAGGCTTGGCAGAATTCAATTTATGTATTTTTAATAATTTTGTTGAATAATATTGATGTTTATTTTTAAGCATTTTTTTCTATTTTTATCAATTACAATTTTCATAGCTACAGGTAACTATGTGGGTCAGACAATAGAGGTGGGGGCCAGACAATGATTTAATGTCAGTAGAGGTTGAGATTCATAAAGTTAAAGTTTTATTGTTATTAAAGCACAAATTGACATAATCACATGTCAAAATATACAAAATAAATATCCTTAAATCAAACACTAGTAAGTTCTCAAGCAGCGTTTTTGTTGTTTTATTTTGCCTGTCTGTAAATTTCAATTAACATCAACAGAAATATTTTAATTGGTTTGTGTACATGGCATAATTGATGTTTACTGACATTTACCCAGATATATCTAAGCCTTCCAAGGCCAGTTTTAGAGTAACTATACCAGTTATTACTGGAAAGCCTGCCAACTCTATCACTGAAATGTTTTGTTCAAGGCAAATGTTGAACTGCTAGAGCCTGTACAAAAAAATTAAACTTGTCTGTTCCAAATGTCTCTCCCTCAGTTCAAATGTGGAAGATGAGAGAGATATAGCAGAGAAATGGAGAGAGAAGAAGTTAGAATGCTGGTTCAACCAGGAGTGAATTTTAAACAGGGTAACTACTTCTTTGCTCATCTGCTGCATAAGTATGCCCTGGTTGCCTGATCAATTTCCAAAACTGAGCCAAATGCATGAAAATGCCTACCTAAAATCTGAGCTATACAGAGCTCTTCTTCAGTCCTGAAAAAGAAGAGCTTTGAGTAGTTTGAAGGCTCATCCCCTTCACCAACAGAAGTTGGTTCAATAAAAGATATTACCTCACCCAACTTGTCTCTCTAATATCTTGGGACCAACATGGTTAGAACAACACTGCAAACAGCTACTTGAAATCTATTAGACAGATGTCAAGAGAATTATTGATTTAATTAAATGCATAGAAATATTTGTTACAAATAGTTGAAATGCCTAACATGCTAGGGACTCTGGTGGTATCAGTTCTATTTACATTTGCAGACAAAATACACAATAAGCAGAGTCATATCATCATTAAGAATATGATTTGGTCACAGAAGTCTTGGAGGTCTTGGATTCCATGACTTTCCGGGACCTCCATGACTTCTGGGGCAGGGTGGGAACAGCTGTCAGCCCTGAGACTACAGCCAGCCAGGTTTGGGGCTGCCACCGAAAAGCTGATCAGCCAGCCAGACTGCTGGAGCAGTGGGGCAGGAGCAGCTGCAAGCCCCAGGAGATCTGTTTTCCCTCCTCCCACAGGGTATTTTTAGTAACAGTCAGAGACAGGTTGCATCTTCTGTGAATTTTTGTTTATTGCCCGTGACTTGTCCTTGTCTTTTACTAAAAATATCTGTGACAGAATTTTAACTTTAAACATCACAGCTGATATGGCTGATATGTTCCAACTGTAGCACTGCTACAGAAAGTTTTCAATAAAAATTCCCAGAACTTGGAAGATGTTTGCATCTGCAGCAACTCATGAGGGTGATTTCCGAGGACCTAAACAATGCCTTTGAACTCTTTCTGCTGAGCAATCCAAGTCACCTGCTGGATGACATTGTTAAGGCTGCACTGCGGTGATTTCCAGTTTCTCAAATTGCACTCGCCTTAGTCATAAATTCTGGTGAACTGTTTAAGTAGGTATGTGAGCTCAGACACAAATACTGTGCTTTGTGAATGCAGCAGGGAGTAAAACAAAAAGTCACACCATCTGTGGCAATAAGCAGATGGTTTTTCATGCTGCAAGAAGTAAACACATTACATACTATGTGGAGACCATTTTCTGGGGTTTTATTAAGTGAGGCTGCCCCCCAGGAAAGAAATGTGAAGACCTGTGTTCTCAGGAGGCTTCATCCAATGTCAGGTGAAGTCAATGAATCTTTCTATTGTCTTCAACAGAAATTGGACCAGGGCTGTAAAGAGAAAGGTAAAGAAATGCGCTATGTACTGATGTCCTGATGTTTTAAAACAGATGACTCAGGTCCAATATTATCATTATATTATATAAATCTAATATTGCTGATTTTATAAATGTCCAGAACCAGAAAACATATTTGAACACCTACGCCCAAATTCTATGTTTCGCCAATCTTGTGCTAGGTCCAAACACAAGTGGTGGGGAAAGGTGGCCTTAACCCCAGGGCTACTCTACGGCAGTGGTACTGGAACAGTTTTTATAGTAGAGGTACTGAGAGCCATTGAACCAAACGGTAAACCCTATATAATGAAAACCACTTCAAACCAGCACTCCCAGCACCCCTAGTTCCAGAACCTATGCTCTATGGGGTTGTATTCACTGCAGTGTTAGCTTGAGGCATAATTTAAGTGTTGCCCCTAACCTGCCTCCCAGGCGCACACAAAAATCTCTAGTTTGTGTTAAGTTATGTTTTAACTAGGGCTAACTGGCCTGTGAACAGGTGTGGGTTGAAGTTTGGGTGCTACTGATGCTCGAACTAGCACTTCTGTGGGGACCTAGCTACTCTGTGCTGCTAATATAAATCTCTGTGCAGCTCAGCTAATTCGAGTGTAGATAAGTTGAGCTAACATTACAGTGAAGATGAGCCCTGTTTGTAATGACCTTCTGTAGGCTATTATGTGAACATAGTGCAATCAGCGATCACTGTGCTCCATCTATGATCCTCCTAAATCCCTGGCGCACACACCCTCCACCATAAGGAAAGGGATGAGAAGCTGGAGTAGGGAAGTTCTGAAGCCAACTATAGAACCCCTTTATGATGGGGTGGAGGGGAAGAATGCTACAGAGGCTGTTTAAATCCTTTTATGTTGCCAGAGCAACTTCCTTTTTGAAAGAAGTCAGATGTTTGAGCAAAATACCATGGTGAGATTCTATTAACATCAAGGCCATGGTAGTGAATGTAATGTATATTTCTATGTATTATTGCTTGCCATTTCTCATGTGTTGTTTGAACAAATAGCAAAAATTAGCCTTTAAGAGCTGCTGCTTTTCAACTGGCAACCAGACCATTACAGAATAAGCTTCAGGGATCCAACGCACAAAAATTGTCCTCAAGTCTATTATTCAGTAATAGTTTGTTATCTACAGATGCAATGCTAAAACACGTGGCCCATATTCTGCCTTGTTCTGTAGCACCTTTACATATTTCAATGTTAACATTTTATTGTGTTATTTTCTCTGTTTTTTACTGACTGTGATAGCCACTTCTGCCCAAAGGTACATTGCTATCTGTTAGGAATTTTTTTAAAAATAAAAGTAAGTTTTTTTATTTTTATTTGCCCCTTGGGGATCTGTCTTGGGCCTTGTACTATTCAACATTTTCATTAATGACTTGGATAACGGAGTGGAGAATATGCTTAAACAATTTGTGGATAAACCAAGCTAAGAGGAGTTGCTAGCACTTTGGAGGACAGGATAAGGATTAAAAATGACTGACAAATTAGAGAATTGGTCTGAATTCAACAAGATGAAAATCAATAAAGACAAGTGCAAAGTACTACACTTAGGAAGGAATAATCAATTCCACAACTACAAAATGGAGAATAACTGGGTAGGTTGTAGTGCAGATGAAAAGCATCTGAGGGTTATAGTGGAGGACAAATTGAATATGAGTCAATAATATGATACAGTTGTGAAAAAGGCTAATATAATTCTGGTGTGTATAAACAGGAGTGTCATATGTAACACTCAGGAGATAATTGTCATTTTCTATTTAGCACTAGTGAGTCCTCAGCTAGAGTAGAGTAGTGTGATGAGTTCTGGGGGGCCACACTTTAAGAAAGATTTGGACAAACTAGAGTCCAGAGGAGAGCAAAAAAAAAAAAAAAAGATAAAAGGTTTAGAAAAATTGACTTATCAGGAAAAGTTTAAAAAAAAAAAAAAAAAAAAAAAGGGGGAAGTTTATTCTTGAGAAAGGGGGGCTTTTCTGCCTTCTCTCTGCAGCTTGCCCCAGAAACCTCCTCCAATCTCCTGACTCCCAGGCAGCAATCACATACCCTTTTTCCTGACTGACTCTCACCTTCTGCTCCTCACCTGTTCACTTCCCTCTCAGATTCTCTCTGAGCCTTTATAGCCACGGATGCTGCTTTGTGCTCTTAATTGGCCAAACAAGAAGCATCTCTTCTGGCACAGGGGAATTGGGCCTGCTTCATTTACAGGGGCTACCGCCCTGTAACAGGTGACAATTATCCGTTGTGGTGCTGATTTCTCTGATGTATATCAGTCCAGTTACCAGTGGACAGACCCACCAACTCATTTTATATACACTCAGTTTTGCTAACTCCATGAATTCAAAAACCATGAGATTGGCTTGGAATCATAAGATTTTAAAAATCATACATTTTGTGTTCCTTTTATATGCCTTGAGTCTTTAGGATTAACATTTTCAAGCTTTCCTCCACAATCATGAAAACTATAAACTTACTTTAAAAACAACAATAAAAGCCCTGAGGCTCTCATATAATCACCTTACCCCACAAGCGGTGGCTTTAAGAAAAACAGCAAACTTCATGTAAGTGACAATCGATCAGATGGTGACCTTCCAATTACACTAAATTAGAATGAATTTAAACTAGAGATACAGAGATGGCCATCTTATCACACATCCAGTCAGTCCCCATTTTTCTCATTTTAAAAAGCACATAAATGACTTCATACAGTACATAGACATGTTTATTGATGCAGTTAAGTAGAATGCTAAGAAACTGATTCTGTTTTTGTATTGTGATTTAAGAGTGAGCAAAGACTTTCCCAAGTTTGAAATTATTTTTGTTCAAATATCATTTAGAGAACAAAGCTCCAAAAACTGTATTTGATCAGCTTGTTAAAATATGCTGTGCTATTAACACTAAATATTACTGTAAAATATCTTTGTTAAATGGATGCTAAAGTTGCATTAATGCCATTACTGAAATATAACTGTTAGACTTTACAAGAGTGTCAGCTTTTATCTATAGCATGTTCAATTTATGCTTCAGAAAAATATTATTAGAGTCAGAGCGCTGAGAGGCTAATGGAAAGAGCCATCTGCACAGACGTGGTTTTCATTTTAAAGGAGATCAGACAGATGACAACCACTGAAGAGGCTTTGTATGCATCAAGAGTTTTTGCAGACATGTTCAATCATGCTCTGTGGTACAGGAAAATTGACTCATTTTTATATGAAATAGTTTAAGTTCTCTGGCTTGTGTTTAGCTCTCATTTAAAAAGGTACTAAAATGGAGCCAATCATTATACATAAGACAAAAGGGCAGTTTATGAAGATAATTTGATGAAATAGTAACAAAAAAGACCATTTACCAAAAAAAAAAAAACACAAAAAAAACAAAAAACAAAAAACACCCACAACCTGGTAAAAAATAATTGAACAAGAAACCTGAGATCAAATTGCCAAAGGTAAATTACAAAGGCAGTTGAAATGGAAAATTGTATACATGGCTGCTGGTGCATGTGCAAAGATGTTCGGGAAAACAAGGTACCCTACTGAGACCATGCCTACACTACAAAATTGTGTCAAAATAGATTACATCAACATACAGCTGCTGCAGTTATAACATCGCTTGTGCGTGTGCACGCTTTGTTCCTTGTGTTGGTAATGCGTGTCCTCACAATGTAGAATGCAGTGAACCATGGGTAGATATCCCATTGTACAACGCAGCACCATTCAGAACAGGGCGTTTTGGAAGTTTTTGCAATGCTTGATGGGACTGAAATGAATCACACGGATGTGACTGAGAGCATGGGGTCAAATTCCCATAATACAGTATTCTCCATCCCATAATTTCATCTGCAGCACATAATATTTCATGCCTTCTTTTCAAAACTCACACAAACCCACGTGTCCCTCTTCACTGTCCATCATCTCTGACAGAAGCATGGAATCTACACATCTCTATTCTATTGTCATGAGTGTTGCACAGAGAGCCTGATCTTGCAGTATTTGCAGAGCCACGCGGAACATGATGATTCCTTGGAGGCTTGATTGCTGTGGGACATAGAAAGAAACAATTAACGGTATTGGTGTCATTCATGGAGCAGCTGGAGATAGTGGAGAGCTTGTTCTGAGCCAGAGAAACAAGCACTGACTAGTGGGAGAGCATTGCCATGTAGGTTTGGGATGACGAGCAGTGGCTGCAGAACTTTTGGATGTGCAAGGCTATATTTCTGAATCTCTGTGCCAAACTTGCCCCATCCCTTCATCTCAGGAACAACAAAATGGGAGTCTTACTGAGAGGTGAGAAACAAGTGGTGATTGCAATGTGGCAACTTGCAATGTCAGATTACTAACCGTCAGTCAGGAATCAATTTCGAATCAAGAAATCAACCACGAGGGTTGTTGTCATGTAAGTGCGCAGGGCCATTAATTGCCTCCTGCCACTCAGGATTGTGAATCTGGGCAATGTGTAGGACTTAGTGGATGGTTTTGCAGTAATGGGATGATAGATGACATGCATATCCCTATTTTAGCACCAAACCATCTTTCCACAGAGTACATCAACAGAAAGGGCTACTTTTCTATGGTAATGGGAGCATGATCATCAGGGATGCTTTACCAACATCAGAGTGGGCTGGTCAGAGAAGGTGCATGACGCGACCATCTTTAAGAATACAGGGCTGTTCAGAAAGCTGCAAGCAGGGACTTTCTTTCCCAACTGGTGGATTACCACTAAGAATGTTGAAATGTCAGTAGTGATTCTGGGAGACCAAGCCTACCCCTTACTCCCTTGGCTCATGAAGCTGTGCACCAGCAACCCTGAGAGCACCAAAGAGCACCTCAGCTATAGGCTCAGAAGGTGCAGAATGACAGCTGAATGTGCTTTTGGTCATTTGAAGAATCACTGGCATTATTTGCTTACAAGATTGGACCTCAGTGAGAAAAATATCCCAGTGGTTATAGCTGCCTGCTTTGTCCTGCATAATATCTGTGAATCAAAGGGGGGGGGGGGAATTTCCACCAGAGAGGAGTGCAGAGGTGGAGTGGCTGTCTGCTAAATTTGAACCAAATTTAAGTGAAGACACATCCACAGCTAGGTCAGTGTAAACTGCTTTATGTTGACCTAACCATTTTGTGTAGACCAGACCTTGAACTACTGGAGTTATGCCAAAAGTTTCACTTTTTTAGCAATGTAGTAAATGAAGTTTCACTGTTCAGTGCATCATCACTGGAGAGAGTAGGAAGATGAAGTAGTAAATTCAAACCTCTCGAATAGCTTTCTTCTGGTTACCATATAAGCTTACTAACCTGA
Organism: Emydura macquarii macquarii; assembly: GCF_026122565.2. Classification (NCBI taxonomy): domain Eukaryota; kingdom Metazoa; phylum Chordata; order Testudines; family Chelidae; genus Emydura; species Emydura macquarii. The sequence continues at coordinate 958,520 of NW_027130457.1, forward strand.
TCAAGGATAGATTGTAGTGAGCAGCTTGTTGTGGCTAAAACATAGCACCAAGGAGTCAGAAAATAGGTTTTATTTCCAGCACTGCCACAAACTTCCCCTATGATCTTGGGCAAATCACTTACGCCTTTTGTGCCTTGTATTCTCCATTCCAAACATGGGATCAAAAATGTTTCTCTATTCAAAGCTGATTCCACAGATCCCTACACTGTAGGGAGTGAGCATCTTGAGCTCCCAAAATCGTATAGAAAACCAAACCATAAACACTCCAAATATTCAGTGCTAGACTGTATAAGCATTGTTGCCCCAAATATTATCAGTTCCTTATAAAATATAAAACACAGGTTTTTGGACTATTATTTCATTTCACTCCAGCGCTTCTCCACTACATGGTCTTTCACAATTTTTTTTCCTGACTAATTCTTAGTCATTCTGCCAATTAATATGCACAAGTTGATACTCAGTCTAGTAGATTCAGACAGTTGAATAATCAACTCAGGTAGGAAACTTCTCCCTGAGAATAGATCCACCATAGCAACTGCAACACAGTTCCACCCTTTCTATTTTGGCTGGGGGAAATTGATAGGGGTGGCAAGGTTTCCTTGTGCCCCAGCAATTCCCAACTTCTGGAACAGCTCTTAGCTGTTGTCAGTCACCTTAAATTAGAGCCATCCTGAGGGATGTTGTTCTTTGCAAAGCATAACTGATCAGGATCAGGGGGTGATGTAAAGATGGCTTAAAGACAAGTTCTTCCCAACCCTTCATGAAGTGTACTGAGCAGCACTTGGATGCAGCCCAGTAAGTGACATGTAAGTCTCTCCTTGTCACCTGTTACACTACAAAAACTATTTATAAAATTAATTATGAATTACTTTTAAAACAATTTTAATCATTATTCAATTAATTGATGGTAAATGTGCTAAGCTGGTTAAATTTTGGCACTGTTTCACAAAGGGATTCTTCTATGTACTCTCCAATCCTGTTAAACAGTTATCTTTTAAATACCTGTGTCACATTCATTTGTTTGCTATCAAGATACCTGTGGTTATTCCAAATTTCCTGGAGCTTTATGCCTTTGATTTAGAGAGGGGTCACATTTACTCTTAATAAGAAATTGGATATGAAACATTATAAGCTTTAAACAAATAAAATCTCCTCTAAACAATTTTTTGCACTAAATATTGTAAAACCTTACAGGAATTATATATAGCTAAAGACTTCTTCTGCAACTGCTTTCTGATCCTGAAAGTGAAGTCATTTCTAGATATCACTGAACTCTCATAATATTGATCTATTTCCCTTTCCTTTGCATCTGGTGATTTAGATGGAAGGTCATTGTCATTGGCGGCAACCCCTTGGAGTCGAGAATAATATCTTTCACAGGTTTTATTTTATATGGTTCCTTTGGTGACTGAGGAATCTAGTATATTACCTGAGCTCCCATGTTAAGGATTACCCCTCCTTCCTGAGCTTGGTGGACCATTGATTTGTAATTGGCATATGCAAGTATGGTCTAATGATTTGATGGGCCTCATATGCAATAGATGAATCTTTAATGCTGTGTGCACAAAGTTTGGTATCGTGGAAAAACCACAGGACTGTTAAAAAAAACACAGAGTGCCATGTGCAAAGGCGGGATGGAAAAGCACTCTGATTGGCTTGAATTGTTATACTTAAGACTTTGGTGACTGTGGATGGACGCTGTCCTCCTGGGTGGTAGCCCACAGACAACTCCTGGTTGTCCTTGTTAGATCAAAGACTTACCTTTGTTGCTCCTTCATCATGGTTCCAGGCAAGCTCCAGTGTCTTTCTTCGTCATGGTTCCGGTCGTCGTCTTTGTTATGGTTCCGTCTTCCTGTGTCCTCATCAGTTTCTGTTTTCCTGACCTGTCTACTGTGCTCCAGTTCCAGAATCCTCTTGTCTCACCTGATCCTCATGTACTCACCTTGTCCCACCTTTAGATAGTCTTTAACTGACTCGTTCTGGCTATTTAGTCTTTTATTATTAACCAGAACTGCCAACATTTGGGTCCTGAGCTTAAGGCTCTGCTTGTATCTCTGGTTTTATGTTTCATAAATGTTTTATGGTTTACTTTATGTGTTTTGTTTACTTCTGAGGTGAATCCTGGTTGACAGATACCAGAAGAGGCGAGAGCCTGCAGGGGTCCATAATATAAAATTTGGATCTATTTTGTTTGATTTGGGTAGGGAGGGCTACAGGCTCATCAGCTCTGGGAGGGTGTTGGGATCTGTCATTACTCTGCCCTATGTTTCATTTCTCCAACAGATCCTTGAGCTGCAGACATGTTGGCAGACGTTACAGGTAGTGTTGGAAGGCAGGGTTGGGCCACGATTACTGCATGACAATTGTCTGTCCTTTTCTGGCATTTTTCTGTGACCAAGGTGAGGCGATTTTCTTCAAAAGTGGTCATTCCTTCTCTGACAAGTCTTGGCCATTTAGGCCTGCCTTGGGATACAGTCTCCCAGTGTATAGTGTTGATGCCACATCTCTTGATGTTTGTCTTGAGGGTGTCTTTGAAGCATTTCTTTTGGCCTCCCAGTTTCCTTTCTCCTTTGGTTACTTAGGTGCACAATTGTTTTGGTAGGTGTGCATCAAGCATGCACACACAGTGCCTGCTTCACCTCAGCCAGTGCTGGAAAATCAGGGCCTCAACACCAAAGATGTTGGCTTCTGTGAGGACACTTACATTAGTGCAGCAATCCTACCACTTTATGTTAGGATCTTCGGGAGAAAGCGCTAGTGCTAGCATTCCAGGTTTTTCAGGTGTTTTTTGTAGGTCACCCAAGTCTTGCAGCTGTAAACTGAGACTGGCAAAACCATCCATCATCCAGTCAAAAACAGAGCTCTTTCCATCAGCTCAAAGCTGAGGCTCAAAGGAAGATCAGAGAATTCAAAAACAAATGGTGGGAGGACAAAGCAAAAGAAATCCAAGCATTCGCTTACAGATATGATATGCGGAGCTTTTTCTATGAGACAAAGACCTTGTATGCACTAAGCTCATGTGGCCTCACACTGCTGAGAACTGAAGATGGTGTTACCCTTCTTAAAGACAGTGAACCCAATAAAGAGCGCTGGAAGGAACATTACCAAAAGCTTCTAAACTGAGAATTGTTTGTGACCGATGACACCATTGAGTCCATCCCTCAGCAACCAGTCTGGGAAACTCTGGCCTGAGGAGGTCTGCAAAGCAATTAAGCAAGCGAAGAACAATAAAGCATCAGGTCCTGATGGCATGCCAACTGAAATACTGAAAGTAGGGGAAGAAACACTGACAAACAATCTCCATTTGCTGCTCCTCAAAATCTGGCACATCAAAGAAATCCCCACTGACTTACTCAATGCTAACATTGTCACCATTTTCAAAACAGGAGATAGGGCCGACTGTGGCAACTATTGAGGCACTGTCCTACTCGCCATCACTGGGAAGATTCTTGCTAGAATCTTACCGAATCATCTGCTCCCTCTTGCAGAGGAAGTACTCCCAGAGATCCAGTGTGGCTTCAGACTGTCATGAGGCACCCCTGACGTGATTTTCACAGCCAGGCAGATCCAGATGAAAGGTATAGTGCATGGGACATGGCTAAAGAAAAATATGGTCTGATGTTAAAAGCTTTCAAATCTGGATATAAAACTCTTTGAAAGTGAATTTTGCACATACATCGAAGAACCACATCTTAAACTGCAAGAAACCATTGACCCTGAGAAGCTATAAAAACTCAAGCCTGTATTTTCTCTATTCACATTGCGTAATCCACCGAAGAACCAAAGACAGCATTAGGAATTGATCTTCACTTCTGATGTTGTTGAAGGAAAACCTAAGTCTTTAAGAATAAAATGTCCCACAACATATTTTTGAAAAACCATTCCTTGTAAAGAGTTCCTTCTTCGGAATTATTATTTATCTTTGTGAAAATACTTTATATATCTCCAGAGATAATTATTAGACTCTTACTAACTCTTCACTGTTAGTTATACTACTAATTCAAACACTCGTATTACTAGACAGAGGTTCAGATTTACCCCTTTTGTAACTCTATTGACTTTAACAGAGTTATAACAGCGATACATGTGACAGAATCTCTGTGGAGACTTACAGAGCTAGTCTTTGGACTGCTGTATCTGCACATATTTCTGATCAACTTGAATGTTCTCCCTAAAATATAAGGAAATGGAACATCACTACTACGGAACATATGTCTTTTCAATTTCTGTTTCTTTTTTTGGCCATCTAACATTTGTGGAATCAAAGAATTAATCATAGAATTGATTATAGAATGCCTGGCCTGAAACTGGGTAGCCTGAACTGTGATGGAAGCCCTCAGGTTAAATCATTGACAGGATGCCCCAAACAGACTGAGATAAAGATGCTAAAATCCCACAGGATGTCTCAGGACCACAATTTAAATGCAAACTCCTTTTGTGAACTCTAGCCCTTTTGAAGTCTGTTCACAAACATCTCCTGTTCTGGTAAGTATTGGTACGTGCCCTCCTGTCTTCCTGGCCACATAGGAACTTACTCCATACAGATTAGCATTTTAACATGTATTGTGTAGCCACCCATATTCAAAATGCCACTTAGGATTTGTAAACAGACCTTTATATGAAATACTATTGTCAAAAAGCTCAAACATGTTAGTCTTCTATTAAAAAAACTTCAGTACCTAAGGGAGATAAAGCCTATTTCCTGTATATGTCATGATTTTAAAAAACATTTACTCTTAAAGGCTTTACATGACATCATAGAGCTGTATGTATGTGTAAGCGTGTTGTCTCCATGGGAGGCCACAGCGGCTTCCTACAGACAGGGAATAGCTCGCGCTTGGAGAGTGAGTAGTCCTAATAACCCACCCTTAGGCAGGGTGAGCAGCAGTTAATCGCTCAGGCCCTCAGTCAGGGCGAGCGAACAAGGAGTCTATTGCTCCAACCCCTAGGCAGGGTGAGCAGAGGTGGCAACGGCTTCAGGCGGGGTCAGGAGAGCAATTCTCCTGGGGTGGCTAGGGAAAAGGGGAAGGGGAGGGGGACACAGGCCCACCTGTCTCCACTGCGTCCCAGCCCAGGGCCCTAGCAGTGGCAGAAGCTGCTGCCACTGTGTCGGCGGGGCTCCCGCCGCAACACACCGACTATAATGCGGTTTCAGCCACAGGCCGTGGCTGTCCCTGGGCTACTTCCTCCCCACTAACCCTAGTACCTGCCTCCTCCGTGTCGTGAGGATAGTCCACCTGGGGTAGTGCCGTTAGTCCTTCCTCATCGACCAGGGGTAAGGCAGGAAGCTCCTCTTCAGGGGGCAGCTCCTCCAGGTCGTTGTATGTTGGGAGCGGCTCGGCCTCGGGCAGCTCCTCCAAGTCCTGCCCCGCTGCAGGGAGGGGCTCGGCGGCCGGCAGTTCCTCCAAATCCGGCCCGGCCTCCGGGGGTGCCCGCCACTCGGGCTGCTCTGGGGTCTCAGCCCAGTCTGGCGGTTCCAGAGCACGGTCCCGGGCTCGGGGTAACTCGGCCCAGTCATCCTGGCCGGGTTGCCTAGTCCAGCTTCTCGAGGGCCCTATCCAATCCCCGCGCCCAGGTGGGGCCGGGGTTCGGCAGCGGCGGCTAGGTTCTGGCCTAGGCCTCTGCTGGCGGGGCAGCACGTCTGCCTCTAGCAGCAGTCTGGGCTCTACTGAGCTCAGGGACCAGGCTTTTGTACTTCCCCTTCCTGTTGGGGCTCCGCCCTGTGGCTGACAATTGGTCTGGCTAGGTGGTCCTATCACGGCCCGGGTCCCTTGTTGCCAGGCAGACTCCGGGGCAGGGCGTGAGTTGGGCCAATCAGAGCGCTCGTATCCTTCCTCAGGCTTTGTCTCCGTGGGATGACAGTATGAAGCATAGTTGTAGCAGTGTTGGTCTCAGAATGTTAGAGAGACAAGATGGTTGAGATAATATCTTTCATTGAGCCAACATCTGTTTGTGAGAGAGACAAGCTTCTGAGCCACACAGACCTCTTCTTCAGGTCTGGGAAAGGAACTGCCAGGGTCACAGCAAAATGCAAGGTGCAACAGATGGTTTAGCATAAGCAGTTAGGACAAAAAGAAGGGATTAATAAACCATGTGTACAACAATATGTAACCCACTAACCCCCTCTTTTTATCCTATTACTGCAGATGTGTTAATGGACCACACTCCCTTGAATGGTCCCTTACAATATGTGCTAAGAACTCTGTGTGGCGCAGAAGCTTGTCTCTCTCACCAACAGACACTGGTCCAATAAAATACATTATCTCATCCACCTTGTGTCTCTAATCACAGAGCGATGTCAGGTTAAATTACCCCAAATGTCATGTAACCCAAAGTGAAGAAAACACAAGTTACATTTATGAGACTTATAGAGAGAGTCACTCAAAGGACACCATCTGCATCTGGTAGCTAAATATCTATATTAACAGAAAGATAATAGATGCTCTGTATCTTTTCAATGTAACCCAGATCAGTTATAGATAGCTCTGTATATATTTATCATATCAAAAGATGCGTTTATATATTTCCTATTAACTGATTTCTGACAATCTAGCAAAAGATTATCACAGACATTACCTACAATGTATTTACATGCCCAAGAACCATTTCTGAAAGGCTGCCAAATAGCGTTACAATCAGATACCTGATCCAAACATCCTCTATCTGAAAGGGAATTTTGATCTTGATCCAGTCTTTGCAACTTGGACTCATTTCCATCTCCATGGCCCAGAGAATTCCTTTTCATGATAATAACCGTTCACTGACTTTGGGGGAAGAATATTGCATGAGGATCTCCTTGCAAAGTTTATCACAGACCTTATTGTGGTGGGGAACAGAACACAGAGGAACTGAGCTGCAGTTCTGACTCCAGTACTCAGCAGATTCCAAGGAATCTGCAGGGAGGAAGGATCATCAGCATGGAGGTCTTGTGCCTCCATACTACCTTTGGGACGTCCTCTCCGTCAAGCCTCTCTGTCTTGCCTCTCTGCCATGCTCTGTGGGATCATAGCTCCACTGAAGCCATGTTTCCTGAGCCCCAAGCAAGACAGCTTATGTTGACCTAGCTGTGGAAGTGTCTTCACTTAAATTTGGCTCTCACAAATGTAAGTAGCCCTATATTCCAATTAAATAACAGCACTTCCCTGAGCCCGGTAGAATTGGGGTTGATGTAATTAGGTCAAGGTCAGTGTCAGTGTAGACACTGTGTTACTTACATCAACTGTTACTGGCCTCCAGGAACTATCCCCTAATGCCCCACACTGACTGCTCTGGTCACCGTTATGAATTCTGCTACACAGGGGTTAGGCAGACAGGAAGCTGACCCTGGAAATTTCTTTGCCTGTTGTCCAGCTTGGCGAGCACACCTAGCAACTCTACGGTGTGGAGTATGACTGCTCAGCTGACCAGGTTGGTTACATGATGCAGATGCGCTCCTGCCTGGAGTACACAGGAGGTGTTGTATCTCTTGGGCCTGTGGGGAAAAGCGGCTGTGCAGACACAGCTCCAATTCAGCCACAGAAATGTGGACATCTACTAGCAGATTGCTCAGGGGATGCAGGAGAAGGGCTATAACAGGAACCAAAAGAGCTACCTGAAAGCCAAGGAGCTACGGCAGGCATACCAGAAGGCAAAGGAGGCCAACAATCAATCTGGTGCAGAGCTGCAGACCTTTCACTTTTACAAAGAGCTGCATACCATCCTCAGCGGAGACCCCACCAACACTGCCAGAGAGCATAGTGAATATTTCTGAGGAGCCTGAGTCACTGGCCCCTGCTGTGAACAGTGAGCAGGAGGAGATGGATGAGGAGCACGGGGGACAGCCGACTGGGTGATATAGCTATGCAGTGAACCAGGACCTGTTTTTAACTCCACTGCAGTCCAGCCAGTCCCAACAGTGGATCACAGGTGAGCCTGATGCAAGGGAAGAAACCTCTGGTAAGTATGTTGTTTCCTAATGTAGTGGGGGCACATTTTTTGATTTGGTCATTTTTACTTGTGCTAGAAGAGGTAGTGGAACAACTAAGAGTGGCAGAGTTACTATCTGCTTTTCATTCCCCTCTAGAGTTAGGCAGGAGGCCACGTGGAGCAATTTATTTATGTGCACTAAGATGTCCTGTGAATCCTCCGTAGACATCTTGATGAAATTTTCATGGAGGTATTCTGCAATCCTTTGTCAAAGGTTTCTGGGAAGGGCTGCCTTATTTCTTCCTCCGCGTGTCAATGCTTTCCCATGCAACTCAGTGATTGATTCAGCAGGCACTATTACAGTACACAGGCTAGCAGCATATGGGCCTGGGCAGCACTGGGATGTCAGCTGTGCTCTCTCTGCCTTTGTTATCCTCAGGGGTGAGGTGTTGGGTAAAATCACCAATGTCTGTGGAAAACACTGCCAGTATTCAGTTCCATTGCCCTATACAAAAAGAATCATGCCAGCGAGCTATTCCCTGAACATTCCCCCAACCTCCATGCCCCCCTGATGGCCATACTCACCATGACTGATGCTGTGACTGGCCTCATGCTCTATGAATCCCAAGGAGGAGTGAGAAAGTAATGCTTGTAACTTGTGTGGATCCAGGTGAGTGAATTCAGTATCCTAAGTTTCAAATTCCTTTGGGAATATGCTGATAGTAGTACCTCTGTTTGTTGTATCTACAGCTGTTGCCTTTGTGGCCTTTAGAGTCTCCCCCTCCACACCCATGGAATGCCTGAACTAGATAAAGAGGAGTAAGAAGAGGACTCGGGATGACATGTTCCAGGTTATCTTCCAAGCCAGTGCTCCATCAGAGAAATGAGCACAGGCTCTGGAGGGTCACCCTTGCAGACAGCATGGAGAAGGAAAGAGTGGAGAGGAGAAAGGCACAGGAAAATGAGAGGGATGTTCAGCAGGAGATGCTTGCACTTCTCACTCAGCAGACAGAGATGCTGTAGAATATGGTAGATGTACAGGTTTAACAATCCCATGCTTGCCTCCCTCTGCAGCCCATAGAGAACTCTATATTGGGACCTTCCTACACTCCTCCTCAACCTTCCACCTTCCATCAGGGTTCAGTGCACTACCCTTACCACTCCACTCAGGGGGACAATAAAGAAAATAACAGCTTCACATACACCAATTGTATCTTTTGCAAGTCAATGTATGTGCACCTGAAATATAAATATGTGTTCTTTCTCCTTCATAGGTTTTGTTCCCTTAATTTATTAAGTTCTAATTTTTTTTAATTGCCAAGTTCACATTACAGAACAAAATTCTATTTTTGAAACATAATTCATCTTTATTAGTTCACAACATATGCTGGCTGGTGCTGAGCTGGTCTGACAGTGATCAATTGTGTCACAGAACCCATGACATAATTCAAAAACAATATTAATAGGTGCATTGACAATGTTATATTCCTGTACACACAGCAATCATTACAAGATTCATTTTGGGCCGCAACAGAGAAAGGCCAGATTGAGCATACAGCAATACACACTACCCTGGCTGACTATTAAAACGGTCTTTCAAAGCTTCCCTGAATCATATGGCTCTGCACTGAGCTTTTCTAATAGCCCTTTTATCTGCCTGTTCAAATTTTCAGACAAATGCTCCACCTTCACCCTCCATCGTGGGAGGAAACTTTCCCTCTTTGCTTCATATATGTATTATGCAGGACTCAAAAGGCAGCTATAATCATTGGATATTTTATTACTGAGATCTAATCTTGTAAGTAAACAACACCAGCGACCCTTCAAATGGCCAAAAGCACATTTAACGGTCATTCTGAACCTGTAGTTGAAATACTCCTTGGTGCTGTTGAGGTGGCTAGTGTACGGCTTCATGAGCCATGGAAACAAGGGGTAGGCGGGTCACTCAGAATCATTATTGGCATTTTAACATACCCAATGGTAATCCATTGGTCAGGAAAAAAAGTCCCTGCTTTCTACTTTCTGAACAGCCCTGTCTTCTTAAAAAATGCATGCATCATATACCTTCCCTGACCAGCCCACAATGATGTTGGAAAAGCATCTCTGGTGATCCACCAACACTTGCATTGCCATAGCAAAGTAGCCCTTTCTGCTGATGATCTCTGTGACAAGGTGGTATGGTACTAAAACAGGGATACGTGTGCCATCTATCACCTCCTTGCAGTTTGGGAACCCCATTTATGCAAAACCATCCATTATGTCCTGCACATTACCGAGAGTCATAGTCCTGATTAGCAAGAGGAAATTAATGACCCTGCACACTTAAATGACAAGAGCCCCTGCAGTGGATTTTCCAATTCCAAAATGATTCCTGACTGACCAGTAGCAATCTGGTGTTGCAAGTTTCCATATGCTATCACCACTCACTTCTCCCCTGACAATGCAGTTCTCATTTTGGTGTCCCTGAGCTGGAGAGCGGGGGCGAGTTTGGCACACAGATCTAGGAAATGTGGCCTTGTTCATCCAAAAGTTCTGCAGCCACTGCTCGTCACCCCAAACCTGCATAACAATATGATTCCTCCAGTCAGTGCTTGTTTCTCGGGCCCAGAATCAGTGCTCCACCATCTCTAGCTGCTTCATGAGTGCCACCAACAACCTTGAATTGTTTCTTTCTATATCCTGCAGCAATCTAGCCTCCAAGGAATCATCATGTTCCCTGCGACTCCTCTTGTGGCTCTGCAAATACTGTAGGATCAGGCGCCGTGTGCTTGCAATGCTCATGACAATAGTGCAGAGTTATGCAGACTCCATGCTTCTGTCAAAGATGGTGGACAACAAGGAGGGACACACATGTTTGTGGGACATTGAAAAGAGGCATGAATTGTTATTTGATGCAGATGAAATTATGGGCTGGAGAACACTGTATAATGGGAATTTGACTCCATGCTCCCAATCACCTCTGCATTGCTTGTTTTCACCCCATCAGACATTGCAAGAACTTCCCAAAAGACCCAGCATTGGAAGGCAGTGAATTGCACAATGGGATACCTACCCATGGTGAAGTACATTATGCATCAATAAAAGTATTCCTGGTGAGGATGTGCACTGCCAACACAAGGAGCCAAGTGTGCACAGGGACAAACAATGTAATAACTGTGGCAGCTGTATGCCAACATAACTTAGGTCAACAATTTTGTAGTGCAGACATGGCCTGAGACTTCATTGGCTGCATCTACATCTGAGATTCTTAAGGAGGCTGCCCAAATATAAACGATATGTCTACACAGCAAAGAAAGAAACCCACAACTGTGAATGTCAGAGTTCAGGTCTACAGAGTTGGGCTTGTGATATGGTGCTAAAAATAGCCATGTAGACATTCTGGTTTGGGCTGGAGCTTGGGCTCTGAAACCCAGGGACTTGGTAAGAAAAGAAAATCAAGCTAAAAATATATTACTTTTCTGCATGGATTTTGTGGGGGGCAGGGATATTGGGGGGCAGAGATGCAATGTGCTCCCTTCCAATCCAGGGGTCCCAGGAAGTGGGAGTGGAAAGATAACTGATATAGAATTGGAGTTAATTCAGTGCTGCATCTGGCTGAAAATACTCTGATTTTGCTTTTTTTAAATTATTTTTACAACTGAAGTTCTAGCACACATAAGCAGACGTGAAAAGCTATCGCTAGGAACTCCTTTGAGTATTTTAAAATGCAGACTATCAATCATTTAAGGACTATGAAAAAAAGCAGTGCCACTTAATACAGGGTTTGGCGACAGGAAACAAATTTAAGGACTCAAAGCCACTTTCTCTGTCAACTAGGAAGGGGGCTGCTGATAGTTCATTACCAACACCGCCTGACCTGACAGGAAATCCAATACCCTATGTACCCTGAGGTAGCTTGTTGCAAGATTATAGATTATTTCTGTGCCTTGCAAACCATAGGTGAGGAAAAAATTTTAACTGGAATCTGATTTTCAATCTGTAATCTGCAAATCTTTTCAAATTACAAGTAAATATAATCCACTGTGAAAACACAGTAAGTACAGTGCACTCACCACTCCATAAAACCATGGCTCTATGTTCAACATTTTAGATGCTTCAAAGAGCTATTGCTTTTCCAAGGGTTATTATACTGAGGTTTAATAAAGTAGCTGGAAGTTAAAGTCCACAGATCTAATTTCTGGGGGTGTAATTTCAGAGCTAGTAATGATGAATCCATAATGCAATACCTTTGATGGTCACATTTCAACTACTATAAATTCTTCTCTTTAATTATTTTCCTATTAAACTGAATGAATACAGACATTCCAGTAAACCCCCTGGTTTCTTAATGGCTAGGTCATGTATTCATAAAATTATTACACATCAACCCTACCTTTTCCACACTGCCTACACCAAGCTGGCCAAGGTGGTGCTGTTGTGGGCCAAGTACATGAGTTCTACACAATCTAAACACAACCCTTGGTTGAGGGACTCCTCAGGTAGCCTGCTACACTGGCTTTGTTCTAGTGGACTGACACAAAGTACCCACATCAGGGACCAGAATCTGACCAATCATGTTCAAGTGAGCATGGGATGTAAATTTTAAGTGCATGTATAGATGTTTTTAAAACTTAACTTTAAGTGTAATTAAATATTGATGTATTATCTCAACTTGTTCCTAGATACAAGTGTTATTTTTTGTGTGTGTATGTGTGTACATACAGTACTCCCCCACATTAATGTAAAACCTTGTCCAGAATATTTCCTACAAACACATTTATAAAGGTGAATGTATTTCAAAATCTCCTGTACTGTTCCCCCCACAACACATTAAGGAACAATAGAGACTTGAAATTCCATGGATTTTCATCTGTCTATGTATGTACCCATTAAAATATAGACTTGGAGTTTCAAAGCTCCGTCTGTCCTATCCTGAAAGGTGAATGCCATGGAATATTACTGAGATCCAGTAAAAAAAAAAAAAAAAAAAAAGACATGTCCTACCTGCAGACAGGTGAAATTTTAAAGGCTTTAAGTTTGCAAAATGTAAATTATTATTTTAACTCCCTCCATTGTTCAGTAATATTTCAAGTGAAGGAAATTCAGTTTTTCCATTTGGTTTCAGTGTTAATCTCAGTCAGCACTGAAATGGCCATTTTATTATACAGACTTTGTATAGATTTTTGTACAGATTTATGTTCTCATACTTTTTATACAGATCTTGAAGCTACACTGTCAGCCCTAATGGCTGCACAGGAAAGGAGCACATTTACTAGCCTAGACAATGCCTTTATGCTATTTATTAAACAACTGCCTCATGATGGTGCTTTCCTTGCTTTATATCTAGTTTATTCATGTTCCCTTCTTTCTCCTGCAAGTGCCTTCCCTGTACTATATTGTTAACTGTAAGATTACTTAAAGAATTCAGCATACAACAGTGTAGCCCAATAAAAAAAAATCAACTGACTTCATAATAATTCGGGTTCATAGAACATATTCATGTAACAAAACGAGATACTTGAGACAGCATGCATGAGAGAAAGAGAGAGGGATATGTTTTCCTTTAAAACCAACTGCAGCCTGAAGTGTTTGATGGCTTACAGTGCCAATAATAAACGAAGTCTATTATTTTCAGCAAGTTACTAAACTGAAATAAAATTGCTGTATGATTGGTACAAAAAGGAAAGTTTCCAAACAAAATAAATAAATTAGCAATACTGGCAGTCAAAAAAGAAACATTGCAGGGATCATTGTTAGTGACTAGGGAAATACAATCATTTTAGAGGATTTAGAAACACTTGGAAGAGTAAATGAGGATAGCTTTGGAAGACTGCTGATGGGAATTCATCATAGTGAAAGCCTGAGTTATATAAACTACATCTATTCTCCCTAATTTGATAACTCTCCAAGGAGAGGCCTTTAAAAATATTGTCAGACAGTGGGAAATTGGTGAGAGCAGAGTATGTGGGGTTGTATCAAAGCACTTTCAGTTCACAGTAACCCAGACTCAGGGGAAATAGTTTAGTACAGTACATATAACTTAATATCCATAAAAACATGTTTTGGTTAGAGATGCGCCTGAATCAAAAACACATATCCAAATACACAAAGTCTGCAAACAGCCTCTCATTTTGTAACGTGTTGAAACAAAACCATAGGCTGAAACACTTTGAAAGTTGGGGATGCTCTCAAAATCTGAATCTAAATTTCAAGGTTTGGGCCCACCTTTAATGTTGAAAGAGCTGGGGGAGGGGGGTCTATTTATGGTTCTGCTGATGACTTGTGCATGACTTTGGGCAAGTCAGAATCTCTGAGCCTCCATTTCTCCAATTGTAAAATGTGGATAATACCTTTGTTTGCAAAACACTTTGGTATCTATGAATAGACAGTACTTGATAAGAGATAAATATTTACTTTTGTAAGAGGCAAAAGCAAAAAGAAAATAGGTAAAATTATAGATCAGCAAAAATCAAGATGAAGTTTCAACCTCTGGAAAAGCTTTGGGGAAAATTATTTCCAGAACTGAATTTTGCAACTCTAATTATGGCACATACTAAATTTATGAAAACAAATTTAGCTGAAGGAAGTATAATATGTACTGAACCTCGGAAGATGAATAAGGAGACTAATGTATTTTAGCCTGATTCATATCTCACACTAGTGTAAATAAGAATTATACTTAAAAGTCATTAGGGATCTACACTGGGATAAAACTAGTGTAAATGAGATCAGAATCAAGACTTTGTTCCTCATGTGAAACAACCATTAGAGATCCACCAAAAAAATTTCCTTGCTTTCAGCAAAACGGCAAATATGAATTCATATGCTGGCATTTGCCACAGCCATATACGACCATTCATATATTACATGTGGGGGAGGGGTGATGGTTGAGTGATCTATCAGGTGGCTATAGGAGGACAGGTATTATAAAAGACTCAACTAGGCCTTCTGTAGTTTCCACAGAACAAACATACAACTAGGTTACACAAACAGAAGATATTAACCACCGCACAATTTCTGCATTTCTGAAGAAAGACTGGTTACATAAAACATTTCCTAATGTCAAATAAAAAACAAAGCTTCTAGAGGCATTTTAACCTTTTAAACATTTGCTAAGATAGGGAGCTATATCTGGGATCTACAATATGTTTAAAGATTGCTATTTTTCTGCTCTGTCCTTTTCCACATTACAGGTCTGATCCAAAGCCCAGTGAAATCAAGGGGAGGGAGTTTTTCCACTGACTTCAGTGAGCTTTCATATCAGGCTGTAAAATCATGCAGTGGTAGCCATACCTAGTGGAAGTCTCCTGCATAATTATTTCTTTAACTTTTTTTCACGATTCATCTTTCCCAGATTCTTACAGAAGGAGAAGAAAGCAAACTTTTATAGATCATGTCTCATTATGGGTGAAATTCTATGCGTAAAGTCTATGCACCACTTAATCCCTCAAATTCATTTTTAAATAATGTATAGACCCCTTGGTGGCCCCTCCACAAGTGAGTGCATTTTACCCTTTGTATATTTCTTTTCCCTTTCACAGAGTCTGTGAAATTCTGGCTGAGGTTATCAGTATAGGCTAACCTTGATGTATTAAAGGTGATCCTTTGGGAATACTCTGGTAAGACAGACAGGGTATATTTATGGAAAGGGTTTACTTTGAGGTTTAGGATTCCCTACAATGGAGGGAAAAGTCATGTAATGTTAAAAAATGTCAAGTCCTTCATAGGGTTAGGTCATATTGTAAAGGAAAAGATTACACAAGAATTAAAGAGGAACTAATAGAGGAGCAGAACCATTCAATCATGTACCTATCAAGAGTTTGTCGGTTTCTCCCCTAGGCTTGGTCCCTAAGAAGGCCCCAGGTGAGTATTTCTTTTTACACCACCTTATTTCCACCTCTGAGATTTCCACCACAACTTCAACAATCACCATGCGTCCATCAGATTCTCTCTAGAACACTCCCATAACGGCATCAAATTCCTAGACACCACGATCACTTCAACAATGGAACCCTACAGACAACTATAGGGCCATAACTTACTGGGATCGTTATCTTGTGAGAAGACAAATGCTCTCATTTCTAGAGATTTCTATAGCTGAGGACACCCAGCACCACACAGGCATGCCAATGTCCTCTGCTTATACATACTTTACCAGTCCTAATCAAGCATTCCATTTATGCTACATCCTGTTCTTTTTATGCTGTTTTGATGACTGAATTTTGATAATGACCTTTCAAGTTAATATTGTACATAAAACAAAGAGGGAGTGAGAATGAGTAAAAAGAATACTAAATTGCTGCTAATGCAGATTAAACTCATGTGCAGAGTGATGTGAAAATGGAAAGATCCACTCTTTATAACTTGAGTTCCAGATGGGCGAAACAACAAGAGTCCTGTGGCACCTTAAAGACTAACAAATTTATTTGGGCATAAACTTTTGTGGGCAGATGCAGCCGATGAAGTGAGTTTCTGCCCACAGAAACTTATACCCAAATAAATGTGTTAGTCTTTAAAGTGCCACAGGACTCTCGTTGTTTTTCTTTATAACTTGTTTCACTTTTCTCACTGACATGCAGGTTCTACCCCTTAATCTGTCAATCCAAATTCCACTTGCCAAAAAATCTTTCTGTATGAACCCTAAATTTCAGATCTGAAAAGATTACAGGTCACCTTTTTCACCTCTTAATGGAACTTGAAGCTCACTTGCACATTACAGGAAACAGCAACTCCCTCAAAATAAAGGGATGCTCACCTCAGAGATTTCGTTGACATAAAAAGTTACAGACAAAGAGAATTTGCTTTCTTAAATATTCACCAAAAAAATCTCTCTCTTTTGAAAGAGAAGTTCCATTCATGTAGGTGAACTGATTTTTTCAATTGCTTTTCTGTAGTGAAAGTTATGGGTCTGAGTAGGAGGAATTGGGGTGGAGTGGATGGGACACCAGAATGAGAGCTAATAGACACAATACTTGGATCCTATTCATGTCTCTGCCATTGACTGACTGTGTGACTGACCGCGCGATTCGTCGGCAGACGCAAACTACGCAGCTTCCCTTCTTCGCACTGTTCACACTGCGCTGAGCCGATGGGAACAGCGTTCCTGTCAACTCAGTGCTACGCTACTTGAGGGGTGGACTTACTCAGTCGACTTCCTGATCGATTGAGGGGGTTTCACTGACCTGAAAGATCGATCTGGCGGTGGCGATTTTGCCACCATCAGTGTAAACGTAGCCTAAGTCATTAACCCCAAAATTTTCAAATTTAAGGGTTAATGACTTTTATTTGGGTGCCCAACTGAGATACTTTATGCTTCAGCACCTACTGCCCCCATTGATTTAAAATGGAATTCTGGGTACTCTGAAAGTCAGACCCCAGGTAGCTCAAAATAGGCACCCAAAAAACAAGGCAGCCAAAATCAGAAGCCACTTTGGAAAAAAAATGGCCTTAACATCTCTGTGCCTGACTTTCACCAACTGTAAAATGAAGATAATAGTTAATCATCTTTATAAAGAACTTTGAGTTCTATTGATGAAGAGTGTTATATAAGCATCATTATTACTGTTATTTTATTCTTTAGTTCTTTGACAAAAAATATTAAAAACTCTAACTCACACATGTGAAAAAAAAAAAAAGCAAGGTTAAATTATCAAAAAATTCTAACATGGATTTTCATAAAAGCTTGGCAAATAATACAAAGCATTTTTTGAAATTTTAAATGAATTCGTTTCAACAGTCCTCATGCCCTTTTGTGTTCATTTTCTGAAAATATTTTATTAATTTTCTTTACTGGCAGGAATAGTTAAGAAATAGCAAATTTAAATTTATATTAGCTAGATATTTGTGGAAAGTAAAATTTAAATTTGCACGTATTCACCCTGGAATAAATTATTTTAAGAGTTACACTTATCCAGTTGGGGAGGGAACAGAATAGCAGGAGTCTTGGGTTCTAGCAGAATTCTTGTTGGGGACCATGTTTGTTGTCTGGGTGCAGTGGTGAGATATTAAAATACTGTAGTCTCTTGACTATAATGAAATTGGGGATTGTGAAGGTCTTTGGTATGCCTAAGAGGTCCAATCCAATATTCGTTGAAGGGAACTGAAGTCTACCCATTTGAATCAGGAAGAGGAAGAGATAAGATTTGCTGTTCCTTTCTCAGAAAGAAAGAATGATTTGGAGAAAGATATGTGGCTGAATAGGTGGCAATTGTAGTGGATATGTAATTCAAATATTAGCATGTAATATATAGGATAGTACAGTGGGGGAATGTGTTTCATCCTGGAAATCTGAAAGATGCATAGTGTATGATTTAAAGGGTATATTTGCAATATAAATGTTTAGGGATTAAGGACTGAGAAGGGGAAAGTTAAGGTTGTTTGTGGAAATGTACCTCTGAATTTTCCACCTTTCAAACATTTTGTTTTAAAATGTATGTTATAAAGTTATGAGATTCTTTTTGTGTAAGGTATTCTTATTTACTACCTTAACCGTAAATTAATCAAGTTTTGTCAGTGGGGATATTACTTCATCTGATGACCAACTGTAAATGTACACCTCTTGGTTATTTATGACCATGTCAGAAAATCAGCCTCCTGGTAGTGACACACAGAAATTGCTATGTTATCACAAGAATGATTACTTTCTGCCTTGATTTGCAGTGCTGACTGGAGACTGACTTTCTAAATAATCTATTATCACCACAGCAGAAGCTAATGCAGGAGGAATAAAGTGATAGCATTTTAAAATATCAGAAACTGAGGTAATGGTAATAGTCCTTACCCAAAAAACTATGGTTTGGACATCTTCAATCACACCTGTGTATGAAAAAGTTCCAGTGCAGCTTGCTAATATGTCAAAGACCAAACCACTTTATTCTCATTTAAAATACGCTATGACTGTGTAAATACTGATAAGAGCCTAGACGAGGCTTTGTTGTGGTTACCCAATTCATTTGTGTACCATATCTAAAGGGCAAGCATTGCAAAAATATGTAAACTGGAGTTTGTCATGGCAGAAATGATTAAATGGTATTATTTAATTCATGTGTCAGTTTTGTTTTAAATGAAAGATACCAAAGCCTTTGCAGCAGGAACAGTACCATTATAAACACATGAATTAAAAAAAAAATTCAAAAGAAGATTACATTACAACAAATCTTCCAATCCTTTCAATTCCATGGCTGCTAGGTGAATTGTTTCCATAAAATTATTATTGCCAGTTTACTGTTCCCAGTTCCCAACAGTATTAAAGGGGCATGTGGCTGGCACCGACAGATTGAGGTCTATATCAAAATTTATCTAGAGCTCAGATGCATGTAGAAAATATTCCTCTGGTGTGTAAATGGCATGGAGAGAGAAAAGCAATCAGCTTCTGCCACTATCACTCAGATAACCTCATGATCAAAACTCTCTGCAGAAGTTCTACAGGTTCATCAAAGTTCTTGCTTCTCTACCAAGGTGTAGACTGTCAAAAGGAGGGAAAAATGGTTGGTGCCAAAATGCTGATATTGACAAAGGTTGTTTTTTTTTAAACCCATAAATTACACAATTTGATCTTAATGATAAAATTGGTAGCATCTTTTCTTAGATAGAAACTAATCTCCAAGGGCACGCACACACACACACACACACACACACACACACACACACACACACAAGAATGTTTGAGAGAGGCCGGTGGAGGTCCCTTCGGCATATATACAGTATGCAAATTATTAAAAGTATATATACACTGAATAATCTTATTAAAAGCAACCAGTAACTAATGTACTGTGTTCAGAGGAAACTACATTTTATACACACACTACAGCTTAATGCTTTAAAAAAAAAGCCAAATGATGAAATCTGGAAAAGAATATGCAACATTAACTGATGAACTTTTAGACAGGTATATACACTGTGCATAATATACACAGACAGAATATAAATGGCCACTGTCAATTATAAGCAGAGCTATTCACAGCAGTAAAGAAACTAAGAGCATTAGCCTGCCTATGTTAAATATTATATTTATGCAATGTTAGTTGCAAAAATATTTTCTGTAACATATAGTAATACCTCTTCATAATAATTTTTTTACAATGCGCATATTAAAATATGAAAATATGTTGATATCAGTTTATTTCTAAAATGTGGCCACTGTGTCTTCTTCATGGCAGAGCTATGCAAAGCAATCTGATTTCATATTCAGCAGCTTGTTTTTCCTACATAAAGTTCACATGTTAAATCCTACTTACAAATAGCTTATCTCACAAATGTCTCTGCAACATAATGTAATTTAGAAGAATATCTAAAAATTCTTCTGAAAACTGAAGCATCTAACATTTCTTTTTTCATGTTAATATAAAAAAGGAAATCTAATCTATAAGATATTTCAAATGTCTCCTTTTAATTTACCTAAACAGCCATGGATATGTTCAATGACAGAATGCTGGGGAATCTTTGGTCCTTTACAGAGACTGCAATAGATACTGTACAGTGTGTTTCTCTTGCAAATCGACATACATATGATATCAATAGACCCTAATACAATTTACCCTGGGAGAAAAGTACTTTTAACAATTCCAATTCTTTTCTTCTCTCGTTCCTTAATTTTAGGTCATCATGATTAACTGAAAAATGATTGAGTTTGCATGATTTTATATTTAATGGGATGGGAAATCCTAAGATTGAACTACTCATGAACTACTCAGAAAAAAAGCAACAAGAATATATTGTCTAACTAGTAATGGATGAATTTCAAGAGTTTCAGAGCTTTGGTTCAATGTGAAATGGAGTTCAACCTGAATTTCCAAATGTAACCACAAACTTACTAAGGTTTGCTGATCATCCCAGGCTTCTTTCCCCAGTAACTACAGCCCCATACTTGTTCTAGGCTCACTCTTATGACACAGCCATAACTATGTTATGCAATGCAGACTTCCCAATCTGACTCAAATATAAAGCATGGGTCTCATTAAGCTCTGTGTCTATGTTTTAAAGAGCCTCCTATTTGTATCAGTAAATAAGGACTAACAGTTTCAACAGTAATGGAAGCACCATGATAGCATGTTTTACAAGAGGCAGACACTGAGTAACTCAGCCAAACAACTAAGTCAAAGATGATTATAGGTACAGGATTCATTTCTGTAATCTATATAACACCTGAGTATGCTTGAGCAATGGAATGAACGATGCAGTGCCCACAAGTGTTTGAAGACTATGAGAAGTTTAGCTGGTTAATCTAGATGAGATTGATGGGATGCTGGGAGGATAGAAACAACTAGGAAAATTGGCAAGCGTTATATTAGCACCCCTGACCAGGGTGGAGCCACCATTACTAGATATGGCTCTTAAGAAAGGGGTCTGATAGCCTGGACACAGCTACTAGACATTTATGTAGCAGCTGTCACAAATACCACATTTTCCTATTTCTACCTAGCAAAAGAGTGCAACTGTTTCTTTCATGTACAGGCCTCTATTCTGTTTATATGATCTGACCTCTAGTCTCCATCTTAATCACAGGGTTTACACAGGTGAGACCCTGTTTCCTCTCATATGCTTCGAGCTGAGCGAATAACAGATTTTTAATTTGCTGGCAGGTCTTAAAAAAAAAAAATTAAAAAGGAAGAAAAAAAATTGGTTCAGGTTGAACTGAATAAAAAAATTGTGAAAATCCTTGCTGAATCAAAACAATCCATTCTGGATTACATGAAACATGTTTGTTTGACTACTGCCTCTATAGCAGACAAAGAGGGATTTTGAACCTGGGTCTTCCATATGTTAGAATAGTGCCCTAGCCACTGGCCTAGACGAAGTTATGAGAACACCCCCATTTTGTGACTGGCATCTATGTCCTCGAAAAAATAAATTGACCTGAACCCTTCAGTGAATTAATGTGAAATTCACAAATAATTTTGGGTTGCCCGAAAACTGCATTTCCCAGCAAATAAACTATTTGTGGGAAATATTGGCTTAGTTCTACATGGGCTGGAAAATCAAGGTTCATTTTCCTGGAAAAGGGACATGGTCAAGTTATCATGCAGCAGTCTGACCAGAGCACCCTTCTTTTGCAGCAGATATAATTCTTCAAAATCATCACAATAAATTAGGGTGTCTAGGAAGAAGGCAGCACTCAATAATCATAGTGAATAGACTGCAGAACTTTAGATGTAATGTCAAACAAAAGTGGACTACTTGGTTTATTCATGAGATAATGGGCTTAGTTTACTACTGCCTTGCACCTTATCTACACACCAACATCTGTGCAAAGACTGAATAAAGTCAGAGTAAATGTTGCCTCTGGCGTAAGCAAATGAGGCATTTTGATTTGGCAGTGATCTATACCCACTTTGCACTCTCACTGTACAGACCTAAATAACCACGTAAGATGCAAAACAGTGAATTTTCAGGCCACATACACACCACAAAGAAATCAAAACAATAGGTACTGTAACACTACAATACACATGTGATAAATATGAGAATTCTCAATGAGAAAAGCCTACCTAATACGAATTAAGAGAAATCTGATATATTATTTTCCATATTGTGTCCCGTAACACGAAGTTTTCACAGGAAATATGACTGTGTGCAGAAATGCTTTAGAAATTTTAATTTATTTTTTTCTGTTTGTCAGTTCTTTCATGAGTGTAAACAGCTGAAGGTGCGCTGTTTATGAAATTCTCAAAAAACCTTCCCTGTAGGAAGCAGTACATTGCAAGGAACACAGGCTTCCTGGATAGTAGCAAATTCAGTGCAGAATGTTTCTTTGAACTGCTACCAGAAATGGTAGATAGCATGTAAGGTGATGTGCAAGGGCCAGCTATGATTTCCCCTCCATAATAAATACTGCCTTTATTCATGGTTTTATTAGCAAAGGAGCTCAACAAAAATCAAAACTGAACTATTTTAGTATTTCCTCAGCAATAAACGATTCCCTTTATACTTTGGGCCAGATTTTCCAAGATGCCTATGCCTAATTTGTGTCTGCAAATACCATGACTGATCATACACAAATGGCAAGTTAGGCACTTAACCAACCATATCCATATCCATATGCAAATCCCTGATGTGTAATAGCAATCATGGTGCTTTCATGCACAGATAAGATACATTTGCATGCAATTCTGTGCATGCAAATACTTGCACACATCTTTGAAAATCAGGTCCATACTGTTTGCAACCATAATACCCTAGGCTGCAATTTCAGAGTTCAGAAGCTATCATGGTCCTATCTAGTTTGTAAATAGAGTATTTAGCAGGTCACTAAGAGAAACTCAGAATACTTCAGGAAATGGTGGTTATTCAATATATAATGCTCTTCCATGTGGAGTTAGTATTGAACCAAAACCCCATCAAAGGAATTAAAAGTCACTATATTGTTGAAGATGCTGCCTCTCAAGTGAATTAAGGTCCTACTGACTCACAGTTGTGAAAAATTTCATGACATGTACTATAACAATTGTAAAGCCCTGGTCTCCTGCCCAAGCTCTAACTGAATAATACTTTATAAATTCCTCCCTGCAGTTACAACTAGGTGTAATATATTTTTATTTATGTCTTAAATGATTGTGTGATGTTGCACTTAAGCAATAGTACCACTCCACACTAGAGATAGCTGCATTTCAGTGAACGATGAAGTGTTTCCTGTCCATAAAATGGATTTGGATCATTTTGGAGGAAAAGTACCAACATATTTTGTTATATTCTAGCTGTCCATATATGGCCTTAAAATAGGCAGCAATCTTTAAAGTTGATATTACTCTGTTCTTTGTCATCTGCATATAATGATTGTAAAACTAACGTGTATGCTGTATAGTAAGTTACAAAGCACAAAATAGGCTACCCGCCCACCCGCACAGCAGCCCTCTGGACCTAGAACCATGCAGGGAAGACACCCCTCGAACACACACACTCTAGGGCAGTAGGACTTGGAGGGTACTTCCTCTCCCCATTTGGCCTTGGAGGAAAACTGCAAGGAGGAATTAGCTAGAGAATTCAGCTGCAAGGAGAAGAAACAGCCAAAGAAGGGACCTTCAGACATTTAGGACCTTCAGACGTCTACACTGCAATAAAACACCCACAGTCAGCCCAGGATCACAGGGCTCAGGCTGCAGGACTATAAAATTGAAGCCAGGGCTATGGGACGCTGTGAGAAGGGGAGGGTCCCAGAGCCTGGGTCCCAGTCCAAGCCAGAACAGCTACACTGCAATTTTATAGCTCGGTGGCCTGATTCAGCTGATCTGCGCCAGCTTCAGGCGTTTTATTGCTGTGTAGAAATACTCTCAGAGAACTGCTAATAGCTTTGACTGAATTTTCTGTGCCCTGTGCTGATTTGTTTACTTCTGGCCCCCAACCTCAACTTCACTCCACACCTACACCTTATACCATCTCTTCTCCCCTGTCCTGTCCCCCTTAATTTTCCTTCCCTTCCCTTTCCATTTAGCTTATTCCCTCTTATATAAACCTACCTAAATAAATAAATAAATAAAATTTGGAACTAACATGTCTATTGCCAGCACATTGTTCACTCTAATTGTGAGTTATGTGTACAGACGGGCAAAATATGGGGCCCGTTTTTTTCCAGAAAAAAAGCAAAGGTGAGTCGGCCAAAACACTTCCTGAATTTAGTTGATTTCAGCCAAAACAACCCTTAAAATAGTTAGAGAAAATCAAATTGTGACAATTCTGGGATTCAAAACAAGTTTTTGTTTTGAGATTTCCTTCAATTTGATTAAAATAAAACAGTTAAAAAGCCCATCATCAGAACTAAATATTTAATTGCAGGTCAAATGAAACAATTTGTTCAATCCCTAACAATTTTTTTTTTTTTTTTTACTTTTTAGTTTGCCTTAAAATTTTGTTTCGGGTTAACCTGAAACGATTTTTTTTAATTGCCAGCAAAGTGAAAAATCAATTATTCAGACAGCTGTGGTTATACTACTTTCACCACCTGTGTCTGCCTTGACTATTTATATTGTAAGCTTTTCAGAGCATGGACGTCTAGTACTCTGTGAAGTGCCTAGCACAACAGTCCTTAGTCACTACCATAATAAACATATTAATGATCGTTTAATACGTGCTCTTTACTTACATAATAAATATGAAGATTTTAAAAATACACATAGTTACACGCTGGTTCACATTAATATATTATTTGATAATAGTTGCCACATTGTTGTATCTGGAAATACCAATTTCTCCCATATACTCAGAATAGAAAATAATGATAGTACCTGTATGGAATACCTGTTCACAGATACTGCCTTCTTAAAGTGATTTAAAAAATGGTCTTTATTTGATTAAAAGGTATGCTTCTACGTAACTTGCAGATAGTATGATAAGGAAAAATGGTAACTTGTTTATTGTCAATGAAGTCACAATATTTATTATATGAACAACATAGCTAATATGCTACATGAAGTTAACTTGCATACTATTCGTACCAGTAATTTTGCTTTGATTACCAGATTTCCCTTCATTCCTGAAATGAATAAAAGACCTTGGATTTATGTGTATTATATGGAACTTGGTGAATGTCACCCATCCTCTTATAGTGTGCTTAAACTAGTAAAATACTAATGAGGCAGAAAGTCATATCTAACAATATATGATATCAGGTGCTGTATCAAATGAAGGTTAAAGAGATGATGAATAAAATATCTTCAAGCTTAATATCCTTATAGCGCCTCTTTAAGGAACTATCACCAAATACATTACAATCTGTGCACTATTAACCAACTGCCTCCTGGGAGTCAGGGAATTTTCGTACGCTGTACAAAATGCCATTAAGGACTGACTGCCTTATTTGGCAGATTTTGTGGGTCTTTACATCTTTTTATTCCAAAATATAATTGGCACTGTATGAGAAGCTATTTCTGTAATGCCAAGACATTTGCATGCCAATGCAAGGTGCCAGTTCTATATTAAAAGGGCATGTATACCATTGTAAGCCAGCTGCCTCATCTAGCTGTTTGCAGTTTTAAAATGTAATAAAGCTTGTTATTAGACATGCAAAAATTAAATTATAATCTGGAAGGTTCTATGTCTAAATAGGCCCTTCCGATATTTGCAGAAAAGCCATGTATTTTCAAGTATTCCTATCCAGAGAACTGCCTAGTAAGGTCATTGCAAAAACAGATTATTTACATGTCTGTGCTTACTTTTAAACATAAGATTGATCTATTCTGGGGACTTTATTAGATTTTGGGTATGGCAGGGGAAGCTATGGGTAATACCACAATGCATGGCAGGAGAAGCCACACACATCCAGGAGGAGGATAGAAGGATAATTAAGAGTTTCTTAAGGAGTCTGCGAAACATCATTTAAAAAAAAAAAAAACCTCTCAGAGATGAAAATTATTATTATGGCTCTCTGAAAATTCAAAATGGACAGAAAAGGACCAGATGTCATAATGCCATAAAATTATCTATTACGAAGACATTATATTATAAACAGCTGTACCCTATAAATGCTAGTTTTTATGTCTTACTCCACCATGTGGTACCATATGGTTTCAGCATCTGGCGAAACTTCATTTTGCTGCCTGAGCACATGATCTAATCCAGAATACACATATCCATAATTAGTCAACAAGAGTATGTGAAGCCCAAGCAGATGCTATGGATTCATTTGGTATTATCTGGGATATGGAAATAAATATAATTTTTATGTGAGTGCAGGGGTTCCAAAGGTCTTCCAGTGTTGCAGAGATTTGCCCAGTCCCTGTTTTTTTTTTGCCAGCTGTTGAACGTTTTCCTTTTGGATTGTGGATGATGCCATGTAGGATATTGATCATATTAAGTACAGTTCCAATATTATTTACATATTGATGGTAGCCACAGTTTAGCAAAGGAAAGGCAAGAGACCAAACAATAGTTTCATTTGTGATCAAACATAATAACAATGATATCCGTTATCTATATATTATCTTAATATACCATGGGAACATCTGTATGGTACGCACTTTTAAGAGCAGCTGATTCCTCACGGAATAACTTCTTGCATAAATATAGTACAACATGACTAAGATTGTGGAGTCATGACATGTGGTAAGTTAACATTCTCTTTGAAGATGAATGAAGGACAACTTTCTAATGAGTTTTTATGCATCACATCTAAACAAAACATATAGGCAACATAAAGAAAAAAATAGCATTAAATGGGCATCAGTATTCATGTAAACATTGGAATTCGGGAAACAACAAAACCTAACATGCAATATGACAGAAACCTTTGCCATATCAAAAGTCGAATTTAGTTGTGCAAAAGGAATAAAATAAAGCATTTTTCCAGTTATAGATTCAAACAGCAGCGTGCAATATAGACTTCTGATCTCGAAAAAAAGTGGAAGCAGGAGTGAGGTAATGGCTTGGGCACTTCGCTGAAGAAAAAAAGGGATTTGTGACTGCCTCTCCAATCCATGCTGTGAGGAGGATGCCATAGGATACTTTGAGAACAGAGAGAACTACATAAAGTGAGGAATGCCAGATTTGGTTACAGCCATACTTTCAATAAAGTCAATAGGACTACCTGTGTATGTACTCAGTACGAGTAAGGGGTGCAGAATCAGGGCTACAAATAGCTTCTTCAAGTGACATCTCCTTTACGGAAGTTGTCAATAACCACCTTCCATCTTTAACGGTCACAAGAGAGTTGTAAAACTTCCACTCCCCTTTGGATATCAGTCCATCTGACAATATTTCTGATGTAAAAGGCTCTTTTTCTTCCTCTTCCTTGTTTGCCTGCAATCTTGCCTGATAGCATGAGATCTGGAAGCGAGTTGCTCAGTGATCAATGAGCTGTGTGTTCACAAAAAATATTATTTTCCCTCAAGTAATTGTGTGCTTTTTAAATTAATCCTTCTCATCATCTCTTCATGCATAGTTTTGGTTATCCAATTAATTGTAAACATTCTTCTATAGTACCAAAATTTGAATGCTCTTAATCTTCTTTCAGTGCCCTTTTTAAGTGTCCAGTTCTCACATCTGTATAGGAGAGTTGATCATATGTAGCACTTCAGTAATCTACTGCAGATGTGCAGTTTTAACTTTTGAGAACACAGAAGTCTTTGGAAGTTAAATACATTTTTTGCAAAATGTGTCCTTCTCTCAATTTCTTCTTCATATCTTCCATGACATGTTCCACCACTTCTGCCTACCTTGTATGGAGCTGCCTACTTTGTATGTCACTGTGTTTACTTTTTATTACAATTTTTTCTTCCAAAAATAGATCCTCATTCTGTATGTCTTGCTGATATTGTTCATAGCAATTACCATGTTCTGAAGTTCTTCCCTAAGCAAAGCAATTCAAATTGGGTCATTCATGTATCTTGTTGATGTATATGCCATTGACCTGTATGTCCTGGGTGGCATCTTCTAAAATCTTTGCCTCATTATACCTTTTACGTATATGCTAAACAGTTGCAAAGATACAACACAACCTTGATATACACCTTTTTTGATAATGCAATACACAGATAGTTCGTCGTTTCTTCAGATGGCTGCTTTCTGTCCCCAATACAGGCTTTTTATTAATTGTACATCTTGAGAGTCAATATTACTTTCTTCAAGAATATGTATCATCTTGTCAAATTGGAATTTATCACATGTTTTTTGCAGTCTACAAAGTACATATAAATGTCCTTTTTTACTTCTAAAGCACTCTCACATAAGATCCTTAGGGCAAATATTGCCTCCCTTGTGCCTGATCTTGGGTGGAAATGAAAATGACTTCTGCTAATCCTTGTCTCAACTTTATGAGTACTGCTTATCAGGTTTATAGTTCAATGTTCACATCCTTTAGCATTATTAACTAGGAATAAAGACTAACCTCTTAAAGTCCTGAGGAAGTTCTCCTTATAGGCATATCTAACTTAAAAAAATTATCAGATAAATTTTAAATCTTCGTTCAGGGGTATTAATCCTAATACCAACCTCCCCACCTGCTTTTCCGGGCTTCATTTTTTTTTAATGCTGTTTCTAGTTCCCACATTGTAATATGCAGTTATTTTTCTTCTTCTCCATCAATGTCTATATCTCCAATTTTTCAGAATTGTCGACAAGTTCCTTTACATATTCTGTCTTTCTGTCCAGGATGATGTTGGTTTTGTAGCTCAACCTGCCATCCTTAGTTTTAAATAACCAAATTCCTTTTCTTGACTTCTTTATTTGTCTCAGGTCTGGGTACTCTTTCCAGAGGCAGCATCATTTGCCACTGAGCATGTTCACAGAGTATTGATAATGGAAGAGCCTTCATATAAGAAGGTTAGCTGTGATATAAAGAAGAAAACCTGTCAAATAAGCAGCTGCTGCCCCAATAAAATACCACAAAAGCTCAAAGATAGTACTGGACATGGAAAATGTAGACCTCCATAAAATAAGCCTGAAGGCAATTCTAACCACCATGGCATATGAATAACTTGCCAGAAAAAATTCTGGAAAGGCAGATGAACCCTAAGGAGTCAACACCATTTGATCATAGAAGAGAATTGGGGGCCTCACTGTGAAAGCCTAGCCTCTAGATAATCGCCACCAGAAATAGAAATTTGCATAATCAAATCTACAAAGGTGGCTTACGATCTGGATGGCAGTTGGTGCTGCTTTGTACTCAGGCAGGACAAAAGAAATGGACTACTGGGGGCAGTAATGTGGGTGACCAGGCATTCTCTATAAAATTAACTACTGGAAAATACAAAAAGAAACATTTGGGAGTCATGAAAACTGCAGCGTGGAATCAGTGGCGTAACGTGGGTCTCCGGCACCCAGGGGCCAAGCCTACATTTGCACTCCCCACCCAAGCCTCATGCCCCCTTCCCCACACACAGGGCAGGAGGGTTCTGGCTCCCACAAGACAGCGCCTCCCCCAACTCCCCGGTGGGGGTCTGTACTTTTGGGGGGCTGAGGGGCATGCCACTTTCCTCCTCCCCCTCCTGCATGGGGAACTTTCTGTGGTTCATTGTGGTGGCAAAGCCCGGCTCTGGCCCAGCTCTGCCGCTCCCCCCACCCCATCTCCTGAACTTATCCTCCATGTGGCACACGCCTCTCTTGCTCCAGCCCCCCAGCCTGGCCCTGGCTTGGAAGGGGTGGCCTCAACCCCTGGCCTGGGGTGGGGGCACTGGGCCAGCCCTTCACAACGCACAGGGGGTGGGGAGCGTAGGAGGCTCTGAGCGGCCTGGCCACCCCCACTCGCCCCTCGGTACGCCGCTGCATGGAATGAAATAATACTATTTCAAGCAGGCAAGCTTCACAATACATTAGAAGAAGCTAAGCATTTGAAACTTGATGTTCTTGGAATTAATGAAGTGAAACAGACAAGAAGCAGACATACGACTGCAGGATGGAACATGATTTATTTGGATGGAGAGATACACGAAGGAGGAGTTGCAATAATGTTAAAGAAAAATCCAGACAAAACTCCATCAGGAATTTGATCAGGATCTGACAGAATATGGTTGGCAAGATTTAACACCATATCCATCAGAATTTTTATTCCTGAAGTTTACGCCCTGATGGAAGACTACAAAGACGATGTGTTAGACAGTTTTTATGATATTGGAAAAAGTAATAAAGTAAAGGAAAAGTGGAGCCATGTTATAGTGGTGAGTGACTTCAGTGCTATGGTAGGAAAAGATCAGGTGGCTGATACAGTTGTAGACTAGGGATTAGGATTTATGAATGAAAGAGGAAATACACTGAATTTGTAAGCAAGAATGATTTAGTCATCTGCAATATGTGGTCTGAACATCACCCAAGAAGATTATATATACGGAAAAGCTCTGGGGATGAGGCAGGACACATGATAAAGAATCTAATAGATTACATTTTAATAGCAAAAAGATTTCATAATGCTGTTTTAGATGCCAGACCTTTTCCATCAGCAAACTGCAATGCAGATAACAATCTGCTTGCAATGGAGCTGAGACTAAAACTTAAAAAACACCTAAACTACCAAAAGACTACAGATTGATGTGAACAAACAAACAACAAAAATGTACAGAATACACTTCAAAAGTCAACCTAAGACATAATGTCTACAACATTGATGACACTGTACAGTAAAATTGGAAAATCTTTAAGACAGCAGTACTTACAGATACTATGATGGTACTGGGAGAGAAGGGACGTGATGCTAAGCAACCATAGATGACTGATGAAACTGTAAGTCCAATAAATGCAAAAACAGTGCACAAAATTAGGAGATGTGAGGAATACTGAAAGTTACATAAACAAATTGAAGAAAACATGCAAAAAGGCAAAGAAAAATGGCTAGAATACAGATGCGATGAAATTGAAGAATCTAAAACCAGAAACAAACACAAAGATTCATTGCACCAGAAAAAGAATTACAAATAGCTACCGAGCTAATTATTACAGATGATCCCTTCCAGACCCACAGACTATCCCTTCGGACCTTTACTGAACACTAAATATGAAACTACCAGAGCACACTGAATCCATAGCATATGCCTAAGTATTGTCCACCACAGTATCACTAACAGGCAGGCCCTAGCTTTACATGTCCCAAATATTATAATGCTTTTTGTACAATGAGCAGATTATTAGCCCATGCAAGACTATAGTCTGAATTTTTAATTCAATAATGAGAACTATTTACTTATAGCAATTCTCTTTAAAATTATTGTTTTATATTTGAAAAACTTAATTAAAAAAAAAGTGTCATTATCAAGTAAAATCTCCCTGTAGTGGTTGACTGGACGTTCAGGATGACAATGGCCCCATCAAGGAGATTAAACACATACTTTCTATTTTTATGGGTCCCCTAAACTTGCTGTTAGGGTATGAGTAAATAATTTATTTAGGCCTGTGCATCTGCCTGAGATGGTATTCTGGGCCTGCTTCTGGGTTTGCTTGCCTGCCTGAAAGTTAAAGTCTCTGAAATACAAATGTTATTGTGTTCCTCTTGCCTACCCACAATTAGATGGGTTTTCTTTATTACTGTGAGAAAGATAAGTGGTGTAAGTTAAAGATAAGTTAAAATGTTTCATAGACTTAGACTTTAAAGTCAGAAGGGACCAATATGATCATCTAGTCTGACCTGTACAACCCAGGCCACAGAACCTCACCCGCCCCATTCCTGTAATAGACTCCTAACCTATGGCTGAGTTATTGAAGTCCTTAAATCATGGTTTAAAGACTTCAAGGTATAGAGAATCCACCAGCAAGTAACCCATGGCCCATGCTACAGGGGAAGACGAAAAACCCTCAGGGCCTCTGCCAATCTACCTTGGGGGAAAATTCTTTCCTGACCTCAAATATGGTGATCAGTTAAACCCTGAGGATGTGGGCAAGACTCACCAGCCAGACACCCAAGAAAGAACTCTCTGTAGTAACTCAGAACCCACCCCATCTAATATCCCATCACAGGCCATTGGGCATATTTACCACTAATAGTCAAAGATCAGTTGATTGCCAAATTAGGCTGTTCCATCATACCAAGCCCTCCATAAATTTATTAAGCTCAGTCTTGAAGCCAGCTAGGTTTCTTGTCCCCACTGCTCCCCTTGGAAGGCTGTTCCAGAACTTCACTCTTCTGATGGTTAGAGGTCAAGGCATAAAATGGAAGTGTCATATATGAATGCACAAATCAGGGAAAGCTCTGACTCCTTTTCAAGACAGATGCCAGAGCAAGGCCAAGCAACCAGCTGGGAAATGCAAGGAATGTGAAGTGAGGTGTTAAAAAGAAACAAACATAGGTCCATAAAGTGACCATGGCCAAGATGTAATCCTGCTTCATACCCTTCCCACGAGGTACAAAAAGGTTGTACTAAAGCTCCAGGCCCAGCCCCCCCCCAAATGGAATATGACCATATATTGAAAAGGGTGGTATGGGGAGGGGGTACAGGTACAGGTATAATTAAGGCTACCAAGAGGAAGGAGGGGGTATGAGAGTTTCATCAGTATCTGGAACTATGGTCGGGGAACAGGGAGTTCTATGGGCATATAGAACTATGGTTGGGTGGAAGGGAACTCTATCGATGTATAGCGAAAGAAGACCAACTGGTGTGAAGGGCTTGGAGGTATGACTATGATTTTAAGCTTGTCAGTGTAACTCCCAGTAAACCCATCATGGATTGCCTGCAGATTGGACTCTGAACTGTTGCTTTCCGACGAATTGTGTCTGGGAACTGAGAGGGGAGAGGGTAGGAGAGCCCTGACACTTGCTATCATTGGTGCACACATTAATCTACTACAGATTATTCTTAAAGAGGTATATCTCATTTTGCAGCAAGGAATTAGTTATTTCCAGAAACCTGAGTTGAGTGCTTGTGCAGTTAAGCAAAGTGTCATGCCTTCTTTCAGGCAAACCAAATTTCTCCTGAGTATTTGCTAAATATTACATGCCCCAAAATGCATCATATGAAAAGGATTACCTTATTCTGGGTTGATTCTATCCCAGAATGATGCAAGGACCTTGACAGATAGTAGCACTGGGCCCGATGAGCTTTAAGAAATCTCACTGTTGCATAAATAGGGGTGGATCCACCACTTGTCTTCCAGAAAATATTGCAGTAATGAAATTCTGATTAGAATCAGATGCAAAAATCAAATATTGCACAAGTTCAGGGATGTTTGAATTTACTAGGCTGTTCAGCTCATTAGTGAGAGACTTATGAATTCCAAACTTAATTTGAACATCCCCAAAATTTTTGAATAGAGGACTTTGTACCAGGCACTTTGGTCCAGTCCTCTCTCCAGAAAATACCATGACCCTTACCAGCTTGCACAAGACTAAAGTTGATAACTTCAGTAACCCAACTAGTCACTCACTAAACATATCAGGAAGTGAAGTGGGTACCATTACACCAGCTCTCACCACAACAGATGGCTACAGATGGTTGTGTGGGGAGGAGGGGGTAAGAGCCCAGAATTGTGAGAAAAGAGGGAATGGTAGAGAAAATGGCTCCAGGGTAACCTAAAAAGGGTCAAGTCTTCTTCAAGAGTCTCACAACTCAGAGTTTTAGGTCTGCAGTGAAACCGAAATCGTGATGAGACTATATTAAACCTTAATACCACAGTAGGAACCGCAGTTGTGCTTTATACTGCTGCCAGAAGGTTTTGATTGTACAAAGCAGATCCAGTTATAATCTTGATAATCAGCAACTTGAAATGTCCTAGGTGGGAGTTTTGGATTTCACAAAACATGATGCTAGTATGTTGTCTTGGGTACCTGCATTTTTAGCTATCTATTAAAAAGGCATTGTGCCTCAATGCTAATTGTTTCACTAGGGCTTCACTGCCAAATAAAGATAACTTTAGGTGGGCAAACTGCATAAATAACCTAAGTGCCATCTATTCTGCACAAAATTGTTTCTTTGTTTCTGCAGTTCAAGATATGATCTATGCTTATTTTTAACTATATTCCTACACACATGACAAACAAACAAACAAACCAAATCCCTGAGATGTGAGGGAAAGGAAAAAAAATCAAGGTTTGCAGGGTCACTTGTGACTATCAAGACAAGTTGCATTGTAACTATCACCTGGAAAATCTGTTGAGACTACATAGAATATTACAATATACGCTGCATATAAAAAAATGATGTCCAACTCTCCAAACAAGCATCTTGTGAGACTATGGACCTGTCTGGTTCTGAGATTTGGAGGCCCTCTGAGAATTTTTGAGACCTCAAGCATTACCAGGGTTTTATTGGCCTCCTGGAGAATGTGCACTTTTGTACTAGGCTGAGATAGCATGTGCTGAGGGGGAGAGAAGAAAAACCCCTATAATGACCTCATATAGAATCTGGCCTATCTACAATTCCTATGTATGGCAGCAGAATCATCAATGACTGCACTGAGGCTTCTGGTTTCAGCTACATATTTCTGATAGCTATTATTCTTCTGTTGTCTGCTGACAGAAGCACCTTGAGGATTATGGTGCCTATTTTGGTTCCTCTGTGCAGAACTCACTGGGTTGGCATTAAATGATTCTTTTAACGGTTTATCAGAAAGCTCCTCTAGCATCCAGATTTATTGATCCCATGTCCTCTTGTGTTTTGGCCTCTGAAAGGACTCACATTACAAGATCATCCAAGAAAGGGTAGATGTGAACCAGATTATGCCTGATGGTCACTACTAGTGCTACACTGATCTTCCTAATGACCCTTGTGGCATTTAATACTC
This sequence comes from Emydura macquarii macquarii, assembly GCF_026122565.2. Classification (NCBI taxonomy): domain Eukaryota; kingdom Metazoa; phylum Chordata; order Testudines; family Chelidae; genus Emydura; species Emydura macquarii. The sequence goes on from NW_027130457.1 coordinate 993,530, forward strand.
TAAGGGCAGAGCTTATACTAGAAGTGTTTTGGCTCTAAGGCATATCATGGGAATAGTTTGAGAGAATCCCATATTGGGAATTCATATATGACTCATTAAATTGATGGAAGAGAGGAAATCTATCAGATAACATTCTATTAAGGTTTTCATTATGAATTAAATTTTTTTTTTGACAAGTACAAAGATTTCTGATCTAGGGCTGCTCTGTCACTTCCTGACCTCTTAGGAATAGGAACTGAATGGAATAAAAGCCCTGGTTTTTTTTCCTTTGGGATGCTCTCTGGCATTAGCTGAAACACTGGTCTCTAGTGTGTTTGTTTGCAAAGACACCGTATAAATCTAACTTGGGTAGTGCTGAATGGTTCTATCATATATCTACTCTCGATGGTTTCCAGAATCCATCTCTTCAATGTGGTGAGCAGTCATTTGTTTCTGAAGTGCAGTAGCACGCCATCTGACATTATTCCTCACTTCAGATCCAATGCTTTCATAGTCATGCAAATATGTTTTTACGTGGAAGTGTTGTGATGCAGTTTATTCCATGGACCTTCCTCTGACTGGTCCATCTTCCTCTTTTCCATTAGCTTCTGCTTCTTTTATATTTATTTGAGGCATCATCCCAAAAGGACTGCTTGACTTTGCTACATGCTTGTGCTGTTTAATGGGTTGAAGAGACTTCTTAGCCTTCATGGAGGGCTCTGCCACTATTTCGTTTGGTGGATTCCTGAAACGTTTTCTTCATGTATAGACAACTAGTGAATAGATTAATGGCCTGAAATCTGTCTTCCAGTTCCCTACCCTCATAAAACTGCAGGCCACTGTCCTAGCTGGGAAACATTGTACCAAGGGATATATCAGAAATGAAGGAGGCACCCCAGAGACTTATTTCATAAGGTTGACCCAAGATCCTGTGTTTTCTTAATTTTACAAGGCAGAGATTCTGACAAGGCATCTGTTCATAGCTCTTGTAAAACTTGCTGAATTTCTCAAGGCTGCAGAAGCTGCTTTATACTACTATGCAAGTGAAGACTTGACTCACTAGTCTGTGGGTTCCTCTGAGAGGAAGTCTCCTTATATGGGAACGAGCACATCCTTGATCAGAGTGCTCAGTTTGGGAATTTATTTTTGAAAAATTAAAACATTTTGTAAAATATTACCAGTTCAATGGCAAACCTCAAAGTGTGGTCATACTAAAAATCTGGCTCCTTTGTACATATATTTGCTCCCTCTCGTTAATTACATTTGCTTGATTTGCTGAGAATTTTTTTTTTTTACTATGCCGTGGAAATAAGATCTACATACCAATGTACTTCGTGCATCAATAAAATTCCAAAATCTTTGCTATGGTTAACAGCTTTTGACAATAATGTAAGTAGTAAAAAGATTACAGCTTTGTTTTTCCCGGATATTGGATTGTGCTTGCAGTACAGGCAGACAAATATATTGGTTTGGCTTGAAAATTGAGCAATTTTAATACAGAAATCATTGAGAGAGATTAAGAAACATCAATGCTATAGGTAATCACGTTTCTGATCATCACCACAAATTTTAACTTAATTTTACCAGTTGTTTGTAAGATTCTGTGATTTCCACTGTTCTGTCATTGTAACCCTGAATAGTGTGATAGGATCACTGATGTATAACCTTGTGACCTTATGCTCATTTTTTATCATCTGTTCATACTTCTGTTCTGTTGTGTAAAGATTTTCCTTTCATATTTTCAAGACTTGTACATTTGAAGTGAATAGATAGTACTGTGGCTTAATTTCTTGCTTTGTTCTTTGTCACTCTTATCTAGAAAATGCCAGAACAATTTTCTGAGAGTACAATAAAAGTTTGTAGGCCAGAAACAGATCCCAAATATTATACCCACAAAAATACTAATGTTGGGTTAAGCTTGCCCAGGTGCATTTTCTATCAATATAATTACTAAATATCAATGAAATCACAATTAAGACATTAACATCCAAAATTAAGTAACTGGGATATGCTTGAAAAATATAATTTAACAATATGTATTAAAACAGAAGATGGTGAAAAATTCCACACCACTGGCTCTTGTCTCAAAACCATAATAATAATCATGTCTTTTCCAAGTCTAGAATGCTTTTTAATAGGGTCTAATTTTAAAAGGTGAATGTTGACAGGTTTTGTATTGATTTAGTTACCATTACAGCCAAACCTCTTTGTGGCTTCATTTGAAATTTTACTTTACCAAAATCTATAAATAAAAAAAGGCTGACTTTTTAAGTTTTAAAATTAGTACACAATGTAACCCAGGTCTGCATTAATGTTTAGATTTATAAGACCTGGGTGACAAATATTCAAATGTATGAATAATGATTGGGTTGATTCTCTTTGGTGGAACTTTGTTCTCACATCTGTTTTTGTTTGGATAGTTTTCCTGGACAAAAAATAAAGCCCAGAACAAGGCTTAACATTAGCAATGTGGGCCTTGAAATGGAAAAATCTACCACAAATTACATGTAGTAAGCGAAGGGAATCATACATTACAACAAATCCTCCTGGGTCTAGGGAAGTGGCCTTTCTAAATAAATGTGTAAGTAAATGCTGGGTCAAGGCTGCCAGACAAACATCTATATTATTTCTGCTGCACTGCATACACACTGACAAGCTCCATTTATTAACAGGTTATTTAAATATCATGCCCTTTAGCGAGCACTGCAAATGACTTGACTGCTCGCTCTGAATGGTAGTGTACCAAAAAAAAAAAAAAAAATGTCACAGCTCCCTCTTTTACATCCATACAAAGACCAGAAACAATAGAAAGATAAATACATAAGAGATATGGTGCTACAGGAAGTAAATGGGGATCATCCAAGTTGCAAAATACCAACCTAAACTTTATGCCACCACCAATATTATGGGAAAAATCTTACTAAGTCACCATTAAAAATTGTTTGTAGGCAAAAGTTTTTCATCTCAAACGATAAAAAGAAAGCCATTCTTAAAGGAGAACGCTCATAGCAGAGTAACAAGAAAAACAAACAGCTTTGGTGAGTAGTTAAAAGCCAGTGTTAGTTTAAGCATTCAATATGTACACAAGCCTACTTACTATTTTGTGTAGTCTTCTGCCCATCACTCTCTCAAACTTCAATCTGTGACTGTCAACCAAAATATGTGACAAATGACTAAAATGTGGCAGACTTCATTTTTGTTTCCTGTCAAGCCATAATTAAAAAAGAACAATGTTTTTAAAATATAAATCCGGTTTTTAAGGCTGTTTTCTCTGTATGAATCAAGTAAACTAGTTTTGGGGGGATTGACGCAGTGAGAAAACATCCTAAACCATTATGATGTGTCACCTATAGGATGATATGCAACAGAATGTGCGTGAAACATTTTGGTAATTTGTGGGTCAGGGCCCAGGTTCAAGGAAAAACCCTGCCTGAGGAGGGGAGTGCCCCAGAAGCTGAGAGTACATTTCAGGTAGAGGAAGAGCAAGGAGGAAGGGAGGAGTTCTGCTAGGCTGGCACATTATTCACAAGAGTGGAAAGAGTCCAGCAGCTCAAGGCTGGATTACTCCCTGCAACCCATTGTAAATAACATGTCAGACTAGCAGAGCTTCTCACTCTTTACTCACCCTTCTTTTCTGCAGGAGATAGGACCACGCTCCCTTCCCCTACATTGGCCCATACAGCAAAGCAGACATCGTGCAGAGTAGGGTACTTAGAGGCAATGTGTACTTCCCAGACATTGTCTACATGTACAGTCTTTTTTTCTGAAATCTCCTTCTGTTGCACTACTACCAGTGCTACCCTCTTTGTGATAGCAGTGATGGGAGCACTTGTTTAGACAGGGTACCAGTGATGTTTTTATCTAGACATGCTGGTAAAAACTCTGGTGCCTTGGTTACAGATAGCATTTCTGTTGTTATCATCACTGGTGGAGCTGCACCAATGGAAACACCATGGAGAAGAAGTCTAGTGTTGATGACACAGCCAGTGGCACTGTCCCTCATCTAGCAATGCAGCTCTACAACACCTTAAGAAAGGACTGAGCCTTAAAGGTGCAGTCTAAGACTAAAACAAAGTATGGTTTAGTTTAGTTCATCCAAAAGGACAATGGGTGTCTTAGGAGAAAAAATATGCTTTACCTTCGCTCTCTGAATTGTCCAAGGGAGCGCAGAAACAATTCAAATTGATTGCTGAGTCCATCTGAGCTAGGATTTTTTTTAAAAAGGAAACATTCAGATGGCTGATCACATCCATCACTATTTTACTTTTAACTAGGCAACCAAGGTTGTTTAGTAATGATCTGCCTATGGTTAACAACGTGAAATTTAAGATACTTGCAAGTTACAGCATGAGGTATTTTTCCCTCTTTTCTATATAGACCATTTAGCTGTGTTAAAAGCCTTGAAGTAGCTGACATCCCTGCCAAAAAAAACCCAAAACAACAACAACAACTATAGCCTAGATAGAGGAAGCACTGGAACTTAGATTCTTCAGCAACTATGCTGTTATTCTTTAGACACAGAAAATACTTTCAATCGGATTAAACAGAAATTCTTGGTTTGCATAGATCCTGATTAATTTTAGCCTGAATGTTATTCAGCAATTCTTTTCTTACTGTTAAAAAGTGTATGCAACATGATGTTAGGTTAGTAACCCTGAGAGCCTGATGGTCCTAAAGAAGAAAATCGGTTGTTGAATATATAGTAAAGTTTTGTCCTGGATGGGCTGGCTAGAGTGGCGGGCCACTCAAGCTTTTCTGGTTTTCTGACTTTTTCCAAATAGGGTTCTACCTATTGATGCTTAGAACATTCTCTGAAATTTTGGAGTTGGCCAGGTGTGATTTTCAAAAGTAATCATATTATATACAGAGAAACACAGAAATGCAATTAAGTTGAGTGTAAAGTCTTGCTTCGCTCAACCAATTATTGCATCAGGGAACATGTGTGCACCCTATAAGAGTGAGATGCAAGCATCTCATATAAGTTATTGAGAGAAAGCAGAAAGCCTACAAGGACTGGAAAGTGGGAAAGATCAGCAAGGAAAGCTACTTCTTGGAAGTCAGACAATGTAGGGAAAAAGTCAGAACTGCTAAAAGCCAAGCAGAGTTGGAGCTTGCAAATAAAATTAAAACCTATAGTAAAAAGATTCTATAGTCATATAAATAAAAAGAAAACAAGGAAAGAGAAATGGGAATGCTAAACACGGACGATGGGTGGAGATTAAAGATAATCTAGGCATGGCCCAACACCTAAACAAATACACTGCCTGAGTTCTTAATAAGGGCAATGCAGAGTTTACGGATAATGGCAGGATGGCTAATGGAAATGAAGATATGGAAGCAGAAATTTCCACAGCAGAGGTGGAAATCAAACTCAAACAGTTTAATGGGACCAAATTGGAAGGCCAAAATAATCTCCATCCAAGAATATTAAAGAAACTGAAACACAAAATTGCAAACCCAACAGCAAATATTTTTAATGAATCTAAACTGGGGGTCGTACTCTATGAATGGAGAATTGCTAATATAGTACCAATTTAAAGAAAGGGGAAAAACGTGATTCAGAAAACTACAGGCCTATTAGTTTGACCTCTATTGTATGCAAGGTCTTAGAACAGATTTTGAAAGAGAAAATAGTTAAGGACAAAGAGGTAAATGGTAATTGGAAGAAAATACAACATGAGTTACAAAAGGTAGATCCTGCCAGACCAACCTGATCTTCTCCTTTGAGAAGATAACTGATTTTTTAAAACAAAGGAAATGCAGTAGATCTAATCTAACTGGATTTCAATAAGGCATTTGATACAGTTCCAAATGGTAACTTGTTAGTTAAATTGAGAAGATGGGGATTAATATGAGAATCCAAAGGTGAATAAGGAATTGGTCATACTGAAAGGTGGGTCATACTGAAAGGTGAACTGTCAGGCTGGAGGGAGTTACTAATGGAGTTAATCAGAGATGGGTCTTGGAACCAATTTTATTTAACCCTTTCTTTCATGACCAAGGCACAAAAAAGTGGGAGTGTGCTAAAAAAAATTGTGAATGACACCCAGTTAGGAGGTATTGCCAATATGGAGGAGGACCAGAATATCATACAAGAAGATTTGGAGGACCTTGAAAACCGGAATAATAGAAATGGGATGAAATTTAATAGTGCAAAGTCATGCAAGTAGGGACTAACAACAAGAAATTTTGCTATAAGATGTGGTCTCATCAACTGGAAGTGACAGAGAAGGAGAAAGAGTTGGGTGTACTAGTCAATCACAGGAGGACTATGAGCTGCCAATGCGATGCAGCCATGAAAAAGGTGAATGCAATCCTAAAATGCTTCAGATGGCATATTTCTAATAGACAAAGGGAAGTGTTATTATACACAGTGGTGATGAGATCTCACTTGGAATATTGCAATCCTGGTCTCACATGTTTAAGAAATTCATACTGAAAAAGGTGCTGGGAAGGGCTACTAGGATGATCGGAGGAATAGAAAACCTACCTTATGAGAGGAGACTCAAAGAGCTTGTCTTGTTTAGCCTAACTAAAAAAAGGCTGAAGGGAGATATGATTGCTCTCTATAAATATATGGTAGGGATAAATACCAGGGAGGGAGAGGAGTTATTTAACTTAAGAGCCAATGCTGACAAAAACAAATGGGTATAAATTGGCCATCAACAAGTTTAGGATTGAAATTAGATTAAGGTTTCTAATCATCAGAGAAGTGAAGTTCTGGAATAGCCTTCCAAGGGGTGCAATGGGAACAAAAAAACCTAATTTGTTTTTTGAAGACTGAGCTTGATAAGTTATTGGAGGGGATGGTAAAATGAGATTGCCTACAATGGCATGTAGCCCATCTGTGAATGCTAGTACAAAAAAATCCCGAACGGCCAAAGGTGCGGTGCTAGATGAGGAGGCATCTGAGTTACTATAGAGAATTCTTTCCCAGGTGTCTGACTGGTGGGTCTTGCCCACATGCTCAGGGTTCAACTGATCACCATATTTCGTGTCAGAAAGGAATTTTGCCCCTGGTGATTGGCAGAGATCCTGGGGTGGGCAATTTACTCTCCATTGCTGCACGTGGCATGGGTTTAAACTAGAGGAAATGGTGGATTCTCTGTAACTTGAAGTCTTTAAATTGTGATTTGAGGACTTCAGTAATTCAGTCAGAGGTTATCGATCTATTATAGAAGTGTGTGGGTGAGGATCTGTGGCCTGCAATGTGCAGGAGGTCAGAAAGATGATCGTGATGGTCCCTTCTGTCCTTAAAGTCTATGATTCTATTAATATATTTTCTTTGAACAATACTATCTTGGGAACTAAAGGAAACACTTTCATCTATTTCAAAATCTCTCTATAGTGACAGTCCCTAGACCATCCTGGTCCCAAAGTAAGGGACATATCTAAAAATCTTAAATGATTTAAGACCTATGGCCAAATTCAACCAAAATGTCCTCTTCAAATCTCTCTCCAACAGCTCATATTACTATTCCACACCATGGACCTTTAATTGTGGACTTTTCTTTTAGGCTGTTTATTACTCCAAATTATCATGTGACATTCAGAAGATAATTAAAAAAAACACAAAAAACGGGAGTTCTGTAGCACTTTAAAGACTAACAAATTTAATTTCTGCAGGCATAAGCTTTCATGGGATGCAACCCACTTCGTCAGATGCAAGAAATAGAAATCAGATAGGGAGTATATTTATATACAGCCAAAGGTAAGGAACACCAATTGGGAGGGTAGGTGTTAGCAAAGTCCATGCAGTTACAGTAGATGAGGCCTATTCACAACCATTGATTAGAAGGTGAGAATGTGTGAACAGTGACAGAATTACTTCTTGTAATGAGATAACCATTCCAAGTCCGTATTCAGACCCAGTTTGATTGTGTCAAGTTTGCATATGAGTTCCAGCTCTGCAGTTTCTCACTGAAGTCTGGCAACTTTCAAGTCAGCTACAGAGTGTCCTGGGAGATTGAAGTGCTCTCTGACTGGTTTATGGATGTTACCATTTTTTGTCTGATTTGTGTCCATTTATTCTTTTGTGTAGTGACAGTCCGGTTTGGCCAATGTACATGGCAGAGGGGCATTGCTGGCACATGATGGCATATATTTTCTTAGCAACATTTGGTCACAAATCTTCATTCAGATTTGTGCAATGTTTAGTTATGGATATTTTGGGCCAGACACTGTCTTGTCTGCATCAGCATATGTGAGGTTGGGAGGGACAGCGGGAGCAAAAAGCTCTCCTTAGTCCTCCAAATTCTGCTCAGGGGTCAACTCAAATTCCCAGCAAGCAAGGACTATGAGAAGTTAGCACTGAAAGTGGCACTGAAACCCAACAGGGGTGAAGTATGCTGGATCAACAGACTTACTACACTACTATGAGCAATATCTCAACACAAAGCCCTAGGGAAAATACCCCATAAGGATTGGAATGTCAGCTAGGAAATTCAGGGTTTCCATAGTAACCATATGACAGCAATTATGGTGCCCCATGCTAGACTTTATGAGGTACTTCCTGACCCAGGCTTAGCACAGAGACAACTTCAGTGGGGGCAGAAGGGAGAAGTTTGCTTGTGTGGTGTGTGTGAGTGAGTGAGTAAGAGACAGACGGAGAGAGAAAGAAAGAACAGTCAGGTAGTTTCCTGCCCCGTCCAAAATAGCCCTGGGATTACAAAGATTGGCCGCATGATAACCGCTGAAAAAAACGGAATATGGGGAGCAGAAGCACTACCAAGCACTACCAAGAGAAAGTCACTCAGAGGAAGAAGAGAGGCTATCAGTCCTCTCAAGACATAAAGAGTAAGTAGTTGTGTCCTGTGGCATGCTGAGGAGTGAAGACAGGAAGTAGTAGCCAGAGAGCTTCTAAGAAGTAATATATTCCCTGGAATTATATTTATTTATTCAAAATTTTAAAATTGATTTATAGGTGTGCATCCAATGCTCTGGGCATCTGTCCTATGAATTAAAGGTGATAACATAAACATAGCCAAAGGATTGCTGTTGTGGTTATTGGACCTTGTAGCCGGGAGGTGTGGCCTCCCTCAGGGATTGACAGCGAGGGAGAGCCAAACCTCCCCTGGGGGTTGGAACCCAGGAGTACATCACCTGACCGGAAGCAGGTAAGCGGGGCTAGGCCTATAAAAGCCAGGCCTCCGCACTCAGTCAGAGGTCAGCGGCTGAGGGAGAAGGACGCCTCTCCCTTGTTGCCTGAGCCTAGGGCTGCACCTGATTGCTCCATGGAAGGGAGGCTACCAGAGCTGCCCACTGCCTGGGGCCCTGAGGACCTGGAGGAGGTACCCGAGCTGCCAACCCCCTGTGAACCGGGGGGGACCCCAGGATCCTGTGACCTAGAGGAGCTGCCCTCCGCAGATGACTACAAACAGTTCCCGGACTCACCCTGCTGATGGCAAAAGACTACTTCCCTTCTGCCTGCCCTATCCTGCCTCAGGGCAGGGGCTTCGGACCATTTCCTTGCCCCTCTGGGGCCTAGAGACTGTTTTCCCCATTGCCAGCCTGCCCTACCGGGGCCAGGCCTGAGACTATTGCCTCACTCTGTTGAGGGCTGAAGGCTGTTTCCTGCTGCCTGCCTGTCCTGCTGAGGGCTAGACCATAGACAGTTTACTTGCCCTGTGAGGGCTGGAGACTGCTCCCGTGGTGACGCCCGCCCTGCCTAAGGGCCAGGGCTTCAGAACTGTGTACTCACCCTATGCATTGCTCAAAACTGTTCCTATTTGCCAGCCCGCCCAACCTAAGGGTTGGGGCCCTGAACTACGTGATAGCCCTATTAAAGGGCTAGAGACTACTATCCCTAAGGGGCAGGACCTGAAACCAAGGCTCTCCCTGCTAAGGGCCGGAGATGACCTCTTTATTTTGGACTCCCGAAGCGGGAAGTGTGGCCTTCCTCGGAGATTGACAGCGAGGGAGAGCCACCGGCGCTGCCCACTACAGGAGATATTCTACAGACCTACAAAGTGAAAGTGAATTTATGTGAAAGTTCATAAGATGTTAGAATAACCATGAAAAATAGAACAAGTTGTTTATGATGATGAATGTTGTAATAGGTGCAAGAAAACCAGACAAAGAAACTGTATAAGTTCAAACAAAATGGCTTACTGATATAAATCAAGGACTGTGGTAAGATTATACTTGATAAATGAGAAAATGTGGAAATAAAGTTATCTATGCCAAGTATGGTCTTAAGGAAATTGATTTAATTTGTAGACAAAATAATGAGGATAAAATATGCCACCCACTTTCACTTTTTTTTTGCAGTTTTTTTTTAGTCTCTCTTTTTAAAATCCCCCCTCTCAGCCAGATCATTCCCCTGTACTGCCAGAAATGCAACTCATCTTGACTCATCTCAACCCATCTAAATTACCTTCTTCCTGAGTGGAAGGCCAGCCAGCCTTGTTTTTGTTTAAGGAAATTTGTTTTCCCCTGTGAATGCTGAAAGTCATCACATTATCAAGCCATCCAGTCCTCAGCCCACTAGCGGGAATATAATTAACAGCATCACAAAGGCACGCAAGATCCTGCTTGTGTTATTTTCTGTTGCACTGTTTCTTTCCTTCTAGTCTATCCTCCTTTCTTGGCTTTTCATTGAATCCTGAAGTCAATTATACTGCATTCATCCAAAACTGTCTTGTCTAAGAAAAAAGGATACAACCAGATGATGGTCCTGACCAGATCATAACTAACCAGGGTCCAGGTCCAAGCAGCAAGTGTTGTGAACGATATGCCAACCAAAGAATCCATTTCTACCTAGTCAATGGTCCCAGTGTTCCAAAAACATCAACAAAAGCCATATTTCTCTCATCTTTTCTATCCTGTCTCCCCTCCACCTTGTGTCTGTTTGTTAAGAACAGGATAACAGAATGCCCATCACATCAGGACTGAGAGTAAAATTAACCTTTTCCTTTTTCACCAAAGATAGGCTGTTCTGAAAATAAGAGATTCTGATATTTTGACTTCAAAAGGAGAGAGACTTTAATAAGATCTGACTAAATCTGTTTTGCATAATCACTCAAGCACAGTTTCAATATAAATACGTGTTTTAATTTCTTGTTCTTTTTTGTATTTAATCAATAAACTTTCAATTTGAATGAATGCTTTTGGGTGTTTAGCAAGTACCAAGTGAAACAAAGGGCTCTGTTAAAATATAACCCTGAATCTATTTATCACTGTTTAATGTTGGATAGTGAAAGTTTATAAACACTTTTAACTCTTTAGGCTTTTGTTATCAATATGCCCGTAACATTGTCCATCAATATAGCCACCTGAATGTATTAGACTAACTGTCACTAGACAAGACAGCATTTTGAAAGTTTCATACAGCTGTCTCCATGACCAAATGTACTAATTAAGTATCACATATGCCTAATATGTAAAATCTCCACTGAGACCAGATGACACAGACAAAAAGTATAGTGAAAGGTCCGCATCAACGGGAACTGGATACTAGAACTGGGAATATATATACTATTTTTATGAAAAATCGAAGTCTGAAATGTTCCCCCCCCCCACTGTTCAAAACTGACCTTTCTAATTATTTAGTTACAGTTTTTCGCAATTATTTTTAAAATGTTTATCACCATCAAAATGGTTATTGAAATTTCATTGAAAACCAAATTTTTGGTAAATGGAAAAAAAAAAACCTATTTCAATAACATTTACTCTATTTTTTCAAAAGCATAAAATTATCATTGTGGATGAACAATCTCAACAATTTTACATACAAAGAATTCATTTCTGAGAAAAGTATTTTCCAGGAAAATGCTGTTGAAAAAGTTGACAAGCTCTACCTTTCAAAATAGTTCTCATGGTTAAAAACTGATTAGAAGATAATTATATACACCGTAGCACAGAATTACATTCTCCCATCCCACTGCCTGTACAGATCACTGTGGTTCTCATATATTTTATTACAGTAAAAGTGGGAAGGAAGAAAATGTGAGCACAGAATTCATTCACGCACTTACACAGGCTAACAAATAAAATCCCTATCAACCAATCAGGCTATTTCTCCTATGGACAGGGCAGGAAGAAAGACAGTAATTGATACTTCTTTTTATGTACTTGGGAGATGCTCTGATAAAACAGTGATGGGGCCTATAAAAGTACTAGGCAAAGAGAGGGCACATTCATTTATTCAAACTTTTGCATCTGAACAGAAACAAAATGGAAACTACCTTATAAGTAACCTTGCAACAGACTTGGTGACTCTTCATAATTTTCAGGTGCAAAAACAGCATGAATATCTTCTTTTCAGATACATAGCAACATAAATCATAGATTATGGCCAGAAGAATCCATCATGACCATCTCAGTCTGATCATAAAATCAAACCTAGCAATTCATGCCTCTAGCCCAGTAAACAATAGAGATTTGGAATACTTTAACTTTTTATTTTTGTGCACCTCTGCACTGCCTGGTTCCACCCAGACCTCAAAGCAGTAGCACAAAAATACTATAGTGTTAGGGATATCTGAAGGAATTAGGCAAAGCCAAATTTGAAAAAAAAATCCACAAACTTTAACACAACTGGTGAGAGGCATTACCCCACTCCCCCCAAAAGAACACCATCTTTCCATTCCCCCAGCCTCTCTCAAAGCACATTCATCCATAACCCTGCTAATGTGGGAGGAGAAGCCTATCAAAATACTATGAAAAGTCTGTCATTGCTAATTATTGCTTTTCCCAGGTCAGTTAGAAATAGCAAGTAAATGAAATCTTACAAGAAAACCTGTTCTTATGGTTTTTGGAGACCAGAGATTCTGTGTGCTTACCTGTGGAAGCCACACTTGTGAAATTTTTCAGATGATCATCCAAGTAATGATTTTTGCAGTTAACATTCCCTACAATGTCATATAGTTAAGAAATGTTATGGTTGTTCTTTGGAAGAAATTATAACAGTAAAAAAAATCTAAAAAACTTTTAATTTGGACACCAAGTCTCTCTGATCACTGAAATTTTACAATGATAGTCATGCTGTTAAGCAAATATAACATATCAGTTGTAGAGACTAATGCTTTTATCCTGTACATTTCTTCTCACAGTCAAAACTCTCTCATAGGTTCTTTCAACTTGTTGGCTTTGGACCAATAACTTACTATTTGTAAATGATTTGTATTTTACAAGTATTCTAGGACATGGTAAGGAGAAGATTTTGTCCTGAAAAGACAAAAGGGGTCTTGCATATCTGTCTAAACTGTCAGTCCTACATGATCTTCTTCTGCATCTTAATAAAAATGCACAGCACTTTTATTCATTAATCATTGTACAAAGCCTCTTTGTAGTAACAGAGAAGACATTAATTCTCCTTTCTTCACATAATGTTCTTCATACAATATAGTTCTTTGTCCTTTATATTTGAATCTCTGGAGATCATATACAATCATAAGAACAAGTGACTGACTTAACTAGTCAGTGAGCTTGGTGTAAGATGACTTGTAAAGAAAAAAAAATGATTGTGCCCATATTTGCCCCTTTCTGATGAATAAAGAAGGCCTGAACTGTGGAGGGTGAGGTTTTTTTTGTTTATTTTTGATAAATCCACTCTTTTCTAATTTATAAGGCTCTATGTTTATGTCTTCACTGGAAAAAAAAGTGTTTATAGCAGTTAAAAAAACTAACTGTCTACGTAAGTCTTTAATGAAGATGAAACAAGTACTTTTTACTTAGTATAGCTAGTTGAGAGCAACTCTACACCACACATCTGAAGCTTTACCTTAACTAGCTACATTGAACTAAAAACTATTTATATGCCTTGTCTCCATTCGAATTTTTTCACGTTAATGTTCACTAACATGAGATAAGAACACACCAATTTTCTAGAGAAGACAACTCTTAAAACAGGAAGAGATTTTTAGTCAAACTGTGTAAAAACCTTTAGTTTTTGTTTTTTACCACCTTTTAACTTGAATATTTAATTGACAGTTTGGCAAAAGGATGTCTTTGTGAAACATTTGGGACCACATCCCCAACAACTACGGTGTATTAGGCCCCAAATTAGAGCTGGTCAGGAATTTTCCAACAAATTTTTTTGGTTAAAAAAATGCCCAATTGTCTAAACCAAAACTATTAATGAAATAAGATCAGATTCAACAAATTTCCCAGTTCAAAAAAAATGTCAAGGAAAAGGTTTCCAAATTGCTCAGTCATTTCATTTAACTATTCACATAGTGAAAAATTCTGATTTTGTTTCAAATCAGCTTATCATTTTGACATTTAAGCTAATAATACTGAAAGTTTAAAAAAGAAAAGAGGTCAAAATCAAAAGAAAATGTTTCAAAATGATAAAAACCCATTGACAGATTCAAAATGTATGTATTTATTTATTTTGATTTGCAAATATTTGATATTTTGCCTTTTCAGCCTAATTCAAGACAGGGAGAATTTTAAACTCCTATAAATATTCACAGGATGGGAAAACCATTTCCTGCCCAGCTCTGTCCAAATACACATTTTCTGAAACTAACCTCTCCACACAAGAAATCAACCAGCAGATATCTATTTAATTAAACAGATGCAATATGTGTATAGATTCTTACACCTGTCTAAACCTGTCTTAAATTGGTTTAGACTGAATTGGTAAATTTACAGGAAGAAGTTACACTGATATAACCAGTTTAAATCCATATAAGTGAGTCCACACTCAAAAGTTGCATCAGATTTAAGTTAAACAGATGCATTTTCTTTACATAGACCAGTCCTGAGTGACACCTATCGGCAGTCTGGTGAGGTAGTGATTTTGGTTAACAGCCCAGACACATGGCTTGACATACTAGTCCTTGCAAATCTTTGGGGGTTCATCTCTAAGCCCTGTCATAAAACAGTCATTGTATGTAACACTCTTATGCTAATTACATCCTTCATGAGCAAAATTAGTCCTATAAAAGATACCACCAGCAACTTGCCTTTGTATTAATATCATAATTGTGTAAAACTGTAACAATGAACAAATATATGCAACATCCTTTTACAGGACTTTGTTACAATCCTGAAATTTGGACCATATTTTTGAGGTCTGCAGGCTTTTAGGAGCCATGTTTTTGAGGCCTGCAGGCTTTTAGGAGCCAGGTTTCAAGAGAACTCGGGACCATGTCTTGGGTGTTTTTAATCTCAGTCAATCTCCACGGGTTTGACCCACTAACAGGAAAAACTCAATAGTTTCAATATGGCAAATCCTCCTCGTTTATGTTACACAGGTCACTAAATTAGTCAGTTTATGGCAGTCAGACTTTATTGTGGAGGAACTTAGAAAGTCTTCACAGTGTCTATCACCTCCTGGAAACTTTCTCATCTTCTTGAGTACTACATGCCAATCTGCTACTGATTTACCCATCTCTTCTAACACTTCAACCAGCCACATAGTCTACCCCATGTAGAGTTTCTATGGCACGCAGCAGTGGAGCTTCAGGAGCTCCTGAAGAGTGTTTGCTTTTCACCCACACGCCTCCTTTCACTGTGACCCAGACAACTCTACCAACAATCCGCTCCCTATATCATCTCAGAGAAGATTTGGACAGGATAGTGTCAGCTTTGTCCTTAGTCTGGAAATATCTTCCTCTCGCTGCTTCCTGCTATATTCTAATAAGGGTGGCAGCATGGGTGCCCATAGAGGAAATCTACTGAACTCCCCTTTGTGTGGAATCCACAAAAGAAAAACACAAACATGGAGGTAGGAGACCAAACACTGGGTGCAGAAGTCCAACAGCAGAATGAGGCAGCAATGTTTTGTCTTTTTAAAGGACAAACAAGGATTTATACAGCAACTTGACAGTAAGCTACATTACATGGCTATTTGCACAGCCACATAATGGCATATACATGGGGCCTTGATACTATATTATTATTAACAACAACAACAATGAAATAACTTCAGAACCATTTATTTGGGAGAGCTATGGTATTACTGAAGTGTTGAATTAGTATGGTTTTAAAATATTAACTTGATGGGTTATCAAAATCAGAAAGATGACAAGGCTTTTCTTAGAATGGAAAGTCTGAGGCATTGATGACACCAAATAAATAAATATATGAACCTGTGGATAAATGAAGCTATTTAAATTGTGATTCTACCATTGATTATTATCAGGGATAGATTCTTATATTCACAAACTTTAACAAAAGCCATTTATGACTTGTCATCTTGTCTAAAGCTGCTGTCTGTGCAAAGGAAATAGCAATTCTTTGAAGTATAACAAATAAACTAATGTTGTATTTTCTTAACCTATCTTCCTGTGTAAATAAAGGTGCACTTTTCTGCCAGAGAGTGTAGATAAAATAAACATTTGTCAGTAGCATGCATTAATTCTTGCTAGAGGACATAGAGTCATGTTAAAAATATCTTAAGCAAGAAAATGCATTTTTTTTAAAAAATCACTGCCACATTTGCCAATATCAGAGAAATACCAAACTATATAGTAGCCCAGCACTTCCCACTGTAAGATCCTGTTTTCAGTTGCTTGTAACCTTGTCAAGCTTTAACCATTTGGGCTGAAGTTTTTCATGTCAGGGGTCTACCTGAAGCTATTTTTTTCTGGAAAATTTCACCCACAACAGTTCAGCCATTTCTGACAATGAGGATAAGGAAAAAGATGTTGTTTTGCCAATATTTAAAAAATTCTTGCTACATTTTCTTTGAACAGTGTCCTCGTGCATTGCAGCAGTACTTGGAAATTTGGAGGTGGAAGTGGGTAATCTTTTTGTCAGGGATCCGCCCAAATTTGGCCAAGTTATAAGACTTTGTAAGATCTCAGTTTGTTTGTTCAGACTTTCTAGAGCTTACTGGTTAATATTTCTGACTATTCTGTTCTCTCTGATCATGCTCAAGACTCTCTCAGGACCTAGTGCTGCCTGGACTAAACATCCCCATCGTGTGACTGGACATGCTCCAGCCCCAGACTATAGAAACTCAGAAGGACTTTCACTGACTACTGGGGAATCAGATAGAGAGCCTGGATGGGGAGACTAGGACTGGAATGAGAAGCCTGATGGGTGGATACTGGGACTGGGTAGGCAAGGAGAATGAGACTGGGACAAGGAGCCACCAGCTGGGAAGAGATAGGAATTAGACAAGGACACAATGTGAGGGGATGGGACAGAAGTGGTCAAGCTTGCAAGTAACATGCAGAAGAGCCTGTGCCCACACTCCCCTCCAGAGTCCGCACTGCCACTCAAGATTCCTAAAACTCACCATTCCTGTGCTGTGAACAATGCCTGAGCAATCCACTGGCAAAGTGTGTGTTTCAACCTCATCCCCTTCTTATGCCAGTCCACATGCAGGATAATGACCTAATACTGCAGTCAGGTACTACGCTAGCTTAGGCTCTGTGTGGTGGCTATAAAGGTTCCAACTCTGCCGATGAACCATGTTTGTATCAATACAATGGCACATGATAATTTCTGTTTCATCAGTTTGCTTTAAAAAAAACTAAGAAATTACACAAAAATCAATGCTGAAACATCATTAAGGTGACAAAATCAAGCACTCAAAAGTCAGAAAATGGCAGAATTAAGGTTGCCTGTGGTATTCCGCTGGAGCAGAGTGTTCGTATTACAGATTTTAGTGGCAGGAGGAAACAACCAGACAAACAATATCCAAGCATAGTTTTTATTAAAGCAAAAACTAAAGAAAAGTTATCAATCAGCTTCCTCATTAGCTCTACACATAAACCATATACTTTTGCCCAAGTGGTTAACAATAAGAAAATAGTACTATCCACCAAAAAGATAGACAAAAACATGCGGCAGATAGGGATAACCATTCTACACTAAAGGAAAATGCCCACACTTACAATTGTTATTATTATCTGAACAGCAACAGCATTTAACGATCAAAAAAGCAAGGAACAGACCTGCCAGGAGCATACCTACCGCGATGAACACCTGGAGGCCCATTAATGATATTAGTGTTATGTCACATAAACAATTTAGTAAATTCACAAGTTATACTCCAAGCAATTGAGAGAAGCAAGGACAAAACCACTACAACTTCAGAGGTTCCGCTTCCCAAAGATATCTGAACTGTCTTACCCCAGCATGCTTAAAAACTTATTGACAGTGAGATAAAGGGGAAGAATAATAATATTTGCTAGAGAGCCAAATTACAGCAGACCAAGGTATTAAGAAAGCACAAATAGTACCTACTACAAGGATTGCATGAGGTCCTAGCTGCATAGCAATGACCAGCCATAAGGGATTAGGGCTATACCACAAAGCATTAATACTATGCCCCATGCCCCTTAAGCATCCCAAGCGGGGAAGAGGGCGCTTACCCATACGAAGGCGAGGAGACCCATTTTTCACCCTATAAAGCAAGTGGCGACCAAGGAATCGAACTACCTGAGGCATCTGCTAGCGCCTCAATGGATCCATGGAGAGTCTCAGCCAAGGAGGGGCTCCAGGGTCCTAATATACCCCTACTAAAAGGTGACATATATCTCAATCCACATGGGGATTGGGCCTTAATCTTGTTTTCCATTAGTCTATTGGCTGTTAGTTACGGGATTTTTGCAATAAGGTGATGTTAGTTGTTTATTACTAAAACTACCACTTTTCTTGCTAAACTTGCTAATTTTGTTGCTGAAGCCAATATTTTTCTGCTTAAATTGCTAATTTCTTGCTGACCCTATGGTCAGCTAGCTTCTATATTCATCTCAAGGGTATTTCCAGATCTGGGGATGGTTCCTCTTATCTTTAAGGGGCTTTCCAGACAAGTCTGGTTCTTGAGAGACCTAACTCTTGCTAAAAGCCTGCTATTATGTCCAGAGCCTAGCTCTTGCCATACTAACCTGCCTCGTGTTACAATATTCTTGCATGCCCTAACACCTGTGCCCCTTTGTGCATATGCATTATGTTACAGTCCTTAACTACATGATCACATACTATTTTTTCCACAAGATCCGGCATATTCAGTGCACAGAATGGACCTGCTCTGGGAATAAATCAGAGTGGTGTAGTAAAAGAAATTGTCTAGGGCCCCTGCCCTATTTGTTACAGAAGTTGAAAGGTGTGTAGTGAAAGAGATGTGGGGTTGCAGGATGAGAAAGGAGGGTCTCATAACTGCTACCCCTGTCTCTGCAACACAGTTGTTGTGTGAGGCTAAGCAGATCACTTAAATATTTTCAATGGTAGTCACTAATTGTTGAGGCAGGTTAGGCTAATTAATAGGACATGGAATGGAACTCAGGAGATCTGGGTTCAATTCCTAGTTCTGCCACTAGCTGGCTGGGTGATCTTGGGCAAGTCACTTCCTTCCCAGTTCGTCAGTTTCCCCATCTGTAAAATGGGAATAATGACCTCACTACATGTTAAGTAGTGGGAACCATTCTCTGGCATGAAGGAAAAGGTACATGGCCCCTTTATGGGCTAGGGAGCCAGAACAACTGGCTGGAGCAGCTTCAGGCCATGTCAGTGTGGGGATGCTGACCTATCCCATACCCCAGGTTACTGGAGGAGGGGTTGGACTATTTAGGTCCATGATGGTGTAGGAAAAGCCCTCTTTTACCTGGATTAGGCAGAGCAGCAGGAACAAAAGCACAGCAAAGTTTGCTTTCTCATGGCATCATATGGTAGCAGACCAGTGAGAACAAGCAAGCGGGAAAACAGCTTCCCCCTTCCAGCCCACATTGGCAGAAGTGGCCACCTTGAGAATCCAGGGCCTGATCTATAGTAGTGTTGAGCACTCACAATTGCAATGAATGGGAGATATATTTGAAGATACAAAGTGCTATATAATACTAAATTCTTTGAAAAAATCAGGTCCCGAGACATCTCTAGATGGACACCCAATATTAGTGGAAACTTCTGACTTTAATCTCTGAGCCTTATCTCCCTATTTATAAAATGGGGATAATACTACTTGCTCACATCACAGGCCCAGTGTTGAGAACAAAAAAGCAATGTTTGTGAATGTGACCATGGTCATTTTAAGGGCCACTCTGAGAATGCTCAATCAGGACAAAATGCAAAGAATAGGGCAAATAATTCCCCAAACCGGTGATTTATTCTTAAAATTAGACTCACCAAGCCAATAACAAAACAGCTTCTGTAATATCTTACTGGTTACCAAGAAGTTAAAATACAGTTCCTTTTAAGCAATCCAGCCTTTGGCTCCCAACCAGACAGCCAAGTCTATATAGTGAGGTTTACTTAAAATCTTATTTACCATGTATAAAGTTCTACCAATCCCAAGAGATCAGACACATTACCCACCAGATCAATGAATATTTCAGATCTTAGCGAAATATATGTGTTTATTATCATTTACAACATAATTGATACTAATATTACAAAATTGCAATGAATATTACAAGATATGCCATGTAAGATATCATTGGAGAATTTATAATTTGCTAAGTATGGTACTGTGGTTTATATGTCTGTATCTTATTTGCATTGTGAGTTATGAATATGTGTGCTATATATAAGAGTTCCAGAGTGGTAGCCGTGTTAATCTGTATACAGCAAAAACGAGAGTTCTGGAGCACTTTAAAGACTAACAAATTTAATTTCAGCAGATGCAGTTGGTAGAAATAATACAGCAAATATTGGCAACATATATAGGAGGCAACATATACGTATCTAAAGTTTGTTTGTGCTATATATGTATCTCAAACTGATGCTATGTTTCTGGGTGACACCCCCAGACAGATTAGTAGAAACACTACCCAGCCTGCTTGATGGCTCATCAAGGGCAATCAGCTACACAGTGCACTCAGAGAGAGAAGCCAACGGCTATACCTATGAGTCAGCAGGACATATAGGGACATGTTTGTGGACAGGAGACTCCAAGTGCTTTTCCATGCCCATGTGCTGTGAGCTTGCATTTGGGACAAGCCAATGGCAAAGGATATAAAAGGCAGCTTCACCATCTCCGTTTTGTCTTCATTCCTGCTTCTTACCTCTGGAATCAACTTCTCTACAAATGAAGCTCTGAAAGGACTGACAGACTCATCCAGGTACAGGATGTCCTCTAGGAACTGTAGAAGCCTGCAAACTTATTAATACTGCTAAGAATCTGATGTATGGACTTTAAAGTCATATGTATGTATCTGATTGCCTTGACCATTTAACATCTCTCTTCTTGTTTCTTTTCTTTTATAATAAACCTTTAAGTTTAGATACTAAAGGATTGGCTGGCAGCGTGGTATTTTCAGTAAGATCCAAATCAGTATTGATCTGGTAATGTGGCTGACCCTTTGGGGATCAGAAGAACATTTTGATAGAGTGAATAGAGTTTTTAAATAATTCACTTTACAGGACCTAGTTGCTGATTTGGAGCCAGAGACTGAAATGCAATAAAGGAGGCTGTGTAACTTCTTGTTTTGGGCTTCTTGATAATGAGTGTGGGGAATCAGGATCACTGTTTGTGATGGGTTGGTGAATCTAACCTCAGTGTTAGCCATCAGTTTTGGGTTCGAATAATGTGCAGTAAATAAGGCCTGGGGTCACAAATTGAACAATGAGAAAATAGTTTGGAATAACTGCTCATTAAATGAGCACATTCCATCTTGAGCAGTGAATGAGGCAGGGATCCTGTGGCAAAAATGACATGTGATCATGTAATTAAAGACTATCATAATTCATACACACACCGGGGATGAACTAAGATTGCCCAGATAGCCTTAATTCTGACATTTCCTAACTTCTGTGTACTTGACTCTGCAATGTTAATAATAGTTTTTGTATATATAATATAATGTGAAATACGAAAGTAATCTACATAATAATCAGACATCTCTAAAACATGTATTTTTTGCTGGTCTTTACTCACCTGGGTGCAAGATTTGCTTGAGTAAAGATTAAGCCTCTGAAACTGTAATAAGACCTGTGCAGACCTGGGATAAAACTTTCAAAAGCACCTCAGTGACTTAAATTCCTCAGTGCCCAAGTCTCTTTTGAAAATGTAACTTAGATTTTAAGTCCAATTGATTTTCAGTGGGATAAGGGCTTGTCTACCCTTAAAATGCTATGGCAGCACAGCTGTAGCACTATAGTGTTTCGGTGTAGTCATTATCTACACCACCGGGGAGATTCTTCAATCAACATAGATTATCCACCTCCCCAAGAGCTGGTAGCTAGGTCAACGGAAGAATGCTTTTGTTGACCTAGCACTGTCTATACGGGGACTTAGTTCAGCTTAACTATATTGCTCCGGGATGTGGATTTTTTTCACATTCCTGAGCAACTCCTGGGTCAGCCTAATTTTCTAGTGTTGACTAAGTCATCAAGGTGCTTTTGAAAATGTTATCTTTTAATGCAACACTGATACTTAAGTAAGGATGGAAGGATTTGGCTCACTGTAGGTATGAGATAAATCAGTCTAGAAGTATGGACCTTCCAAACCTAAATATGGGCCAAATTCTGCCTGGACTCACATCTCATGCACCTCTATTGACTTCATTGATGTGCATGGGGAATACGACAAGAAAATTTGGACTGATATTTTAAAGACTGGGTAGGGTGAAAGGTGTTTAATTATTTAGTGACAATAGCCAAGTTTTTTACATCATTGCCAGAAATACCCATCTTAAAACCAGTGCAGATGTGCCACAATTCTAGTACAGAAATGTCCCTGCAAGTCTTCAATAGAGTGTCTTGCTTGACATCCCAAGAGCGGGAAAATGTTCAGTGAAGTATGTATAAATGTTATCAATATTGAGAGTTACAATATGTAGCTGTGTCTTGACCAGAATATCAAGAACAAAACTTAAAGAAATTAAATCCTAGCCTCCACACATTCACCAGACAGTTAATAACAGTTAACGAGTTAGATTAACAGTTATTTTCACCATATATATCCAAATACAGTTTTTACATTACTTTTATCCCAGCTTTTAGTAATAAGTAGTTCCTTTTCTTCCTGTCTTCATATATAGTTTGGATCCTAAGAATAAACTTTTATAACTCTGGCCCCAAATGGCAATCAAGTTCACAGGAGTGAAGAAGGCAAGTCCATATATCCAAACTGAATGTTAAAAAATGTTTGAGGTCAGTTTGGGGGATGGGCAAAGGTTTGAGCCACTTATTATTTCTCCAAACTGTTTTCTCTATTCTTAGTTGTAATAATGCTGCTAGACTAGTTGGTCATTTCCCTTATTAACCCTAAAGATGGCTACCACTTTTTAGACTGCCAATAAAAAAAATTAATTAGAATATTTCTGCCAATCTGCTGTGTATGTCTGCAGTAGACGATAAACTTCCGACCAGCCTAATTAGAAAAGGACAACTCCTTTTAATCCTTAAATTAGAATTTGATCTTTTAGCAATTCATGTCTTTTGAATTTAGAGGTCACAAGGATTTTTTCCATGCTGCTCCAAGAGCTATTGAATTCTGCATTTCCTCATGAGAGGACCAGCAATTGTTTCAGGAACAGAAAATGAAGAAGAAACACAAAAAGTGATGAAAGATCCCTTCAATCCCCAGCCAGGAGGCAATGCATTCTTCTGTTCATGGAAGCCACCTGACTAATGGGCAGAATAAAAAGCAAAACAGACCCATATCTCTCAAGCAAACTTCTTTTTAATATGTTATGTGAAATCCGGGGATATTTCCTGTCTAAATTTATATTTTGAGAAGTAAAAACTTTTAGCAGAAACCACTGGACCTTGAAAAAAATGCATTTGTAGAAAGATGTAGAAATTGAAACTTTTGATGTTTTCGCATAGAAAATCAAATATTATTTTGTTGATATCTATGCACCATTGCCCTGGAATATAGAGAGGACACTAATGGCCCAATTCTCCTCTTTTTTATACCATTTATGCACCAGTTTAAATTTGGCTTACATGGATTTACTTGTGATGGAGGAGAAAAAGGCCTCAGTTTAATTTCCCTACCAGAAGTAATGTCTTTAAATGATGGTAATGGCTTTGTATATATACAAGGAAAATTAGTATTTTCATCAGAAAGAATTAATCAGTCATGTAATATAAATCTTCAAAGTATCATCATTGTACCAATTTAATGCAGCTGATGATAAACCCAAGCTCAGAAACAGAATAATAATGTATCCATGCCCCATTGGGTACCATAACTTCCTACTGGCCTCCTAATTCAGGTACCCATGTTCCCAAAGGTATTTAGGATAAATTTGTCAAAAGTTCCTAAGTCCCATTTTCAAAAGTGACTAAAGCACTTAGGAACCTAACCTTTCAGTAAGACTTAGGCTTATAAGTCACTTTTGAAAATGTTGCCCTTATAGTCTTTGAATGTAAATTTGAACTGTGGGATTCAACTTCAAAAAGAGTTAAATTATTGTGAAATTTGGTACTCCGGTATATACCCACCATAATAGCTTACCATAGTATTACCTTCTTGATAATGTTGTATCTTTTTGTAATCAAATTATGGATTATACTTTCCAAGAGACTGGATATTTGGAAACTTGTTATTTATGTCCATATTATTTCTTGTATATGCTACAAAGGGGAAACACTACTGAGTTAATTTAATGTGAGAGACCATCCAAAATACAGTACATCATTTAAATTACACAAGACAAGAAATTAATCCAAAATATCTCTAAATCCTCTAATAATCCGCTATTATAAACATTAATAAGACATATTTCGATTGTATACCCTCTTGGCAGTCATTCTGCATAAAAATCAATAAACTGCTCTAATGCATGCAGTAAAGCATTTATGAATACTGTCAAATGCATGGGCTTGTTGTGAAGTTATTTTAATTGTATATGAAAATCTACATTAAGTGAACATTCAGGGTGCACAGTTAAGCACTCAAAAGTTAAGGAATGCCAAAATTAAGGTTGCACATTAACTCTGCCCCTCGAGTTATGATACAGCTCTATCCTCCTGGACTATGATACAGTCTTCAATTACTGCCCGGTAACACTGATTAGATATATCATAAAAATGCACTGAATAATTTCATCCAAGCACACAGTAGAATTGCTAGACAATAGGTCAATATCATACCAGTATTCTTGCTCATGCCTATTTAAATATTGCCTGTGTGCTATATTGGCAAGAGTATGTGAGACCAATTCACTTTCCTTATATCAATGTTATACGTCAAATGGTCCACAGGATGGAACCCTGTCTTCTATCCATCTTAGAAGGTCTCCAGGAGAGAGTTGCTAAGGGATGTCCAAATGCATCTCTCTTCTGTACAACTTACATATTTTCCTCTCATCCCATTCACTCCTAGCAAAGGCTGCAGGAGCCCTATATTTGTTACTTTGCTCCTTTCAAGATCTTTGGAACTGAAGCAAGATTTCCTTTCCAAGCCCTTTTCCTTTGTTCCTGGTTGCTGAGTCTTTAAGAGTCTGAATATATTAATTCAATATGCAGCTGCTGTGGAAGGGCTTAAAATTGTTTCTTAAATATACATGAGCAGTGGGAGGGCATATAATTTCATTCCTGTTCTAGAGTTAGTACCAGAGCCATCAGTATTCCCCTTATTTAAGTATAGGAAATGTTGCTAGAACTGGCCATCTTTCTAAAGCCAGAATTATCTCAAGTGTTCCCTACTCTAAATAAGAACTCATTCACTGTGGCTCCATCCTCAGAAGTACACTTTATGAGCACACTAAGAGTTTGCTGTGCATGATCAGAACATGATGTTCATATCTTGTTCAAATCAAAACCAGTTTTCTCCAGAACATGTAAAGGCCCTTTTCATTGAGGACTATTTCCAATTCAAATTTCAATTTTCAACCCTGAAGTTATTTCATCTGTAAAGTGTTAAAAAATGTTGCTCATTCTCTATAAGTTATAAAAGTGGGGAAAAGTCATGTTCCTTGTACTTGAAAATAGTTGATTTTGTTCAATCAGAAAAAATTACCTAGGGGCCTAGACCAAATATGAGAGACAGAACAATTCAACAAAAGGTTACAATATCAATTCTTATGCAACTTAGCCATAGTGCTTGTTGCAGCTTCTGCTATAATGAAGAGTCACAAAATTATAATTATAATTATAACTGAACCTTTAAACTTTTAGGAGATTCAGCCATCACTAACCAATGCTGATTCTTCAGAACAATCTCTGTAGCTTTTATTCACCTTTTCTCTGATACCATTTTATAGAGATGGGTGAGTTTTGAAATGAAGTACTCAGAATCGAGCTATCAATTCATGTAATTATATCTGATATAATAAAACCACACCCTAAACATAAGCAGAATGAATGTTTTGTCCATCAAAGAAAGGAAAATGTGTTTATCAACATATAAAATACCTGCAAACACAGTGCATATGTAAACCCTTTTGTCATGTATTTTGTACAAAGGCCAATTTCATGTATTGCAATACTGCTTCCTTAACCCATGCTTTAAAGTTACTTCCTAATGTAATAAATTTTGGCTTGATCCCTTACTTAATGACATCTGCTCAAATCCACTGTGCTGTCAAAATAAAATAAGAGAGCCTGACTTGCCAAACTAGTGCTTCCTCCCACTTTGTTGATGTTCATCCAGCCAGATGTTGCCTTGTATTGAAATCAGAGGGTACACCTCCCTGAAAAATATAAAAAAACAAAAGGAAAAGCAGGTTGATTACCAAGAGTAATAACAAGGAAACTTTTGTTCTCTGTATACAGGCTGCATAGAGGAGTCATGGGTCGATCAGTAAGCCTTTGGAGCATTGATCAGTGCCTTGCTAAAAGGTTGTGAGGCTGTAGCCTGTGAACCTTTGCTCAATCCTTTGCTGTTTGAAGGGTCTGCGTGGTTAACTACTCCCTGTGAGGAGCTGAGCTGAGGTAAGCAAGTAAGACTTGGTCTATAAAGTTACTTTGTAGGAGAACTCAAAAGTGGAGGGCTTTGATTCAGTGCAATATTTGTCCAGCGAGGTCTGTATAGTTTGGATGGCCTCCACCTCAACGGAAGGGAGACCAATCTCTTCGGGGACAGGTTAGGTAGAGTAATGAGAAGGTTAAATGAATAGCAAAAGGGGAGAATAAAAAGCAGGAAGATATGAGCACTTATTTCGCACAAAATTGTGATGTAGAGAACAAAATTAATCAAGAAATCAAGGACATGAAGCGAAGAAATTCTTGAATTGCTGCTTCGCCAATGCTAGGAGCCAGGATAACAAACAACAGGAATTGGCATTGCTCATTTATAAGCATAAACTGGGTCTAATTGGTATTACTGATACTTAGACTTCTGTAAGGTATTTGACTCGGTACTGCATGACATTTTGATTAAAAATTAGAATATAAAATTAACATTGCACACATTAACTAGATTAAAAACTGGCTAACAGATAGGTCCTATAATGTATCTGTAAAGAGGAATTGTCATCAAGTGGATCTATTTCCAGGGGGTCCCACAGGGATTGGTTTTTGTACCTATGCTATTTAACATTTTTATCAATGACCTGGTTAAAAACATAAAATCCTTACATAAAATCCAGATATAGTCTGCAAATGACACAAAAATTGGGGGAGTGGTAAATAATTAAGAGGATAGGTCACTGATTCAGAGCAATCTAGACTTGGTAAATTGGGTACAAGGAAACAATATGCGCTAAATGTAAATATATACTCAGGTAACAAAGAATGTAGGCCATTCTTACAGGATGAGGGAATCTATCCTGAGAAACAGTGACTGAAAAATAATTTGGGGTCATGATTGATAATCATCTGAACATGAGCTCCTAGCATGACCAAGTGGCCAAAAGAGCAAAACAGAATGCATAAACAGGAGAATCTTGAGCAGGAGTAGAGAGGTAATTTTATATCTGTATTTGGCATTGGTGCAACCACTGCTGAAATATTGTGTTCAGTTCTGGTACCCACAATTCAAGAAAGATCTTGATAAATTGGAGAGGGTTCAGAGAAAACCAACAGGAACAATTAAAGGATTAGAAAATGTAATGACAGAGTCAAGGAGCTCAATCTATTTAACTTAACAAAAAGAAGGTTAAGAGGTGATTTGATTACAATCTATAAGTACTTGCCTGGAGAACAATATTTAATAATGAGCTCCTCTATCTAGCAGACAAAGATATAACATGATCCAATGGCTAGAAGTTGAAGCAAGACAAATTCAGACTAAAAATAAGGCATACATTTTTGAGAGAGAGGTTAGGAACAGTTTACCAAGGGTCATGGCGGATTCTCCATCACTTACAGTTTTGGGGGAAGTTTTATGGTCTGTGCTACACAGGAAGTCAGACTAGATGATCAAAGTGGTCATTTCTGGCCTTAGAATCTATGAATCAATCATTAATTATGCATACACATTGTACAACAACAAAAATGACTCAGTAAAGCACATGTTTATCAACAAATCCAGTTTATCTTTAACTGAATATTACAAAAGTTGTGCAAGGGAGAACACTGTCTTGCCTCTGGTTTTGAAATATTATTTATATCCTCAGATCCACTGACTGCTAACCTAATTATTACAAGATATGAGCAGGAGAAAAATGCATGTGCCCCTTTCAGGGAAGAGGCAGGATTGAGAATTCAAGAACAGCAAATGAGAGACAAAGGAAGGAAATTAAATCTGGAAACCAAACAGAAATATATAATTATAATTACGTCCTTCTATTATTTCTTTGTAAAGTTATTGTTTTAAAATCCAGATCTTCAGTGTTAGATTTCTTTGGTTCCTGATGTGTTTGGGAACTAAATCAACTCTCCTTGCATTTTCATTGTTATCTGGGAAAGTCCCTTTAGAAAGATTTTTTTTTTATTAAAACAGTGTTTTGATTAATGTAGTTAAATATTGCATTTTATTTCTTTGACATACACAATGCACAACAACATTTTGAAGAGACTTTTTTTGTGGAGGTTCTATATCTGAAGCTCTGCAGAAGGCCAACATAAAAGCTATGGTCAAGATACCCATTTTTCTATAACAGAGATCAAAAAAAGATATAGGTGATACACTTTTTACAAATTGAACTTTAAATCATGTTAACAATGTAGCAGCGTGGCAGTGATATATTGTCAGAGTATATAAAGGCATTCAGTTACTCAGAGGTATACCCCCAAAGCTCCATTAATTCATCAATTTCCATTCTTTAAATCATGTTAATACCAGTAAAGAGATACAAAATCAGTTTCTTACACTCTTGCTTTAACAAAAAATGTTCATACTGAGCCCATTTTATTACTTTTTGAAGAATTGTCGAGGGAGCACTAATTTGCCCAAAAAAGAACCAAACATCTGTTTAATTATATGGATGTTGAATAAGGATGCCCCACATAAATCTCCATAGAATAACTCTGGCTATCTATATCCATGAACAGACTGAGACATATTCAGTTCCCTATAAGGAATGCCTTAGCCTGAGGACTTCAGCCTCTTCCACCATCGCCACCTGATTTAGTCAAAGTGTCCCTGCTGAAAAAGGAAGACAATTCAATAATATCTGAAAATAAGTTAAAAATAGAATTGTTTTATTAAAAATTCTTTTGTAGATATGATTTAAGGAGTGGGGAGGTTCCTCAGGGTCACGTTGAGAAAGTAGCTACTGTGTAGATCAATGTGCAGTGTAGATCAAATCGTATATCTTCATATTATATAGAAGGTGTAATTGCTTTTAAAATGTTACTTGTAGAGAAAATGCATAATTTTGGCTATGTGGATAGGACACAAATAGTGTAAATATATTTCTTTAAATTTTGAATCTAATTTGAACAGAAATGTGAATTTGATAGTGTTTAGAACCTTTCTATATTCACTGCACATACGAATGATAGCAGTGAATACTTATGGAAAATAAGTTTTTAGCTTGACTATTTGAATATTCAGCAAAACTGAATTTTCATTTGTATATTCAGTATTAACCATCACAACTTTAAATTCATGTGTTGGATAGTTATATCAGTATTCCAGGTAAAAGAACAGAAACAATACTGACTTATATCAGTAATCAACACAGCATAAATTTTGAAGTTGCAATTTATAAACACAGGGGAAAGATTGGGATGAAATTTGTGAACAATTTCCACACAAATACTCTTGAAATTTTCACTATCTGCTCATCAACATTTAATAAAAAGAAAGATGAAAAAAGATGAAATTCAGCAAATAAATTATTAGTTATGATTTATTTGGACAGGACTAGTTTGTAATATTGCAATGCAAGAGACAGATCATTCAAGTGGCTAGTGAAGATCAAGTGTCAAGATAGTCTGTCAATTACAATTTCTAAGAAAAGCAGCCTATGCTTCAGTGTATGAAGGTGTTTATGATATCTGGAGTTCTGGAATGCTTGCTATGCTGAGTTCACGTGGGTCAATAAATCATGACAGAATAATTTTAAAATAAAAATAATTTTTCTGATCTATCCTTTAAAAATCTTTAGTTGCAAACTTTGAAAGATCTCTAGTAAAAATATTCTTTTCCACCTAACTGTTCCACACATTTTAAATAAAATCTTTCAGCAATTTGGAGATGCCCCACAGAATTGTTATTTTGATTATTCCCAGCTTTCCAAAAGCCAGCCCAGTGCATACAGTAGCAGTGTGATAACTGTGGGCATGAATCAGTTCCATCTGTAGTGTGTGAAAAGCTGTTTTACAAGCCAATCCAAATGTTAAGTCCAGTTTGAAGGTGCTGAAGGAGTTACAGATGCTCAGCACATTTTAAATTTATTTCTATTTCATGTATATCTTGACTAGAATACAATTTACAATTACTTTTTCCTGTGGAATTGCATTCTAGAAACAAAATAGAAACACAGTCTACCGTTATGTGGCAGATTTCTTTCACTGAGCTCTGAACTGTCATGAAGGTGGGTTGAGGGTAGCTTTTGTTTTCTGTCAATCAAATCATTTGGTTTTAGCTATTAGCTTTATGGGAGATGATTTGCCCATTTAAGAAGTTGGAGACTGAGTGATAAATACCAGAACTCACAAAATATTACTTTCTGTTCAAGAATGTACTTAAAACATCTCATTTTGGTTTGTTTTAAAATAAAATATTGTAACTATTATGATGAGCATGTGTTAGCAGCAAATTGCTGCATACAGGGTAGTGTTGAAATGCAGCATTGTTAACATAAGCCAAAATGTATTTACTAGATAATCTCATTCTTTTATTAAGAAAAGTATGCTTATCTCATCTTGGGTCAGTGTGCACTGTATTTATACAACAGACTTTATTTTCATATACTTAATTTTCTTACAGAAGCAGCATACTTGATAAGTTTATATTTTACTGCAAATGAAAACATGCCATGATACCAGCTTATTTTGATTAATGGGGTTTTATATTGCTGGCTTTATAGTTATTAGCCTTGTATGTATTGTTGCCCAAAGGTAAATGGTAAATATTTTAAACTGTTATATTGTGTACAGAAAACACCTCTGTGAATGCTTCTTTTGAGATTCATTCATCATCAATTTACACAGAAAAGTTTTAGAAGTTTGGTACAAAATTGTCAAACTTAGGTGCCTAAAGTTAGAGCCTTAAATCCATAGTCAGACCGTGCCCTGTGAGATCCAGACATGGAAGAGTTTGGATACTGTATAGCACAGTACTAGCTCCCTTGGTTCCAGGACCGTTTGAAAGGTTTTCTCTTGAAGTATAAGGTTCATGTGAAGGGAGAGGATGGAGTTAAGGCAGGACAGAGAAATGAACACTGCTTCTCCCACAAGTCCTTCTGAACTGGTCTGTATCTCCCTGCTCCTTCCCCCAGAAACCTGGGGTTGCTGTAATTAGAGGGGTTCCTAACAACATACTGCCAGTGGAATTGAGCTGGTTGGCAACCTCAGGGTAGGGGGACACAGCGAGGGAGCAAACTTCTTTGATGGGACAACACAAGGGAATGCCCACAAGGATTTCCTTTCAGTATGCCCTACAGGAAGTTTTCTCCCATAGATTTTAATGCATGAGGGGATGATCTGGGGCTATTAAGCATCTACATAAATGGTCTGATTTTCAGAGGTGCTTAAAAGCCAGACATCCTGTTAACATCAGTGGGATTTTTTTTAAACACTTTCAAAAATAAGAAACATGCTTACTCATCAGAATATATTGGTATTGATGTCAAATCATTACGTTATCATCATGCTGTGGGTAGAGTAAACATCCTGCTACTGGTCCCTTGGCCTTGACGTTTTCTATCCACATTCTTTAATATTACCACTCAAGCAGTGCTGGGTTACCATGTGCTTTGAATGAGTAGATATAATGATATAGAAAGTTATTTAAAATAAAACGCATGCTTTTACTGGTATCAAAAGGCAGATCAGATTTAACAAAAATGACTGGAAAGATCAAGTTTTCCCACTGTAATGCCCACAGACAGAAAGCTCTCAAATAATTATATTTCTTTTCTGATATTTTTCTTGATTTTTCAAGTTGTGCAGTATCACTACCGCTTCCTGTGATGTTTTAATACAATTTAATGTATACTTCTGCTTTATCTTCTCTCTCAATAATTTGCCACATATTCATTTACAGCTTAGTGAATTGATGTTTTAAACTGGTGACCTAAGTTACTTCTTGAAGAGTAGGGACCACAGGTCTATGAAAGAGGCTGTGAAGGCTGTTAAAGATGGTTCCTTAATGAAATAATGGAATGGTTGTCAAGTTATTTTTAACTAAAATAAATAAATGATTAAAATATTCCCATAACTCCCAAACCAAATCTCTTAATGCAAAGCTAGAAGACTCATCAACAATATCAATTCTCTCATCATTTCAAGGCTGGATAGCTAAGGGTAATGAGATTAAATTGAGTATGGAAAAATTTAAGGAAATCTATATGAAAAAATTACTAATATTAAGGTCAAAATTCTTCCAAGGTGACTTGATCAAACTTAGTTTAGACAGAACATTCATGGTTGTTCTACAGGCAACAATCCTGCACTGGTAAAGAGATTAACTGGATTATCTAATATATATTCTCCACCTTTCTTCCCTATGATAATTGTAAATTTGCTACCATGAACAACAAAAGCACTTTTATAACAGTTATAATATTAAAAGATATTACACTGACCATAGAAAAAGCTATTTCATAAGACAATTCTTTATAATGCAGAAGTAACAATTTTTAAAGATTATATCTATGCAGTGGTAGCTATACTGGGATACTAAAACAGATGATCAGATTTTCAATATGTAAAGACACATTGGCAGGTAAATATTTCTTGCTGATTAAATGGTTTCTATAATTTAAATTCATATTCAAATAGATTTTATTTCTTTTTACAGTAATTTGCACCAGAGTTTATTGGCTATTATTAAATAGTTGCTGAAGCTTAATCTAAAATGAGATAACCATATCATCAGAGAATAAAGTAATGGCATGCAATATAAATGTAGCAATATAAAAAATAGAAAAGAGCAACTGAATGTCAAATCCTTGTAGACTTCTTAAAAGATATCCAAGATAATAGCATTCTAACTGAACTAGCAGGCTGGTTACTAATCAAATTACTGAGGCATCTATATAGAAGAGTAATACCCATTCTTTAAGCATTAAGGAAAAATACTACCATGTGAAGAGTAATAAGCTGTATCATACATCGAGTTTTAAAAACATCAGTGGTTAACAATGCAAAGTTCAGGGCACATACTACATATTGATTGGCCAATACACTAATTTGTTTTAAATTGTAGAAATGAAATACATAGATAATGTTTGACAAACTTTTATCTCTTATGAAAGAAAAAAGGTGGTGACAGAAAAAAAAAGGATTGATCAAGAATATATGCAGTTTTCTTGTAGACATGTTGATCTCAGAGAGACAAGATAGATGAGGTTATATTTTTTATTGGACCAACTTCTTATTGCAACTTATTGGAAGTTGGTCCAATAAAAGATATTATCTTGTCAATCTAGTCATCAAGAAGATAAGTCTAATGTTTCAAAAACATTCTGCAGGTGAAAAATGAAATTCACCTATATCAACCACAATTTAAGATACAGGTTTACAGAAGAACAACTAACTACAAGGCAAACAAACAGTCATACACTGAGTTTTAGATAATTCTGTATAATGTAAAATAAAGGTTTATACATTTATACAAATACTACAAAAGGCACCTATCCATACATTTTAGGTGCCCCTGATATAACTGAAAAGTACATCACAAATACCCCACTATAACTGAGGTGAAGCAGTACAGTTCATCTGTTACCAGTGTGAGGCTGACTGGAATATAAGGGATTATTTATATATTATTGATCTCAATATTGCAAAATTACAATGAATCTTACAAGATATGCTATGTCAGGTACCATTGGAAAGATTATGATTCGCTAAGATTGATAAGCATGTTTATATGTATGTATCAGTATTTCAAACTTGTGCTGTGTATCTGGGTGATACCCCAGACAGGATAGCAGCAGCACTAAACCTGCTTACTGGCCCATCAAGGGAACTCAAAGGTACAATGAATCCAGTGAAAGAACCCAGGGGCTGAACCTTATGAGTCACCAGGACATGTAAGAACATGCCTAAGGACAGGGAACTCCAATTGCTTTTCCATGTCATATGCTATGTGGCTGTGTTTGGGACAAAGGAAGTACAGGCCTCATGTCAGAAACTATAAAATGCAGCGGCACCCATCTCCATCTGGTCTTCATTCCTGCTTCCTACCCCTGGATCAACTATTCTACAACAGAAGTTGTGAAACAAAGCACTGAGACCCATCCAGGTACTGGATGTACACCAGAGGAATTGTATGAGCCTGCAAACTCCAGTACTGCTAAGAGTCTGATATATATGGACTTTGAAGTCAGTTATATGTATCTGATTACTTTGATCATTTAACATCTCTCATTTTGTTTGTTTCTTTCCTTTTTATAATAAACCTTTAGTTTTAGTTACTAAAGAATTGACTGCAGTGTGATATTCTGGGTAAGATCCAAACCAATATTGATCTGGTAATGTGGCTGACCCTTTGAGGATCAGGAAAACATTTGGATAAAGGGAATAGAGTTTAAATAACTTCTCTCTTTACTGGACCTAGTTGCTGATTGAGACCCAGAGACTGAAATGCAATAAAGGGGGCTGTGTATTTCTTGCTGTAGCTTTTTGATAACCAGTGTGGGAAATTAGGAGCACTCTTTGTGACTGGTTGGGGGATCTAATGTCAGTGTTGCCCACCAGTTCTGGGAGAACCTGCTCTCCTTTTGCAGCCTGTCCTGACATTTTCAAATAGGCTACCTGAGGCACAGGCAGGTCACAAGCAGTAATACATAAAAACTCAAATCTCCCTACATCTCCCACAGTTCAGAGCCTATGCTGATTTCAGCTGTAGCAGTATGGCATAGGGAGATGGGCAGTCTCTTAGGTAAGTAGACCTTAAACCATTTAGGGCTGGAGAGGTCAAACCCAATATCTTAAACATCACTGAAAACACCACAAACAGCCAGTACAGATGAAGAAATTTCATATGCATAGTGCATTGCCGTAATCTAATCTAAAGGAATGTATAGGCATGCTTTTGAAGCTATTTATTTAGAGACAATTATTCAGACCAGTATATACTCAGTGGTTATTCAGTGAATGCTGCCTCTTTAAACCCTATCATAATAATTTGATTTTAACATCAGGTCATGCATCTACAAACAAAGAATGTATGTCACATTTACAGGATGGCACACTGTGTACTGGAAGCAGTAACTCTGAAAAAGACTTAGGGTAGATAACCAGATGAACTGGACTCCTCAGTGACATGCTTTGACCAAGAAGGCTAATGCAATATGATGGCTAAGCAAGCTAATACAATCCTTGGTTGTATAAACAAGGAAACACTGAACAGGAGTAGGAAGGTGGTATTATTTCTGCATATAACATTGGTGAGTCCAGGACTGTAATAATGTTTCTAGTACTGGTACCTGCACTTCAAAAAGGATGTTGAAATATAGGAAAGTGTTCAGAAAAGAGCTACAAGAATTATTTGAGGTCTGGAAAACCTGCCTTACAGTGAGACATTTACAGTAATTTGGTTACAGTCTGTAAGGGCATACAAGGAAATTAGGATCCTGATAGTAGAGGGCTCTTTAATCTAGCAGACAAAGGCATAAAAATATTAATGGCTGGAAGGTGAAGCTAGAAAAGTTCAGACTGGCAATATGGTGTCTTTTTTAAAAACAGTTGGGGGTAATTAGCCATTAGAACAATTTACCACAGGAGGTGGTATATTCTCCATCACTTGAAAACTTTAAGAGCGGATATCTTTCTAAAAGATATGCTATAGCTCAGACAGAAGTTATGAACATGATGCAGAGATTATCTGGTGAAGTTCCATGGCCTGTCTTGTGCAGGAGGTCAGAATAGATTATAATAGTGCATTCTGGCCTTAAAAATCTATCAGTTCAACAAGTGATGGCAAATTTTTCAAAAGGGACTAGTGATTTTTAAATGCCTCAATTTTGCATGCCCAATGAAACATCTTTAAGGGGGCCTCTTTTCAGAGGGTCAATGTTCAGTGCTTTCTGAAACTGAGACCATTTAAAGGTGTCTCAAGTTGGGCATCTGAAACTGAGCACTCAATATTGTCATTTTTGAAAAAGTGGTCTGGATGTTTGTCTAAAAGACGTGTCATAACTCAGCTACAAGTTATGGGCTGTATGTTGGATTTACTGGGTGAAATTCTATGGCTTGTGTTATGAAAGGAAGGTCAGATCAGATGTTCATAGGATCCCTTTCTGACATTAAAACTTAGGACACTATAGATAAAGAAGCTTATGTAAATTAAACTAACAAGGGTCAAGTTCTGCTCCTAGTTACATCCATGGAATCAATAAGGCATCTAAATAAGTAGACTGATTTTCAGAGCTGCTAAGTGGAATTGGTCAAAAACAGAATTTCTGTCACGCAGGCAATTCTGAGATTTCAAAATTTGGTTTAAGCTCAAATTGGAACAAAAAGTCAAAGTCTTGGAATTTTTTGCTAAACAAAATATTTCAAAACATTTTGGTTTGGTTTTTATAATGTTATTACATAATGTCAAACTATTTAAACTTTTATATTATATTCTAAATTATAATTTAATAAATGAAAAGTAAGAATAAAGTCAAACAAAATATTTCTGCCTTATCAAAATTAAGCATTGATAATTTTCCATTGAAAATTTTGAAGAAATCCATACATTCCCATGAAACATTTCAGTTTAATCAAATCACCATTTTCTCACAGGACATTTCTTTTGGAAAATTTTCAGCAAGCTCTACTGCTAAGTAGTCACAGCTCTTGCTAACTGAAATAGGAATTGTGAATGTTCAGCACCTTTATATCTACTCAATGGTGAAACAAACCACAATGGTGAAACTGAACAGCTCCTTAGACATACTTAGAAGATACTTAGACATGCTTCAACCAGTTTGCACCAATAGATCTGCATAGTGAAGGATTCTCCTTATGTAGGAGAGTCCTCTGGTGGCATTGAGCCACTGTAGTGACTTCTTCACTGTCTCCACCACCACATTGCTGCTCAATTCCTTAGTGTCAAGCTGTCTTTTTATTTAAAAAAAAATCCTTTTCTGTTTTTAAAAGAAATGTTTTTGGCTTGATACTGCAGGGTGCTGTCTTCTAACACTGATCCAGCAGAACACTTAAATAAGCATGTTCCTTTCAGCCCAGTTGAAGGATTACTCACATACTTAAAACACACGTTTAGGTGCTTTGTTGGAGTGGAAACAGTGTTCAGTATCTTGCAGGTTCGAGTCTTTAGACTTTAAAAATTAACCTAGGGAAAAAATGTAAAAATCAGTGTTGCTTAAACTTTTCCTTATGTAGGATATCAAAACATACATGTCCTAAACTACTAAGAAATATTAGGTATCCCAGTCAGTGCCTGAATAGAGTTGTTCCAAAAAAGAAAGAAAAAAGACCCCCACACCACCTGTAAAACAGATAATATTTATCTTTTTGAAACTGGCAAAAATATAAAATTAATTATAACTTTTTGTTGATATTATTTTACAAGTTTGAACCAAGAAAAAAAATCAGTTTTTGAGGTTGTGATGGGGAAATAAAGGTCATCTTGTTCTCCTTTTGAAGCTGCTACGGCCTATGTAGGGTTTAGGACTTGCTGTGGGAGAATAGAGAAAATAATTTCTTCACAGAAAAAGTTTTCCTTGGGTTTCTCTCTGATTTTTAAAGGTTATAATCATCTTAGTTCTGATCATTCCATGGTTCCATCACAAATATAAAGGCAAGGTCAGTTCACAGAGTTAATTCTTGTTCCTTTTACACCCTTTTCATTTAGGCAGTAACTGCATGAAATGATGGATGTGGCCCAGCTACTAGTCCTGAGGATAGAATACGATTAACTCTTGTCAGTTTGGGCATTTCTTTTTAGTGAATATAAAATACAAAAGACAACATTTGAACCTTCCTGTGTGGGTACACCGAGAGCAGGAGAAAAGACACAGATCTCCTCGTGGAAAGGGGTTGGCACAGTTCAAATCTCATACTCTCTTGTGAGAGCTAGAATGACTAATATTCCCAGTGGCCCCACTGCCTCCTGCTAGTGTCTGGCCACAGGCACTACAGGTAGAACACACTGCTCCTTTGAAAACAAACTGTGAGGAAATATGTTGAATCAGTGAACCTCCCTAAACCATTTTTATATTCTGATCTTTGTCCTGAGATTTATAGCAAGATACTTTCTTATTTTTATGTTACCACTACAAATCAGAACAGCTATGGGAATAGTGTTTTACCATATATATTAATTGACTTTTACTCACTCTGCTGACTAACATGCAGCACAAAACTTATGTGCAACATAAATCTTGGTTTTTAAATTTTATTTAATGTTTCTCAATAGCACAGTAATAATTTTTTTTATGTAGAACCCACTGGAAAATGCTCACTGAATTATGAAAATGTTTAAGAATAGCAAATATAACACAGGACCTACACCATCACTCTCTCTTTCAATGGACACCATAACATGCCTTTTAAATAGTAACAAAGTTATCTTTGCTTACCAAAAAAATTAGTTTTTTCTAGCAGAAAAGTCCAGTACAATGGGTCTTACTCTTGCTTACAGCTCATTTGAGACAGACACCAGACCTGTCAATCACAGCATGCTGGGAGCAGCCACCTCCTCAAAGCCTTTGCCACTTTGGATACTTCCAAAGCTGTTTCATAGAGCTAATTGCTTTAAACTTGAATTCACAAGTTAATAGACACAACAAAAAATTCCATTTCACCCCGGCTACCAGAGAACATATATCAATTGTGTTTGCAAAGACCACGGAAGACTGTGACAGTTTATGCCTCCCCTCAGAACTAGAGTCTTTGTGCTGAGCGGGTTGAGTTGGCAGATTTTCCTGTTAAAAAAAGGAAATTTTCAGGTAAGTTTTCCTATTCTTCCTCACAGGGAAAGTCCGAAGATCTATTATAATTGGATGTCCAATGGTGTATCACAAAAAAGGTGAAAAGTATGAACCAGAAGATGTGTATGTTCTTTATATTCTTTATATGTTCTATATATTAATTTAAGTTATTGGGTGAGCAAAATAACCCTCTCTCTAAAGCCAGGGACTGATGAAGTCTGTAAAATTTAGTGAAGGTGTGAAAAACATATCTAGGAGACTATCTTGCAGGATCCTTCAGGCTAGGAGGCTTCCAGGACTGAATAAATAAACTTAAACATTCAAGAGGAAAGGCAGTCTTTCTCTTAGCAAGATTCTGAAATGTACCAATGAACCCATCTAATAACTGAAGCATTGGCAATGGGTATTTTTGTTTGGTTTTAATTATGACTTCTATTGATGATGGGTGAGCGACCAATAGACAGAATTTCTGAATTGGATATTACAGTCAGTGTTGATTTTTAGAACTCCTGCAATATCAACAGTATGACAGACTCTCTTTGTTTTTGAAGAGTTTACATATGGGGAAAAACAGATGGGAGTGGAAATAATTTATTATACCCAGACTGTGGTAGTGGTGTGTGTGTGTGTTTTAAATAAAGGCTGTGTTAACTCTTAGCACAACTTTGCCCTCATGAAAGGTGCATGACTGCTGTTCCCCAGTAGCACCTTAACTTTCAAAACAAAGCTTACTGCTGAAGTGATTGCAAGCAGGATGACAATGTTTAAAGGTAGAAATGAAAAGACAAAGAGTCTTGCTTTTAGCAATGGAAGAAAGTGCATGATCCTAGCTATATCTTATGAATTTATTTATCCGGAATAAAACTTTGGTATCATCTCTGAATCCTGGATGTAAATGATCTACTGATGGACAGGTGACCCAGGGCCTGATTTTCCGCTTCAAGAACTTTGGTTTTAGATTCCATTCTTTTGGATCTATCCCTGCTCTGATGATTATTTTCTCTGAAGCATAGTGCTTGAGAATACAGTATATCTTATAGTAAAGTCTTAATATGGACCTAAGAAGATCAGAAAAGAGTGTGTATATGTAATATACACAATGCATGTGCACAGATACACACACACACACACACACACACACACACTTATTTTCTTCACCTAGGAAGAGAGAAAGTTGCACATTCACAACACTGTTGATGACCTTTCCTTCCTTGTCAATAAAAGCCATAATTAAAAATAATAAAAGTGTTGTAAGATATAGCTGATGCATCTTGGCTAATCAGGCCTGGAGTTATAGTTTTTATGGTATTGCTGATTGCTTTGAGATGGAGCTAAATGATTCTATGTTGAAATCTATTTTTCCATTATTCTTTGACTAAATTGTTCCCTGAATGAGCTTTCATAATCTTCAAACTGGCAGATTTTCTCCACTAACCCTGTCCGATTCTGACTTAGGACTAATACTTCTTGTCAAGGAGAAGAGGGAAGGCCATGATCATGGGTCCTGGAAATTAAGAAACTTCTGGAGCAGATACATGTGGTCAGTTTTCACAATGGAGAGAGGTAAATAGCACGGTCCCCCAAGGATCAGCACTGGACATATTCAGAAGTGATCTAGAAAAAGGAATGAACAGTGATGTGGAAAAAAATTGCAGATGATACAAAATTACTCAAGATAGTTAACTCTAAAGGTGAGTGCAAAGAGTTACAAAGGGATCTAGCTAAACTGGGTGCCTGGGCAACAAAATGAAAGGTGAAATGTAATGTAGATAAGTACAAAATAATGCACACTGGAAAAAATAATTCCAACTATCCACACAAAATGATGGAGTCTAAATTAGCTATTATCACTCAAGAAAAGAGCTCTTGTAGTCATTGTGGATAATTCTCTGAAAACATCCACTCAATGTGCAAAGGCGGTCAAAAAGCTTATGATATTTTTTCCTGTCTTTAATGTCACTGTATAAATTCAAGGGTACACCCACACCTTGAATACTGCATGCAGTTCTGGTTGTCCCATCTCTAAAAAGATACATTAGAACTGGAAAAGGTGCAGAGAAGGGCAACAAAAATATTAGGGTTATGGAACAGCTTCCATATGAGGAGAGATTAAAAAAGACTTTTACTCTTCATTTTAAAAAAGATGACAATGAAAGAGAAATATGATAGAGGTCTGTAAAGTCATGGACAGTATGAAGAAAGTGAATAGGAGAGTGTTATTTACTCCTTCACAGAATAAAATAACTAGGGGTTGTCCAATGAAATAAATAGAAAGCAGGTTTAAAACAAACATTGGGAAATATTTCTTCACATACCACACAGTAAACCTCTGGGACCCATTGCCAGAGAATATTGTGAAGGCAAAAAGTGTAACTGGATTCAAAAAAGAATTAGATACGTTTATGGAATTTAAGGTCTTGGCTATTAGTCAAGATGATCAGGGACACAACCTCATGCTCTGGGTGTCTCTAAATGTCTGACTTTCAAAACCTCAGGCCGGATGAGAGGGGATGGCTTATTTGAAAATACCCTGTTCTGTTCATTCCCTCTGAAGAATCTGGTAATGACCACTATCAGAAGATAGAATACTGGGCTAGATGAATCATTGGTCTGACAGAGTATAGCTGTTCTTATGTTGTTATGAGCTTCAGACACAACAAAGATGATGCAAGAGGCCATTGTTCTGATCAAAGCCCTAAGACCCGTGAAAGATTTATTTGGAGAACAAGTGACATTGTGTGTTGTGGCCACCAAATTCTGAATCCTGTCCTCTGATTGAAATAAACTTCCATGGAGGCTGATAACCATGACCACTCCCAGAAGTAATACTGGCTGCCTGGAGTAATTTGGACTTTAGTGGTGTACACAAACTGATGTTGTTCCAGAATAGAATACAGGCTGTGTGATGGTTGCTTTGTGAGTCTTTTCCAGGAAGGATGCTCTGATGAGCAGGTTATCTTACAATAAGTTATACATGAACCATTCTCCAAGTGAAAAAAAAGCAGAACATTAAGTAGAACTTTGAAATATTTATTATTATTTTAAGTAACGATTTGCAGTTTCTTTAACCAGACATAAGGACTGCATGAACTTTTTGGGAGTATAAACCAGGACAGATTTACTTGTGGATGGCCTCGCTTCACTTCTCTCTCACTTCCTCCCAGGTTTCCTTTATCAGTGTCTTACCTGGTGAAATAAAAGAGTCCACCTAATATCACTGAGAATGATTTGACAATATGCTGGAAAACAGAATGCAGAAAACAGATCCTGAGAGTTCTCTTCTTTTGGCTCTCACCCCAAGTCCAAAAAACAAACAAACCAGTTTTCAGGAACATGGGTATGAGACGATCACATCACTTTCTAAGCCTTTTCTTGTGACTTTTAGAGACTTAACACTGGGAAGGTTTGTATTATTGACAGTTGAAAGTGGAAGAGACAGAGGAAGAGGGTCCCTGCATCTTTTGTTCTTTGTTTTACTTGGAAAAACAAAAACAAAAAACAAAGAAAACAAGTCATAGAAATTTCCTCTGTGGAGGAGTGACACCCATCTGGTTGGCATCTGTCATGTTCTTCCCTGTTGGCCTTTTATCCTTCTTTCCCAATTTCTCAAATATATGGGGCTGAGGCGGAGACAATAACCTCTCACAGCCCACTCACTGAGGACACCCTGACTTTACAGTGATTTCTCCCCTTATCTGTAGGCCAGGAGAGAGTGGCTTCCATGTTCTGAAGATGGAATCTGAAGGGAGAACTTCACCTCTGACTGAGCTATAAAAGAGTGTAACAATTGAAAAATTCATTTTTAAGGTGATCCTTAAGTGGGCTCCATGAACTTTATATATGCTTGCTAAGCCCCTGCTAAAGGGAGGGACAGGGTAAGCCTTCGCATGGAGCAGTCATTTTGTTTCACAGAATCCCATAGTTTGAAGAAGACAGGGTCCCTTAAAAGCTGACTCACACCTTGTTTAAGAGGGCAGGGGAAATGGTCTGGGATATGTGGTGGGCCAAGACCCCCTTACTACCTCCTTGCTCCTCCTTCTCTGGGCTGCTCTTCCTCTTATCTCTCATGGCTGTTTGTCTGGAGAAAAATGAAAAAATGGTAGGGTGTGGCTGACCCATGATGTTAGCCTGATCCAGTGAGCCCAGGCAATTTTGCATCCTTTTCTGGCAGCTTCTCTATTCTTCTGGTTGTCTGTGAGCTGTTCCTGCCAGAGATGCCTGCTCAGACATGCTGCACTGGAAGCTGCTGCAGCCAGAAACCGTAGCATCAGAAAGGGGGTTTCAGCAATCTTAGCCCTGAGGCTAAATAGAAGCCAGTTACACCTGAAATCCAAAGAGCCAAATATTAAGAATAAAAATGATCTCTTTCAGGTTGTTTTGTTTTCTTGTTACTGATACGTCTGGTAAAAGCTTCCTGCAGCTGTTGGAGACAAACTGAACTGGCAAAAACTTCAAGATCATGGCCGTTCCCCATCTGCTATGGTAGACAGGAGTGGTGTCTATCTCCAGGGAGCTGTAAGCTTCAGTAAGACACACTCTAGTGGATCTGTGAACTATCTCCTGTGAAGAATTTAATTTTTGTTATGTCCTTCCATTCACAAGCTGCAACCATGCATTTTTGGTCCAAAATAAGTTTAAGTTGTTGAAAACAACAGCAAGGAAGAAAATTAGAAAAGTGTATGTAAGAGTATAATGCATGTATATCTCCTCTGG
Organism: Emydura macquarii macquarii; assembly: GCF_026122565.2. Classification (NCBI taxonomy): domain Eukaryota; kingdom Metazoa; phylum Chordata; order Testudines; family Chelidae; genus Emydura; species Emydura macquarii. The sequence goes on from NW_027130457.1 coordinate 1,037,455, forward strand.
GACAGGCTGCAGCAACTCAGGGAACTAGATGGCAGCTGCTGTTAGTGCTGCTGTCCCTGCTGACTGATAGGTTCTTAGAATTTTAAAAGGTACAATGAACAGAAAACAAAAGACATCATAGTTTCATTGCTACATACATCACCATTTTCTTCTTGGAAGTGATCTGCACCCTCATCAGCCAATGAAATCCATTCTCTATGTTCTTAAATGATTATATGCTAGCTATGAACAGAACTGTTATGTCAATGGGTGACACACACTGAGATAGAGCAGGATACATTCCAAAGTATTTTCCCTCAATAATTTTGTCCTTTCCTATTTGATTAATGTTGCGCCCTGCAAATGTCATTATTTTCATGGGAAATCTAGACATTTCCACCCATCTTGGAGCAATTATAATGCAAAATTATGAAACAAACTCCTTTCAGAATCCATGAATATGGATAAATAATGTATGATTTTTGGAAACTATACTTTAACAGTGGGATTAAAATGTCCTTAGAGAAAACAGTATTTTTAAAAATATTACACACACACACACACACACACACACACACACACACACACACACACACAATGCTTTAAAATTGCCTACAAAGGGAGAAATTACTATCTTTATTTTTACATTAAATGTTTTAGAGCTGTCCCAAGTCTAGAGAAAAATCAATATTTTAAAACAAACATTTGGTTTTATAGAACTATTGAAGAAGCACATTGTAGATTCCAGAATTTGAAATTTAAAAATTGTTCCATTTCTGGATAAAGCTAATTTTATATCCCAGTTTTCAAATAACTTAGAATTACATCTGAGGTACAAAATATATTGGAAGTGGAAAAGGTGTGAAAGAATTTAATGGTTTTTTTAATGACTGATGTGAAAATTATTTATCTCCTTTACCACAAACATAATTGTTCATAATTAATATTCATGTATACTCTAAAAATATTTTTAGTTAATAACAGTGATCAAACTTGGAATAACCGATGTCTCTAAAGTAGTTTTACTGCCTCTTAATTAGCATAAGTTACTGACAGTGGAGATAGTGGCATAAATATGGTGCAACAAAATGGAGAATCGGGACATATATTTTTAATGTTCTTAATCTAAGTCCCATTTAATACAACTGTTACAGACTTGGTCGAACTACCCCTGCAGGACACTCACTAGACTGCTGAGAGGGCATCCAAATGCTAGATTGCTGGGGCTGGATGGAGTTTAGGCACTGTTCCTGGTTTTGTGCCTCAAGGCATGCATTCCAGGTCGTGTCTGACACCCCTCCTTGTAACTTCCCAGGCCCTGAAGCTAGTACTCTCTTCCACCTCAAGCACCCCCAGCAACTCCTCCACTTTACCCAGAATTTTGCTGATGTTCTGAGCTTTTTGGTTTACAATTCATCTCTTCAGGGACACACAATAGTGAAAGCCTATTGACACAGAGACAATGCCCAAGATTTTAAATACAATTTACTCTTTACTTAATGCAAGAAATACTCAAATCTAGACATCACAATAAACACACGTATATGTCTTTTCACTGCCTCAGCTTCCTCACCATCCTGGAACATTTTTGGGGCTTGAGCAGATTTCTCTGGGGCAGTGGTTTTCAACCTATTTACCATTGTGGGCTGCATATGCAACTCTCTATGTGTTATGTGGGCAGCATCCACACAATGTATACGCACTACTTGTATGGCCCTGAGGATGTCACCTGGGCCGCAGCTGTGTGCTGATTGGCTGCAGGCTGAGAACCACTGCTCTGGGGTGTCCAGCATCTTTCCCCTGCAGCTCAACACTTCTCTTCGGAATCATGGCGCTTATCTAGCTTTCTTTGACCTTGTTCGGTCTGTCTCTTAAACTGGGCCCCACTACAAAAGCACACCGGTCTCTTCCTCTTTTCTGCCCTCCTGCACATGGCTTCTCATCCAGAACATGGAATCACTGCTCTCTTCTCCCTCTCCTCTCAAAAATGACTGTTCTGAAAACCTCTCTTTTTATAACCCCCAGTCCCCTTGTCAGGTAACCCCAGATCAGCCTCATCAGTGGATCAAAGTCTCCTAACAGGTGATCTGTTGCTTAGTTACCAACCCACCTAAACAGACTGGTTCTCCTGAGTAGGAACCAGTCGATTGTCTGGAGTGGTTCCATTTCAGTGGGAGAACACTAAAGTTAACAACCTTTTACTGTTAGCCCTGTGCTACTTCCTCTTGGAATTCCAGTCCAGTGTATAGGGGAAAGGACAACAGAGAAGGCAAACAAATGCTACATTCAAAATGGAGTCTGACACAGATATATTTACAGAGGCACCCAAATTCAAACAGAATTCATCAGTGTTATATAGACATGATTCCCCAAATTGTCTTGTCTCTCCTTCTTCAATATAAAGAACAAAGCTGGGGTACTCTCCAGATACCCTACGGATGTTCTGGCACCCTTCTTCTACAGAGAACATCTGATATTACTTATTCTTTCAAACTGCATATATTCACTCAGTGAACAGTTTCAGTGATCACACCTATATACAATTTCATGAAAACATTATAGCTCAGTTCCCATCTACCTTGTGCTAATTGTCTCACTTTTCATCTCATGGAAGGGGCACAAAGGGGAAGAGTTAATGGTTCCCCATATGCTCTTGTCACCACAACACTTCTGATGGGCTGGGATAGCCACAAGAGGCTTGCTCCCTTGCAGAGTGGCTTTTAGCACTACAGTGCCTCTGTGAGATAAATGGCCCCTGTTCAAGGATGAGGTGGTTTCTTCCCACTTCCCCACAAGCCAAGTCCTTTTCTCTTTCACATCTGCTGAGACCAGTTGAGTTGTGCTTCCTCCCCTTTGCTTCTCGGGTTCAATTCCATTTCAAATGACCACCCTGAAGCCACAGACTAAGGGGAAGTTTTCCCTTTCCATCTCTTCGCATTTCCCAAAGCAGTTGTTTTACACCCATCTGGGGCTTTTCCCACTCTCTGACAGGTAAAGTGTGTTTGGAAGTAGACTTTGTCAGCTTCAGTTTCTCTTCTCCCTGCCGGGATTTGAATCACAGGACCTTTCAGCAGTGCCTCAGTTTCTTTTCTGCCAATGGAGTTTTGAATACAGCCAGGGACAATGTCTAAATTCTGCCAAGCCCCAGGACTGTATTGCAATCACCTGACAGAAGCCTGGGGAGTGTCCAGCAGAGAGAGCTTAACCAGATCTGTGACTGTAACACTCTGGGAAGATTTTTTCAAACACACTAATCAAAATTCACACCCAACACATTACACATACAATCAGTGACATGGAGTTTTAAAAACACAAATACAGCATTTCAGTGCACTTTGGATAGACATGTTTTTTTAAAAGTACAAATTTTTTCACCAGACTTTCCCCGCACCGTAAGTATTGTTTAGGTTAGTCAAGACTACAGGTGCTTTTAGACTGTAAACTCCTTGTGGGGAGGGACTGCCATTTTATATACGTATGCACAGCACCCAGAACAATGTACCTGAATCTGGCTGAGATCTTTACCTGCGGCCATAATATGAACATTAAACCACATCAACAACTTAAGTTCAAAGGTACCTACACAAATGAATGGGAATGAACAGCATGGCAGAGAAAATACAATGGTGACAACATAAAAAGTGATGTAAATTGGAAAGAATAATTTGAACTACTAATGCAGACAGCAAATTTCTGAATTGAGTATAATCATGTAGGAAAAAGGTCTATGCATCATTGTTGACAACATAATGAAAGCTTCTGCTTCATTTACAATGATGCTCAGAAATAAGCATTCCGATACATAAAGAATAGTGTAAAAATTAGTGGAAAATATTATAATGCCTCTATATAAAGCTATGGAATACTGTAGTCAGTTCTGATCATACTGTCACAATAAAATAATAGATTGGATCCAGAGATAGGCAATTAAATTAATTAGAAGCAAGGAAAGCCTTCCAGGTGACTTGAGTGACAAGTCTGGGACTGTTTAATTTAAGATGAGAGACATACAGGGAGGATATAATAAAGGCATACAAACTAACGAATGATATAGGTAAAGTCAATCAGGGATTCCTATTTACTCCCTATCCCCTTGTAATAAAAGAAAAAGGGCCTGGTAAATGAAGCTTCAAAGAAGCTAATTTAAAAGTAATAAAATAAAATAATTGTTATATATCACCAGATTAGCCTGTTGAACTCATTGCCACAAGACAGCACCCAGGCCAAAATCTTAGCAAGCTTCAAAAAGGATTTAACATCTATATGGATGAAAATCATCCACTGTTAACATGCGCTGATAAAAAAATATAGGCTTATCAATCTTCATGCTTCAGAACAAAAGTCAATCACAATGAGGTTTCTTGCATCTTCTTTTGAAGTATTTGGAGCTAGTCACTAACAGAATGGAATAGATGGACCTAACTGTTATGACAATTCCAATGTTTTTATATTCTATAGTCACAAACCTGCCTGCTACTGGCAGTTTTGCAATGCAAACAGAACTGCGAAGGTCTCATGTTTTGCTGTACACTTCCCACCTGAACTTAGTGATTCTGCTGAATTGCGGCCCATCTGTGGCTGCCATAGAGCAGAATTTTATGGTAATATGTTCACATAGTGCATATTATGCATATTCATATTTATATGCAATATGTTCATATAGTGAAAAATTATGTACAGTAATTGAACTTCAACAGCTTTTTTCCATGTTGAAAGATTCTAATGGCCTGAGAGAGATTCCCTAGACTAAGAATGGGAAATTATCACTGGAGTCAATAATATACCTCAAAATAATAATAAATAATAAATATTTGAAGTGCAAACACTGAAAGACTTTATGATAACAAGAATGTCATACCGTATAATCAATTTGAAATACATCATCATTACAAACATATAGGGTGGGATTTTCAAAAATACTTAATTTTGGCCTAAGTCAACAAGTTTCACCAGTAAACTCAGTAGAAGAATTAGGCCAACACTGCCTGGTTTTGAAAATCCTATTCTTAGTGGCATGAACTCTGTGTACATTATTAATGGAAACATTACAGGCCAAATTTATAGTAGTTTGAAATGGGTAAAGTGCAAAGTAAATTATGTTATTCCTGTTTTCACCACACCTGCCCTTTGACATTTTTCAAATGCACATTTCTAATTGCAAAATCTCTGTGTACAGACCAACAAATAACAGGAATCAGCTTTTTCAAAACATATCCTATTCCATACTGTGTTGCATTTAGTTAATGCTATTTGTAGAGGTTTTGGAAATCACTGAATTCAGTTACAAGAAACCTTTTGTTTGAAACACAGAGGTTGGAGGGTGAACTTTTTCTCTAAAATTGGCAATGACCATATTGTATATAACAGCCAGCAGGTGGCATTGCAGGAGTGACCGAAGTCAAAGAAGCAACAAGTCTATTCTATAGTGATCAGTAGTATTACACTCTTACAACTGTTTGAAGTATAAAAGCACTAATTGAAGAAGACACATTGTCACAGGCTTTATATTTTTGGTATTATTATAAGCTCATTATAGCAGGTTTCCAATTTAGATTATTTGTTCTTAAGGTCTCAGAAGCATATTATTTCTCTCACTGCTAATCCTATTTTCTTACTGTGATCATCTTTATATTTAGTGTCCATACCCTACCAGAATGGACAGGGGAAACGGGCCATGACCATGTCAAATGAAAGAAAATGATAGCTAAAAAAGTTTTAAAAGTAGAACCTACTCTCTTTTATATTATATGAAATATCTCTTTACAGCTTATAAATTAATATACATGAATAAATTGGTTAATTCACCATGTTCATGCTGTTTCCAGAAAATAAATAAATAAATCTATCTGTCTTCCTAGATACAAGCATATCAGTGCTATGGAAGCTTGTCTTCCAAGGGCCCCAATCACACACAAGTCTATCATAAAAATTTCTGAAAGATGTTCCATCCTGGTTTAACAAAATTCTCCTCTTTCTAACACAGGGTGAAATTCACAGAGCAGGCCTTTTGCACAACTTCCATGGTGCTGAAAGATTTATATGGCTCCTTTACTTTGTGTGAAAAACTATATTACTCACTTTTCTGTAGGGTAAATTTGTGTACTTTGAACAGCTACTGTGTGCAGGTTTTTCCCCATTAACATGCTTAGTGAAAGGAACAATAGGCTTCTATGTATGAATATTTTAAATTTGCTAGCTAGCGCTGGAAAGAGTTTATATCTGTTAGGGCTTAAAGAGGAGAAAGAAAAAAAGCGTGAGAAAAGGTGGATGACATCTTGAAGAGAGGTCAAGTCTAAAGTTACTGAGTATGGGTAAAAAGTTGATGTCGAAGATTAGGGAGGGCTGGGCAACATGATGATAGCTAGACACACCGAGGGGAATTCACACATGCTGCAATCCTTTCTACCTGCTATGCTACCCTAGCACAAAGGGAAAACAATTCAGGGTGTTTTCATCCAGGTTTAGAACTCCCCCCTTCCCAATGCAAGAGCATCCGGGGCTGGGCAGATAATGTTTTAGGGATGCAGTAAGGGCATTCCTGCGATTTGGAAAGTCCCTGCTGCTGTGAGGCTCATAATGGCTTTGGTAGCAAGAGACACCAGTCAGGACACTCTCAGGCTTCTCTTACTTCCTCCATGGACCAAACATTACCCCCAACATAGTGGAAGTACAAAACTTAGAAGTGAATATTTAATTTTATTCCCCTTTCTCCAAAAGTTGGCTCTGTCACTGATTTATAATTCTAGTCATTCAGTCAATTATTCCCTCCTCCACAAATGGATCCAAGGCTGTCTTAGGTGGACTAATATGGACACAGGTGTTGCCTTAGTCACAACATCTGTCTACAAAACTTGTGCATATTCCTTGCCATTTAGATCTTGAACTTTACTGATGGTAAATCCTGAGAAATCTTGCCAAAGTAAATCCCTGATATTTTCAAAGTTCCCTGGAAATTATCCCAGCCTACCTGGAGGCCTTTCATTATGTTTGGAAATACATTGACATTGACATTTTTTATGAATGGATGACTCAACCTCACTTTCAAGAAAAGAGTTATTAGAATTAGTTCAACAACAGTGAACTTATTAATGGAGAGTATTTCATTTGTGAGATGAAGTATCACACTTTCTGCTGTGATGAATTCGCTCTAGACTAATCACCCTATGGAATTTCTTTCTCTTGCACACATCCAGTGAAATGGTAGCATACAAATCTACTGAATTAATAATTAATTATTATCTTTCTTACCTTTAACTTTATTAAGGTTGTCTTAGGGAAGGTCTACCCTACAAAATATACATCTGCACCGATGCAGCTGAGCTGCTGTAGTGTGTGTGGTGAAGATGCTCTAAGCTGATAGGAAAGTGTTTAATAACTCCACCTCTCATAGCTTTGTCAGCAGGAGGGCAGACTAGATGATCATAATGTTCCCCTCTGCCCTTAATATCTGTGAATCTTTAACAAAGGCTTTCTCTGTTCAAGATATTAGCTAATGAAGTCAAAGAGGCTTTACAAAGGGGAAAACAAAACACTTTGTTTTAAAATTGTCTGAGTAAAAATTCCTTCTTCACCTAATTCCTTCCTGCACTTGTTTAGCATCTGAAATATTGCAGTTTCATCAGTTATGTAGTCATTCGTTGTAGTTTTCCAGCTAGACAAGACATGAATTTCTAATGTACAAATCAAGCAGAAACCACCATCACAATTTCTCAGGGACTGGTCTGAGATTCTGGAACAAACTCCCTCAGGAACTAAGGACATGCAAAAGCCTCATCACTTTCGGCTTCAAGGGTAAGATGCCCATCTTTGACTATATGTTTGCTAATATAAACAGCAGCACGTAGGTACAAAACAAAATATAAACAAAGAACAATCTCCCAACAAAAAGCCCTTCCAGAACATAGTACTGCACTGTACTGGGAGAAGACAGAAAAAATGAAGCACCCATCACAGATGGTAGCCACATCACTTAATGCACTAATAACAGATGCTGAGATACTATAGTCAAGAGGATGGTATAAGAAGCTATACACAATAAAATTAAACTTTAGGCACTTTTTACACATTGCAAAGGAGCAAAACCAAGGTGAAGGGAACACAAGCTCCTCTTTTTAAAAAAAGGAAATCACTTTAAAAGTCCATGTAATAAAATTAATAAAAGTGAAATCAGAATCAAGCTGATTGTATGTATAATTTAATCAACTAAATGCCTAGATTAAAAACAGGAGCCTATAGTTTAATTTGAGTCAATACTTAGGCACCTAAATTGCCTGGCTTTTCAAGAGATTGGAAGCTCAACACGTCTGAAAATTAGGCTATTTACATCAATATCTAAATATGGACCTAGGAGGCTAAATGTAGCCATCCATTTTTGAATATGTTGGCCCTGTTTAGTAGTTTTATTAAAACAATTCGAGTAAAGTTTCAATCCTCTGGGCAGATCAGTAAGAATTTTGTCCAAGCTTTCACTTCTATTTGCAAAGATACATACATACTGATGCATCTGTTTGTGTTCTCGGATCATGTACCCAAGTCCAGTAATCAACCAGACTAAAAGGAGCTGCTATTCTTAAATACATTATCCGCTACTTAAATAAAGTTATTTGTTAATTGTTAATTGAGATAAAGTGCAGAGTTTAGTTCTGCAAGGAATGCATTGCCCTTGGGATGCATTAACATCTTCATTTCCCCTTTGTTCACTATCTGTTACATATCTGAGGGATGTGCAAAGAAAACAAGGTAATGAGGAAACATACAGAGAACAAATTCTAAGTAGAATGCATGCTCATGGGATTCATTAAACCCTTGTTTCTATCATGCCACTTGCTCTTATAAAGAAGAGTTAGCAACAGATAAAACTGGTGTAACATGCAAATAATGAATTTGATAAGAATTTTTTAAACCCGAAGTTGGAAGGCAGAATAAAAGGGACAGCATGAATAACTGTCAAGGGAATGCTCACCGTAGGTTACAGCCTTTTTATACGATTCCTTAAATCCATTTATGTACAAAAATGGTTACCAGAGCAACTGTGCACACAGAGGTTATTTTCAGAAGTTCGTTTTAAATTTTTTAAGAAGATAAACAGCATACATTTTTCTTTAGATTTAAATGTTCATTTCATGGTACTTCAAAGGGAAATGTTTCATTATGCTTTATTCACAGGTGGTCAAATTGGGGGTAAAAGGAAGTTCTACTCTTCCTAGCTCAGACCACAAAATAAACTCTGCTCACTTGAAATGCCAAAATGAGAAGCCACACAGTAGATTGATATAATCTGAAATGATTGCATTTTGAACATCTACACAATCTATAAAAAAAAGAAAAAAGTTGCATTTGAATTCTCTCTGCTGTTCAAGGCTACCCCACAGTCTGTCTTTGTCTTCTGCATCATGGTAATCTACTCACACCACGTCCTGTGAGATACTGTTACTCATTTTGATAGGCCTATCTATGTGCATAAAATTAATGACAGATTTCTTGGCTACATCTCATTGCTTCACAGGCATTTGGTCTCTAGTGTTACTATTCCATATAACTGATCTGCTACTAGTTCTGTTGGTAGATTCCAGCAAGATTAATTCTGGTTGATGTAAATATACATTTCTAATATATTATAACAGAATATAAGATAATATAATACCACTACAACACTGGCATATCTTCATTCTTGAAAGATGCTGAAATTATTGCTTATTATGACAATATAATTAAAGCTTCCCTCCTCTCCTTTTATTATTTATGTTTATTTGAGCAGTAGTTCTCAACCCGTGGGTCACTTGTGGCCCCTGTGACATTGTCAGGGTCATAGAGGTAGTATATATATTATGTGGATACAGCCCACATAACACATAGAGTTTCATACGTGGCCCACAATGGTAAATAGATTGAGAACCACTGGTATAGAGGAAGGAAGGTCCAGTAGGGCCAAGTCACTTAGTCTCTCTGTGCTTCAGTTCCCCATCTGTAAATATGCTAATAGTACAGCATGAGTATTGCGAGGACTGTGAGGTGCTCAGCTACAGTAATTGAAGCCATATAAGTAGTCACAATGTATGTGGTAAACATGAAAATAGTGGACAAAGAGACACAGCCACTCTACCAAATGAATAAAATGTGGTGGGGAAAAAAACCTCTCTCCTAGGTACTTTACAACTTCCCTTGTGCATAAGTGTCAAGCTTTTTGTGATACAACATTTGATATTTTATAATTGCAAAACATCATTTACATGCAAAATACAAAGTTGTATGATATACCTTAGTATTGTCCATAACCCCAAAATTGGAGTAAAATATCAAAAGCACAAGGGATGGAAATGGAACACTTACCGTGAAGCAAACACGGTAGCCATGTTGAGACAACCGAAGGGTCCATATGGTCTGTCATGTTAATGATCTTCAAAGTAAAATGCCTTCAAGTAGGACTTTGATATGGTCAGCTTTGACAGCTCTGTAATGAGTTGTTAGTCATTCATATCAAGACACTACATATTAAGGAATATCCAAATATGCTTTTATCATCCAGAACAGTCAGATTTATACAAGATTGGTCATTTACAGTCTAGAATATTAGCTATTCAGCTGACTCTTGCAGAGACCTTAACATGAATCTTATCAATTTTCATACATTTTCCTAACAACATTTTATTTCTTCCTTTTTTTCCATAATCAGAAACAAAAGATGCTGACGATAAATAAATAAAATGAAATAACTGTTTCAATGTCACTGCAAATAGAAATCATTTACTAGTTCCATTAAACTGGGATTATATGGTTGCCAAACCATGCAACAGAATGCAGCATGTGATGCTGGCACAAGAGACACTGATCAGAGCTCCTGGGGAAAAACCTTAAATTATACCAGATGGCCAAATTCAGCATCACTTTATTTTTCATTATTCAGTTCTTGCAGAGTTTAATCATCAACCTTTCTCTTTCCAAAATATTGCGAAGAGGTAGGACAAGGGCTTTATACCATAGTCACCCCGTTCCTAATCTTTTCCCCTTTCATGCATTCACACATACCCCTGAAAAACTAGAGCACATTTAACCTTAAAGCAAATAGGTGGTGTTGAGATTTAACAACTTTAGCATTCATTACAGTTTATACTATATTCACATTTTACAAGGTTTAATATTGGCCTTTGTGTTATTGACAGTGGTTCTAGTGACTTCCTAGGAGGAGGGTGGTGAGTTTTTTGTTTTGTTCCATTTGGGAGAATAAGGGGGGTGCACTTGGTTGGTATCTGAGTCACAAGATTTCACCATAAATGAAGCCACAGTTTGTGTGTACCCCCTTTGTAATGTGTCTACCTGTTAAGAATCTTTTATCTTTATTTTAGTATCATGAGAGTCTTCAATATATTTTTCTTATTAATAACACAAATAGAGGATTGATGTGAGTAAATGAGTTGCTGAAGGTTGCACCAGAAGCCTGTGATGGAGCTAGGAATGGAACCAAACTCTTTTGAGGCCTAATTCAGTGCCTTAATCACTAGGCTATCCTTCACAATTAGCCCATGTCTCTATGACAGACTAAGCCAAAAATCTGGTTCCAAACATTCCTAAACTTTAGGGTGTTAAAAATCTGCATCTGAATTTTGCACTTCGTGTCATTAATAATACATTATGGAAAAGATACAAATGCTGAACTGACGCCTTCTGTGTTAAATGTTTAAGAAATTAACCTTAAATCACATCAATTTAGGAGACTAACTGGATCATCAATAAAGTTATATAGGTCAAAGGCAAAAAATAGAATTGAAGTAGTTTAAGTAGGCCTGTTTGTCCTGTTTACAAACTGAACAAATTAAGGTCTTAATTAACTAAAAATGGTGTATTCGTTGAAGCTTTTTTCCTGAAATCATCCATTGTATCTATATAGTATTTAGACAAATAATCCTTTAGAGAACCTCACCTATCAGGAAAGAATTGGATAAATTTAATCTACAGAAGGGAGGGCTGAGGGGTTATGATAACAGTCTTCAAGTATGTCTTCAAGTATCAATTGTTCTCCATGTTCACTGAGGGTAGGACAAAAAGCAATCAGATTAATCTCCAGCAAGGGAGATTTAGGTTAGATTTCAGGAAAATCTAACTGTAAGGAGAGTTAAGCACTGGAATAGGTTGTCTAGGAAATTTTGGAATTGCCATCCTTGGAGGTTTTCAAAACAAATACTTCCTGGTGTGATCTAGTATACTTAATCCTGCATTAGCATGGGGGAAATGGACTAGGAAACTTCTTGAGGTTCCTTCCAGCCTTACATTTCTATGATTCTATATTTAGAGATCAAAGAAAAATAAATTGCAGCAGCTTTTTGGTATTCTTATTATTAAATCAACAACAACAAACATCCACCCCCAACGCTATCTGGGTGTGTTAGTCACACCAAACAGGAGTGACAGGATTTAGGAACTGAACCTAAGTCCCGTGACTCATGGTTCCTTTCCCTTACCACTAATATTGCCAAATTAGTTTAGGACCTAAAAATGTAAGTTCATAAGTGCAAGCAGCCTAATAAGCCTGATTGATAAAAGGTTTGTATCTTCTACCTTTGAAATTGGGCTTTCTGTATTTATCAACTTTTTCTTCAAGTTATCAAACTTCAGTGAAGGCTGTCAAAAAAACACCATTGAAAGTAGATTTGAATTACAATGAATTACTTCTGCAAATTATTCAATAGTATAAAATTCCCACTTGGATTCCAGCTCATAAAATGTTTCTTCACTAAAAATGCTACCGTTTTGGGTATTTAAATCTTGACATCTGTTAAGGGAGTCATAGAATCCATATTTTTGTGCAGCTCCATGTTATATTTAATTAATTTGCACATTTGTAAATGTAGCTTACATTCACACAGCATAGCTCTGTCCTTGGTAATACAGTGTGCCTCTCTAGTGGCTGGGAGCACTTAATGATTTATGAATTTGATACAGCCTTTGAACTAACAAATCCAGGTCTTGTGGCTCAGGCTTGTGATTTTTAGAGCCAGAAGTTCCAGGTTGAATCCCACTGCTGGTAGCCTAACCAAGAGCATCACTATGACACACTTGATCACACTTATAGTATAAATGTGTATTGTTTAATGCAAACTAAAGATGTAAGCTCTTTCTGGAATGCTCATGATGTACTGAACATTATCCTTATAGTAATATGTTTATTGCAATGTCATGTGTATGGTTATGAGGTTTTGCTAAGTGATATGCCCAAAAACGTGTCTCATGACTTGAGACAGATCTAGGCAAAACTCTACAGAACTGAGGTGCAATTCACACCTCACTAAGACATGCATAAAAAAACCCCAGCCCCTCCAGAAACAAAGGACTAGCCTGACATCAACAAAGGAAGTATGATAAGGGGATACTCACTGACTTAGGACATGGATGAAGCCATACAAAAACATTGTTTGTCACCTGACTCTGAAAGGGGGAGCGAAACCTCAGACGGGAGAAGGAACATTTTAAAAAGGAGAGACATTTTGCAATCTCTCAGTCTTCTACCTCCATCTACAGACACCACCAAGCAACTGAAGTGCTGATTACAGGGTGGGGAGGGGGGGGGGGGGGGCTTCACTGGAGGCAGACCAGCCAGCCTGTGGTGATAATCATTTGAGTTTGTAAGGTTGCTGAAAGTGTTCAGCTCACTTTAGAATGTGATTTACCTTTTTGTTTTCTCTTGATCAAATCTGACTTGTTTTCCTCTGACTTATAATCACTTAAAAGCTTTCTGTACTATAATTTTTTTTAAAAAAAATCTAAAGCAGTGTATTTGGTTTAAAGTGTGTTATAGAGACTCCATTTGAAATGACATGGCTGGTGCATATCAATTTATTTGATAAATTGACAAACATATGAGCTCGCAGTGTTCAGTGGGCAACACTGACCATTGCAAGATGGCAGTTCCCAGGGTTGCATCTGGGACTGGGGATATTATCTGGGGTCACGCCATTGCATGATCCCATAAGTGGCTGGCTAGAGGCCACTAGCTAGAGGCTGAGTTGGGAGCAACTTGCTTGCTGATGGATGTGCATGAGCTGCCCAGGATTGGTTGTTCACACAGTAAAGCAGAATAAGATAGGCTGCACAAGTCCAGATTGCAGAAAGGAACATCACAACCACATTACATAAATCATTTTACATGTAACCATAACATTTATCATTAAGAACATGTGTGGATTTATTTCTGGTGAAAGGTATTGGGCTTAGTCCTGATGAATGATGATTTAACTACAGGGCACGCTTCCCACACATACTGCCCTGCCAGCATGCCTCAAACCTGACCCAGAGGGGGTGGAAGAGCTTCCTTTAGGAGAAATAAGAGCATCTGAGAGTTGTCTGATTATTTTAAAGTGCAGTGGAGTTTGTGACACATTCGCTGGAACTCAGGATGTTTCTACATAGTGGCAGTGAAATAACTAAATGTCTAATCCACACCTTTTAATTATTTTGGTGCAAATCCTTATTCAGACACACTCTTATTTCAGAATGCATGTTCTATTCAATGTAGGCCTTGTCTATGCCATTTTTGTACAACAGAACCAGGGAAAACCAGATTTTGCATACTTGTTATTTCTAAATAACAAACAGAAAAACTATTTGAAACATACATTCAAGCCCTTCTTGTACACCATAAGAAAACAGAAAAGGAATAAACCCTTTTAAAAAAAAAATCCTTTGCAGAACATCTCTAATTTAATCTTGACTGACACCAGAGTAAGATCACAATCAGCCCAATATTTCAGAGCTTCAGAAAGATTCCCATCCAGCAAATCTACTCCCATCCCATTCACATTAGGTTATCATTAATGGGAAAAAATCCTTAAATTAAAGATTTGCTTTATAATGACAGTGGAAAATATTATATGCTCTTTATTTCATTATAGTTTATATCATATACAGGAAGTACTTCTATTTATCTTATATTAACTCACAATATGTTCTTCAAAATATTGCTGTCATGTGACAAAACCTTTACTGTATGAGTCAATAAAAGGCAAATCTAACTACCCTCTTTCCCCCCCCATATCACCTTCATTCTCCCCAAAGCCACATTGCTGACTCTCACAGTCTCAACTACTGGATTCAAGAGAATCTATAAGAATTTTAGCTTTTGTATAAAAGTCCTTATGGCTGAGAGAAAAACCTTGAAAAGGTCAAACAAATGCACCCAAAAGTCTCAGACTGGAGAAGGCAAATTAAAAAGAACCCATGATGTCTTTTAAAAAAAAAAAAAAAAAAAAAAAAAAAAGACAACCTTTTTTTGGAGGCCTGATTTGTGATTTTTGACACGTGCTGTTGCCAATACAACCTAAGTAATACAACATTAAAATCAAAGGGAAGAGAGTGGTTGTGGAGCCCCTTGCTTGGTTCTCCTGGGCCTACATCTCAATGGACATGTAACTATGGTGGTTCCACTATGATTTGGGTTTTACATGACTACCAAAGCTTGAATTGAAAATACAGTGTAGCGACACACAACAACTTTTTGAGTATTAATGAGTGAGATGTAGGAGCAGATATGTATGGTTTTGCACACCTAGCATCACTATCTCCACTTTACAGACAAGAAACTAAAACATAAGGGATTAAGTAACTTGACCAAGGTCATACAGCAAGACAGTATTAGAGCCAGTAACAATATGAACATAACTGACAGCATGGTCCCTAACACTGAAACATGGTATACTGATTGATGGTAACACTGAAACACTGGCAGTTCTAAGGATTCTATCAGAATTTATTGCACAACTTTGTTAAAGATGTATGAGGCAAAATAGTTATTGATAGTCTTCCATAGCTGTATTAGCTCTGCAGTGCAAACAGGAGGACAGTAAATACAGTAGATAAGGTTCAAAGACATGGGGAACAGATATGTTGAGCAAGATGATCACATTTTACAGATATTTTAGTTGAAACCAGAGTTAAGTGTGTGTATTTGGAGGGAAGAATGTCATTACAGTTAATATAATTATGTAGATATCTACTCATGATATTTTTGAAAAACATTGTCCAGGTTTATAATTAACCATGTCATACAAATTTAATCTATTTTAAACACCAATCTAATAACACACTCATTACTAGTTAAGTACTTTTGAGCTAATTGCATTAGCTACTAGATGCATCCTTAGATAAATCTGTTAAATCTCAATAAGAATGTTTAATTAATATACAATACTTGTCATATTGTCTAAATTAAATCCTCTGTAGAGACACTCAACCGAAAGTTATATTAGAGATGTAAAAGCATATTAAAATTGAATTGTAAAGCAGCTCAGTTAACCTAACTGAACCTCCATATAGACTTTTAAAATGAGCAAATTCTATAATTTCCATTAGTTTCCTGATGCAATATGAATGAGTTGTAAATGAAACATGATTTGCCAGTTTTCCTTCAGAATAAAGGATGTACCCATATGTAATTTGTTAATTATCTCATATGTCAGATTTCTCTGAAATAACTTCATTTTCAAACTTTGCTCAACACCCACCTTTGATTTATTTCTGCCTGCTTATTCACATAGGCACAAGATGAGAAAGGCAGCAAAGTACTTTAAAAAAATACTTATTAATGGATTAAACAAAAAGTTTTGGGGGATACTGAATAGATTACAGACTCTTCTAAGGACAGATAAACAAAAGAGCTCTTGGTCTGTGACTTTTCAGTAACTACTGTGCTCTAAGACATTCATATCTGAGCCACACCAAGTAGATTAATTCCTCCCCCCCTTTTATTTTTTTTTAATCTCCAATCACCGTATTCAAAAAGTAGAAACATCCCCTTTAATGGAACATACAACTGGCCGCTGAACAAATGAGCATACTCTTTTCTATTCTCCACTCTCCATCTTCAAAGTTTTCCTTTTACCATATTGTACTTAATTAACACACTCTATAATCATGGAAATTTTAAGCACCTGCAATTGTTCATCACAGCCATGTTTAATTGTCTGGCAATAGACTGTGATGATCTTTAATTTCTAATCCTCTTTGAATTTCATCAATGTTCGTCATCATTTAATCTTTCCCTCTCCCTCCTTCTTTACTCCCCAGCCCAAGACCTTTTAAATTGGTGCTCAGAACATCTGCTGTAGACTTTCTTGTAGTATTAACTTGTGATACCACTACATGTAAACTCAATAGCGCAAAGACACTGGCTATTTCCTTTCTGTTTCCATTCCTTACCCATGACACAAGTACACCTGAGAGTAATTCCCTTAGTCTCTTGGCTAGTGTTTTAAAATCCAGAGGTTTGCTCTAATTTTACCTGGATGGGTACTGTTGACTGGTTCTCAAAAAACACCATTACATACAACTTTACTGTTTAAATAACAAGCAATCTGATTATTTCCCCTGATCCATACAGTTCTTGACTAGGGCAGAAGTGGGTGGAGGAATGTCAACCACTCTGTGGCACCTTCCTGAAACTCCAAGTGGACCCTCTTTGCAATCCAGGATCAGTAAGAGAAGGAAGATCTAGATTGCCATGGGGTGGTACCATTGTGATATATATTCTTGAGCAAGAACCATCATGCAGTATACTAATGCCAAAGACTATCTGCTGGGATCTTACACTACACTGTCTGTACAAACACAATTATGTTTCAGAAAATGCTGTTGTCAGTCAGGAAGCAGGACAGTTGTGACAGTGATTCAGGGTCAATGTGTAAAAGGAACAAGGCACAGAAATATTATATATGGAAAATGAGTCAAGAAGACCCCATATAGAGAAGAAGTATGTGGAAACAATCAACAATGCTTTTGGAAGGGTAACTGAGAAGAAATCCTTCAACTCATAATTGATACACAAATGGCCCAAGCCTGCTCCAGCTTCAGCCAGTGTCAATTTTACCACTGAATTCAACCAGTGGAACGTGAAATCCCAAAACAGATAAGGCCAGTTTCTGATTTCACTTACATTGGCATGAATGAACAATAACACTATTGACTTAAATGAAGCTTCTCGAGATGTACAGCAATGTAACTAAGAGAAGAATCTGGAGCTTCACATATAGGACATGGGTGACTGGTCCTGATTATTGTTCAGAATGTTTCACTTACACACTCTTCTTTCAAAAGCCAGGATTTGGTCCTAATTATTTAAACATCAAACCACATTTACCATCAGCCTATTATGAATTACTGAGGGTATGTCTTCAATGCCAGCTCCGTGGCGATCGATGCAGTGGGATTGAATGAGTGGGTCTTGGAGATCCGCTCAATCGATCCCGAATGGGCTCTCTGGTCGACGTTGGTAATCCACCTCCCCAAAAGGAGTAAGGCTGCGTCGACAGGAGGGCGCCTCCCGTTGACGCAGTGCCGTGAAGATGCCACAGTATGGCAATGTAAGCACGTTGATGGCAGATACTCAAGCTAAATTACTTAGCTTACGTATCTCCGATTGGCTGCCAGCAGCAGTGTAGACCAGGCCTGAGTATAGCTGAGGTTTAACGTGAGGGGAAAGGGATGACAGGTTTTATTATAAGATATAATTAAAAATGCCCTATTGTCTAAGAAAATAATACAAGGAGATGAAATGTACAAGATGTGCCAGTTCACCTGGTAAATTAATATGCTTTGAATTTAATGTGCAATAAATAAATTATGAAACTGTTTCCCCAAAGTATTTTTTTTCTTCTTTTACATAATGGTATGTACAGGTGGTCACAGATGGAACTGACTATGATAAACAGTCAATGCAGGGCTGAGTCAAAGGTTCTTACTGATCGAAAGCTACTTCCCGAGAGAATGGTCTAATACTTTATGATCCACATCTCCAAAGAAATACAATCTGTGGTTACAGAGGAGCTGTGATTATGTCATCCTTGGATCTCATTAACTCCATTCCTCAGATTTAAACTCAGCATTATTTTCTTCCTCCAATGATTAAGATTCTAGAAACACCATAAACAACAAAAGCTAGACCATTTAAAAGTACATTGCAATATCATTGTGATAATTTTCCTGTTTTGCCCTGATCTCCCTTGTTTGCAATGCCCCCTGAAAGTGTGAAAATGCCTTTCCTGAGCAATTTTCGTCCTTATTCATTTGATAAAGATAGTTGTAGATATAGAATGCCCCCCCACTCACCAACTTTCCACCCAAGGCCAGATCCCGGTCCCCTCTCTAATGCCTTTGTGCTCATTAGCAGCACAATGGGGTTGTAAGGTTGCATTACACTGGGAAACTGAGGATTGTCCCCGACCATAGGAAAAGATATGGTTGGAGTCCAGCCACTCCCAGTAATGTAATGGTCCATAGGGAAATATAAGCTAGTGGAATTTATACATGCCATACTCCTTTAAAGGAGGAGTTTCTTTCTTACTGAAAATCAAGGTAATGACCATGCAGGGCAGAAACACCTTCACCTGATTGTGAATATATGCAGAACCATTCTTCAATAAAAGATTAATTATAGCCCTATACAAAGGGCCAGTTCAAAGATTATTCACCACTCAAACCTTCATAATAGGTTTTAAGTGGTGCATTGATTTTGTGCTGAACCTTTGAAAGGGGGTAGGTTTCCCCTTCACAGAATTGACTGTTGCAGTTGCCAGCAAAACTCAATTTAAAAAAAACTAGATTAAGGAATATTGTTTCCTAAGGTGAGGAGGAGAAGGAGGGAGGCACTAGATACATCATTATCTAGGCCTTAAATCACAAATCTGGGAGTCAGAGATCATGGTGCTATTTCCAGTTCTGTTATTATCATCCTGTCACACTTAGTGTAAGGGTATGGCTATGCTTAAAATACTACAGCAGCACAACTGCACTGCTGCAGTGCTTCAGTGTAGACATGACTTATATTGACAGGAGTGGTTCTTCTTTCAGCATAAGTAATCCACCTACTCAAGAGGTGGTAGGTAGATCAACAGAAGAATTCTTCCATCAACCTAGCACTTTCTACACCGGGGGATAGCTCAGCTTAACTACGCTGCTCAAGGGGTGTGGATTTTTCACAGCAACATAGTTAAGCTGACTTAATTTTCTAGTGTAGATCACTTCAGTTAGGCCACATCTGCACTACAGAATTAAGTCAATTTAAGTTATGTCATAAGCTGCTTTAATAACATTGCTTGTGCATATCCACACAACATTCCTTGTGTAGGTGTAGCACAACCACAGTCCTTGCTCTTGCATCAACAGAGAGATTGTTGCATCATGTGTAGCTATCCCACTGTGCAATTCACTATCTTCTGTCATCCTCTGCTACTGGGAGCTCTGTGAATAGATCACAGTGCATTATGGGTATGTGCTCACCCTCCTGTCATGCAGTTCTTTCTATCCCATCACTCCATGGGCTTCCAACTTTGTTTCACGCAGTTTTTCACAGCCTTGCAAACTGCGCCTGCCATCTCTGCCTGACAGCATGATTCCTGAGATGCTGGCCAGTTTGGTGGTGAGCATTATTAACTTTTGGATGAGGAAATCCACTTTCCTGGGACCGTGTGCAGAGCTTGCCCTAGCACTGTGGCACAAGAACACCAGAATGAGAGGTGCCTTCGCTGTGGAAAAGTGAGTGGTGATTGCTGTGTGAAAGCTGGCAATTCCAGACAGCTATCAGTCAGTCACGAATCAGTTTGCAGTTGGAAAGTCCATTGTGGAGGTTGTGGTGATGCAAGTGTGCAGGGCCATTAATCACCTCCTGATATGAAGGACTGTGACACTCAGTGATGTGCAGGAAATAACTGATGGCTCTGAGGCAATGGGATTCCCCACCTGAAGTGGGGCGATAGATGGAACACATATTCGAATTTTGGCCCCTGACCATCTTGTGACTGAGTACAACAAGTGAAAGGACTATTTATCCATGGTCTTGCAGGTGCTGGTGGATCACCGGGGCTGTTTCACTGACATCAACGCGGGGTGGTCAGGGAAGGTGCATGTTGCACGCATCTTTTGGAACACTGGACTGTATAGAAAGCTGCATGCTGGCAATCTCTTTCCAGATCAGAATATTCCAGGGAGGGATGTGGAAATGCACCTAGTGATCCTGGGAGACCCAGCCTACCCTTTGCTCCTGTGGCTCATGAATCCTTACACCGGGAACCTAGATAGCAGTAAGGAGCACTTCAACAACAAGTTCAGCAGGTGTTGAATGTGCCTTTAGCTAATTAAAAAGACACTGGTACTGTCTTTTTGGACAATTAGACATCAGTGAGAAAAATATTCCAATGGTCATTGTGGTCTGCTGTGCTCTGCATATTTGCAAAACGAAAGAGAAAAGTTTCCTCAGAGGCGGACTGCTGCGGGTGATTGGTTGGCTGCTGATTTTGATCAGCCAGATAGCAGGGCAATTAGAGAGGCACATGGGGAGGCTATTCAAATCAAGGAGGATTTAGAGGAGCATTTTACCAGTGATTCCTAGCTACGTGTCTTTATGTGATGTATTCGGCCAGGCAATGTTTACTTGTTGCCCTGAATTACCCCTGTAGTGGTTGCTTCCTGTGCATTAATTGTACTAAGCAAATATTCCTACCTATTTAAATGTTTTTAAATGTTAGCCCTGACCAACGTGTGTGTGACACAAATAAAGACTCATTTTATTTCAAAGACTCATGTTTAACGACGGGACAAAACAGAATTTTTTGGTAAAACAGTAGATATGACATTAAGGGACAGTCTTGCGGTTAGGGCTCTCACAGCTGCATGTAACTCTTGAAATACTGGTCCCTAGGCATGGAGTGCATAGGGTACTGTGAGGGACCAGGAACACAGGAGGAATGTGGTGGTGGAGTTTGGGAAGGGCATGGAACAGAGGTCTGTAGTGGCTGCAGGGGGAGTCATGCATGGATGTGTTCAGATTGCAGAGTAATGAGGGACTTCATCTCAGTCTGGCCCTCCAGGAACTTTATCATCCACTCCTACCCCTGTGTCCTTTCCAGGCTGTCCAGCCTCAGTCTTTCATTAATTTATCTCCCTCCATGCTCTTCTTTCACTATGTGCTGCATCTGTTGACTGCAGCACTTCAAGAAACATATCCTCCTTACTCCTCCTGGTTCACCACCTTATCTGATGGATGCGATCTGCCAGTGTGGAGGAGTGAGTCCTCAAGGGCACATCTATAGAAGCCAAAGAAACAATGAAGAGGCACAGTTTAAGTATGCTCACAGCCGTGAATCACAAAAGTCACACACCTCTTTTTCACTGTCCCTTGGCTTGCACACAAGTTGGCATGAGTCCCAAATAGGGTGAGTTCACCAAGGAGGAGGGTGGAAAGAGGGAATGGGCAAGAAAGGAAAAAGGGTGGTTTGTGAAAAGCAATAATACAAGTGGCTAGAGAGACTATTCTGAATATTGGTACCCTCTTTCCACAGTCTAGAGTAATCAAACCCAATATCTCACTCCTAAGGGTAACCCAGGATGCAAGGGTGCATCTCCTGCATGTGTGTAGCTCCAGACTGGCTCTGTATACTGCTCACCTGTGTGCCACTCTGATCCCTGTAAAAATAATTGCTGAGTGGCATGGCAAAGTTTCCTACAGTGGGGGGGGGGGGGGGGAGGGGGGGACACATGGCAGCTGTGCCAAGGAACCTGAAGATATTCTGCAGAGGATTGTAGAATACCTACAGGAAAATTTCCTAGCGATCTCTGTGGAGGATACCTGGAACATCCCTGCATACATTAACAAACTTTTCTGTCCCTTATCCTTCCTCTACCACATAAAGTACATGAGAGCTCAATCTCCTCTCACCGTGTATCAAAGCAAAATGAGCACTTACTGGAACACTCCTATCCTGCATCCCAGAGCCAAAATGCTGGGACTGGCTAGATCCTTACAGAGTAGAAAAGAGGTCCTGACTCACTGTGCCACCAGCCAACCCTGATGTATGCTCCACATTGTCCTCCTGCTTCACTTTCTCATCCACCACTTCATCCTCAGGGTTGAGTCCGCTGGATGCTGCCTCCAGTCCCTCTGAAGTATCCATGGGACGCTTAATGGTGGAGGTGGGGTCGCAGTGGATAATGACATGCAGTTCCTTATAGAAGCAGCGTGTCTTTGCCACCACACCATAACTACGGTTGGCCTCCCTTGCCTTCTGGTATACCTTCCTCAGCTTCTTGACCTTCACACGGCACTGCTGCATGTCCCTTTCATACCTCTTCTACTGCATGCCACTAGCAATCAGCCCGTAGATATCCAAGTTCCAACAGCTGGAGCGAAGCTGCGACTGCACAGCCTCCTCTCCCCATAGACCCAGCAGAACCAAGAGTTGCAGTGTACTCCAAA
Source organism: Emydura macquarii macquarii (assembly GCF_026122565.2). Classification (NCBI taxonomy): domain Eukaryota; kingdom Metazoa; phylum Chordata; order Testudines; family Chelidae; genus Emydura; species Emydura macquarii. The sequence goes on from NW_027130457.1 coordinate 1,060,664, forward strand.
CGAAATGCATCTGCTGTGTAAAGCCAGCATGGTCAGCTGGGAAGATGCTGTGTGAACTGTGCATGCCAAGCAAACAGGAAGAGGAATTTAAAAAATTCTCAGGTCTTTAAATGGGAGAAGGGTGCATATATTTGTACCTTCTGGGCAGCGGGGTTCAAACTGCTAACCAGAGCAGTCAGGATGGGCATTGTGGGTCACCTCCTGGAGGCCAGTTATAGCAACATAACCAAGTATTGTGTTGTTCTAACTATGTCGCAAAAAGCTCTATGCCACTTGTTGAGGTGGTTTTGTTATGTCAGCGTAGCAGATGAGTTACATTGGCAGGAGGAGCATTTCAATATGTACACCTCCACTGATTTGTTGACGAAAGCTGACTTTTGCCGACAAAACTCTGTTGTGTAGACAAGGCCTAAGATATCTGAATTAAAGTGACAATTTTCAGAGCTGCTGAACATCCACAACTAGAAGTCAATAGGAGCCACAAGAAGAGCAGTCATAGCACACCAATGACCCTGGTCCTTTCCTGCAACTTCACACCCTCCCTTGCTCACGTTGCTGTTGGGACTGACATAAGGGATAAGAAAGCATGTAGAGAATCAAACCCATAAAGTCCCATCAAGTGGAGCTTTTTAAAAGGATGTCTTTTTGCCTCCAACTACTTTTTACTTAGTTGTTTAGCCATTGTGACACTTTTTGTGTCTCTCTAATCTCGTGGAGAATTTTACGATCAACATTACTATCCTGATCACATGGTGGGTAGTATAGTCCTATTGTTATATTCTTATTATTCAAGCATGGAATTTCTATCATTAAAGATTCTATGGTATGATTTGGTTCATTTAAGATTTTTACTATATTTGACTATACTTTATTACACATATAGTGCCACTCCCTCACCAGGCATGACCTATTGTGTCATTACCATATATTTTGTACCCTGGCATTACCATATCCCATTAATCATCATTGTTCCACAAGTTTTTGTGATGCCTATTATACCAACAACCTCATTTAATACCAGGCACTCAAGTTTACCCATCTTAGTATTTGTATACAAGCACTTATCAAATTTGTCACTGTTAGTTGTCTGCCAATATGTGATGTAATTGAATAGGACTCTTTCATTTGACTGTTTCTCTTCAGTTCTTACCAGTACTTTATCAACTTCCATCCTCTCCTCCTTACTAAGATATAGAGAACTCCCATTAATAGACCCTCCCTTAAGAGATGTTTCTGTCCAAACTGTGTGCTCTTCTGCACCTGTTACATTTCCCCCAGCCCTTAGTTTAAAAAAGTCATCTACAATTTTACATGCCAGCAATATGGTTCCATTTTGGTTTAGGTGGAGCCAATCCTTCCTGTACAGGCGCCTCCTTTCCGAAAAAGTTCCCCAGTTCCTAATAAACCTAAACCCCTGCTCCCTACATCATCATCTCATCCATGCAATGAGATTTTGCAGTTCTGCCTGTGTAACTAGCTCAGCGTGTGCAGCTGGAAGCATTTATGAGATTGCTACCATGGAGGTCCTGGTCTTCAATCTCTTACCTCACAGCCTAACTTTGGTCTCCAGAACCTCTCTGCTACCTTTCCCTATGTCTTTGGTACCTACATGTACCACAACTGCTGTCGCCTCCCCAGCAATGCACATAGGCCTCTCTAGATGTCTTGAGAGATCTGCAACCTTCTCATCCAGCAGGCAATTTACCATGCGGTTCTCCGGGTCATCATAAACCCGGCTATCTATATTTCTAATGATTGAATTCTCCATTACTATTACCTGTCCATCCCCTAGAGAGATAGTGAGAGGATGCCATGACATCATCTGGAAGGAGGGTCCCAACTATGGGATAGTTTCCCTTTGTTCCAGTTTGATGTTCTCTTTCCCCAAGACTTTCATCCTCCTCAACAACACAGACGTTTTTAGACTGTGAGTGGGACCACTTAGATGAAACTTTCTGGGACACAGCAATGTACCTCTCTGTTTCCCTTAGCTGCTCCAGCGCAGCCACTCCTGTACTCAGTCTCTGAGGGCCATGAGCTCCTTGCACGGAAGGCACACGTCACCTGCCCACAGAGCATATAATCAGACATGCTGCATTCAGTGAAATAAACTGGATAGCCCCCTTCTGTTGTTGGACTTCTGCCTGCATTCTTTTTACTCCTGCAGCTTTTTTGTGTGGTTGGTTTTGTCTTTGTTTTTCAGATTTTTCTTTTTGTCAGGGGCTATTTGTTACTCTAAGTTGCAGAATGTTCATCCGGTGCATCTAGCTCTGCCATTCCCTTGCAAAATTCCCCTGTTCACTAGCCATTCTGGTTGCTGGCTTTTTAAACCCTCGTTTTCCCTGAGTAGCTGGTTAAGCTACTGGTTTCCCTGGTTAAGCCAAAGAAACAGCCAAAGATGAGGTAAGAACTCTGTAGGGACCAAATTTAAAAGTGGAACCATTTAAAAAGGTTTAATCTGCAAATGTTAGACACAATACAGAAAATTCAGTTGTCCTCCCAAGAGCTCCTGTTTTAAGTTTGGTGGCTAAATTCAACCATTAAAAACTGTAAAATAGTTGGATTTGAATTCTGCAGTTTTCAACATATCTGTGAACTGCTGGAACCTCCATAATACCCAGTGAGGGGCAGCGGTTAGCTAGATGATCACTAGACATGTCAGAATGTTGAACGATTATGAAGTAACAACACAATTTTCCACTAGATTTTGGACTTGGTTTAAATAAATCATATGTCTGCTATTTTATTATGCTTGAACCTGCCATTTTCTAAACCTGTTTTATTACTAACATTAGTTTCCAGGGTGTAACATCAATCATGGTAAGAGTCACCTTTATAAAAACAATAAAGCTGAATCCTTTAATTACACTTTTATGAGGTTTTGTTGCTTAAGATAGAAGACACTGATTATTTATTTTGAATGTATTAAATATTTCAGCACTGAACAACAACGATTTATACCAGTTCAATATCCCATTTATAGAAATAGGCACAGAAAATGACGACAGTCAGAGAAGATCAGGATGCAGCAATTGCCCCTCTTTTGGAAGAGTAGGGAAATTGATTGTGTGGAATACGCCTATCTGATCCTAATGGATCATCCCTGCTTAGAACTCCAGAGGAAGAAGAAAACATTTATGAAATACAAAAACTAGACAATTACATTCCCTTAACATTCATCTTCAGTATCTAAATATTTGAGGCCCAACCACACAGGCAAAGCCTTCCTTCATATCAGGGTTGCACTTCCATTTTAGTGAAGATTTTCCTTTCCTCCCCCCAAAAACACACACACACAAACACACTATTCTCCCCCTCTCAAAATCTATCCTTAGGGGAACAGTAAGCAAGTTTGTTCACTACATCAGTTTGAACCTTTTACAGCAATGTGACTGTATTGATGATCATATGTTATTATCAGAAGTTACTAACTGGGGCTCTGAATACTAAGCACTGGCAACGTTTTATAACTGGTGATATGACAGAGTGGAAATAATATACCATAAGACTTTTTGCTATTTTAAGCCTGGATGTATTTAACTGATTCCTGAATTCAACATCTGAATCCAGCTGTGCACAGCAAGCCTTTATATTACCAAGTGAAAAATCCTGACAAGTTCTGTCTTAGTGGTAACACCCATAGAATGATCCAACTTGACTTGTCTTTGGTATTATATTTGTTCTGACCTAGATAACCTACAGAGTATTTGAAGGATACCCTGAAACAAGATTAGAAAAAATGACTGCATTCTAGGTTGTTACATTCATAAGCAATCAATTGCTAATCCAGGCTTTAGCTATTCAGAATGAAGTACAAATACCAAGTGTCTTCACAGAGTAATGTTATGTCTTTCACATTTGCACAAATTCATACTTGTACATTTAAGGCACATTTCTTTTAAGTAGCAATTCTTGATAAAAAGAATCTGTGGTAAAACTTTAATATACAAATACATCTTGCTAATAAGCAGACTGAACCCATTTGATCTGACAGGATATGACATATATTGCACATGATTTCCCCCCCACCACTCCCATTTGGAATTTAGTGGGTTTGCGCTGGTCAGCGTCTAAGGGCATATTAATTTCCAAATCTCTAAACTTAAATAAAAAATGTAAAGTGGCACAGTCAACATAAAAATTACTTCTGATATTTTCTTTTCTGCTTATGTTACAGGTGACACCTAATATTAGTGAAACACAGAGAAAAAATATTTTTTCACGTTTGTTTCCTTTTACATTAGGCAGAATTGTCAGCATCCTCAGTATCATTCTTTCCTTGGTATAATCAGATGTGTAATATAAAACCTGTGCTAGTCTTTCATGCAACAGAGAAGAGAAAAAATAAAAGAGGAAAAATGTAATTCTAAAGCTACAAAAACTAGCAAAGGGTGTTAGGGCAGGTAGAACTATCTAAACCACTTGTAACCATTTTTAACAATTTGATTGGATCATCAAATTCTCAACCTAATGCCAATAAAAAAGAAAGGGATAATGATCACTGTGATCTAGATGCTGTTTGGCAAAGTGTCCCCTGTTCTTTGCAAACAACTCATCTGAGACCTGACAAACTCAGCACACCAAACATGTCTTGCAGGGTATTTATCCATAACGAGTTGCATGTAAGGTAGCTATAGAGAGCCCATAACACATTCATTGTGAGATGAATGAATATGGGTAATATTTAAGGAATAATTTATTTACTTTGAAAGTATGCTTTATGGACTTGGAGTAAAAGTTAGTCACCAGGAAACAACATGTCATAGCCTATTCAAGCAAGAGAGAGTTGTCACCCCACCCTGGTAAACCAGTGACATAATGCGAGGTTCCATTGTCTACCTTGTTCTACCCCAAGACTATTACTGAATAAAGACCAAAGACTGACTTAATATATGGGGTAGAGGAGAAAATCATTCTGCAACTTTTCACTGAAGACACATTTGGGGAGCAGGGAATTGGATCCAGGACCCCAAGAAGCCAGCCAACCAATCAACAGAATGAATGTTTTGTTCGGCAAACCTATTTTATTAGATAGGAAAGGTAACTATTAATAAGAGAAGACTCAGCTTTGCATTTTACGATTGTGTTTTATATTGTAACCCTTTATTTCCACCACTCTCTTGTTTCTAGTTCTCTCTCTTTCCTTTCTTAACTATACCTTCTTTTGTTTTATTATAAATTCTCACAAGTTTTGTGTAATTTTACAGGAGCAGCAGTTTAAGGTAAGACTGGTGAAGTGGGATATATTGCATTGTTGGGGGCAGAGGATCTGGATTTTTTAGATTAGCCAGTATCAGGAGCTGGATATCACCGGGGAACAATTCAAAGGAACTAGGGGGCACCCATTGTTAACCTGCAAGAGAAAGACAGGGCTGGCATAGCCGAAAGGAGAATGCTTGAGTGGCTCAAAGGTATTAGGAAGCTAACAGCCACGTACTACAGGAAAGACTTTCTCAGGCTGGAGGCAGTGTGGTAACAAGGTGATTTACAGTGCTGGATGCCCCAACAACAGGCACAGTCAAGAACTATGGCATACTTTTGTACCTGTACATACCCTCCACTGAATTTGTGCACAGAACTCTGTCCACTCAGATTTCAGGGCAGGTTTGAGAGAGACCATAACATTGACAGTGTTAGAAAAATCAATTAGCATCATGAAGAGACCATACAATCTCACAGGATACATAGTATTTTCTTTGTCCCTAAACTTAAGGCAATTTTGTTTCATTTTGGGTGTTTTTTGGAGGGGTGGGGGTGAGATAGGCGAAAACACTGTGTGTAATATGTGTATTATAAAGAGACATGTATAATGCCCCCAATACAAGTTGTCTCAGCATCAGTGCTTGTTAAACTAACCAGAAAGAACAGGATTTAATTGGAGTCACAGGGTAGGACTTCTTCCCTGCTCTAAACTCTGTGCCTAGCCCAGTCTCCTTTAACAAGGTTTATTTCCTTAACACGAGCAAGACAAACAAACAGAAATCAGTCTTTTAACTCACTCCTTTCTCCCAAGCTTCATAGCCACCCTTCCCAAGGGTCTCTGGTGCTCCTGGCAGCTTCTGAGCTCTGCTCCTTTCCTGAAGTAGCAGCCTGCAGACTACTTCTCTGAGCACCTGGTCCCTTGCTCCGGACACCCATTAGAGGAATTAGTTCCTCCCCCCTTTGACTTCCTTTCCCATGGCACATCCTATCCCAATCACTCTCTTTCACCTCCTATTTCCTGTCTTCTGGCAGACTTTTATAGACCCTGGTGTAGCCCAACCCACTTTAATTGATTGGACTGGTCTCACCTGTTCCAACACAGCTAGCCTTGGATCTTGTTCCACTCACTGGGACCAGCTACCCTGTGACAAGTGGTATGTCCTGAAATCTTAGCAGATAACAATAGAGCATGCTAACAATAGAAGTGACTCTTCAACTACTCAAGTCTGATTTTTGAATTTTCCCTTGAAGGCCAGCAAAAGTATTGATTACTAAGGACTATCTACCAAATTTCAAGTTTGAAATTTCTGCCATTTTAATACAGCCTTATTTGGGGAGGGAAAGTGGGGGTAGAATTTGATTTTACAATAGGATAAATGGATTCCCCCCCACTCCATAATTCAGGATCTAGGTGATTTTGCTCAAGCTTCTCCCCCAAAATTGCACTTTCAACAGAAACCAAGCATCCAAGAAGTCCCCTAAAAAGTTAAATGTTTTAGAAAATTAGAATCAATTGCAGGTGAATAAAAAGTTATTCATAACCTGGGTCACAAATCCATTAGATAATACCTCCAAAATTCAGTAAGCAAGAAGGGATTATTTTCCTCCAATGGCTCCTCAGGCCTTTATATGGCCCCTCCATGTGGAGGGTGGGACAATTTGTGCACCAACAGGCTCTTCATCTCAGCCCAGATCCTTCTATAACTAGCCCCCACCTGCTCTCCTTACGCTGCCTCAGATCCTTCTGTTTCCATCACCTCGTGTAGGAATCCATATTGGTTCTGCCACTAATGTTCTTCATACCCCTAAAAAAAGAGCCTAGATTTACTCAAAATGCTTACCCATATATAATGAAAAAACAAAATCAGCTCCAAATGTCAATCATTGGAAAAATCGCTAACGTTTTCTCAACTATATATCATATTTATCAGCACAAAGATCACTAATTTAGAGAACTATATAACTATTCACAACTGATCATCAGATTTTTAAAATGCATAACATCAAGAGCTTGCCCTTCATGGATTATCAAGGATTAGGAATGTGTGAGAATCTGTGTAGTTTCTAAAATTAATTTTGTGGCTTGTTACTTTTTAAGAAGAAAATTAGTAACTGAAATCAATCTTATATTATATAATATGTTGGTTCAAAATTTGTATTGTGATAGCAATTGGACATCCCAACCCAGTCAGCTCACATGGTGCTGCATTCTGTCCAGACATACAGGAAAAAAACCAACCCCAAAGAGTTGACTCTCTTAGTTTAAGGCATTAAGTTCCAGGTGAGTGAAGCAAACAAAATGGGAGCAGGGAAGGAGGACATCATAAGGGTAATATACTGTACTTCAAATAGTGTTAAACTTCAGCACGTCTGCATAAATGATTATAAACTTGCGATGAACTGATCAGTTTATTTCATTTCTACTCTTTTACACAAAGAATCAACATGATTTCCTTAGTATGGAACTACTCAGCCAAATTTAGACCTGATATAGGCATGGGGAAGTCAATTTAAGTCTGTCATACCAGATCTAACTCTAGCCCATTATGGTTTTTTAGTTTAAGTTTCCATATTTTAAAAAACCCAACTACCTTGCATAACCCTTTTACCTAGTCAGATTCCATAATCCCTATTTCCCATAAATGGGGGTACTGTGTTTGTAGGATGCTGCAGCTCATGTGATGCCTCCATCAGGAAAAATAATTAGTCTCACAATAACTTGGTGTTTTTTACATTACAATATCTTTCATGCCATTTCATTTTAAATATGGACAGATATTTATTTGCACTTTGTACTGTCTTGAATTTATACAAATTTCCATTTTGTTAAAATGAGTCTTTTCTGAGCAATGGTAGTATCAGCTTCTGAAAACATGGATTTGCATTCACATACATTTGAAACATCCAAGCTTATTGGAACTTGGTTTGGTTATTCCTTCTGAGATGTTGTACACTAGAGTCCAACCTAGAATGACTTTTTTTTTTTTTTTTTTTTTTTAAGAACCAAGCTGTGAACATCTGAAAAGTGAGTGAGCTATACGATTAAAATGGTATCAGATCTCTTACTATAGCAGAACTCATATGCACTTCTAAATAACTCCCCATCCACTAATCTATAGGAAATATATTTTTATGCTTACATTATTTAAATCACCATCTTTCCTGAGATAATTAATAGTCATCCCTTCAATGTCTTATTCTCTGACATTGAGTTAAATGAATAAGGAGTACAGAAATCCATTTCTTTTCAATTTCCTGTAGAATATTAAATGGCTATCATAGAAATGTAACATCAGGCTTGAACATAGCAGCAAATATAAAACACAGTTTTATTACTGTCTACAAACTTATTTCTATGCTTAACAGTATTGTAAAAAGATATTATTACTAATTCTTCCATTCAAATGTGCATAAGTATTAGTTGATATCAATGAAAACTGAAATAATATCATTTTAAATGTCATAATTAATTTAATCTACAACTCATAAACACACTACACTTTTCCCCTCAGTTCTGCATTGACTAATTAAATTTTACAGCTTTTTATTCAGCAGCATCTGCTTCATATTTTTGCATTATAATTAAGCTATCAATTTTTGGCAACGTAATAACCCTGAGTCAATAGCTGCTCTTTCCTGTGACATTATTGACTCAGTAGTCAGTTCCTTCTTTCTTTGTTTTTATAACGCATATGTTCCATGCATGTGATCATTTCTAATTAACATGGTATACTAACAAACATATATGGTATTCATATCACTAGACAGTTGATCTAATGATTTCCCTTCCGTGGAGACATAGGAAATGTTACACTGATGTAACTAGATTTATCTTTAAAAATATAAAAACAATTCAATATTGCTTTCATATCTTCTAGTGTATTTGCAGCTCGATCACCACTTTAAACTGAGGTAAGCCTACTAGTTGTACTACTTCAAAAGCCATGGTAAACTTTCCTTCTTTTACAGCAATAGAAGCTTGCTTGATTGAATAACCTGAAATATTAAAAATGTACCAAAATGTATGCCAAATGCACAAGTGACCTTGGGATATATGCCTTATTTGCACATCTCATCACTCATAATAACAATTTCACCAGTTCATAAGGGATATATGAAAGAGATATGCCTTGAATGATTCATAATTAATGATTCCTTCTGGCCCTCAATGAATTTAGAAAAGCATCCACCTCTGTTTATCCCAAAAGAGGGATTTTCCACCCAAGTAAAGTCTATAAGAAAATGATTCACATCATGTGAGACACTGTGTCTGAGGACTCATAAATCAGACAAGTTCAGGATTTTCTCTCCCCAAGAACAGAAACTATAGAAACCAAAATGACTAAACAAGAGTATTGTTAATTGCCTAGACAAGAATCTCTTATAATAGGCATATGGATAAAACTTCTTCCTCCTTCCTGACCTAGCTAAAAAAGAACTCCAAGTTACCAAGAAAGAGTCACATGCTGCTTTTCTGTGCAAGGTGGCTCATTGCACATTGAGTGGATGAAGAGATGGATGGGGAAAACTGCAAGTTAAGCAAACTAGAAATGTGACTTTAAAATTGAAGGTCAAATTGGGTGAATTGGCTGTTACCCTAAGAAATCCAAACCATATGTTTTCACTTCAAATTATAAACTATATATTGTTTTCCTTGTAAATCAAATATACCAGGGATAATATCTCTTTCACCCCAAATTAGAAGCTGCACTCTTTTTTTTTTTTTTTTTTTTGCTGGGACAGTCAGATCTACATCTTTCTATATGTGAAAAATATCTCTTGTTCTATTGTAAGGCTTAGATAATGTGAAATGCTTTTGTACAATAAAACACTATATGGAATATTTCCTCCAAATTTAGAAGACTATAGAAAGGATTTTGTTGATTTTCATTGTAAATAATTGTTGCACTCTAGAAGCAATAGGAATTGTTTGGCACAAGGAAGGAGGAATGTTAAAAGATATAAACCAGGGTATAACTTTGAAATATTAAACAAAATTGCTTTAAGGGGAATCTCAATTGATAGTAGGTGCTAATAATGAAATACGGTCCTTGAAATGAATCAGACTTAAAAAGCCTCTGATAAGAAGAGGATTAAATAAATTTATTGTACACTAGATACTAATGGAAGCAGCAGAGAAACTAAGCTGAAAACTAATCACCCACTCAGCATGTATCCAATACGAATCAGAGGGTTGCCCCCTTCAACAAGCCCTGAAATTAGGGTATATAAAACTGAGGTCACCATATGCTCTAGAGAGTTGACTGAACCCAACACAAGAAGCTGAAGAATCCTAAATGCGACCAATGGCTGGACCAGCACTGTGGAAAGGACTATCCCCCATCCAGGAGTTAATAGGATAAGAAGAAGTGGTGAGATTTAATCTCAAAGATTGTATTTCCCCTTCTATTCTTTAATATGAATAACTGTAGGTTATCTTGCTGGTTAGTTGAGGTCTTTTTAGTGAGATCTCAAGTAACCATGTTTTAAATTTTAATTTCTTTTTTATAAGTCCAAGAAAATTGTCCTAAAAAAACTGAAAAAAAATTGTTTTAAGCAATTGTTTTTAATATTCTAACTTTGTCCCTTTTGGACGAATCCATTCAAATTGTACTAACCACACTCTTCAAAATGCCTTAGACAAGTGCATGCTTGGAAGTGTGGTAAATGTGTTAGGAATTGAAAATGTATAATCATAAATAAATGTAATAAGAAATCTTGGTAATTTGCATTGTTCCTTGCTTGCTTCAGCAGCACATATACTAAAATTGGAGTGATATGGAGAAGATTAGCATGGCCCTTGTGCAAGGATGCATGCACATTTGTGAAGAGTTTCCATATTTTTGATATAACTGCTGAGACTCAACTCTCGTCTGTGATAATTGCTTGCAAGGCTGTATTGTGTATGTAGTTCACACCTAGAACATTGATTGTGTCTACACTTGAGTGGTGAACAGTTGATTGACTGTGGGTGAATTAATAAATTGTTGGTTAGTTAAGAACAGGCAAGCGTCCTGATTTGAAAAATATTGTTCAAGTTAAAAGTTGACCTGAAAAGAAACCAGCATTAAAACTAGTAGCATTTAGATTTCAGTTTTGAAATCTAACTGACATCCTGATAAATTCATAAATTGACCCCCTTTCATGCTTACAATGTGATGTACACTTGTGGCTTTTTGACAATATACTCAGTAAAACGGATGGGATAATAAAAACAATTCAGAGCCAGACAACCTTCCTCTAAATTTTCTAAATGTGTTTCTAAGCCCAGTGTATTAACACTAAATAATCATACTGCACAAGGGTGAAAGTACAAATCCTTGAAATATTCACACATACAGGAACACTTACACTTAAGTGCTGAAACAGATCAGCTGATATACCGTTGTTGCCAGCAATAAGTCAACATGCACCTACAGTTACCACATAGTGCTATCCAGAATACTATAGTATCTGTCTGTGACTCAGACTGGGTATCAGCTAGGTTATCTTCGATATCACTCTGGGACTACAGTGGGTAAATGTTGAGTTTAATGATGACCAGTGTATATGATTTATTCTCACATGTTAGTGAATGACAGTCTACTGTGCAATGAATACAGAGCTCTTAAGAGATGCTGTCAACCTAATGAGGGGATATCAAACAGGTATGTGACCTTGAGAATAAAGATGCACATAACCTTTTGCAATAAAAAGCAAGCTGTCTATATTTGGGACTGTTGGGGGGGAGGGGTAGAGAGGGGTAGGCACCTCCCAACCCGATTTGAGATCCAGTTGCCTGGGATTGTGAAGGACTACAGCCCAATGGCCAGAGTCAATAGCTGCCCTGAGGTCAGGGCTCTGTGAGCAATTAGTCTATAGCTACAGCAGGGGTTGGAGCACCTCTACAGTCTGACGCTCAGGTAGGGGTTTGCTATCACCCCAAGGGGAGTGGCAGTTGGAGTAGGGGGACATGGATTCGCCCGTCTCCACCATGTTCTAGCCCAGGGCTCTGTCCATGACGGGAGTGGTCACCACCCTGGTTAGCGGGGATCCTACCGCAATATGCTGACCAGCCTTAGGCAGGAGATACCATTCGCCCCATCTCCCTGGCTGTTTCCTACCATGCCTCCTGATGTCCCGAGTATCGTTGGGACCTTTGGGTTCCCCAGAGTTGGTAACTCCCTGGATGTCTGGCTCTGGATAGTTGGCCGTGAGAGGCCGGTCTCTGTTCAGTTCTCTGATTCCCTCCAGTGGGGGCTGTAGTGGCTCCTGCTTAGACCTTCCATCAAGTGTCCTTCCTCCCTGGCAGTCTGCCCTGAATGCCTTTTTGTATTAGGGTAGAGTTGGAGCATGTCCAGCACGGTCTAAGGGGCGGGACTTTGCCCATAATGCAGAGTCAACTCCCTTATCTCTAGTGCGGGGTAGGCACATCCCGTCACAGGGACATTTTGTGTTATTTTGTTCAGTTGAAAACTACTGTTACCTGGTATTCTGGAACAAGCTGAACCTAAAGGTTTCATCATTTCTGAGGCACACAAGTGTTGACAAATGGAAATTCTGTGGCACAAATTCTGCAGGGTAATTCTGTGTATTCAAATTTTGAGGGTTTTCAGAGAAAATGTAAAGATTAATAAATCATTATCATCAAAAAGACTTGCATGTTTTATTTTTATGGGGCTGAGGGCTACAACTCCTATAGCTAAATGTTCACTAAGTTTTATGAGCCTTTATTAATGTGTCCAACTTGAAACACCTGGTGTCTGCTTTTCAGAGATGTTGAGGATTTGCAACTCCAATTAACATCAGTGAGAGCGGCGAGTCAAGTGTCAATTCTAGTCTTGAAAGACTGACAAAACTAGGGAGCAAGTTTGAAGATATAGATGTCCAGGATCTCTGTCTTAGGGCTGGTCTACACTATATAATTTTGTTGACCAAAATCAGCTTTTTGTACCAAAACAGTGGTGGTGTACACACTGCAATCACCCCTCCTCTAACCCAAATCCCCTGATTTTGTGACAAAAGTAGAGCTTTTAGCACCAAACTTTTAGTGACTAAGTGTCAGTATATGTCACAATAAATGGTCTCCACGAAGTGTCCCACAATGCCCATCCAGACCACTCTGGCCATCAGTTTGAACTCCACTGCCCGGCAGCTATCTGTCCTTCCCCATTTAAAGTCCTGGGTACTTTTGAAATTCCACTTCCTTCTTGGTTGGCATGGAGAACTCACATCTCATCTTCCCAGCTGACCATGGTGGCTCCATACATTAAATGCTCTTCTGTTTGGAGCACACTGGAGCTTCTGGATCTGATCAGCATTTGGGGAGAGGAGGCTGTGCAGTTCTAGCTCTGCTCCAGCCAAAGGAACTATGATACCTATGGTCAGATTTCTCATTTAATGGTGGAGAAGGGCTATGAACAGGACATGCTGCAGTGGCATGTGAAAATCAAGGAGCTGTGGCAGGAGTTCCAAAAGGCCAGGAAGTCAAACCTGGTGTAGAGCCAAAGACTTACCACTTCTATAAGGAGCTGGAAGCCATCCTTAGCGGTGACACCAACTCCACCACCAAAAAACCCGTGGTTACCTCCGTGGGCTGGTAGGCAGCGGAAACCGGAGTCAATCCCGATGAAAAAGTCATGGATGAGGAGGTCAAGTTGGAGGATGATGGGTCATTTGCTGACAGGGGAAGCAAGGACTTCATCTCTATCCAGGAGTGTTTGAGCTAGTCCCAGACCTCCAGCTCTGACATGCAGGATCCAGGAAAAGGAAGCTCAGGTAAGTAATTTTTTGAGCTGATGCTGCTCAGTTACATCAGGCACATCTGTCTTTGTTTTGTTGCATTATACAGTTGGTTGAAGGGATAGAAATGTACAACAGTAGCTGTGTTTGCATGTGCTTCCCATTACCTTGTGCAGCTAGGCAGTGCAGCAGAAAAGTGTGTTAATGCACACTAACATTTCATGGGAATCCTCCAGAGAGATGTCTAGGAAAATTTCCTGGAGGTACTCACCAATACTTTGCCAAAGATTCCTCGGTACAGCTGCTTTGTTTCCTCCCCTATTGTAGGAAACTTCCCTGTGCCAGTCAGCAATCACTTGGGCAGGGACCAAAGCAGCACACAGGCAAGCAGCATAGGGACCCAGTTTGAAGTTGCTCGCATGGAGGAGATGCAACCTAGCATCCCTGCTTACTCTCAGGAGTGAGATATCTGCTTCAATGGCCCCAGCCTGTGTAAAACGGTGGCAAAATTTGAAATGTTGTCCTTATCTATCTGCATCAATATCCCAAACAACCACTCAGAACCTTTTTCCCAGCTTGACTGCCCTCTCCCCCTGGGCACAACTCACCATGCCTTGGTTGATGGTCGAGCTGTGCGCTCACCAGGGGACAGTGAGAAAGAGGTGTATTTTACAGTAATGCATCAATGATGTTATTGCACTCATAATAATGCTTCTGTTAATAGTTTATTGTACTTCTACAAGTGAACACTTGAGGGGAAACCCCTCCACATCTGCCGAGTGCCTGTGGCTGATAAGAAAGTGACTACAGAGAAGCAAAGAGGAGATGTTCCAAGAACTCTTCCAGTCCTCTGAGGCAGAAAAAAGGGCCTGGAGACATGCTGTGTCCAAAAATCAGAAAATTGATCAGCAGGAGAGGGCGGGGAAACCAGGAGCAAATAATAGCGGGATCACGAGCGCATGATAAAAGCCATGGAGGAGCGAATGGAACTGTTAAAGTCACTCAGAACACTGCAGACTGAATTCATACATTCTTGCCCACTGCAGCAAATACAGAACTGCTTTCCATGCCCTCCCCAGACTCCACCCACACATTCCTACCAAACTCCTGGCCTGTCTTGGTACCCCAATCACTCCACGCCGTCAGACTGCTTCCAGAACGATAACTGGACTTACATCCAGCTTTCATAACTCACACTGCCCCTCACTGCTTTCTTTCCTCCAGCACAGCTTTTCATGTGTGCTGTGAATAACTGTTATTTAATAAAGACTTATTCTGTGCAGAATAAGCAATCTTTGTCTCTTGCAGATGGTGGTTGCACCTCACATTGATACACAAGCTGGATACCAGTCATAGCATGGGCACAGTGCTGTTTA
This sequence comes from Emydura macquarii macquarii, assembly GCF_026122565.2. NCBI lineage: Eukaryota > Metazoa > Chordata > Testudines > Chelidae > Emydura > Emydura macquarii. Next base: position 1,075,963 of record NW_027130457.1, read on the forward strand.
CAAAGACATCTTATTGGTTCTCGTTGTCAAAATAGTTCCTCAAGGCCTTCCTGATTCGAATGCCCCCCCGTTGTGCCCCTCTAATAGCCCTCACATCTGATTGTTCATATTCAGCTACAAGGTGATCCTCCTCTGCACGTCACCCAGAGGGAAACTTCTCACCCTTAGCTTCACAAATATTATGGAGCACACAGAAGGAGACAGTAACCATGGGAATATTTTCCTCATTTAGGTTTCACCAGCCATAAAGCATCAGCAGCGAGCTTTTAATCTGCCAAATACACATTCAACGGTCATTCGGCACCTACTCAGCCTGTTATTGAAGTGCTCCTTGGTGCTATCCAGGTTGCTCATATAAGGCTTCATGAGCCATGGCAGTAAGGGGTAGGCTGGGTCTCCTAGGGTCACTATGGGCATTTCAACATCCCGCATTGGAATCTTTTGGTCTGGAAAGAAAGTCTCTGCTTGCAGCTTTCTGTGCAGGCTAGTGTTCCTGAAGATGTATGCATCTTCCCTGACCACACTACGTTGATATCATGAAACACCTATGATGATCCACAAGTGCCTGCACTACCATAGAGAAGCACCCCTTTCTATTGATGTACTCCATCGCAAGTCATTTTTAATTAATCGAGACATGCAAGCCAGGTGAGATGAACTGAAGCCATAAACAGTAATGATTACACATAGACAAAATCCCATCAAAATCAGGAGTGAAACAGAACACTAAAAACAAAACTCTGTATTTGTGGAAATTCTTGTGCTATACAGCATTATATCAATTCTGTCATCACCTCAACTTCAAAGAAGCACTTAAAAATATTAAAACATATCCAAAAAGAGAGAGATACTGAAAGGAACATGGATATAAATGCATTCCATTTTTATGTATGTGTAATGAATTCCGCATTTGGTAGAAGGAAAATATATGGACCAGGGTCTGCCTAATTTCCTACAAGAGAGCAAGGGAAAGAGGAGAGAATACAAGGAACTGTTTCAGTCCTCTACACCTAATTCAGAACTTCGGTTCCCAGGCTTCCCAAGCACATGAGAGGAAGTTACAGCACCATCTCTGTTGCTAAGCACAACAAAGGTGATAGGTCTGATGCAGATGGAACCCATATGCATGGGCTGGCCATCCAGAACCAACAATAGGGAAGAGCACATGCTACAACTACTGCTTCTGTGTGCATTTCTACAGCATATGCATGAAGCCATTCTTTTTCTCTCCTTCCTCCCGGGCAAAAAACCTCCATAGTACACTGTCTGTTTCATCTGTCAAAACACAACCACAGAAGTGGCTTACTAGTGCCATAGTTGGGCCCCCTACTATAGGTTCTCAAAATGAGCCACCTAATGGTATTAATATTAACACACAGATTACTACACATTTTTGTGTGTTATTACCCAATGAGCCAGCTACAATCTCAGTTCCACCAAAGTAAGTCTGGAGTACCTCACATAAGATCAATAGTTACTGCAGATTTATACTGTTAAAGCAAACGTCAGAATCTGTTCCATCTTGTGCAGTACTGTATATTATTTTATGCCTTCCAAGGAAGAAAAGATTTTTTTCCAAGCTGTCTTTAAGCTTATTTCTTATTTGTAACTAAAAAAAATGAAGTAATAATAATGCCTAGGAATTATGTAGCACTTTTCATCAGTACATCTCAAAATGCTTTACAAAAGAGTTATCATAATCCCCATTTTACAGATGGGGAAATTGAGGCACAGAGGGGTTGAGTGACTTGCCCAAGGTCATCCAGAAGGACAGTGGCAGAGTGAGGAATAGACCTCAGCTCTGAATCCCAGTCTAGTGCTTTATCCACTAAGCAACACTGCCTCCTCATGGCAGCAAATGATTGCCAACCTAGACAATTCTTACAAATCACACAACAAACTAGCAATGGGATAAAAAAAAAAAAAATCAGATCAGTATCTGAATTTTAAACCAAAGAATGAATTTGTTCAGATTTGTAGCTCAGATACAGGTTCAACTTTATTTTCTCTAATCTGGGCAAGGTTAAATGTGATCATATTAGTAATGTGAAACAAACTATGACAGTCCTTACACTGAAAGAAAAGAAGCCCAAGTACAAGTATACTAAAGATATGACAGCCACCCTGTTTTACACAGCAAATGATTAAACAGAAACAGCTTCGGAAGAGATTTCTTTTGGAAATGAAAAACAATAGTTGTTCTGACAGCACGGAACAAAGGCTGCACTGTAAAACTCCACAAAAGAACTCTTTAGTTCCTTATTAAAGAGGCAGCAATTTAAATGCATTCATTGTAGCTTGCAGCTTGTTAATAATGTATTTAGAACAGTTTTGTGTTTGTGTTTTAATGCAGGAAGCATAAACCTGTTTTATGTTAACTGATATTTAATGAGAAGGGTAGAATCTATCAAGGCCTGAAATTGATGGATCACACGTCCAGAAAATGCATAATGTGATAAGGAAGAACATTCCAGTGCAAGCTTTCCAATAATTAAGAATGCTTTTCTTAGCAAAAGAGAAAGATTTGCATAGTATTTGCCATGTCTGCTTAACCTGGAATTAATCAGATAAGAGGAGCAAAGCTGGTGACTTTTTCTTGTTGTGTTTTGATCAGGAGATGAGAAATTTGTCATGAACCTAGACTTCTGCGCTTTTAACGATATCTGAGCATTTTCTCTCATCAGAAATCACTCAGGTTAATATTAAACATCTTATTCAAACTTGTTGCAGTAAAAATAAAAAGTTAAAACACTAGTCACATTCAAACCATGAGTGATGAAAGGAGAATGATCTCTTTTAATAGAACCAAACATTTATAGCTCATTTCCTACTAATCCCTTCACCCACCTCTCACATGAATTCTGAATAATGAATCAGTTGAATAATCCATTTCTCTGTAAAAATAGTCAGCCACAAAAGGATGGTGTTTGTCTTTAAACCATGATTTGAGGACTTTTTGCCTTCCTCTTTAGCATGGGGCACAGCTCACTTGCTGATGGATTCTCTGTACCTTAAAGTCTTTAAACCATGATTTGAAGAGTTTAATAACTCAGTCATAGGTCAGGGGTCTATTACAGGAGTGGATGGGATAGGTTCCGTGACCTGCGTTGTGCAGGAGGTCAGACTAGATGATCATACTCAGTGGTTCCCAACCTTTTTGGCTCGAGGGCCACAAATATCATTTTTACAATCCTGAGGGGCCACCAGTCTATCAACTCCTAAAAAATGTATTGATGTATACACCATTAATACTACAAATCACCACATATTGAAAGGAAACATTTTGATGCTACTGTGCTCATTTTTACATTCACTATTTTACACCTACAAATTACTCACAGTATGTCACACACTCACAGACAAAGCACTAGTGACTGTCACTACACACTGAAGCACATGGCCTGACAGCTAAGTTACGGTGGGTGGACTGCTAAGTGCAGACCAAACTGTAAGGAACTGATTTTTAGAGTCCTGCCCACCCTCAAGCATGGTAGGTCCTGGCTGCTCCACCAGCCGTGCCACCCCACACTACAGCCAGATAGAAGGAGTTCAGTGCAGAGGCTGCTGCCCCGCTGATCTCCTGTCCCCCTGGCTGCAGCAGGGAAACCTCATGCTTCCTGTAGCCCCATGCGCTCCACCTGGGTCCCTAGGCAGTGGCTCCCTTCTGCAGCCAGGGGGATGGGAAATCAGTGCTCCAGCCGGGACCCTAGCGCCAAAGGACCTAGGCAGAGTGCTTTGCTCTCTGCTGGGGAGGAGAGCACTGATCTCCTCTCCCTCTGGCTCCAGCAGGAGCAATTTACCATGCTCCTTGCAACAGCTAGGGGGAGGGATGCACTGATCTATTGTCCCTTTGGCTGTAGCAAAAAGCCTGCACTGATCTTGTAGCCCCACAGCAACACATTCCACCCGAGTCCTTAGATGGCGGCTTCTGCAGCCAGCAGGAGTGGAGCAGCGGGCCACTTTGAAACACCCCGCGGGCCACTTTTGGCCCCCAGGCCACAGGTTGGGAACTACTGATCATTCCGGTCCCTTCTGACCTTAAAGTGTAAGAGTATATGCAATTGCAAAAATGCCTTCACAGTAAAGAGAACTACTACAAAATAATATACATTTCTTACAGGTTATGTTTTAGATGTGGTGTAATAATATACTGAGGATGATTATTATCTTGCAATTCCCATACTTTTGTGTGTGTGTGTATGCGCTTCTGCCTGCATCAAACATTTCTTAATCCTTTCCCTGCTGCCAGTCTTTTAGCAAATTCTTGCCTGCTAACATCACGGATTCTAAAATGAACATTGCAAGTTTACATAAAAAGGAAATACCATGTCTTATTTATAACTTTCAACAAAATGCCAACGCTGTAATTCAAGTTCCTGATTCTTTCACAGAATATATAAAACCCTTAATCTGCCTTTAAGAAGGTTTATAGTGTCATCATCATCATCATCAGAACCACCAGATTGAGTATTATACTCAAATCAAAATAATATTTTATTCCCTCTTTAAAATCTAATCCCTCCCAACAGAATTTGTGTAATTTCTAAAATGGAATCAAATTCAACTCCATTTCCACCACTGACAAAATATATTTTATAATCTCTAATATTTTATTGTGCCACACATTCCCTCATAATACAGAAAGATGTTCTGGTACGGGATTTTGGTATATGATGGCAATTCACTCTTCAGAAGGTACATTACAATGAAATCCCTTTCCCTGTTTCTTTGGAATTTAAAGCAAAGGTTGAACATGTCTGCCCTGACAATATTCAAAAGCAGTATAAATTGTCACAGACAGCCATAAAGTACAACCAACATTCCCTTTCACTGTTAATATATTCACTGTTAATTAGCCCATAATGTAAATATTTATGGATATATGTGGGACGCAGTCATGAGTGTGGAATAACTAGTGCATATATCTGCATTTCTTCTTATGTGATTCATTCCACAAGCTAAGCAATAAAAAATACAAATGTATAATGTAAAACATCAACATAATTCTGCTTCTCAAAAATATAGAGCTGTGAAGGCTACTATAAATATTACAAATAATGTTTATACCTTCATATTTTTTGTGGATTATTCAAATTCTCTCTGTGCTTCCCCCATCCCAGCCATATACATTTTAAAAGTACCATAAGGGGGCAAACTCTAAAGCAGACAGTTTGCTATCCAGGTATACCGTCAAAGGTAGATAAGTTTTTTCTTGTGTTATAAACTTTAAGAGTAATTTGAAGAAGGATCTTGGATTTCTATTGAGGACACAGGGGCCAATTTAATGTAGCAGGACATTTGTTCACTATTTCTAATAAGAGTTGTGTATGCTATGAACACAGTTACTCAGAGAACAAAAATGAAGATGCGTGTTTAAATGAGTTCCTCTCTTTTGCATCAGAACTAAAGTTCGGATTCAAAATGTGTCTGATGCAGTATTTATGTTAACACAGGGACTGGGGAATGGTGTTTCTTGTTATGTAGTAAGTGTCACTAAGGCCAGGTCTACGCTAAAGAGTTAGGTCAATCCAGCTATGTCACTCAGGGGCATGAAAACGCCACATCCCTAAGTGCCAAAGTTGAAGAACCTAATCCCCAGTATAGGTCACCTACTGCATTTTGGGGATTAACTACAGCAATGGAAGAACCCCTTCTGTCACAATAGCGAGTGTCTGTACTGAAGTGCCACTGCAGTGTTTCTAGTGAAGACATAGCTTAGGCTAAGTCTACATTATAGCTGGAAGGTGTAAATACCAGCTCGAGTAGACATACCCACACTAGCTCCCCCAGAGTTAGAGTACTAGAAACAGAGTATAGCTGTAGCAGTATCAAGAGGTAGCCCCTTGAGTACATGCCTATCCTCTCAGATTGATACGTACTTAGGGTGGCTAGCCCCTTCCACTACTCATGCCACGGCAGCTATGCTCTGTTTTAGTGTGTTAACTTGATCTGAGCTAGTGTGGATATATCTACTAGAGCTGGAATTTATTCCTCCTGCTCAAAGTGTAGACAAACCCTTAGATCTTTGGGGCAAGGACTGCCTTTTTATTTTATGTTTGTACAGGGCCTAGCATAATGGGGTCCTGCTCCATGACTGGGGCTCTTAGGTACTACTGCTATACAAATTAAATAACAAATGTTAATTTACATTGTGAAGGAGAAGGAATTCTTTATTTACAATTATAGCACCATTTAATTTAATAAGGGTATTTGTTTATGGATCTACTTTGTTTTTTTGTTTAGGTGATGTGTATTTATTTAATAACAGTTACCTCATCTGTTGATTACTACACTTCTTCTCATGTGTTTCCACCACAGTCATAGGTTTTTCCAGTTTTGGGCACATGATAGCTCTGGTGAGATCTTCCATGGTATATGGTTCCTCCAGGAACTGGCAGACCAATAGGTGTTCCATTAGTGTTTCATCACAGTCACGTGTATCGTGATCACTGGAATAGCCTCACTTCCACATGTTGACTTTTGTCCTGTCAGTTCTTGTTTGGTAGTGGTTTAAACATCTGCCGGTTGACCAGTCTTTCCTCCATCCCTGTGCGTACGTGTTCAACAATGCTGATTTGAATTTTGAGATCTTCGTTGAGTATGAAGAGCCATGCGTGCCACAATTCCAACTGTGTAGCCATCTGTAATTTTTTTAAGCAGTTCCACTCCAGCTAGGAAGTTTTTCTGTGATTTCAGTGGCTAACTGCTGCAGTGTGGCTATGTAGAGGATATCTCGTATCTTTGATCTGCTGTAATCATTCCATTCTGCTTGTGATCGCTCTCCTAACATCTAGTGGAACGATTCTGGCAAGCACAAAGTCTGTTCATGTTGTGGTTTTAGCAGCAGCTGTCATTCAGCACAGGGTCCAGCTTCTTTATGTGAGCAGACCTTCCCAGACCAGAGATGCATATTTGGCCATCAAGCAGCAAAGTGTAAGTGTGATGTCTCTTAGTGTTTCTGGATTGGTTCCACATTTTGAACTTGCAATCTTCCTGAATACGTTGTTCCAAGTGCTACCTTGGGGCCATCGCAGGAGTGTTCGTGTTATGGCCTCCATCAGATTCTGAATCTGCTAATGCTGCTAAACGCCTACCACTACAACATACCCTGCTGACTGAAAATATGGAATTCTGTGTTTATGCTAATGTTTTGTCTGAGAGCCAGAGAAGAAAAGTTCCCTGTGGGGTTCTTAAATCCATGTTACTAAGGGGGACGTGGGAGGGAAAGGAGGTGGGCTTAAGTCTGCCTCTTTTAATAATTTTTTGGTTTCTTTTCTGAACTTCTAGAGCAGTGAATAATTGAAGTTGATACTCCATCTAATAAAACAGGCTGCTTAACCTAATATTGATGCTGCAGCTCTCTTAAGACAAAATAATGCTTGGGATGATTTTTTTAAATTTTTTTCCAGGCTCCCCTTTATCCTAGTGAAGGGTGGTCACAGGCCTAATGAGTTGGTCCTTAGTCTGCACTGTACAGTTCGAGGTGTGCCAAGATGCATAGTGCTGCCCAGGGAAAACATGGGGACACTGAGTTAAGGCTATTTCAAGAAAGCTTGGGGCCTGGCCAAGCCGTTCTGTTGTACCAGCCTTTACAAAGCTCAAGATTTAATGTACTATCTTATTTCCCCACTGTCACCACCAGCCCTAATCTCAAAGACCAGCTTGGGGATGGAGGGAAAAGGGGATACAAACCTACAAGGAGCAACGAGGAACAAGCTCAGAACTAGCACAGAATATTCATGAGCAAAATGAGGGGAAGGAAAAGAAGAGATGGAGGCTTCTTAATTGGGAAGGGAGTACTTTCCATTAGATGGAAACAATATATAACCCCTGCTGATTTCAACAGAAATTAAATTGGTCATGTACAATGCTTTATAACTCATTAGCAACATCCTGAGACCACCAGTCCTCCTAAGTACTCATGCTACAACTTTGAGAATGAGGGTTGCTCTCTGGAAAGGTAAGTTTATTAAATCAATTTTTGACCTTTTGGAAACTTACACAGGCAGAGTTTTTCACTCCCTGGACATACAGGCAATATCTGCAACATATTGCTCCAAGATTCAAACATACACTGACTGTCACATCCTATTCTTAAAGGAAAAGCTCCCATTAACCAAATTATGACTAAATGCCACAATAACACAAATGTTAACATCCAAATTAATGTCTAAATAAAGCATTTTGAAATATAAAATAATTCAAGCAACTATACTTATACATCTATGTGTACATACATGTGTCTATATTCATATCGCCACACCGGATTTGAACCCACAATCTTCTATTTTGACCAGTGCATATGAGAGATGCAATACACATATTTTGCCAGGTGGTTACCTAAGTGTGTGTGGAACAGTAGAAGAACTCTGAGCATGAAGTCTTGTCTCATACTGAGGGTTTCAAAGTGTACAAAAATAGAAACAGAAGTAAGTAGAATGGCTAGCACTAGAACTCAGTCTCCAGACCTGCAGTTTAGAGCAACTGAACTACATAGCAACTTGGCTCTCTTTCACTTTGCTTTCAGAAACAACTTGATGTCCAGAACTTTTTGCTTCATCACAAAAATGCCTGCAGCAAGGGCCAAACATAGTCTTATTCACAATAAAAATCAGTGCAGTTATCAAAATGGATTTCCTCGGCAATGCAATCGGTCTTGAGAATCGTGTTCCTCCCCTTTAATCCACTATTTGCATATCCATTTTCTTTGGCATAAAATGTCAATCTGTGTGATCATGTATGCAGAACTACGTCGCACCAATGTTTCAGTACTGGTACGCTGAAGGAAAAAGCTTCCTGCAAATAAGATGGCACAGATACAGGCTGTCAATCTCAAAGAATCCTTCTCTGGCTGCCATTCTCCAGCACAAGGGTCAAACTAATTCACAATGAGCATGAACATTAGCAGCAGCCAAGAGAACTGCCATGCATTTTATATACTTTATCTCTTGTAGCTCAAGGCATTTCTCTTAGCTAGAAATATTAAATCTGCTGTTTGCCTTGAGATTCTGTACCTATCTCTCATTCCCATGCTAATCCAGTGCTGGGGAGCTAAATTAATTAGAGGTAGGGATCAATGTTAAAGGGAGAGCACAGTCCTGACACCCTTCCCCTTTTTGTCTGTGAGGAAGGACACCATGTAACAAAATGAGGAATAATTCTTTATCCTTGTCAATGGAATCAGTAGGCTGTAATAGTTGGTATTTTATGTAATCCTACCTGTTGTGTGTAAATGTCTGTGAAGAGACCTAATGATTAATATTTGCTTCAAGGTGCTGAGAGACCTCATTCCCCTTGGCTTAAATTCTTGGGCCTTGCAAAATATGGTTACTCAGAGAGTTCTCTAAATGATATCCAAGGTCACCAGCAGGAAACAATAGAGCAGCTTGTTCTATGGATATTGCTCACACACGTGTATGTGGACAAAGACTCAGCATAAAAAACACAGCATCAGCTTTTGTGACAACATGTATTAAGCATCTCTTAAGAAGTTAAAAGATGAGGATAAAAAATTTCCAGTGTGAAAACTGTCAAATATTAATGTGCTTAAATCTGTTTGAAATATTAAAAGAGACACAATGTTTCACTAAATCAAAGTCAAACTGAAGACAACTTTCTAATACACAACAAAATAAGTCATTGAACACAAACTACTTTGCGATTTTTTCATTTGCTATTTTCATCCACCATACAGGAATCACATTGTTATATCTGGTATTCCAGAGGTAGCAGAGTTAATTTCTGGCAACACTGTATCTCCTCTGGCTATCATCACTAAGCACTAAAATGCAAAGCTCTTACGTTTCAACACCTGCTATGTAAACATTCAGGTAGGTCTTCACAATACTCAGTAACACTGCAGTACCTAGAAAAATTATGAAGAGGAAATCAGATTGAAATCTACAGGAAGGGACAGGTGTCTTAATTTTGTGAACTGCTTTCTTCTAGTTCATGTTAAAATAACATGCCAGATAGAATTACCAGGTGAAAATAGAACATGTGGAACACCAATGGAAACCTAATTTAAACTTCAAGCAAATTGTCCCATTGAAGTATACAGTACTTTAGGGCAGGACGCAAAAAACCCTCCACAACTAAATAGAAGTTAGAGCCTACTTATTATTAAGCGTGGCTTATTAACTGAAGTATTGCCAGTTTTTTCTTACAAATTTAACTGTTTTGTGTTTTCACAAAGCGATATAGACAGTGTTTTTAACTTACATGCTATGGAGGCAGACAGGAACTTGAATACAGGCAAATTATGCCCCTCTCCATAGCTAAATGTACACTGCTGAAATTCTGCAGTGAAAAGGAAAAGGGTATGGCAGGCAGTCTTTGAAGAGGGTATGAAGCATGGAAATGGCTTCTATGGGCAAGCTATGATTCAAAGGTAGTTTGAACAGGACAAGTGCATCTGCCCTATGTGAATGCCCTAGGCCTTCCCTCCGGTGTTGGGGAGGACTGATAGTACTGCAAGACAATACACAAGCCGCTAGACTAAAGTAGCACCTATAGGAAAGCTCTGCTTCTTAGGAACAAAAATTTCTCCCATTTCCATCTGCAGAAATGATTTGGGCTTCAGTAATAAAGAAAAGTTAACATAGTAAGGAAATGTTTTGCTCCTGTATCAATTTCAGGTTTTGTGTTGCACACAAAACCTATCTTCCCGCAATGGCAGTGAGGCACGTGCAAGGAGAAAACATGTTCAGTGCATGTGTGAATAATGTTAAGACTTTAAAAAAAAAATTTAAAATAATTTACGCTTAGCGAGTCTTATTCCACCCTAAGGACTTTTTGCATGCAATACAGCCTTCTCTCACTAAACCAAAGACTGTTGTACTAAGAACATTTTGGGGTTGTTTTAGAAAATTAAAAATTGATGTTACTGCTACCAAACCAACCCTTAATTCAGTTGAATATACATAGGGTTTACATTTATCTCCCTGTTCCTGCTAGGAGGATACAATTTTGCAGTCTGCATATTTCAAACATGGTCTCAAGAGGCTTTGCTGTCCATATTGCACTTATCTATTGCTTCTTAAACTTAGATAGTCAGTACTTCCTAAAGGAAAAGGTAAGTCCAATATGAAACTACAGGGATATGTATAAGAAACAGGAGAATGGAAAACAAAAATTGATCTAAATATGAACAAACAACATAAACACTTATTTACTATGTATAGGAAACTTACTATCTGTAAAACAGGAAGATACACCCAGCAGCAACCAGTTATGAAATGGCCACATTAGGGCTGCAGCAGTTTTAATCTGCCAAATTTAAACAGCCAGCCTAAAAAAGGCAGGTTGGGGGAAAAGGGCAACTTTATACACTAAAGAACTATTTGGAGCTGAATGGTTGTTGTACTATTACTTTGTTTTCTTTTCCTTCTGTGTCTAAATACAAATATAAACCAATTGAAATTTTAAGTTTTCTCTTTAACTTATATTAAAATATGGTAATATGCATAATTTTAATAAATTAAACTTTAAGTCACTCTCTTGCACATGCGCATCGCTGTAGGTCCATAAGCCATTTCAAGGTCTCTATGGAGACATTGTGGATATCATCCATTTCACCTTTGAAACTATACTTCAGGCACAATGCTATAAGGTGTTTGGTGGTTTGGATGTTCTCACCACAGCTGCGTGCAGGGGAGTCTTTAATTTTCCATCTGTGCATCAAGTAACTACATCTTCCATGGTTTGTTTAAATGCAGTTCACTGTGGTCCAAAGTCTGTATGGTAGGTCAGAACTGAGAAGGTGGCTTGTTAGATGAGTGATAATGTTCTTGTTTGAAATGGCGGATGAGGTCCAGACACTTTGCCATTCCCAAATGGCCACACGTGGCCCATAGTAGTTTTCATGATTTCAAGCATTGTTGGGGTATGTTGCCCACAACCTGACAGATGGGAAGTTCTAAGTAGGCTTCAGCATATTTAAGTGCTTGTGTTGTGCATGTATCTCAACAGCTAGCTGGAGGTTTGTTTGAAAATACAGAAAGCCATAGTAGAAGCGTTAATTTTAAAGTTCCTGTAAAATTTATGTGAGTGTGATTTCATACCTATACCATCTATTATGGGCTGAATGGAAGGAAGGAGGGACTAGAGTGCTTGTACTGTTTGTAGATCTGCCACTGCTATGGCTTTTTTATGTTAGATGCAGTTTTCTGACCTTTTTACAAGTTTATGAGGAAAACTGGTCAGTTTAAGAAAGTATCTTTTGTATCTAGCGATTTTCTCTACTCCCTATCTCCTGGAGGAAGGTAGCTAATAAGAATTGCTCTTTGTGTTGAAGAGTTTCTTCTTTGCTCTGTGTAGGGAGCATACAGAGCTCCCCACTCCTCCTCAAAAGGTGGTGAAGGCTCCCAAGCACTCAATTTTCCTGCTTTTCTTTTGACTCCTAGAGTTACTACTATTTTTCCCCAGAGCTGGGTAGAGAGGAGGAGGAAGAGATGAAGAAACTTCCTCCTTGTTTAGTCCCCTTCACCAAGGCAGGGGATAATGACAGACTCCTGACTGCATCACCCATCCTGGAGAGGAGTGAAGTAGTGGAGCAAAAAGGTAGGAATGGCTGTAGCATTGTCAGAAGAGATGGGGCGCAAAATGGGTGTTTCAGTCCATTGAAGGGAGGCAGGAGATTAATTCTTGGTGGCGTGTTTGTGTGTCTTTGCCTAGACTGGTATAGCTGATTGAAGCAACATTTAGTGCAGGTAGGTGAAGCTACTGTTTGCATTGGTGGAATTTACTTCTGCCTGAACCTTGGGTTAAGTTTCACTGTGAGGGAAATCAGGATTTTGCCTATCTTCACTAAGGAGTGTAACAGTACCAGCTATACCAATAGCTGTAATTGGGGCAAATCTCCAGTCTAGACAAAGCCTATTTAAACGTATGCGTATTTTCAAACATTTATGCAAACTTATTCTTATCGAAAATCTACTGGCTTTTCAGTGGGAGATGTTGGCAGGTATGTGCACATTGTTTGAGCTGCAAGCTTTTTAGGTAGCTGTAGCAACAAACTCTTGATTTTTTTTCTAGTGTCATCTTTGACACACAGAGGAAGCATTCTTCCAGCCTCTGAAAGAATATAAAAAGAACTGAAATCAAGTTTGCCTGATGGTACTCAGTGAATATGAAAGTGGCTTACAATAATGACAGCCACGTTTTTGTAGCCCTGAAAGGGAATGACAGGTTTCAGATGAACACAGGGGACCTGTCTAGTGTCTCTTGTCTTGCAACAGTAGTGTCATAGGTGCTTTCAAACAACCAACAGGACATCATCAACTTGAAAGCTCATCAATTTGAAAAGATGAGTTAAAAGTAGCTCCAGTTACTACATCTGTCCTGCAGTCAATCTTCCATTCTTCAGTGTCTTACAGTCACATTTTCCTAGTTCTTAAATATCCTTTTCTTCCGTCTCTTACTGTGGGAAAGACCCACTCAAACAGCATTGCCTGATTTGACAGGGGAAACAGTGGAACTGACTCTCCTCAGAGTTCTGTTATGTAACAAACAAATCAAGCCAACTGAACTTTAACTGAGGGGAAAAATATCCCTTTCATTTTACATTCTGTAACATTACAAGATAAGAGGATTTTGGATATGTATTTTTGGACTCCTGTCCTTTGATTTCAAGAGTGTATAGGCAGAGTTTAGCTCCACTGATGCAATTGTGTGGGATTTTTGACTGTAAACAAGTGCTTCCATGTGACCATTCCAAGTTTCCTTCTTTGTAAAGGGTCAGTAGACAGCTTTGCCTTGTTTTCACTGAATGTTTCAGGTTTGTCTGGCTGGATAGACTATCAAAATAATTCGTCCCTATAAAGAAGCAAGTCTTTTTTTTCAGGAGTGTATGTAAATGCTTCTAGAGAGACAGGCGTGATAATATCTTTTATGGGACTAACTTCTGTTAAATAGACAAGCTTTTGAGCTTACACAGAGCTCTTCTTCTGTGTGAACTTGAAAGCTTGTCTCTTTTGCCCACAGATGTTGGTCCAGTAAAATATTTTACCTCACCATGTTCAGCCTTAGGGAAAATAGCACACCTACACTACGCTGCTTATCCATCCATGCCCTCATTACACTCAGGCCCTACTCCCCCCACATTGCTACAAGCTCCCTTCCATGGCTTCATAAGCCAAGCTCGCCCTCCTCCTTGCCTCTTGACCACAGTGCCCCCCTCATCCTGGTCTCCTGGGCTGCTGCCCACGTCACCCACCCATTAATCCAACCCTGTACCTCAATCATTTTGTATCTTTAATATTCCAGGACCAACAGGGCTACAATACTGCAAACAACCCTGTAAATGCTTCTATCATTTATTTCTGCTTGTAAAAAACTAAATGAGCAGAGTTGGGTACTGAACGTGTTAAAATTCAAATCGTGCAATTTCTCTTTCTAGATGCATCATGCTAGGCATTTCCTTCTTTGTAAGCAGGGAAGTCCATCAATCTGGCTCATTGTTTCAAAGTGTATTTCATAGTCTAAGTTTAAGAATCAGCTCAAGAGCAAATGGGCATTTGTGAATTTCAAGCACACTTATTTCTGATGCAGCATGAGTAGTGTTTTGTGGATGGTGTGGTACTGTCGCAATGCCTTTATGAATGAAACCATATAGTATAGCCAGTTATAGGTGCTATCTAGAGGTTCAGCTATTTCTGATATTTTGCCTTGCCTCTTTCCTAGTCATAGTTTAGTTTGTATGAAAAAAAACTTCATTCAAATGCCAACTTAGACATCCCCTTATTTTGAAATGTACATTGTGAGCAGTCTGTAAAAGGGCAAAAATAGTGACATAGCCATTTCATGTTACCGAAAAGCATCTGTGTAATGGGGTTCACCCACTGCCTTTTGCGCCACCTGCTCGTTAGGCTAGGGGAATGTGCAGGTCCCATGTTTGTGTCTCACTCACCGTTATATCTCTGCCTTAGGACCCATTTCTCTCCAAAGCCTGCAGCATCTGCTTCATGACACAGCTCTCTGGCCGTGCCACAATCTGTATTCTTCCCTCTTCTGAGAAACTGCGAAGTCTCAGTCTAGCCACTTCCTTCAGTGCCAGCTACAGTCCACCCCTTACCTCAGGGCTCTCATGTGCTCCTTCTCTGGAGCTAGCCACTGCTCTCTCCACGGTGCTGACCGTCTACAGGGCTGCCAGCCTTCCCTCCCTGAGCTCCTGGGAGTGACTGCCCTTTCTGTTCTCTCCTGGCTGCCTATATAGGGTCTCCTCAGCCCTGATTGGCTGCTTCTAGATCAGCCTCCATAGGGCTTTATTAACCCTTTCCAAGATAGAGTGGGGCAGCTGCCCCATCACAACCTGGTTCTAGTGATCAGTCTCTGAAATGTATTATTTTGATTTTTTCAACTAAAATTTGGATCACAGAAGATTAGCAGCATACATTTATCTTGTGTTTAATTATTTTACCTACTGTTCTGAATTTGACAACCACAGGTTTAGTAATGTAGACACTGCTGGACTATTTTTAAAGGGCTCAGAACCCATAGTGGAGCCAGCTTATCAAAAAAGCTTCACTCCCATTTAGGCAGCAAAATAAGTGGTCAGATTTTCAAAAGTGACAGCATGTTGAGTGCTTCTGAAAATACTCTACTCAGCACTTGAAAACCTGACTCTAGAGGTGTCTTGCAATGTAATACTAGGTTTAGTCTAGATCTCTGGAAATATAAAACAAAGTAACTTATCACATTCTATCACCAGTAGCCAGCTCAGACACAAGAGGTAGCTATGTTATGATAAATTCAGACAAAAAAATAATCCAAGCAGAAGTGATTGTGGATACACTTGTGTCTGTCTATCGGTTAGATTCCATTCAAGAATTTTCGGACTTGGAGACTCTGCTCTCTTTTGGGGAAGTAGAAGAAAACAAAGGGAAATCACGTGTATTATGCCAAAAGATGCGAATGGCTTAACCATTAGGCATTACTGATGTTTAAGCCCACAGGATCCTCCTTAAGGGGGTGGTTGGAGGGAAGAGAAAGCACGAGTGTACTCCCCTGAAGATTCTGGATATTGCAAAGAAGCTGCACAAAAGGAGGGTAGATGGCCAAGAAAGGGGGAACTAGGAATGATGTTGCTGGTGAACAGCTAGGGGGAACTGCCCAGGGGCTGTGTGTTAAGCAGTGAGTTTTGTTACAAAATCAGGCTCAGAGCCCTTGAGAGAGAGGGTGAAGACAGCTTTTTCTGGGAACAGGTGTCTTAACTGAGGATTCTACAAAGGGGAGCTGCTTCAGCAAGTCTGTTCAAGGAAACTGAACTTGCAATCTCTTTTACAATGTACATAGTAAAAATACTCTGACTTTGCTTACCATTTCTCTTCCACATAGGAACTAAATTACAAAAGCTAAAATTCTCCTCTTAGCAAAAAGTTAAGTTTTACTTAAAGTGGGGTAAAATAGAACCCATTATGCATTGCAACAGAGAAATGAAGGCTGAATCTGTTGCAGGATTATTTCCCAGGTTTCTTCCCACAACTTTTCCATGCTCATTCTTGTAGCACAGCTAAAAATCTTCAACAAACATTACATAAAGCATTTTTCTTCTAAGTCTCTTCTCAAAACCCACTTCTTTGAACAGGCTGATAAACTGCAGTTTTACAACAAAATGCAAATATTGTAATAATCCTGCTTGCTCATGGACTGGCATTGTTTCATTCTTTCCTCCCCTCCTCCTTTCCTGTACTTTAGAGATTATGGAGTCCTCTGTTGGCTGGAGGTCTACCCAAAGGTCAAAAAGGATGAGGCTCAGGAGGCAGGCAGAGGTTGAATAAGAGCAGGAGCATCAGGCTGCAGGCAGCAACCTAGGAGCTGACTGGGGAGAGAATGCCAGGTAGCAGACAGCCTGGGAGCTGGAAATTGAGGGTTTGAGGTGGCTAGACAGCACTTATTGTTGGTTGGGGTATGCAATAGTTGCAACAAAAGGACGCAGCTTTCAGAGTCTACTTTTCCTCGAAGAGTGTGTTATACCCAACACGCCATCAGATGTCTAGGTAACTAGTGTACCACAGTATTCTTCCCCCAGTGATGGTCCCCATTGTATTCCACTGAGGGTTTATGCATGTGCATAATGTATTCGGAGCCAGAGAATTGGAAAGTAGTGTCTGTTGATCATCTGCACATACGCCCTGGCTTGCCTCATGGTTTCGTCCATGAGGACATGATAAAAGGCAGGGTGGACAGACTGCATCTCCAGTTCCTTCTCACCACTGCATGATCTGGGTCAGAATTATTAATGTCCTCCTCTGTATCAGAACTTTAAAAACAAATATTGTTTTGTATAGTTTTAGATTTTAGAGATCTGGGGGATTTGTTTCTCAGTAAACGCCCCTGGCCATGTACCCACACACAGGTACTGGACTATGCCAAAGACCCCAGGCTTTAAAATCTGTGCCTCCTGACAGTGTTCCTTCTCAGTCAGCAACAAACATCAACAATGCCTCTACTGCTTGGGAGAAGACCACATCGCCTCCAGGTGCAGTATCTGCCAGTCCTTCCCCAGCTGTACCAGAGAAGGCTGGGCTCCTCACCTCCGAAAACATCTCATGGGACTCTCTATGAAACCGCATTTGGACCCAGGCCAGGGGGACCTCCCCCATACATCAGACTGAAACAGCCAGGAGGATGTCTTTGGCTTGTGAATCTACATCCGGCACCAGTGTATCACAGTTATGGACCCCATGTCGGGACCTAGTCGGGAGGTAAGGAAATGTCATACTTATGGGCATGCTAAGTCGTCCTCAAAATGGAAGAAAGGGGACACTCCTTGCACATGTTTGAGCCACGGAGAGGCACTTTAATGCACACAAACATGAGAAAAAGTCTCACAAGCAAGGGTTTCCAGCAGTCCCGAGTACCGATACGCAGGTATCCTTGACATCAGCGCTCCATAATGTCTAGGATCCGCCTGTTATGGGGAAGTCCACCACTCAGACACTGGTACTGTGTAAGGAGAGAATACCCTTAACATTAAGGAGATCAAGAAAAGCACCCAAGCCACAAGATGTATTTGCCTTGGGCAAACAGAGATCTTCACACTTGCTGGGACCTTCGACTTCGTGGGAGAATATTTCTGCTCATGACATGGGACCCCTCTCCTCCCATGCTGATGGTCTACTCACTTCCACCTGCACTGCTGATAGAGCTGGAGTCAGAGTTTTCATCTTTGGAGGAGTTAGACTATGGGCAAGGACTATCCATCCTCTACCACCAGTATAGGTACTCTAGAAGACCGTCTACCTCATGGCAACATCCTCCAGTGCAACCAACATGGGGCCATTGGTTCCCCACGCCATGGGTCCCAGAACACCCTCCTCCATATCCAACATACTAGCCCTATTGGGGCCTTGGTCCCAATAGTCCCTTCAGAACTTGCCTGGTCCACAAGGGAAAATTGCCCTGCCTCCTGTGTGTAGACACTCAGAGCTGATGATGGAAGAGGAACCCCTCAGCCTGTTTCTGACAGTGCAGCAAAAACCGGGGAGAATCCCACTGTCCTTACCAGACGAAGCAGTGACATCAGTGTCCCCTTCACCTCCTGTGTAGAGCAGTAGGGGAGCATCCTTTGAGCCATTGGCATCATGCTCTATGTCCCTCCTTTCCATGAAAGTCACCTTCCTTGTTGCTATCACTTCGGCAAGAAGAATTGGTGAACTTGGGGCCAGGATGGCAGACCCTCCTTTTATAATTTCCATAAAGCCTCCCCTGTGACTACATTCCAAATTTCTATCAAAGATCATCTTCCAGTTTCACGTTAATCATTCCATTCACTTACCTGTTTTCTTCCCAAAGCCACATGTCTCTGAAGAAGTACAATGACTCCACTCCCTCAATGTCCATAGGACATTAGCCTACCACCTGCAGAGGACAAGAGCAATCAAGAAATCCCCTGGACTGTTTGTTGCAATATCTAGAAGAGTTAAGGGTCAGGCACTGTCCACACAGAAAATCTCCAAATGGATTTCAGGGTGAATTACACTTTGCTACCATTATCTGGCCTGCCTCCACCCACTGGGGTGCAGGCCCATTCCATAAGAGCCCAGGCTTTGTCCACGACCTCCCTCCATGACGTGCTGCTCCAGGTTATATGTTGAGCAGCCACGTGGAGTTCAGTACACATCTTTGCCACACATTACACCTTTGTGCAGGACTCAGTGGCGTATGCTTCCTTTGGCATGGCTGTCCTTCTCTCAATCCTTCCATCTTCATCCTCGCACCCTCCTCCAACTTAGGTACTGATTGTTAATCAACCATAGTGGAATACAATAGGGACCATCACTTCAAGAAGAGGAGGTTACTTACAGGAAGTTCTTTGAGATGTATGGTCTCTACATGTATTACACTTCCCACCCCCTTCCTCTCTACTGCAGATCTGTTGGATATGCAGAGGAGAAGGAACTGGAGATGCAGTCGGTCCATTCATGTGCTTTATCACCTTGAACGAAACTATGAGGTGAACCAGGGCACATGTGGACCAAGGGACACTACTTTCAAATTCTGTGGCTCCAGATGCATGGATGTGCATGCATAAACCATCAGTGGAAAACAGATAGGGACCACCCATTTTGAAAAACCTCCAGTTACACGTAATTAACCTCTTTGCAGTATTACCCTGCAGTGGGGTTGTTTATAGTATTACCATCCAATCACGTGACCTACTCACCCAAATGATCTAACTATTGCCATATCTTCCAGCTCCCCTACTGGAACACTTTCCTTTATTTGGAGTCCTAGATTGGATTTTAAACTTCTCAGTGCAGGATATCAGTGTTTATTACTTTTGGAAGAATGTGGGCCCATCTTTGGTGTTAGATAAATAATCATAAATAAAATTCTTTTTGAAGTGCCATCCAGACAACAGTGTCTCAGCAGGGACTGGAATTTGCAGATGGTACATGGAGCAGGAAGAGCGAGCACATAATTGTTCCTATCTGAATCTCTTTTGGCCGATCCTGTGTCTCTGAAGTAATGTTTAACTGCTGATCCCTCTAGCTAGCCCATATGTGGGCTTTTAAAGCTGCCTTGTCAGATGAGCATAGTTGTTTTCCTGCTTGCATGCCTAAGGCATTTTAATTAGATACAGAGTAGCTTTTTCACCACCCCTCGCTGGGAATCAAACTATCCTACTTTGAAAACAGCAGTGTGGACTCTTTAGTATATTCTGCTGTGGGATATTTTACAACGCTCTCAGTCTTGCCATGTTAATTCCAGGGTCTGGCTCCGCACTGTGCATTCCATTACAATTTTGTAATGTATAATTTCTCTTTCCTTCATCTCTCTTCTTCTAAGAAGACTACAAAATACAAATTCTGAAGATGTCCCAGTTCCACTTCTTGTAAAAGAAACCTGTAAATCCCATTGCCAAAATCCTGATGGTTTTGAGTCAATACGCCACTCCTGTACTTCATTTTTCAATGAAAACTAAGGAAGCAGTTCCTGTCTGGATTCTGGGGTGTTAGCGGTGATGATATCAGAACTGCAGGACATGCAAGGTTCTTTAAAGGTGGGCATTGACCAACTACTTGTCTCCTATTTTGTCATGTGATCTGCATCATATCCCTGTCATCTCACATGGAGAGACATATATGGACAGAAATAACCAAATAGAATTTTTATATCTGAAAATACGTTGGATGGAAAATTCCAGAAATTGCACAAATGTTCTCAATGAAAAATGAGTTCTGGTTCCAAAGATCCCTCTGGGCCACAGCTCTGTCTCTCCTTACCTTCTTCTGGTCTGTTGATCCCACTTTACTCTCAAATGGGCTTTGCTCAAAGCAGAAATGAGTTTCCTCAATATTTGGCTTATCATAGGTGTGCTCTATAGGATCAATATTCATGATGTATTATTGGAGACATAGGAAGGCCATTTTTTAATCTGGCCATGTCCCAAAGGACTGGTACTTCTATATTCTAGTATGGGTATTTCTAGTGTGTTTATCACTGTGGCATTTAGGCATTAGGCAATAGCTTTCTATTTATCAAGATTGGTATGGCGAAACCCTGGTATTTCTGCAGTTGCCACTTCCCATTTATGTACATCATATGTGGGGCCCTACGAATTGTATTACACTATGAAACATATTTTTGATTTGCTGGTGCAAACTGATACTACGTATTTCAGTTCTTGACTGTCTTCAGCTCCGTGCCAACATAACTGACTTCCTGTGATGAAATAATGCAATTATATAATGCATGTTACAGAGGGATATTTGTCATGTGTGAGTGGTTACGAGTGGCTGTTTCTAGTGCTAGACCTAGTTGAAAGTCAGCCTCTGAATTGTGCAAAATAGGTTTTCTAAGAAATATTCCTACATCCAAGACTTTTCCCCCTCAGTATAAATCCCTATACACATTCTAAACAATACAGAACAAGAGATGAAAACAAACCTCAGTAAACTATTTTGAACCAACCTTAATAGGAAAAGCAGACCTCATGTTTCTATTTATCTTAGGCACTTGTATGGCCCCCATAATCATAGAAACTAAGCACCCCACAATCTTTAATGTGTTTATCCTGGCAACACCGCTGTGAAGTAGGGAAGAACTACTTGCTCCATTTTACAGATAAGGAACTGAGGCGCAGAGACTAAGAGACTTGCCCAAGATCCCAAAAGAAGCCTGTGGCTGAGCAGAGCTTGAACCTGGGTCTCCCATATCATAATCCAGTGATTAGGGCAACTGTCAAACCTATCTGTTTTGTTTCCCCACACACATCTGGCTTTGTATACATGACTGCGTAAACACAACACAGCATAACCAATATCCAGGATTCTAATCTTCGATACATGTAACCCCAGTTCAAGTCAATTGGAACTTTGAGTGAAATGACTGCACTGACAGGAGTCTAACTGTTACTCTTACACCTACTATTACTGAAAATTGCATAATATGAAATATACATGTCCTTGGTGACCTTAAAAGTAAGGCTAGCCAACCTTTATTCCTTTTTAATTAGCTTCTTCAGGAAATAGAAGGGGATTCTATTTATAAGTGGTCAGATATTATTAAATCTATTTTTACTTGTAAAATATCTTTGTCTTTTTCCTCTTATAAAATCTTATTTAAAAGGAGGTGAAAGGAAAGTTTTAACTATCCATTGCTGGAACAAGAAGCAGTTACTCAGCTCTGGAATGGATCACAAACAATAACACTGAAGCCTGCATGTTCTGGATTTCTTATGTCAAATTGTCTTCTAAAGCTGCTGAAGGGATTGGAGGATGGTTAATGAATGGAGAAGTCAAATATACTCCCAGAGGTTAAGAACTTACTTCAATGTCAGAAATGGAGCAAATACTACTGTCAGGATTCAGCACCTTCAGCTGAGTTTGAGGACTAGTCGGCCAAGCCTCCAGACAGATCAATGAGCTCACTAGGGTTACAGTAGAACCCCATGATTGGCTGGCCTGCCTGATCTGCTGGGTCCCTTCAGCCAGCCTGCTTTTGAGCTCAGCAGCAGCAGCCGATTGCTGCTGCTCCCCGCTTATGGCTGTAGTATGATTGTTCCTATGCCTGCCTTCTTCCCAATCTTGCAACTGCCCTGCTCAGTTCCAGACTCCTGGTTCCTATTCTGACCCTCTGCAGTGTTTCCAACTCCTGCTCTCACCACTAAACATGACCACCCACACCCTGGCAGTGACAATTGCCAACAGTATCTTTTATGGTAAGTCTTCAAACAAACAGCTTCCTTGCCTATTTATATGTCATCCTTTTACATAAAAATATACACATATTTTGCAATGCCAAGAGGAGCAGCTTTTTTACAGGCAGCAATTTTAACAAAAAAGACATGAGGTCTGTTTCAACAACAGCAACAACAAAATTCCAGTCATGCCAACATTATATAACTATAGTTTCCCTTGATGCATGCACATAACTCCCATTGACATTAATTGAAGTTATATATGTGCATTGAAGGGAGAACAGACCTCTAATTGTACTGAAAAAATGTAATTCAATTTAACATACACATGGCAATATGATTTGTGGATATCCCACATCCCTCACTGAAACGAATATTAACAATAAAAACATATGTTAGCTACAAATGTGGCCATTACACCATGAAATACATGGCACAGGGAATTATATAACTTCATACTATAATGGGTATAATCAATTGCCAAATGTTCAAAGTTTGTTGACAGGGTAATCTGAAAAAAACCAACAACCTGATTCTGATCTCACTTACTCTGGTGAATATCAGATCAGAACTGGATCTTTAGTTTTCTTATAAAAAACATAAAAGTGACCACTTCATACCAGCTCCTAGATGTGTCGGTAGCTTTTTAGAAACATTAAATTCACAAGCACAGAAAAGCAACAAATATAAATCACATGAAATAATATATTCCACTAATAGCAACACATATGCACTGAGTAAAACAATTAGGTGAATTTGATTTATGAATTTGATTAAAGAACACCCAACACTTTGGAAAATGCCTCCCCCCCCCCCCTTTTTTTTTTTTTTTTTTTTTTTTTAAAGAAAACAAACTAAAAAACCCTGTGTATAACCTGCCCTAATGATTCAAAGTCAGCCATAAAATCACACACACAGACAAAACGAGATCATAAAGGTATGGAATATTGTGATTGGAACTAGCATAAACTTTTCAACAAAATAGAGTTTCCTCCAAAAATAATTCATTAAATCCAAAACAGTTGGTGGAAACATCTTGGGTTCAATAAATGTTTGGTGAATCAAAAGCCCTGAGAGTCAGCTGGCTCAGGAGTCTGGAAGCCCTGTCCCCTTCCCACGTGTAGCCTATAGAGATGATGCTTGCATATGTTATATAGAAATGTGTTGAAATATAAGGAGGCCCAAAAATCTATTTCCTAAAATTAGGCTTAACAATAGTCAAGCGAGGCCTAGTAAAATATGAATAAAATGAAGTGAGAAAATTCAGAAGCAAGTTAGAGACAAATTAGGGCATGACCCTAGGTCATGTAAATATGATTTGGTCCTAATTAGTTTTTAAAAGAGTTTTAGATAAAATGTTAATGTTCTGGAAAATGCTACCTATATATTGATAGTTGGCATTTACACAGATGTTAATTAAAGGTGATGTTTAATATGAAATATTTAATATAAATATTAAATAGCCAGTGAGGGAGTAGAATGTATTTTAATTATGGTAATGGAAATATAGATATGGTAAAATGCAGGCTTAATGCTAATTAATTATGGGATGTTGTTATAACTGATGATAAAAAGGGTAGCACACTAATTTTAGATTAGGCACCCCTATCCAGCATCAAGGTACCATTAGAGAAAGGATTATACCCATTCTTCCCATCTGGGGACTGATCACCCCTGAATGTATCATTTCATCTTAGGATCTAAGTATCAAGGCAGTGTATGGTTATATTGTAATGCCTGTTTGCTTTAACTAACTCTTATTTTAAATCAAGTCTAATTTTTTCACTCATTGGATCATTCCCAGTCTTCCACTAAATTAAGTTATCTGTAACAGCCCTGGAGGCTTGAACCTTGAAGATTCAGTATTGGGTTATTCTTTATCTTTAAACTACTAATTAGAGATACATAAATCAAAAAAGGTTACATGGGGTAGTCTGCATTGCAGGCCTGCCCCAGATGCTGGTAGAGTGTCCCAGGACCTCCAGTCTCCCCCCTTCATAGCGGAGAGACTGGAAGCCGTGAGAGCCACAATTCAAGTCAGAGTTCTCAAGGTTTCCAGATTCCCTGCTGTGGAGCTGGGATCTGAACTCTAAATAGAACTCCCAGGGCTCTGTCAGCCAAAGCCCCATTAGCTCTGTGTCAGGGAGCCTATAATCTGTCAAAGCCCTGGGTTGGTGGGGCTGCCTCGGCGCTACGGACCCTGAAAGCCCCAGGATAGTTTGCATGAAGGGGCTGCCCAGCAGCCAGAGAACCTAGATGCTTTGGGGTTCTCAGACCCTGGGCAGCCCACAGGGGGCGTTTCTTGTGGAACCTTGCCTATGATTTGACAGTTCAAACACAGAACCATTTCAAAGGACAATTAGAGTTCAACGAGCTAGCATTTTCCAGTGAAACACTTTCATTAGAAAATTTCTGACCAGCTCTAATCTTGGTAACATGAACAATCTTTTGTTAAAGCCTTTTGTTTTTGAAAGAGCTTTTCCATTTATGAGAATATTTCATATAAAAAAAGCCCAGCTGACTTTAATGTCTTATCCTCACCCTAACTACTGTAGTCAAACTTTTATGTTGTCTTGATTTTGACTTGATAAGCTGCAAGAGCTGGGATGTTACCTTTTCATCCACTTTAAAGAAGCTTCAGCACACTCCAGCCCTGACAGTGCAACCCTTACTCATGTTGTCTTCATGCAAGTAGTTCAACAGGAGTTGATGTATCAGATGTGTCACAATGCTCACTGTGACTAAGGTTGTTCAATTGCATCTTCAGTTCTATACAATAATGATATTGTGCATTGAAGTCAAGAAAAACAAAATGCAGTAGTGTATCATGACTGCTCAGATTAAGATGTCTATTAAAAAAAGTTGTACTACATTTTTTCAAAATGTGATTTAGCTATGATGTGGAAGAAGTATTTACTCTCCTCTCTACTACCGTCATGTCCAGTTTGAGAGCCTCATATGTCCTTCCCTTCTTCTCCGCTTTTAGCTGGTACAGTAGCGTACGGAGGCATCAAGCTACTTAAAAATAGTGTTTGTGTTTAGCAGTGGATGGGCTCATGCAAAGAGATGGCTGACTGTTTAAAGACTGTAGCACACAGACAGGTGGCTCAATCATTAGTATATTTTAAGCAGTGCCCTTCCACTTCATTAGAAATTAGTTCAATTTGGTCCTGATGAACTGGGAGCACGAGAGACTCCAGAATTATTGTTGGTGTGGAGAGAACTCCACAGGTTCACTTGACTAGCTATAGCCTGTTACAGCTTCCTGACCCAGAAGAGCCTCCCTAATTTAGATTATCTGTGCTAGGCCTGGAACAAAGATCTTTGTATGTCTTTGAAGCATGTCCAGTGGGGAAGTGCCTTACAAGACATTGTAAACTCTACTACGGAGCTACAATTAAGGCTGAACTAGCAGAAATTATATTTTGTTCTCACTGGTCTCCACATTAGTTACAGGGCATGGGCCTTGCCAAAACAGACTGCTACTGGAGATGTGGGTCTCCTAGCTCACCTGGGACTTGACCCAGGATGCAGTCTTTTTGGCTAGAAGTAGGTAGGAGGATTAATATGATAATGGATACTATTTTAAAAGAATACTTCCCAGAACTCTGTTTTGGGATATATCTCATCATCCTGGAAACTCTCCAGCACACAGAAAGCTTGGTTCTCTACAACAGTGCTTGTAGCCAAACAACGTATGTTGCTTAAAAAGAAGAACAGTCTGCCTCCAGGGACAGAAGCTTGGCACAATGATTTGACCAACCTGGCAGCTAAAGAGTGAGTAACATTTCAGAGAAGAGGGACCTCAGACAAAATTGAAAAGATTTGATATAATCTTTTAGAAACATTTGATTAATTCCTAGAAGATAGAAACAGAGATTGCTCTCCTTTCCCTTCCCTGATGCCCTTCGTTGTTCTTCTTTCCCTTCCTTTCAGTTTTTTGTGTTTGGGCTTTTTTTCTGTTCTCCCCTTAATTGAATAAAGTATAAATAAATAAAGGAAATTAATTCAAATTTGCCCTTAGCTCACAAATGAAAACAAGCTTGGTCTCATCTTAATCCAAGTCCATAAAACAGAATTACAAAGCTGTGATAGTTGTCTACCCTAATAAAACTAGAATGCTAGAGTGAAAAAAAATTGACATGACTGGCAGACTGTTAGAGGGGTCCAGGACTAGAGCTTGGTGACATTTTGACAGTTGTTTTGTTTGCTGAAAAATACAGTTTTGAGTCGACTGAAACTATTTGCAAAAACTGGGGCAAATTCAGCAAATTGTCTCAGCTGAAGAAAAAAGGATTTTTTTTAAAAAGTTGAAATTTGACATTTTTTAAACAAAACAGTTTTTTTATTGCAAAATGACATTTTGAAATTCACTAGATTAAAAAAAAACCAAAACAAAATGAAAAAAAAGGACTTTGTTTCAGCTCAATTTTCTCCCCACCTCCAGTTTTCCATGCTGGGGAGAAAAAATGAAGACATTCTGTTTCAGGTTGATCGGCAATTAATTTTTTATTTAGTTAGTTTGGTTCAGCCACTGAACTGGAAAAGGGTGGTGACTTATTAATGGTTCTTTGAGCAGTGTGGTCCCTATCTGGATTCCATATGTGGGTGTGCATGTGCGCCATGTGCCGGAGCCAAAACTGTTTGAATTAGTCTCCATTAACCCATGCTTCATGTGTGATCCACGTGGTTGCATCCGAAGTCTTATGAGGCTGCACAAGTAGACGCCACCTCAGTTCCCTCTTATCAGTAGGCTCTGAGCCTGTAGCAGAGGGAATGGAGGGTGAGGGACTGGAATCCAGAGAGGGACCACACCTCTTGAAGAACCATCAGTTACTCTAAGTAACTTACATTTCTTCTTCAAGTGCTGGTACCCCTATGTGAATTCCATACATGGGTAGCATAGCGAGCAGTAGTCAGTTTGGAGGTGGGTTTAAGGGCTCAGTGGAAGTGTGGGTTTGTAGGACTGCTTGGCCAACTGCCACGTCCTCTGCTGCTGAATGGGAAAGGGCATAATGAGAAGTGACTGTGTGGATGGTAAAGCAGCAATGTGATGTCAGTGACTAGGACTGATGTGGTAGCCTGTGTTCTTGTTCAGTGGACAGTAATGCCTGGGGGTGGAGAGACTTGTGAGAGGGAGTAATACTCTGTGATGCAGCAGGACATCCATTTCGAGATGTTCTGGTAAGAAAGAGTGCGGCCTCTACATTGTTCCACCATACTGAGAAAGATTGTAGGCGAGGCTCAGAAAGCACAGGTGCGTTGGAGGTTGAAGGCTAGTGCATGGCAGACATTAAGCAAGTATAGGATATGTGCTCTGATGGACGTGTGTGGCTTAGGGTAAAAAGTTGGAAGATGGATGACCTGATTGAGGTGAAGGAGAAACTTGGGGTGGAGTTAGGGTGACTTTATCCCTATGGAATACCATGAATGAAAGTTCTGGTGTCGTGGCTGCTAATTCAGTGACCCGTCGGGCCGAAGTGATAGCCACTAAGAAAATCACCTTCATTGAGAGGTGGGAGAGTGAACAAGTGGCCAGAGGCTCAAAGGTGAGGTGAAGGCTGAGAGGACAAGGTTGAAATCCCATGGAGGGGTAGGTCTTTTGACCAGGGGAAGGTGTTAAGGAAGCTCTGAAGGAATTTAACTGTGGTTGGATGGCTGAACACAGAGACTCCGTCTATAGATGGGAGGAAAGTACTGATCACTGCCAGGTGCACACAAATGTAAGAGTTGGCAAGGCCTGAATGGTGAAGGTTAAGTAGGTAGTCAAGGATGATTGGTACTGGCACCGTATTTATGGAGTGATCTTGCATGCCGCCCACTCCATGAAATGTCATTACTTGGCTTGGTAGCATAACCTGGTGGTGAGGCATCAGCTGTGCATGAGTACATCCCATACTGGCATGAAGCATTCAATGTCTATTTGCATGCCCCATCCAAATACCAGTCCGTGAGATGAAGAGGGTCTGGGTTGGGGTGGCAGATTTGGCCCTGTTGTTGGGTGAGGTGGTTCGGGAGAGGGAAAAGACATATGGATGGGCAGAAAGAAAGATGAAGAAGATCTGTGAACCAATACTGGCGAGGCCAAAGGGGGCTATGAGTATGAGGGTTGTTTGGTCCCGCCTCAACTTGTGGAGTACTTGTGGGAGAAGTGGGAGGGGAGGGAAAACATAACACAGCTCTGGTGTCCAGGGGAGAAGCCCCAGCCTATGAGGGAAGTGTCCATGGTCAGAGTGGTGTGTAGGGTACAAGGGGGTACCCATCTTGACCTTGGATGTGTTGCATCACCAAGATAGGGAAGATAGATCCTTCTCCCTCCCATGGTACTATTTGTTGAGGTGATCCCTTTGTGGGTCATAGACTGAGCGAAGCCATAATTGAAGGCATTCCATGTAAAGGCAGACATATGGCATGATGGCAATGTATGCTGCCATATGCGCCAAGAAGTGACAGGCAGTGATGAAGGCATGTGTGTGTGTGGTGTTGAAGTTGTACAAATAGGGAGGTGAGAGTGACAAACAGGTCTTTTGGAAGGAATGCCCTTTCTGCATGGGAGTCCAGACAGGCTCCTATAAAGGTAAGGTGTCTGTTTGGTAGCAGGGTGGACTTGATCTCATTAATGCATATGCCCAGGCTGGTGAGGAGTTCCTGTAGCATGTGGACAGTGACAAGAAGGTGGTTGCATGATGTCGCCACTAAGAGTCAGTTGTCCAGGTAAGGAAAAAGCAAGTGGCCCCGGCATCTCATCTGTGCCCCCACCACAATGAAGACATTTGTGAACATGCTTGGGTGGTGGCATTTCTGAATGGGAGTATGCGGAATTGGTAATGGGAGTTTCCCACCATAAAGCAGAGAAATTTGCAGTGGGCAGAGTGGATGTCCAAGTGGAAATATGTATCCTTCATGTCGAGAGCCATGAACCATACTCCTGGGGAAAGGGAAGGAATGATTTGAGGAAGAGTAGTCATGCAGAAGTGGAATTTGTGGATAAACCAATTCAGTGTCCACAGATCCAGGATGGGGTGGAGATCTTCTCCCTCTTTTGGTATGAGGAAATAGGAGTAGTAGAAGCCATGTCCCTGATACAGACATGGGACTCGCTCTATGGCTTGTTTGTCAAGGAATGTGTGTGAAGGAGTTTCAGTTGTGTTGGGCATGCCCAGTTGCCCTGGGGAGGATGGTGTGAGGGGAAGATGTGGAATTCAATAAGATATCCCATGTGCATGATTTCTAACCAATTGATTGGCGACAATCTTGCTCCAGTTGTGGGAAGAGACAGAAAGATGGCCCCCGAAGACAATCAGGGAAGCCGGGGAAGGGTTGAGGCAGGATCTGTGGTTCTCTATTGAACATTCAAAATGTTTTGAGGAGCACTGCTGAGAGGTGGAAGCGGTAGAGGTGGCATAAAATCAGGCCAGAGTATAGAGGTCTAAGTACCGCAGGGTAGCTCAGCGTCCTTCAGAAAGTGAGATTCTCAGTCTTATCACTAAATAACTTTTTGGTTATCAAATGGGTGGTTTGGACCTCCTTGGGGAGGCCTTTGGTCAAGCTCCTTTGGCCATCAGCTTGCCCTCATCGATGAGAGATTGGAACTTGGTCTGTTTGTCTTTTAGTAGGAAGGCTTGGAACTCTGCCAGTTTGCATATGACCTGAAGTCGTACTTTCTCAGTATGGCTTGATAGCTGCCAATGCAGAACTGCAGGCCTGCTGAGGAATATACCTTCTGCCCAATGAGATCCAGTTTCTTGGCTGCACAATCTAGAGGAGTGGTGAGGAACTGCTGTCTGGCACAATGCATAGCTACCTGCACTATTAGAGAGTTGGGCAGTGGGTGGATGAAGAAAACATTGGTGTCTTTGGCTGGCACAAAATAGCGTCACTCTGCACACTTAGGTGTTGGGGTTCAGGATGTTGTCACATGTCAGATTGCCTGGGCTGGTTGAAGGATTGCCTTATGGATGGATCCGTGATGGTCCTGCAGGCTGTAAAAATATCCAGGAACTTGTCCTGGAGAGTCCTTTATATCCTCCACCCTGAGATTAATGGCTGTCACCATGTGGTGTAAGAGGTCCTGGTATTGCCCATAATTGTCTGGTAGGGAGAGGACTAGAGGAATAAGTGCCTTGTCTGGGGATGACTATGATCCAGTCTGTACCGGTGGTTCCCTGTAGGTCTTCATAGACTGAGGGGATGTATTCTGAGGAAAATCCACATTGTGGTGGTGGTGCTCCTTGGCCATAATAGGTTCCCAATGATGCCAGTAGGGCCAGGGGTGTTGGCTTCTTTGTAGCAGTGGGCTGATTGTGTACCAGACCCATTGCTCCCTCGGAGGTGCATACGATGGTAGGTACATCTAGTGATAGTATTGTGGGCTAGGTACCAGTGAGAAGATGGTCTTGGGTCTGATGACCACTTCGAATCCAAGTGCTGCTTAAGAAAGAATGGAACATTTGGGACCGATGTAGCTGGCACCACTGATATGGTCTGTGCTATCTCCCTGGATCTTGTGAGAGGTGGTGCATATAAGAGCAGTGGTCCATCCACTGGAGAAGGGGCCTGCTTAATTCCTAGCACTTTGTGCTGTGGTGGGGAGCTGTCCAGCGGCAGAAACACCTTTGCTGTGGGCATTAGTGGTGAGAGTCTGCTTGGTGTGCAAGGCGATGTGGATGTGCTTGGTGCCGGCAGAAACAGGCCCGATGGACCCAGCGGAGTGGATGGGACTGGAGGGATTGGCGTCATGCTAGTTGAGCCGGTCGCTGACTCTGGCCTGTCCAGGTATTTAGTCTTGTGTTCCACCCTGGATCTCTTCTGAGCGAATTCTCACCTGACTTATCATGGCTCGGGGAGGGAACTCTGTGCTTGGGGGCTGTCCTGCCTGGGGATCCCCCAGTATGCCCATTGCCATGCTTTTTATGGGCTCAATGAGTCTTTACCAGTGCGATTGGTACTGCCGGTGATGTACCGATGAGGGACGAACGCACTGTCATCATGTCTGGGCATTCCAGTGGGAATGTCAGTGCCATTTCTTAGTGCATACACAGACTCGTTGCTTCCTCCATGAGGTGTTTGCAGAGTTTAAGTTCTCTAGCCTCATGGGTTGCACAGGGAAGGATCAGCAGATAGAGCACTGGGTGACAACGTGGGCCTTGCCCAGACAGTAGAGGCAGCATTGATGTTTGTTACTAACCGAAAAGGAATGAGAAGCACACTTCTCAAACCTGACTTGTCAGACCATGGTCCCCGGAACGTGTGGGATGCCTTGAGCAGAATCCAATGATGGCAGCTAGCTATATTAACAATCTTACTGACAAACTATCACAAGAATGAACTGTGTACACTATAGCTATTACATTTATTTTTCTCTAGCTACACAGTTTCGAAGGCAAAGAGAGTAAGTGTTTTGACTCTTGCCATGCAGTAGTAAGAGGGAACTGAGGGTGTATCAACCTGCACAGGCTCATAAGACCTTGGACGCAACTATGTAGACCATGGATGATGTGCAGGTCAATGGAGACTACTTCAAACAGCTCCAGTGTAAAGCATGCATGCGCACCCACATATGTAATACACAGAGGGACCAGCATTTGAAGAAGAATCAGTTATTCACTTAGTTCTAGTCAGCACTGAAATAGCCTTGATCATGCAACACTGGGAGAACTGTGTGAAAGCTGGCACAGCATCTTTTCTCTACACTAATTTTAAAAGGTCTAAGTTTTCTCACTTCAAATTCAAATCAATTTTCAAGGGGGAAAATGAGCTAATAGGTCTCTGATCTCTTTTCAGAATTTGTGCAAAAGTAAAAATTGAAGCAATTTTATTTTTGGGGGTTTTTTCGGAGAATTTATGTCTGAGTAATTAATCTTGTCTGAACCTCTGAAAAATGTTCCCTATAAAATCCCAGACCACAAATTCACCTTGTTTCATATTTCATTACAAATTGAAAAATCAGTCCAGGTTCATCTGATGTTTGAAAAACCATTTGTGCAATCCTGATCTGATTTATGGGCTCCTGTCAAAATAACATGAAATTCATCATCTTATATTGATGTGAAATCTGGCAATGTCCACTGAGTTTCATTTTTAGTTTTTGAGTTTATTTAAAGCCAGTACTAGGAGTTTCAGAACCATGTGAACTGAAACTGAAGCAAATATTCACACAAACCCACATAAAACAAAAATATTGTATTGCATACAGATCTGGTCCCTGTGTGCTGCATACTGAAGACATCAACTATCAGACATCTTGTGAACAAGAATTCACCATATTGTGCACTGCACCCAGCAGCAGTTTATGTGTCACTCCCTGCAACTTTCATTCAGGGATAAAACAAACAAAAACCTTATATTGACTTCCATGATTCTATTATTTCCTGAGTTAGAACTGCAGGATCAGGCCCAGTATTAAATTCAGTAGTGATTGAAGCCTAACAGAGAAGTGCTGCTAAAGCTGTTAAGCCCACAGCAAGCTCAAAGTAATGTGAAGGAGCTGATCACCTGGTAGAACACTGAAGGAAGAGAAGCACAGGATACATCTATACTGCAATTAAACATTCACGCCTGGCCCGGGTCAGTTGACTCCAGCTCCCAGGGATGGGGCTGCAAAATTGCAGTGTATATATTCGGGCTTGGGCTCTGGAACCCTTTCCACTCACAGCCCAGGCCTGAATGTCTACACTGAAATTTTATAGCCCAGTGGGCTGAGCTCTGTGAGCCCAAATCAGCTGACCTGGGCCAGTCGTGGGTTTTTAATTTCTGTGTAAACATACCCATAGTGTCTTGATAAAGGGCCAAAAACAAAAGGAAGCAGTTTGAGCCTATTGGAAGAGATTCAAGTAGGGGTCACGTGGACATTGGAGAGTTTCAGGGAGGAGCCAATTAGCATGTAGGCATGCAGAATGAGAGAGAGGAGGGGTCTTTATCCAAATTAATCTGGGCCAGGAGAAAAAGTAGACTAAGTTTCAATTTTACTTAGTGCGGCCAATTTAGTGATACAGGCAAAGCTTGAAGCCACTCATTACACCTACACTGCTTTTCTCTGCTGAATATAAATGACACTTAATGGTTTCATTTCACACATATTCCAATTGACTTAAGGGCATGGCCTGCAAACAAATTGAAAATAGTGACTTTATTGCCTTGCATTTCATGCTATCTTTAACCACCATGATTCCTTTTAATCATCTCACCTCATTGTCCTAGAGAAATATTATCAGACATGGAAAAGACTGCTGGCTAGGCTCTAAATTTCAGATCAATATTCACCACAGTATGCAGAATACTAAACCAAATACAGGAGAAAAGAACTGCAGCACTTCAAATTAATCTTGCAATGAGTTTTTACACAAAGTGCACATTTATTATTTACCTCCTCTAAGTCAGGGCATTGAAGCAGGAGTATATACTTGCCAAGAGAGATGTGTTGACTGGTTAACTAAAAATTAGTGAAGTCTTTGAATATGGGGGCCCTAGTATCTGAAATAACATTACCTGACGTATGGGACAGAATATAAAAGCTTTCTTTAAGTTTACCATGTCCAGCAGTGGACTTGACTTCTGAACTTGAGTTTGTTTTTTTGGCCATAGAAATAGTGAACACTTTAAATCCAGAACAACTATTTCTTTGAAGAATAGGCTCTAAATACACTGAATCTTAAGTGACTCTCCTTAAAAAAACCCTTAAAGTACAGACGTTTGAGGAAAAAACACTTTGGACATTTTAATGAACTCATTTAATCAAATGTGACATAACAGATAATGCATATTTAGGGGGAAACAAAACAACTGCTTTCCCTAAGTCTAAGCTCCTATTTTGAAGGGGTAAGTTGTATTGAGTAACCAGTCATGTCCTTTGCCCCATCTTCCTCCACAAATACACACATAATTTACCATCTGCAAACAAAATCTCACAACACATTTTTTCCCCCCAATAATTGTTTTCTGGCTTCTGTAGTCACAAGTTGAAGAAGAAACAAGGTCTTTAATAGAAGAGCATAAAGGATTAACTTGAGTTATAAAATAATTTCAGTCAAGCTCCTGAAATGCTACCTATTGCATATTTAGAATTTTCACTGAAAAATATGAAAACAAAATTTCTAAAGCTGTCCAATGTTTCCAACTTGTTGGAATAATTCAAATAGTTACAAACAGACCTCAATCCTACAACTGCATCTGCTAACATGGATGCCTTTGCATAACATAATTTAACTTGCAGATCTCATTGCAAGATCAAGGCCTATAATTTCAGGCCTCTTCTCCAAACTATTCTTAATGTGAACATGTATATGCTTGTTTACCTCTGGGTAGGACACAATTCTTATTAGGTTTGGATGATACTTGTCTTATACTGGAAGACAGTTGGGTCAGTTACTGTTTCATTGTAAGTGTTCTGTAGTAATAAATAAAGAATGAGAAAGCCCCTACATCTTCATCCACCAGTCTGAAATCAAATTAACTTTTTGAACATCCTCTTTCCTTTCCCAACTCGTCCATATGGCCATACATCTCTATCTCTTGTGAGACCGCTCAAGACCTGCTTTCTACTGTTTTTATACTCAAATATTTTGCAGTGTTCTAGCACATTACCAAAATTAGTCACTAGGTCGATGGTATGAAGAATGCCCAATATTAGAAACATGTTTGTTCCAGACTGTAAAGGGAGGAAGGACAAGAAACGAGAAAAGTGATTTAACTAAGCAACTTTGTGACACAACTGGGAATTACCCAGTAATAACTTGTTCAGTGAAGGTCATCCATCCTTGGTAATCTGTTCTAACTGGTGCAGGGCTTGTTGGCAGACACTCCTCCTCCCACTCCTCCCTTCTACCTGGTCCCAGTGCCATTGCTGGTACCTCATCCCCCTACTTTCATATGAGAGTTGAGGGGCTAGGAAAAGGGGTTATCACCTCATTGTACCAGATATGAGAAGCCTAAGCCCCTAGATTCTTTAAGAGATACCATCCCCTAATCCTCTTCCAGTTCTGGTTTATTAGGAATTGGATCTCCTATTGAACAAGTACCTACATTAAACATATACCAAGTAGCAACAAATGAATTTTAAAATCTAATATTCCTCCCATGACACTGGCCTGCTGAAAGAAAGGCCCCAGACCCAAAAGAAACAGACAAACCAACCCCCACCCACTGCAGGCTTTTCTTTCTGCCATAACATGGCATTCCCAGGCGGGGAATGACTTATAAGCCCTCCTCTTGGGTGCACATCTGCCAATAAGCTTATGCTCCACCCTTCTGTCCAGTAGCTCCACTCCTGAAGGAGAAAGGGTGTAAAAATCATTAAAAGTGTGAAAGGTTTTCTTTCCCCAGACAAGCCTCCTCACTTCTGAGAATGCAGGGGGAGGAAGGGCATTAGAAATATTTTTTTATTTTTACCTCTAGAAAGTGTACTATGTCTTGCAATGTGTTTCATTTACAGTTCCTACTAAGGGATCTGGAGCAGAGCCAAATTAAGTACTGTAAAAGTGAGGTATTTGTGGTTATTAATTGAGCCCTAAGTGGCCACTGAGAGACCAAAACACAACAAAGTATAAAGAAAGAGTAGGGAGGCCTATATAGGTGCCTGAAGAACTTATGATGATGGACATTCAAAATCAAAATGGTAAAGATGAAAGAATAATAAATGCTTTGAACAGTAAAGGTGGCTTATTTTAGCTGTAAAGACCAAACCAAGTAGAGAGAAAGAGCCCTGCATTTACCAGAATAGCAGATTCTGTTTTAGAGAGTCTACAGCTCTTCTCTTCCAAAGCTGACCATCTTCATTGCATAAATATCAGATACTTTAACCATTTATCCAAATAGAATACAATCATCTATGGCTTCACAGAAAATAATTTTTCTCATCAATTGGAAGAGGAACTGGCTTTAGTATTGAATAGAATGCTGAATGTAGACAGAATACAGGGGCTAAACAGCCTCTTTTCCACAAGAAGTCCTCTGAACAAGCCATGAAAAAATCTCCAAGACTGGTTCTGGGGTGCAGTCTTATACAGGATTGGCAATTTATCAGGAAAAACTAGTTTAGTACAGGGCAGTAGTAAATACCAGTTTAAATCAGGAACAGGGAAAATAAATTAATATGTTAATGAAAATTACTGACAGATGTTTAGCAATTTGATAATAGTTTTGAAGTAATATGGTCTGTTTAATTTTAAATTAAAGGAAATAAAATTACACAAAAAAGAACCTGTATGCTATTGCCTTGGTTACCTCAAATAGATACTGAAATGTCTGAATCTGGAATTTCTTTTTTGTTTAGCAGCTGATCATGGTTTGAAAAATTGGATGCCCAATTTTTCAAACAAACAATGATCAGCTGCCTAAAGCTGGGATACAAAGCACCAAGTTGAAAGCAAATAGCAGTGAACTGTTAGACACAGTTACTGATGGCTTACAGGTGGAAGCACACAACAAATTTACATGGAAAAGCAGTTACATGAATACAAGGTGAATGGAGTAATCTGAACAATAGCCCAGTATTAGCTAACTGTGATTTCTGTATCAGCAGTTGATATTGCAAGCAATAAGAAGACTGGAAAGTACTGTGCTACACTGGCAAGAGAAGTCAAGGCATTGGCAAATGAACTGTAAGATTGTATTGAGAGCTACCTGACCAACAATGAGAAAAAGATGCAAAGTATGAGAAACAATTTGGAAGAAAATGGCACTTTGGCTAAATCTACTTGTACAACACCTTACACCAAGTGCTCTGATGAAAAGTGGATTTACAAAAGTATTTTTATACTCACCATCAGCCTGGAGTTTGGTTAAAAGAATGCCAACATTCTGTAAAACCTCAATTCCCTGGTGATAAGATAGAACAGTCAAACATGAGTGGAAACATACGTTTAAAAAGCATTATTCCGATTGTGAATGATCATAAGGAAGAACTTGAAGATAGAGTGGTCAGTGTAATTAATAATAAAGGGATTTACCAACAAGCAAATAATTTGGTCAGTCAATTGAAATCAGTTGCTGTGGACACTTGATGCACTACAAAGGGAATCAACAAGTGTTGCACGTGCGAAGTATGGCTGGATTTATTGATAAATGAAGATCCTGCCCCACACAAACCAAAGTACAAAAGATTTCATGAGGCAATTACTCCTGTACATATGTTGGCTAACCTCCTTCATCAAAAATACACAGGAAAGAAATTTATCAGCTGAACAAAAAAACTGAAAGGCAGAGGTTGCTCAGCGAAAATCCTCACTTTCTGCCACATTCACTTGCCTTTAAAGTAGAAGAATCACTGTATCCAAAAATCAACATTTTCATCTACTATCTAGGAAGAAGTTGCCCCTTTAACCAGGTGGAAATTGACCCGACAGGTTAATGATCCCCGAGAGACAATAATGAGTCGGTTGGAAATTAAGGGTTTATTAAAACAACAGGAATATAAAAACTAGATTACCTTTTACTTATACGGTTGGAGGGGGGGGGGGTATGGCTATTACTTGTAGAGCAAGTTTTAAATGAAAGCTAAAAGGGAGAGAGGAGAGAAAGGGTTAACGTCTTACCAGCATCAGAAAGAGCTGCAACATGACACCCAGAAGCTTGCTGAACAGCAGAAACACAGAAAGACGGCTTGTACGATTCGATATGCGCTCGGAGTCAGTCGGGAGCGGGAGAGATAGGGACGGGCCAGATGATCAGTCTGGCGGACGGTGAGCTCTCTCAACCGGAGCCTGGGGCATGCCCCGATTTTATACCAGGGGCTTCAGGTAGCCAAGGTTGCTCCAGATTGGAGGGGAGATATTTGAACCAGGACAAACCTTTGGCTGGGTGATGAGGCAGCTGCTCTCGGTCACCTGGTCAGTTTCAGGAGGGGCAAGGAAATGGCCTAATAAGGTCAGTTTCAGGAGGGGCGAGGAAATGGCCTAATAAGGTCAGGTCGAGGTTTTGCTGATGCACCAGGTGGTTAGGTGGGGGCGAGAGGTGGACATATCAGGTACTGTGTTGCAACAGAAATATCTGAAGAATGCGCATCTTCCATCTGACTTAATTGAACTGGTGGTACAACTGCATCAATGTCCAGCAAGTTCAGCAAACATAGAACAAATCTTCAGTGGGGATCCCCACCACACTCAGGGCAGGCAAATATAGTATTGGTAGAATTACTTTTGTTGCATAGATATCCATCTCTGTTTATTCTTGAGAGTTTACAATCATACAAAGAGCAACAATTCTTGCTGTTTTGGCAACTATTCCAGATTGTTGTGATCCAGACTGTAGAATCAATCCCTCTACACATCAGAAAAGTTACATAAACTTCAGAGATTTGAGAAAGTTAACAATGCCACTTACATGACAAAGATAGCAATATCTTTCCTTACCCATTAGTTTTAACTTTGTTTATCCCACAGTGATTACTTCTCCGTGAGGAAATTCTTTTGTCATCACAAATAAATTTTAAAAAAATACAAGCAAACCTACAGGCTATTATTTTCGTGAAAGTGAAATCATGACACCTGGCGATAACAAATTTGTTTTGATACATCCTTAGAATTAGCTGTTTAATTTGAACAATACTTGTACATTTAGGAGGACATCAAGCTATTATGTTTCTCAGATAAAGCATCAGTTCATCTTTTACTGTGTATTTCTTTCCTAAGGATGGAGTATAGCCCTCACTTTACTTCCCCTTCAATTAATAAGAAGTCAGGCATCAGATAGGAGTCTGAGCTAAAAGCTTATCTGTTATGTATTGTGAGCTATTTCTTCTCAAACCACCACTCTATTCAACTTTTCCAGAACCAGTGACACATTCACCCATATGACTTCTTGTGAAGTATGGTATTAATTGGATACAGGTGCATATTCCTTTTATTTGAGTTGGTGTAGTTTTCAGTAATTCAGTAATTCCCCTTTGTGCATTCATATTGTCCATATCTTCAATTTATATTTCATGACGGCTGGAGGGCAAGTCTGAAATAAATTTGAGGGAACTAAGACCCTGGCTCAAAGTTACATTCAGGCTACTTTATGTTGCAACATGAAGAGAGTAGAACATGCCCCACTGAACAAAACTCCTCAGCATGGGTCCTCTGTGACTGGCATAGTACACAAGTGAGGGCTCTACACCGTCCCTGTTCTTTACACTACCTGCATGGTCCTCTAGAAGTTAAATTAGCCCAGAAACTGTTTTTGCCAACACCAGGACCCATACAGGCTGCTCCACTGCTTTGGAATGCAGAGATGGCTCTGCCCTTTTTTATATCTTCCCCAACTGCAGGGATAAAAGCCCAGATCTACAAAGACATCTAGGTTCCCACTTCATGATATGTGCCTGTAGGCCAGAGTAACTGAGAATCAGGCCACTCTTTCTTCATCAGATTGTTGTGTTGTGTTTAAAAGAAGTGTTTATCCCAGGCTAGTTTTAGACCTAGTCTACACTTATCTAGCGATTTGGCAGCAATCGACAGGAATTACACAAGCTACGCCGTTGACCACTGTGCTTCCCTTCTGCCTGGTGTCTTCACTGAAGTGTGCTGATGGGAACTGTGTTCCCATTAACGCAGCGGTACGCCACTTGAGGGGGTGATTTTACAGTGTTGACTTCTGGATCAATTGAGCGGGTCTTCACTGATAGCTCAATTGATCCAGAAAGGTCCATCTGATGGCAGCGACTTTGGCTCCATCAGTGTAGACATACCCTAAGATAGATTCCTGACTAATCTGTTCTATCATTTGGATCTCTGCCTCAATGTCACCCTTTTGGTAAAGCTTCCCTGAGCACTCTAACTGAATGATCCCTCTTCAGAAGGAAAGCAGATAAAGGAATAAATCCATCTCTTGATAATTGTCTCTCCAGCAATAAGTGGTGAGAATATGCATATGGCTTATGAAACAAACAAACATACTCTAAATAGGTTGTAAAGTTAGCAGTCAGTTCAGTATAAGCGCACTAGCAGAGAATATAAAATAAAGGATGGAAACTTGAAAATTAGATCTAGGCTTTTGTATTTACCATTCCTCTGTTATCACACCATGTAATCAATTGGAATCTAAAAATAAAACTGAAATAACTGGACACCATCCTTGCAACTAGTGGTTTTATGATTGAAAACAGACTTGTTTTCAATCAAGTGCTACTTTATTCTACACCAACCTTATCAATATTGTTGTTCAGTAAATACAAGTACAACCGAGGGTCTAGGTGCAGGAAAATGAGCAGTTGTATTTCTCATGGGGATGTTAGCATTGAATCTCCATAGTAACAAGGAAATGTGGTGTGAATTTTTTCCTAATATATAAATATAGTCTTTCAAATAAAAGAATGAATTTATATGGCTTCAAAACACATTAGGTACATGCATTTCATTTGGGAAATTATGAAAAATGTGTACTTTTTAAATGTAGAACAAATTTGGTGAGACATATTTGCATAACAAATTGAAATTAATTGATGTAATTCTAAGTATGGATGAACTGATTTTGATAAGTTGAGAACAAGTCCTTCCTTTAGGAGGTTTGAGTCAAGCTAGAGCACAAACTGAACCTTTTTGAGAAATGTTTCATTATCTCCTATTTTGCACTTCAACGTTTAGTTACGACCAAAATGAAGTAATGAATATATTTCAATAAGGCATCTTCTGATGAGATTTTTAGACCAATGGCCCAGTGCTACAACATTTACTCAACGTTTACTCAGGTGAATAATCCAGTTGATTACCATGGGGCAATTTGCCCAAGTAAGAACTAGAACTGGCAAAAGATAGAGGGTGAGCAATTTCTCTGGCAAACCTAGCCATTTCTACTCTTCACAACCTAACTGAATACGTTTATCTGTTTAGTATTTAAAACTGTTCAATAAATGTCATGTGTGAAATAATAAATATTAGCTTGTGGATTGTTCACAAACTGTTGACTAAAACTATACTTTTTGATATATCTGAGAGATTGTTCATTGGAAATAAACTGTATGGTTACTGTTTCCTAACTACACAACCCAGCTTTTGTGTACTTCCCCTTCACCTAAAGCAAAAACAAAACAAAACAAACAAAATGAATTGAAATGAATTCAATTTTGTGATTAAATTAATTGTGGATAAGGGTCCACAACTTATTTTTCTGCAGACATTCATAATGAACAAACCTCTCTTCTATGAGTGGTGGTTAAAAAAAATAAATGGGATGTGAATGCAAAGATAAAGTCTCTATAGAAGTTACCGAAATGTTAATGACTTTTTCTAATCACTAGCTATAGTAAGGATGACTCACTATAGTGAGAGCTATGGTATTGCAGACCAGATTCACAGGCTAGAGTTTCAGTTGGTGAACATATCTGGTCCAAAGTGTGAAGTGCTTTTATTAACTGGACCTGATGCAGTGATTGTTTTAATCCCACCCACAGGATACCCTCTAAACTGTTAAGCTGCAGAGTAAACAAGTAGCTGCAGAGTGAAATAATGCCTAACATCAATAAAGAGGGACAAATTGGGTCCAATTGCACCATAGTACCAATGCTCAGTACCAGTGTTTACATTTCTGCCCTAGTCTCAATGTCTCTGGACCTCAAGGTCATGTGCAGGAATTTAAATGTGATTGCTTTTGGAGGGGCATGTTAAACCCACACTAATGAAAGGTTCATGTGACACCCCCCCTCCCTGATTTTTCAAAATGCTTCCAAGAAGTGAGGAGGCAGTGGCTCCCCCTGGCAGGAACACTCTCCATGTCCCTGCAGCCCGGGGAGTGAGGAAGCAGCAGGATTGCTGGCTGAGTGCTTCCTCCCCCCACCCGTACAGCGGCTGCTTCTCCTTCGCTGCTTCTGGAGCCCCAGCACTGACTACCTACTGAGGTGAATCAGTGAGTGAAGGCAGAGGCAAGGTATAGGACTCTAGCAGCAGCGCAGGAAAACAGTAGGAGTGGGAGGAGGAGGAACTCGTGCAGCAGCCAGCCACCCTGTGGCTTCCTCCCTTCTGGGCTTCAGGAAGGCATGGAGATTTGAGGGAGAAGAGAAGTGTCCCTGATTGCCCCGCCCCTGGTGCATGCCCCTGCTGGGCCTATGATGTCAGCTTCAAAGCTCTGTCTATTTGCTGCTTCCATGATTATCTCCTTGCTGTGCCCTACACATAGGGGGCAGTGAATGGGAAATTCACGCCATTGCCTAGTTATTCCATATGAGAGGCAGAGTTTGTCTCCATGTGGAAAGAGTTCAAGAGTTCTCCTGAACTTAAGTGAATTCTGGAAAAAGTCCCCTTTTCTCCCCACTGTTTCATAGTGCCAACTGTTGCTCCTGCTACAATGAGTCCTAGCAACAACCCTGATTGTGACTGGCCCTGGAACCTCCATCAAAAGAGGGAAGGGGTTCCAAACTGCTTGGGTGGAAAAATCCCAAAGGAAAGATTTGTATCGAAAGGATGTTCAGATGATCAGTAGCTTCCTGTACACAACTGCAACCCTCATAAGGTATAAGTGAGCTGCATACTGATCAGAAGATCCATTGGCCCAGTGAATAAAGCAAAAATAAAAATCCACTAATCTGTAGCTGGATCAGAATAATAGAAATATAGGGTTGGAAGGGATCCTGAGAAGTCATCAAGTCCAGACCTCTGCACTGAGGTAGGACCAAGTAAACCTAGACCATCCCTGATAAGTGTTTGTCAAACACATTCAAAAATTCTCCTATGATAGAGATTCCACAACCTCCTTCAGAAGCCTATTGCAGAGTTTAATTACCCTGATAGAAAGATTTCCCTAATATCTAACTCAATCTCCTTTGTTACAGATTAAGCCCATTACTTCTTGTTTTATCTTTAGTGGACATGGAGGACAACTGGCCACCATCCTCTTTATAAGTCTCCCCCTCAGTCTTCTTTTCTCAAGACTAAACATGCCCTTTAAAAAAAAAAATCTTTCCTCACAGGTCAGGTTTTCTAAAGCTTTTATCATTTTTGTTGCTCTCTTCTGGACTCTCCAATTTGTTCACATCTTTCCTAAAGAGTGGTGCCCAAAACTGGGCGCAGGACTCCAGTTGAGGCCTCACCAGTACCAAGTAGAGTGGGACAATTACCACCCTTACGTATGATACTTCTGTTAATACATCCCAGAATGCTATAAGACTTTTTCACAACTGCATCATACTGTTGACTCATTCAATTTGTCACCCACTATAATCCCCACATCCTTTTTAGCAGTACTACCACCTAAGTAGTTATTTCCCATTTTGTAGTCGTGCAATTGACTATTCCTTTCTAAGTGAAGTACTTTGCGCTTGTCTTTATTGAATTTCCATGTTGCTGATATCAGACCAATTCTCCAGTTTGTGAAGGTCATTTTGCATTCTAATCCTGTCTTCCAAAGTTCTAGTAACCCCTCCCAGACTGGTGTCATCCACGGAGTTCATAAACTGACTCTCCACTCCATAATCCAAGTTAGAGATGAACATATTGAATAGTATCGGTCCTAGGATTGACTGCTGTAGGACCCAACTAGATATGCTCTACCAGCTTGACATAAAACCAGTGATAACTATTCTTTGAATATAGTCTTTCAATCAGTTCTGTAGCAGCCTCATAGTAAATCAATCTAGACCACAGTTCCCTAGTTTGCTTATAAGAATGCCATATGGGACTGTGTTGAAAACCTTACTAAAATGAAGTTATGTCACATCTACTGCTTTCCCCATCCACTAAACTGGTAAATTAAATTGGTTTGACATGATTTGTTCTTGGCAAATCCATACTGGCTATTCCTTATGATCCTATTATCCTCTAATTATTAAACAATCAGTTTGTAAGCACTTGGTTACAGTATCTTTCCAGGTATCAAAGTTATGGTAGCTGATCTATAATTCCCTGGGTCCTCTTTGTTACCCTTCCTAAATATAGGTGCTACATTTGCCCTTGTTGTGTCCTCTATGATGTCACCTGTCTTCTGTGAGTGCTCAGAGATAATTTCTACCAATTATCTGCATTTGATTCATGTGCAAATCCAGAGTACAAGAGAAGAATTGGTTTTACTTACAGTTAGCAGTCTTTTCATAGTTTTCTTTAGTAAATATTCTGCTATAATTAAGCAATTTAAGTGACCAATTATTAATGCTTAAATTAGTATAAT
This sequence comes from Emydura macquarii macquarii, assembly GCF_026122565.2. Taxonomy (NCBI): domain Eukaryota; kingdom Metazoa; phylum Chordata; order Testudines; family Chelidae; genus Emydura; species Emydura macquarii. The sequence continues at coordinate 1,120,679 of NW_027130457.1, forward strand.
AATTACTATTTAGGGTGAAACTGTCTCATTAGACAGGATTCATGCTGTGCTCCATACTATCTTGCAAAGTGTTGAAGCAAATAACTGGGCAGAGTTGAAGAGTGCACAGTATTGGCCTAACTCTGCTGCCATAGAAGGGGCATTTACCTCTGGCTTCAGTGGGATCAGAGATGCACAGCACAAAGTGCACAAGAAAACCCCACCCCTCATACATGTTCTCCTGATGTCCTCACTCTGAAGAGCCAACAATTTAAACTACTTGTTAAATTTCTGCCATGTATCTTATTCTCAATAGAAAGCTCTTGATCCTTTATTCACTAATTTCTATCCTTCTCCCAAACTCTTTCTCAAAAATATGTAGAAATCTTCCATCACCACTTTGACTTGTACACTACACCCCCAGCATGACTACGTCCCATAATATTTTTTAGCCCCTTCATATCACTAAGAGTACTCTGCTGGAAGTTAATAACCTAAAGACATTTTGGTCATGCAAATGGATGAAGGTCCAGATCCTCAAAGGTATTTAGACACCTAACTCCCATTGTTTTTAAGTACTTTTGAAGATCTGGCATAAGGATCTTATTTATTACATTGTATAGGTGTGTTTATCATTCTTGATTGTCTTAGTCAAGTATTCATTTTCTCCAAGACTTTCCTTGCTTTTCTTCTTTCATACATATTTAAGAGTTGTTTTTTTTCCTAACATTACAGACCTTACATCCTTCCCTCATTCATTTTAAAGTAGATGTGGTCTGGATTTTTTTCTCTAGAGAATCTCCTTTTATCCTACGTCCTTAACTAGGTGCATGCTCCTTAACATCACCGTCTAGTTGTTATATCATTTATTAATCACTTTACAGTGGATTTAAAATTATCTACAAAACTTCCTTTTGCTGCAATAGCAGTCTTTCTATAAAACCACAAGATTTTCTGTATCTTGAACATGTCCCTGATGAAATCTGTTTTTGAGTAGTCATGTTAAGGGACTTTTTCTAACAATTTAATCTTTTCAAAAGTTAAAAGAATTTACTTTATTTCACACAGCAAGATTCAGAGTGGGCTCCTTAACTCTTTTTGTCTTGCAGCTCTATATTAAAGTATAAGGAGGCAGAAGAACCTCAGTCAGAAATCTGATAATTACACACAAACATTCCTATATATGTAATGACAACATACCTGTTTCATTACCTCAGGGCTCTGCATTTCCCCCTCTGGCATTGAGAGGGCCTAGACAAACTAGTCCCACTCCAGAAGTTTAATACTTCACAATATTTGCAGGATAGCCCATAAGTTTGCTCTGAGGGCTTCTTTAAACCAAAAAACCAAAAGTTATATTTCCTAACTCCCACTGGAGTACTGTGTTCCGGGAAGTACTCAAATAGTACCATCCTTCCACAAAGGGAGAGAATGTTGGCTGAGGAGGTACTCTGTGACTGTGGACCTGTTTCCATCCCTCTGTCTGATCACGTATCTAGGCAGAGTTCCTCTGGGCTGCGTCTGCTGACTCCTTAGCTATTTTTGAGAAGGAGTGGGCACTGTCCAGAGTTCTCTCCTCAGTGTCCCTTTCAGGTTCTCTTCGTTTAGCCCTTTAACATTCACGCCTGTTCCTGTTTTCTCATTTGTCGTCTCCCAAAATTAGTTGAGTCCCAGACCCATTGACTCCTTCCCTTAGGCTGGTGGAGGGGCCTTCACAGAAATTTGATAGACTAGGAACACAATAGGAACCACTCTTCCAGAGCCAGCTCTGACATGTCACAATACACACACCCTTAGTTTTGCATTGCAAAGTCAAGACTACAGATGAGCTTTTGAGTACTTAAATGTCATACTGGAAGAGGAAATTTAACATTCTTAAAATGATACACCTTTCTGCAGTAAATATACCCAGACTTCTGATTACCAAACCAGCCAAAAGGCCACTGCTTCATTCTCCTCATAGCATTTTAAGCAGTGGAGCTCTTTGTCTAGCTAGATAGAGAAAGCAATTGATCCCCCCACTTTTAACTGCAGGGATAGAGCTTGTCCAACTGGCTGGTGGGAAGGGGGTCACTGCCTCTTTAAGGCCTCCCACCCCGTCAGGAAGGATTACCTATCACAAGTAAAGAACTAGGAAACTGGACCAGGTCAGTAGGCCACAACCACCACCCTTAGATCAGAAGGGGGGTCTATATACCCAGGAGAGTTCCAGGTAAACCTTCTTTAACCAGGATTGGGAGTGGGGACACAGCTAAGATAATTGTTGGCACCTCCTTGTGGCAGATGTCCAGTGCAGGCTCTCTGCATGGAAGGGATATGGTGAGCAAACAAAATAACTGGTAAACAATTTAAAGGAGACATCTTTTAAAGGAGAAGAGAAAGGGCACCTCTGACTGATACTGTGGGGAGTCAACCCCCCTTCCTTTATAACCCCTCTAAACCCTCATATAAGGGGAAAGTGGGTCTCAGAGGGACAGCTGGGACTGGGATTGGAAAAAAAAAAAAAAAGGATGCAGCCCCTAGAGTATATGGAAATGTATATGGAATTACCTGTACCATACAATTATATTTGCTGGGTTTTTCCAGATATTGTTTATTCCCAGAATAAAGTTGTGGACTAATTAAAATCAAATCCAGTGCCTCCTGTCTTTTTCTGGCAGAGCTGGACAGTGCTATTTCAAATAGTTGTTTTTGTTTTGTTTTAATATCTGTTTGCAAGGTGATCCCAGTTAACATATAGCCCAGCAAAACAACTACTAGTTAAATTATGTATAAAATTGAAAAAAATAAGTATCTTCACTCATATCTGTCTTAACCCCGAGTAAACATGCAACAACATAATGTATACCAAGTGATATATATATATATATATGTATATGAAATCCGAAAACACTTAGAATCATAGAAGATTAGAGTTGGAAGGGACCTCAGGAGGTCATATAGTCCAACCCCCTGCTCAAAACAGGACCAACCCCAACTAAATCATGCCATCCAGGGCTTTGTCCAGCCGGGCCTTAAAAACCTCTAAGGATGGAGATTCTTCCACCTCCCTAGGTAACCCACTCCAGTGCTTCACCACTCTCCTAGTGAAAAAGCTTTTTCTAATATCCAACCTAGACCTCCCTCACTGTAACTTGAGACGATTGCTCTTAGTTCTGTCATTTTCCACCACTGAGAACAGCCTAACTATATCCTCTTTGGAACCCCTCTTCCAGTAATTGAAGACTGCTACCAAGCCCCCTTCACTCTTCTCTTCTGCAGACTAAATAAGCCCAGTGCCCATAGTCAATCCTAATCATTTTCATTTCTCTCCATTGGACTCCAATTTGTTCACATCCTTTCTGTAATGGGGGCCCCAAAACTGGACACAATAGTGAAGATGTGGATTCACCAATGCCGAATAGAGGGAAATAATCACTTCACTCCATCTGCTGGCAAAGCTCCAACTAATTCAGTCCAATATTCCATTAGCCTTATTGGCAACAAGAGTGCACTGTTGACTCATATCCCTAGCCTCAGTCAGTCCCTAGCCTGTAAAAGTGCATGGGTTTCTTCCATCCTAAGTGCAGGACTCTCAACAAGAACAAGTGCAACCTCATCAGATTTCTTTTGGCCCAATCTTCCAATTTGTCTATGTCCTATCTCTGTATCCTATCCCAACCCTCCAGCACATCTACCACTCCCCGCAGCTTAGTGTCATTCACGAACTTGCTGAGGTGCATTCCACTCTATCATCCAGATCATTAATAAAGACATTGAACAAAACTGACCCCAGAACAAACTCCTGGGGCACTCCATTTGATACTGGCTGCCAAGTAGATATTGAGCCGTTGATCATTACCCATTGAGCCTGATGATCTAGCCAGCTTTCTATCCATCTTATAGTCCATTCATCCAACCCATACATCTATAACTTGCTGGTAAGAATACTGTGGGAGACCATATCAAAAGCTTTGCTAAAGTCAAGGTATATCACTTCCACCACTTTCCCCACATCCAGAGAGCCAGTTATCTCATCATAGAAGGCAATCAGGTTGATCAGGCATGACTTGCTCTTGATGAATCCATGCTGACTGTTCCTGATCACCTTCCTCTCCTTCAAGTACTTCAAAATGGATTCCTTCCTCCATGATTTTTCCAGGGACTGAGGTGAGACTGACCGGGTCTGTGGTTCCCTGGGTTGTCCTCCTTCCATTTTTTAAAGATGGGAACTATATTTGCCTTCAGGACTTCCCCCAATTGCCACGAGTTTTAAAAAATAATGGCCAATGGCTCTGCAATCGCATCAGCCAACTGCTTCAGCACCCTCAGATGCATTTCATCCAGCCCCACGGACTTGTGCATGTCCAGCTTTTCTAAATAGTCCTGAACCTGTTCTTTCACCACTGAGGGATGCTCATGTCCTCCCCATTCTGTGCCGCCTAGTGCAGTAGTCTGGGATCTGACCTTGACTGTGAAGACAGAGGGAAAATAAGCATTGAGTACTTCAGCTTTTTCCACATCATCTGTCTCTAGATTGCATTTCCCATTCAGTAAGGGGACCACACTTTCCCTGACTTTCATTTTGTTGCTAATGTATCTGTAGAAACCTTTCTTGTTACCCTTTATGTCCCTTGGTAGCTGCAACTCCAATTGTGTGTTGGCCTTCCTGATTTCACCCCTGCATGCTCAAGTGATATTTTTATACTTCTTCCTAGTCATCTGTCCAAGCTTCCACTTCTTGTAAACTTCCTTTTTGTGTTTAAGCTGACCGAAGATTTCTCTGTTAAGACTTTTGAAATTAACAGTTTCTCTGTTAAGACTTCCTGACACTGAAATGTTTTTTGAAACTGCATAAAATGATGTACTGATTCAAAGAGTTGGCTGATAAAAAGCATGAGAGGTAGAGGTTGGCAAACTGGAATATTAAGTATTTTATTACTTACTGCAAATCTCTTATTAACATCTAAATCTTTCAAGTACCCAGACAGATCAATAAACAAAACACAGATTAGGAGAGTCTCACTGCATATATTCTAAATCACCTGCAATATATTTGTACTCTATATTGAAAAATGTCACTTGTAAAATGACATTCAAGTTATCTAAGACTCCAGAGGGTCCTACCAAGTTTCAGCAATTGGGCAGGATGATGAATAATTTCATTGTTCACAAATGCAGGGTAATGCTCAATGGAAGAAACAACTTCCACTACTCACATATACTACTGGTTGTAAACCAATTGAAACTGCTCAGGAAAAGACCTGGGTTTCATCCTGGGCAGCTCAGTTGCACATTAAACAGATATTGTATCTCTGGTCAGAAAAGAAAATAAAGCTGGCTATTGAAGACTAAGATTATCATATTAGGGCTGTAATTACTTCTGGGTAGTTCAAAAGGAGCTGAATGAGTTAATTAAAAAAAGAAAAACTTACCTCCTATAACATATGATAGGAAGGGAAAATTATCTTCCTTTCCCAATGATTGGAGTGTTTAGGGAATTTATGATTATAGATCTTAGACACAAAAATATAGGCCAGAGATGTATCATGTCTCACATTTGCAAAGGACTTTTAAAAATGTTTCTCAGATTGCTTACTAAGTAAATTTATCCAGTATATGATGCTGGGAAACGTAGTAGCATTCCACTATGTGTTCATTGGATGTTGTGTCTGCTTCCCATTTGCCCCTAAAAAGTGATATAAGCACAGATATTCAAAGGTATTTGGGTGCCTAACTCCGAAAATCAATGGGAGTTAGGCACCTAAATACCTTTGAGGATCTGGGCCTTACTGTCTAAAGAATTTAAGAGAATAATTCTTAATTTGCACTTATATTTGGCACTTACATTATGTTATCCAAAGATCCAAAGCATTTTACAAGGAATAATGAATTCAGTTTCAGAACACATCTTACTCTGAAGTGCAATTGTCCCTATTTTACCGAAGGGAAATGAAGCACAGATGTCAAGTGACTTGTGCTAGCAAGTCAATTGCAGAGTCAGGAACAGATACCAGGTTTGCTGACTTTGTGGTTCTGTGTTCTAATCACAAAATGATCCTTCTTTCCTAAAGGCCCACTGAAATAACTGAACAGATATGAAGATAAGAAAACAACATGCCATAACAAAAAACTGTCTCCAATCATGAGAATCTCAATGGTAGTTTTGTTGAGAACAGAACCCTTTTTTTTGGTACCAGGTAGATGAGTTCTCACGTGCAGATCCAAGCAAATTGGGTATCCCAATACATTTACATTTCTACACACACACACACACACACACGAGTATTTAAATTTACATTCATGAATATTTAAATTTATATTTAAATTTCTACATACACTCACTCCAGCTAAGTCATTTAAATTAATTGTGAGTCACAGTTGTCTACAAGGGATTTGCAATTAAGACCTCAGTTTTGTTATATACATTTGTGTAAAAAATGCAAGAAGACAGGACCACTTAATACCTGTCTTGCATTTTTTACACAAATGTATATAACAAAACTGAGGTCTTAATTGCAAATCCCTTGTAGACAACTGTGACTCACAATTAATTTAAATGACTTAGCTGGAGCTACTCATCTGAGTAACAGTGTGAGGATGGGTTGCATAATCTGGTCCTGATGGTGTTCATTATGATCCATATTACTTCATAGGACTGTCCTCTGACTTGCTAACTGCTTTTCCAGAATTTAGTTGAGCAAGTGAAAATCACCAATCCAAATTTCTATTGCTGGAAATAATGAATGTTCTCTTATTAATGTGTGTTACAGACAACTCCCAGCAGACAAATTGTGTAGACTTCCACAGAAATTTGATAGACTTGACTGTATTCTCTTGCCAGCTGTTTCCTCTCTATCAATCTCTTTGTTACTATATACTCAACTAGCTGCAGAAATGTGAAACCAATAATCTTTTCTAATTATAAAAACTGGAAGAACTAAATCAAATATTAAATCTAACCCTTTTCTAATGTCATTAATAGTTTCTGTAGGTAAACAACTTGAATCTATTCCCTGAGAGAGATCATTAACGTGTTTTAATGATGCAGGTCAGACTGAGAGTTTAGTCTCAGTTTAGAGTTCAGTCTACAATCTGACTGAAATGACATTTTCACTGACTAAATATCTGTTAATCTGTGCATACTTTAATTTTCCCATTATTTCAGCTATAGTGGCAATAAAGTTATAGTATCTGTCTCATAATTTTGTGTGTGTTGATAAGGGCTTCCTCGTGTAAATCTTCACTTTAATGAAATAGCCATATTACCTCCATACAACATATTTGAGGTATTAAAATAACAAACTCATTGATACCAGTATTTAATTTGACAAAAAAGACAGGGCCTCACACTCTGATCCAAACATTGATCCTACTGAAGTCATTTAAAATCATGCCACTAACTTAAATGGGATTTGGCCCTCTGAGTCTTAGCATGCATCTCTGTTTACATATTGATGGCATATTTATTTACCACTTAAAATATGAAGATGGTGAAAGATGCCCATTATAGGTTAGTCATGTGTCCTTGTTTGTTTCCCTTTATATTTTATTTTAACTATGCATGCCTAATACCGGATTGTAAAAGGGTGGTTTGCTCCTTTAAAGGTTTTGGGGGCTTGGGAGCAGCCAGCCCTGATCTGAAGAGGAGCCTGGCAGATGGGTGCTGGGAATCACCTGATCCAACTGGACAATCTCAAGTGATTGGAGGTGATGAGTCCCAGACAGAGGGTATAAATGAGCACACCAGCTGCCTGTGACTAGGAGAGTAGTGGGAATGTACCATTTTGTGGTTGTAGTAGAGGGCTGTGAGAGGATGAACAATGTCTGTTGAATTCCTTTGGGCTAGGGAGATCTGGGCCATTAAACTGCTGGAGGCTATTGTTCCCCACAGTTTTGGTTAGGACCAGAACTATTACTTTGTTGTTTTTCCATCTGTGTTTCTTTTCTTGTGCCAAAGAAAAATCTGGGTGTTGAGATAAGAGCTACAAAATGCACTTGCCTGATTGTTTCTCCTAGGCTGGTGGTTGGGTCCACCAGTTTACATAGATAAAGGATTTTTTGTTTATTTGATGTAAGTACCCTTATGGCACTGTAGACCGGTGTCTTGTGCGGCTTGGTCGCCGTGGCCCTTCCTCAGGCCCAGGCTCTGAGGAAGGCCACTGCACCTTCCAAAAAGGGGAATGTTAGTGCCTCTGTACTAGTCTTGGTCCTGGCCCCCAGGCAGAGCAGACTGCCAAGTAGTAGGGCCTCCTTGGGCCCTGAGGCAGGCAAGCAAATAGTCTATTGGGCCAGCCGTTAGGCAGGGCGGGCAAGCGAGCGGTCTATTGGCCCGCCCCTTAGGCAGGGTGAGGCAGGCAGTGGATCCGCTCGGTAACGGCAGGGGGAGAGCACGTTCTCCTGGGGCGGCTAGGGAATGGGGGAGAGGGACGCAGACCCACCCATCTCCACTGCGTCACAGCCCAGGGTCCTAGCAGTGGCAAGGACATTGCCACTGAGTCGGTGGGGCTCCCGCCGCAACATGCTGACGGGGTCTTGCCCCTGTCACAGCCACTGTCCGCTCTGGTCGCCATGGCCCTTCCTCGGGCCCAGGCTCGGAGGAAGGCCACTGCACCTTCCTACAGGCACAGTAAGAGTAACTGGATGGGGCATTGATATGCTACTGCGGTCAAGTAATCCTTCTAATAAGAAAGCATGAAACTAGAAATAAAATGTATCACCATCAACAAAAAATTAGAGAAACCAGGATGAAAAAAAATACAGGAAAAAGAGGAGTCTTCAGTGTGTGTGACATATTTGGACTTATCTATTGACCTAACACCAGCCCACCTCACATGTAAATTTTGAAGACTGAATTTTTTCAGTCTACTAAAAAATTGGAGGAAAAAGCAGCTAGCAGGCAGCCATTATAATGCTGGGTTCTAAAACTTCTACTCTAGTGTTTAGTGTTACTAATCTAGAAACTGGGAAGTAGAAAAAACAGCAAGATGCAATGGATCAGGTAAGGGAAACACAAGAAACCATTTGGCTACTAGCATGACTAAAACTGCTCTGAATGGAATATGCGGTGCATCATGTGATATTAGCTAAATTAAAATTTCTGGCATTGAAAGAATATGCAGAAGACTCTACTAAAATAGAATTCCTAAACTGCTAAAACTTGTAGGAAAGGCTTAGTGAAATTTTAGGGATTCTAATCTGGTGTTTAGCTGAAGAGAGTGCTCTCAGATGAAGACCCCTAACACTTAACAGTGCCACCATGAGATAGCTGTGAAAATACAGATGTGCTTAGTGGTGGTGAAGATGTCAGTCTAGTCCCTAATTGTCATGATTAAGAGTTCTAAGAATCCAGTAGTGAAGGAGACAGTGGAATGTTGCAATCTGTGGCTCTTTCCAAAAGAGATAATACAAACATAGGGTTCTGGAGTAATTCAGTAGTGAGTCAGGCCTGTACTGTATCTGTTAGACTGGCTGCTAGAGAAACTTTATTCTGTTTAGTAATTCTCCAAATCCAGCTTTGGAACAACTGAAATAAGGAGACCTAATTCAACCTTATAAAAGCTTTTGTCTTGGTTTATGGAAAGACTAATACAAATGATTTAGTGCTTCTCTACAAGGAGTCTTTTCTTCTATAACACAAACATCTTATCTAGAGGATCTCTTGGAGAACAGAATGTAATATGTACTAGCACTTCAGTGGTAATTCTATAATCCATCTTCAACAGGCAGATGGTGTATAACGTAATTGTGGAGCTGAGGTGGGGGTCCACAATAAGATCAGTTCTCAATTTATTTGGCAGCTGGTTTTGAGCAGTAATTATTTTTAAAGATTTACACTAAAAGTGGGCTGATGGTTTGTATTTTGGAGTACTGAAATGATTCTTAAAAAGCCACCGTGCGGAAATTAGCCAGGCCAGTGACTACTTGCAGACCTTTTCTTTTACATCCAGTAATTCTTACACCATTAAGTCTGTCCAAAATCCCTTCATGTGTTTAGGCATATCTTTAAAACCTAGGCCATGTAGGAGGTCTCCTGCAGGGTCTTAATGTCCTCTCACTGGAGCAGTTTATACATTCTCTGTAAAGTAAGTTTTAAAGTTATAATAGTATTAATTCTTTTTTTTTTTTTTTTTTTTTTTTTTACAGTTTCAAAGCATTATGTAAACATTAATGGTCAGATTATGCCACCCTATGTTATGTTCAGTACCTTACTCTAAAAATCTGTGACAACTTGCAGGGTAAGGTACTAATGAATGGGCCAGATCTTGCAAGGTGTTGGGTGCCCTCAACTTTTAAAGTCTATGGGAATTTAGATAAATTGGCACTTCATGGAAGTACCCAGTACTTTACAGGATTGAACCCAGTGTGAGCCAAGGAGGGAGAATCTGTCTCTAGAACAAATTTAGTAGGTGGGAAAGATGCCAGACTTATAGCATTGGAACTGAAGTCTCTTCATAGTGCTTCCCTCTGTCTGCCCTGTTTGTGGGCCCACCCTCTGTTCTGGAAAGACTTTCTCCAAACTACTCCCCCCTCTAACTTCCATACTGGTTCAGTTGTTAGCCTCTCTGCTGAAATTGCTAATAAACTGGCTTGGATTAGACGTGATGGTACCTTTTCTTATATAAATGACACACCATGGAATTCAGAAATGCCAAAGATGTAATTGGATATTCACATGGAACTGGAATGAGATCAGCTGCAGTCCTTTGCTGTGACTTTGACCTTTCTTCAGTCCAAATTCTGTCCTGTGATCCACATGCATAGCAACCTTTAAACAGCAACATAAGCCCTACACACAGCTGAGAAAAGAATTTAATGCTAAGTTGTTACAATGTTTTATTACCAAGTTGGTCAGGGAAACATTTTCACTTATTAAAAATACATAACACGTGAGGTTATCTCCGGGAATGGATCAAAGGGATTTATTGATATCAAGGTCTGTCTTGTATTTTTCTATCAAACAACACAAACTTAAACCTAAATTATAGTTCAAAAAAATCTATTAGCTACTACTAACAGTACAAGATTTGTGATCATAAGGGCTCAGTTGTGACTATTACCTACTGGCTTACATTGCAGCTGTGTGGAATAATCCTGAGTGATAGAAGACCCAAAGATGTTCATGAGATGTTCTGTGGCAAAGCAAAGAGGAGACAGGGTAAGAAAAAGGATATCAAATATTAAATTGATCTATATCCCACTTAAGGCCTGATTGGTGCCTTTAGTCATAGGTGTGTGCTGGCTATGGCTCACAGTCACCTCACTCTGGCCCACCTCTTTTGGGATAAAGGATTCTTCTACTGAATCATCCCCCAGGAAAGAACAGCAAAGAGAACTTGCTGCAGCTGGCCAATTCTCTTGCTGGTCTAGAGGTGATTAAGGCATAGTCCTGCCTCCTCACACTTCCCATCCTCTTTGTGGAAACTAGCACCTACAGGATTCATCAGTAGGGAACTATCCATGTGCAAAGACAGTACATGTGCTTCACTGCTGCATGGGTCGTGGGTGAAGAAGGGTCCTGGCATCCTCCACCCTCAGACCTCATATGCACACATGCAAGGGCCAGACTAGGCACAATCTTGACCCTAATCTTAACCATTAAGCAATAGCATATCAGAGCAAAATGAAACCGGAAAGCATGCCAAAGTTGTCTGGTTACAAACTACACCTTCAGGTCATGTTCATTGAAAGGTCTGCCAAACGTCTTCAATGAACCTTTGGCAATTTAGAATTAGGTGTATGACTTCTATGACTTTGTCCCAGTTTCTTGCACAACAGCAGGTGAAAACACAGTGACTATATCTGAGTTTTACTGTTAATTCTGATGTTTGCCTCAACCTCTCATTCACAGTATAAATCAGGGTTAGCAAACTGACTTGGATCAGGACCAAAAGGAAATATTGATTTGACCCTCAGTGAAGTAATACCATAGTTCAACAGCTGTGGCCAACAGAAGTTTGTTAATCTTACTGCTGGAGGTAAACATTTTCTAGGCGCAGCTGTTTTTATTTTAGAAATAAGTTATGACAACACATGCCTGTCCCAACAATGGAAAGTAAGTACTGCCATACATGAAGACCTGAAAACCTTTGATCTCTGTTAGGAGTTTTAGTTGCACAGACCCCAGCGTTGACTGAACCCTGCAACTAAAATATAGTTCAACTATCACTCTAGGTCTGTTCCAAATATTCCATGCCCTTATTGTCATGTATTCCTTGTGCATGGTAGGTTGCAGAGCTGCCATTAGGAGGTCAGGCTCCTGTCCAGATATATTCTGGCTACAGCTTCCATCACAGATAGATACTACAGATGGATTCTCTTTAAGATACCTAGCAGTGCATTAAACTTTAACGTATGGCTCTTGCCAGCTCATGTAAGATCTGTTACAAATGGCATCACCTACTGGCAGAACATTATAGTACAGTTTTTAAGCATTCCAAAATGCTTAACTTCTAAATGTTAATTTGCATGGGGAATAAAGTGAGGAATGTCTGGAGGGGATTCATGGCTACATCGCCACTTTATGTTGACAGACAGTATAAAGTTGCTGCAAAGCATCCATGTGACCCACACATTAACATCCCCAGCAAGCACAACTGCACTATCCCTTTTTCTTCCAGAGGCCCCAGTGCTGGGGTCCTGCCAATGGGTGTGAGGGTCAGTGGCCAAGTGTATTCCTATCTGGGATATTCTCCAGTGGTGCAATGGGACACATGGGCTGTTGCAGCCAAGATGTAAATTAAGGCAGTCTCCAGAGTTGCTGCAACCTATGGTTGACTGCAGACTTGTCCCTGGCATCCTGAGGATAGGGGAAATACAAGACATTCTCTCAGAGTATGACTACGCTTCAACCCAAAAGGTGTGTTTTCCAGCATAAGGAGACATACCCGCATACTCTTACTGAGCTATTATGCTAAAAGTAGAAGCATAGCCATTGTGATGTGAGCGGTAGATAAGCTAACTGTTCTTAGTACAGTCCCTTCTGAGTAGTTAGTATGTACTCAGGAAGGTTAATCCTTCCTGATCTTATGCTGCCCTGGCTATGCTTCTATTTTTAGTGTGCTAGCCTGATCAGAGCTAGTGTAGGTATGTCTTTTTGAGCTGGAAATTACTCCTCCAGCTTCAAATGTAGATGTACCATCAGTCAGCAGCTCTGGAATGAGCATCTCCCTTTCCTCAATTGAGGAATTTCCTTTCTAATGCTATGCTGCAATTTTGTTGCAAGTCCTGTTTGCCATTCCTATGATAACTGGCTTTCAAATCTGCCCCTGTTGTCAAAGGAATCTGTCCCTTACTAAAATAATTGATTAGAGGTAAAAATTAGACCAATCTTTGCTTGAACTGAACTTACAGTTTTGTTTTCCATAGCTCTCATTTGCCTCAGACCTCTCAACAATTCACTGAAATTTTCAGATGCACTTTCTCCCTCAGACATTTTATGAGAGCTCTAATTAGTATCCATCTTTAAAATTCTGCAATTTTCTGTAATTATCTCTCATCTGTCTTTTTAGTTTTAACAGTTATTAAATTGCCCTATGAAAGTGCACTTTCAACAGACATGAGCAATAAAGGTAACCCTGAGAATAACGGATCCCAAAATGCACAGTGAAAGGGTTCATTAATCACTGCACATGAAATTAACAGAGCATAGTTAAAATAAAATCATCCAGTTCACAGGCTGAGAGAATACAACAGTTAGAGACCTTTTGAATGCATCAGACGGCTTTTTAGCAAATTCATCTCTTTAACTTTCTAAGGAATTAGATGGTTCAGTAAATTTCATCTTTGAATTAAAATTTCTATTTACCATAAGAAATGATTTATTAAAATCAAAGTAGTTTCTCTATGATTATTCTTTAGGAGCAGTCACTTAGAATCATTTGTTAATGCCAAGATGACTTGAACAGCCTCATCTCTGTGGCTGCAACGGAGGTAGTCTGTGCAGTTGGTTTATTAGGCAATGTTAAAACATTCCAGCCTTGAAGGACTGTAAACTCCACCTTATTTCTCTGATCTTAAGAGGTATTAAGTTCAAATTAATTAGCTTTATACGTCTGTCTTGATTTTGATAATACTGATAATAAAAACGAGATTATAATGAGCTAAAGTGCACCTGTGCTGTTGCCCACTGCCGGTTGCAATCACATCTGCTCAATTGTCTCACAAGCCATGTATTTCTAACCTCTCGGGAGATTGTTGCTGTCATTTTCCTCTGTATCATTGATACCTAACAACTCCCACCTAGCCCTTGAATGCTAACTAATGTTTTCTGTGTATTAGGTCTGTCTTATTTCTGAAAATACTTCAATATATTACCCACTTACCACTTGCTTTGAATTAATTAAAACTTGTGCGTACACACACTAAAATTGATGTTTCAGCTCAGTCATCCAATTACCTACTATCACTTCTTTGCCTCATTCCAGAAAGTAACCTTCACGTCCTTCACCAGATAATAGCTGTGCATAGCTTTTGTAGTCACGTCAAAGATGATAGGCTTAAAAGTATGCATGAAATAAATTCTATAAACACATGTTCTCATTATTGCTACCATCCTCTTTCCCCATTCCTTCCTATTATTTTTCACGCTGTCTTGTTCTAACTTGTTCTTACATTTGTACAGCACTGAGTGAGGTACTAAGCCTGACTTGGATGTGTGGGTTCTACCACAAAACAAATTAATAAATTTGTTTTTTTTTTATTCCTATGTATATAGGTTAAATTGTTTTTGAATGATACTTGTCTAACATTTATTTCTGTTCATCTGTTGACTTCTAAGTTTTTCTATCCATCTTGGTCCTGGATAGTACCAGTAACTATAGTAGCCAAGGCCCCAATCCTGCAATGGGTTATGCATGTGCTACTTATTAATTTGTATTCCCATAGCACATAGGAGACCTAACTATACATGCATGAGTAGTCCCACTGACTTCAGCAGGCCTATTCATGCATGTAAGGTGAGGCGTGCGCATAGTGTATTGAAGGATTAGTCGAAGTACTCACATTTAAGTTCAACATGGGGAAGGAAAAAATGATTTAACAAGGAGAAGCTAATACTGTCTTTCATCTACACCCTCCACTATGTGGTAAAAATTTTGCTTTTGCAAAACACAAAAGGATGCATGAAGAAGCACGCACACACTAATATATTGTGTCACTAGTTATTTTAATGAATAGACTTCCTTGCTCAAAGGTCTTTAGATGCCTTAGCAACAAAAGTTAAAATCAGAAATAAGAGAAATAAGAGAGTATTAAATAAGAGAGTATGAAATAGCCCAATATATTCAGTAGTCATAGTATATGTGTTTAAATATAGTGCATCAAAATAATTATCCTCAACTTCCCCATATAGAAAAGTGAACTAACTTATGCAAGAGCTGAAACTATTTGGAAAAAACCTCTTAGCCATCTTGTTTTTCTGTTCTTACCTGCTAGATTGCAAAGAATTGATTAAACCAAGAAGTGTATAAAACAGCAGTAAACTAAGGCAGTTTCACTTTTATTCTCATCAATTTAGGGATTCAATAATGGCAATTCACTTCTTTCTCTTCTGTATTTTAATTATGTACTAATAATGTGTTGGTTTATAATTTGAGGATGATAGTCATAATTGATTTTTGCCGGGTAGCAACCATTCAACATCCTGCACATCAACTGCTCTTAAAATCCAATTACCAAAAAAAAAAAAAAAAAAAAAAAAAAAAAAAATCTCTTGAGCTACGTTTTTTTTTTTTTTTTTTTTAAATCTAATGATGATCAAATGATGTTTAAGCATGGAGTGATTTTTTTCTCTAGTAATCTTTCAGTGCTCATCAGCAATAAATTGTTTTACAGGAAAAATGCTATATGAATTTGCAGTGGTTTTTAGTCTGAAAGAGTATCTCAGTTCACCAAATAAAGATAATGTGGTACACTGTAAAGAGAGATCAGCAGTTGATTCAAATATTAGCTTTCCAAGCCCCACACCAAGACATTTTTAGGTGGAAAATGTCAAGACTCATACACCATCTGTGTGACATATAGTTAACTTAAACATAACCTCCTCATAAATCAGTGTATATGCATCTCCTATCATCCTCATCATTTATTGAGGACCCGTTTCACTTCTCTTCTTCAGTTTGTCTTGCTCTGCAGCAAACTTAGGGACATATACTTCTTTTCCCATAGAAAAGTGTGCAGAAGGGAAGCATGGAATCATCTTAGATCTTTTCCTATTGCTCTGCCACATAGTTACCTTACAGACTTAACTGCACAAACCACTGCAGCAGCCCCACTGCAGTTGCATTGCTGTAGTATAGATGCTACCTAAGCTGATGGAAGGAGTTCTCCCAGAAGTGTGAATATGCCACCTCTCTAAGAAGCAGTAGCTGGGTTGACAGGAGAATTCTCCCATTGACCTGTCTATGGTGGGGGTTAGATCTGTTTAACTGGATTGCTTAGGGGTGTGGATTGACCTAATTTCCTTGTGTGGACCAGGTTTTAGACTTGGATGTCACCAACTGTGGAAAAGGGGGCCATGGCCACAGCCATCAAATCCCATGTATAGTATGTTTGCATAGTCTTACTTGACCATTCATGTGGACCTTAGAGTTCATATCATGTATAGGATCCTCCTGTATATTGCTTCAGTTGCCTTTTCCTCAGAAATGGTAGCATAACTTTGCTGCTAATGGCACATGCCTAGGAAGCTAGACACTAATGTGGACATGTACACAAACTAAGCATTAGAGTTGGGGCTGGTGCTTAAATCTTCCCTTCACTC
Source organism: Emydura macquarii macquarii (assembly GCF_026122565.2). Lineage (NCBI taxonomy): Eukaryota > Metazoa > Chordata > Testudines > Chelidae > Emydura > Emydura macquarii. The sequence goes on from NW_027130457.1 coordinate 1,137,399, forward strand.
CTGGAAAAAATTAGTTCAGACTCCATCCTCTCCCCCGCTCCACAATCATGACTGATTTCAGAAATAAAATCAATCAGCTGAATAATTGGGGACTGTTTCCCCTCCCTCCCAATAAATTTGTCACCTCTAATAATTTATCCCCTGTAGAAATAGCTCCTCTAACTCTTCCCGGTGTTCCTTCTGAGAAGAACTGGCAGCCTGAACCTTGTTCTGCTCTCTGTCGCCTTGCCAGGTCACAAAACCTTACCTGCTCAACGTTGCAGGCTGACCAGCTCTTTGTTCCCTCTGCCTCAGGTGCTGCTTGTGAGGTGTGTGTGAAACTCTACTCTGAGGCTGTACCTGCACTCGGGCTCTTTGGGAGCATATCTTCAGCCCAAAAAGGGACTGTAATTTCAGCCAGTGAGCAACCTCTGATCTCACCTCTGTTGTATGTGCTCAGTGGAGGAAGGAGCTGTTAGGGGCAGGAGACAAACCTGCCCTATGTCTCCTGGATGCAGTTCATGATGTTGTTACCGGGAAGGGGCTAGAATCTGCCAATCCCTTTCTCCCTTTCCTTTCCCTTACTACAGCTGACCTCTGCCCTCCACTTCTCTCTCCATGATGCTGAGGGAACAATGGAGTTAGAGAGGTATGTCTCACATAGTAGTTTTGAGGGGTTCAATTGGGGCAGGCTTAGCCCCATTAGCTCCTCATTATCACCTGCTGCTATCAAAGACTCTACACACTCTTAGAACCACGGCAGAGGCAGAGGTCAGGGGACCAGTACTTTGGGCATACAATTCAGAGAATAAAATAATCAAGAGCAGAGCAGTTCACCCCTTGGCAGAAAGAGAGTGACCCTTCCTGCAAGAGACACCATAAGAGTAGAAAACAGACAGGAAAGACTGTTTCAGGTTTTTTCCTGCTTTTTTTTCCCATCTCCCCAAGAGGTAGGATTTCACTGTCTGACTTTCAGGGTGTGAGTCTGGAACCGAGGGCAAGAAATAGAGAAGCTTTTATGCAGACTAAATGCATCTGTGTACTAAAGCTGTCTCCCATGGAAGAGTCATTGCATCATTTTTGTTAGTTCTTTCCTTTAGCTTCTACACTGAATTAATCCAATATAGAATTTTCCTCATATTCACAGTTTTATGATGAGTGCAACAAAGCTGGTTCAGCAATAATTAAAATGTTACCACTATAGCTAGGTATAAATACCAAAGCTACTTCATCAGTAGCTCTAGATACTTTGCTATCTTCACAGGGTACCTATAGAATACCTGATCACTTACAGTCCCTTTATTCCTTCTTGGAATAGGTTTTACTGTAAGTATCTGAAAATCTCTCTCTCCCCTGTAGCTTTGCTCCCCAGGAGCTATGAAACTGCCAAATTCTAATGTGAAATGGTGAGAATAGCACTCAAACAGCAGGGCAGAGATTTTGAAATGTACTCCAAGAGGACAGTAGATGTAACCCTTCAACCTTAAGAAGGACGTGTAAAGCTCCTCCCACAACTCCACCTGAAAACATCGAAGAGGAGCAAAAGGAGATGAAGAAACTAAAATGAGAGAAGACAGAATAGTAGTAGAGGGGAGAAGAGTAAAAAGGGAATAAAAAATTCACAACTGAAAGTAAAGTGTTGTAAGGCTGCTACGGGAGAAGTAGGGAGACACTCATATTATGGTAAGAGGTCCTGTTAAAAAACACTGGTTAGATGTAATAACCAATCTGAATGTTTATGCAAGTGTATGTAGCCAGACTGAGCTCCATGATAATTAATGTTCTCATCTCATGAGCTTTTTTTCTGGACTATCATTTCACCTCACTTCTAAACAGCTTAAAAGACAAAGTCCCTTAGTGCAGTTTATGGAGTAAGATGGAATTTTAGCCTTTGTTTGAAAGACTGTAACAGTTCAAGTTGGTAACTGTATACTAACTGAGTGAATATCATGATTTGCTGTCCTGTGATATAACAGGTATTGATCGTTGCCTCAGTCAATATTAGTCATTGTCTTACAGTAAACACCAGCTCCCTCAATCAATATTTACTTCTCAAGCTATCAACAGAAGACAGTATCTGCTTCAACCAGAGAGACCAAAACACTATTTTGGAAAAACCCATATTGAATCAGATTCAAAATATCTACATGGGGGGTTTCTAATATATTTGTTTCCTTAAATGTATATTTAAAAGACCAACTGCCTGTGTATTTCATTAATAAAATGCCTATCTATCTGTCTCAGGATTGATACAAGTCACAGGATGTCAGTCCATTGAGAGAAAAAGGGAGAGGGGGAAAGAGAAAACTCACCCAGTTTTGGTGACTACAGCCCCTCACATTCAGGGCAGTGAAGCCTACCAGTCAGAGTCCACAGTCCTAGGCAGTGGTTTTTAATATCTCAGGCAGTTGCCATGCTCAGTGATAAGTGTGGAAGGGGACCCAGGCCCATCCTACTCCACCAGGTCCCAACCCAGGGCCCTATGAAACCAGTAGTCCTGGTTTCAAGTTCAGGTTCCGACTCCACAAACACATTCCCTGGGCTGCCTCCTACCCAGGATTCCAGCTCTGGCTGTTTGTCCAGGGGCGGCAGCCATCTGTCTCCACAGTCGACCAAATGCCTTCAGTGTGTTTGGCCTCTGTAGTCTGGAGCTCAAGCAGCCTCCTGGCAGGAGCTTACAGCATGCATCCACTCTCCTCTTCAGTCATCCCAGACTGAGCTGAGTTGCTTCCTTTTATACCCTGGTTCCAGCTTGAGCATGCCCAGCAATAGAACAAGGGTATATGGCCTCCTGAGCCCACAGTGATTGATTAACCCTGGCTGGCTAGTGCAGGGCTGATACAACCCATCACACTGTCCATTGATACTATTAGCAAATATACGAAAATACCTATTTACTTAACGTTGAAAATGCATATTCTTGAAGGCACCTTAAAAGGGCATACTAGCTATTGAACGGAATTTTACTACCATTTACCTTTCTATAAATGTCTCAAGTAAAAATGGGTGAAGGGGTGAGAAATAAGGTATCCTAAAGATTGAGAAGCAGTGTGGCAACATATTATATATATGGACCTCACCCTATATTTTATTTTAGTTTTTGAAGGTTAAAGCAACTATCTGAAACAATGGGTGAATCTGACATCTTTATAAAAACAAATAATCCCCCAGCTGCTAACAATACTTGACCTCCATAAAAAAAACTCTGTACACTCTCCATCTCCACACAGACTTGGCAAAAGCCATGGTTAATAGATGAGTCTTGAGGCATACCCTGAAGCTCAAGAGACCCGAGCTATGTCAAAGCAGGAAGAAGCTGTAGATTTTTATATAACCAGATGTTGATTTGTTATTACTAAACCTCAGTAAGCTTACACAGAAGAGGTTTATTTCTACACAGTGAGTACTGTTGGAGGGGTTGTTTAATTCTTTGCTTTCTCACAGTCTGTAGCTGCAGAACGTTATCAACATGTTGAATCCTCATATATGTTAGTGTTGCTGCAGCACTTGGTTAGATACAGTTTCCTCTCAGAACTGGCAGAACAGTAAAAAATTGATTTGTGAATAAAAGTACCAAGCTCAATTTGGTAATAGTTGTCATATTATTTGTGTGTTTTTTGTTCTTCCCTTTGACCCTGTCTTTCTCCTCTCACCCACTTTGGAGTCAGTTTACTGATGCCTTATCAACCTGCACATCAAATTCAACTGTGTTGTTCTTGTCTTTGAAGCCCTATATCATACCATGTGCACCTCCCTCCCCATCTCTAGTCTTTTTTCACTACTCTCACTCTCTGCTCTGGCTGTGACAGCAGTCTTTGCACTCCCTTTATCTTTTTCCTTTCGCTGGTGTCCCCATGCTTTTTTCCATTTCCACTTACTCTTGCTTGCCCAGCCTGAACCTGCTAACTATCCCACCTCCCATGTTACATTCAGATTTAATGGATTTGCACATATAAAACTGATTGGAACTCAGTAAATAATTCTGCAGAAGATATATAAGCAGGAATAGACTCTACCTCACGTTATCCCACTCCTGCAGTTGTCATAACCAAGTGGCACTCAAGGGAAGGAACATTACTTAAACATAGGTAGGTTTCGCTAGCAACACCCTGTGAGGGTGGAAGGGTCTTCTCTAATACATGGTTGCTAAGAGACTAATGAGGATGCTCTAGCACTTTACTAGAGATGACAGAGCATCTCTGTCCTTGAACTCTGTCTAGTGGCCAATATAACGTGCAGACTTCCCTGTCGCTGCTGCACAGTTATGGGGAAAATGACATTCTTGTCTCTAAAGAGTCCTATGGGATACTGTGGGAGAGGGACACATCCTATCTTGCACAGACTGCCAAAGTCCCCAGTGGAAAATGATCAGTCATTACTGTTCAGTCTTGGAGGAGAGAAACCCAGCCTCATATGAAGTGGTCTGGGAGAACAGGAGTTGGCCTCATGGGCTCATTAAATATAAGAAGCTTTAGGGAGGGGGATTTAGATGTTATTTGGGAAGGGGCAGCTACTGGAAGTGGCTGAAAGAACAATTTTGTCAGGAGAAGGCGTTTGTGGATTCTCTCACTATGGGCTTGATTCTGCCATCCTTCGTCTTATTGAGTAACTGATATGAATGTGTTTACTCATAAAGTGAGGTACTAGTCAGTGTAAAGATGGCAGAATCAGGCCCTGTGTAAAAAATCTTTTCCCAGGGTTTGAAAAAACATATGGTGTCAGTGTGCTACAGTGACATTAACTCTTCTTCCCTCGGTCTTAGTTGCTTCAAGATGAAAGGGAAACAATTCAATTCTAATCTTCAAATGAAATAACTTTGATTTTTTTTTGTGGTCTATACAATTTCTCAGTCCTTTTAGAGAACCACATTTCTATTTAACAACCAGTGCTTTGTTACTAAAACACCCTGTTAAAATAAATTGATCTGTTTTTGAGTCTGAAATTGGAAAGAAAAGCTCTAGAACTCTGGACTCACTAGTCAGTAATATTTTCACTCTGCTAGAATTTAAAATCACATTAACCAACAATTTTAAAATCTTGTAAAACACAACAAGAGTCCTAATAAGAAAACAATGTTTCCACAGAAGCTTACACCCTTGCATGACAAGTTGCAGTCCTCAGTGCGTTTTTCAGGGTAAATTTAAAATTCCCAGGAAATATGTTTACAAATGAAGCGCTGACACAACCTTAACTATAACCGTGCGAATGGCACCTGTCCTAATAAAAAAAAATAAAGAAAATCAACATCTATCTCGATAAAGCAGAAAAGTAAGTGAAAAGCATATATCTGTACTTGCAGCTCCTGAGGGGATATCTTAACTGTTGTGTACTGCCAAAGTGCACTATTTTTCTTGAGATTTACTCTGCATAAAAGAGACTGAAGTCATTTTCTTGTTTTTGACAATATTAGTCAATTTCTACTCATAGCACAGCACATTAGCCTGTCAAGAAAAATCATCACCTAGGAGCTTCAAATATGTTTATAACATTCTTTTATGGTCTTCTACTAATGGATGCATATCATCAAGACAAACCATTTTGTTGTAATTTTTTTTTGCGCTGCACAATGATATTGCTGAGTTTATATGAGATTTTCCATTTTATGAGCAGTATAGAAATTTACATATAAAGTGGGCTTGTCCCAAACAGGAAAAAAGAAAAAAAAAAAAGAGTAAAATGCCACATCATTAAGTTAACGAATAGCAGTCCAGACCCATCAGTTTAAAATTCTGTTCCTGTTCTTTCGATAAGCTCTTTCTGCATGGTATCATATTTCCTCAGAGAGGAAAAAAAACTAAGAGGCTGTAAGGGCTGATTATTTCAGAATGAATTTTTCTAAGCAATTGTTTTTGCTTTCTTAAATGTTCTCAACGCCTTTCAGTTTTGACCTTAAGTGGATCACAATTTGATGGTGACGTGAACAACAGATGCATTAACTTGCCTGAGCACAGCCAGTCCTAGACCTGTGGAACGTATGCAATTGCACAGGGTATCATGTGATATACATGTAATTTGAACCTTTCCATGAAACCAGGGATGTAATTGGCTACATGTGACCTCAGAAGACAGACCAAAGAAAAAGCCACACACTTGTGTGTGGGGTTTCTTTTTCTACTTCTGGGGGTGATTTTCTGCTACTGCCTGACCATCAGGCAGCTGGTGACCCCTCTTCTGTGTACTCTGCCTCCTGGCTTTTCCATTCCTATGTTCTCTTGTTTGAAAAGGAGTGGAGGAAAATATGGGAAAAAGAAAATAGAAAATGGGAGTATGTTATTAGCATGACAGTGAATGAATCTTCAAATAAAAGGGTGTAAAACCTCTATGGGATTAACTGTGCTAGTGTCTGTTAAGTCTTGGAACATGTCCAACATGAACAAAAGGTTTCCCAAAATTGGAACATGCAGCATGGGGCCTGGGTCATTTGCAAGTTTAAACTAGTGTAAATGGTGAACTCTCTGTAACTTGAAGTCTTTAAACCATGATTTGAAGACTTCAGTAACTCAGCCAGAGGTTAGGGGTCTAACACAGGAGTGGGGGATGACGTTCTGTGTCCTGCAATGTGCAGGAGTGAGACTGGATGATCACAATGGTACCGTCTAACCTTAAAGTCTATGAGTCTAACTAGGAGAATGCGCATGTTGTACTTGTTTCTGGATTCACATAGTGTTGGAGGCCCTTTAATGATGTTAAACTATTTGACAAATGATACTGATGGTCATTAGGAAGAAAAACAGAATTAGACATTGAATAGTTTACAAACACCGATCACCAATCCACCTATTTTAAATATTATGATTTAGTTAAGCCACATACACAGTATATATTGTGTGGAAATAATTATACTTGACATTGTAAATGGCATTAAAATGTTTTTCAAATTCTATTTACCAATAATATCTTTTCAAAGTTAAAAGCATTTCCTTAGAAGAATTAAAGTGGCTAAAATAGTGGGATGTAAGGATAGGTTTCAAGTTACAAGCATGACAGTGATTATACAAACAAGAACTAATAGCACTGGAGTGATTGAGCTAATGTCTGCATTAATTCTTTGAACATGCCCAGCTTAAACTAGATATCTCAGGAAGTTGGAATATCCTTAGTCTGAATGTACTGATATCAGTTACCATTTTCCGATTAAATCTACTTTGTAACTGCATGTTTCACACAAAAAATTTGGGGAAAAAAGATTTGTTTTTTGTTTTGCTTTGTTTGAATTTGTCATGAAAGTTGTCAATGCTCTTGAAACATTTAATTTTGAAAAGTTCTTATTTAGTTTTGATAGGAAACATCTCACTTTCTCTTATTTTTAAAAAGCTCTTCCATGCCCTTTGTCCATGAGGAAAAGTTGGAAGAAAATAAGAGAGAGAGAGAGAGAATAGCCTTTGTCTTCACAACTTCAGAACAAAAAAGTTCGGTTTTTCTCCAAATGTTTACATTTTGAAATTTCACTGAAAAATTTTGATGAAAATGATTTGCATGTGAAAATGTTTTTCTAAACTCAATTTTTCAATGTAAAATCTTTTAATCAGCTGTGCTAAAATTATTGTCTACTCTTCAACCAACCTGACTTCTGAGTGATTATTAAACATTATAGAAGGGAGCAGTGGTTATGACATCAGAAGCAAGATATGCGAGAGCCAGACAAGAACATAAAGGAGCAATGGACAAATAGAGGTGGAGGAAGTGAGGGCAAAACAGAGAGGAACAGCAGAGAATAGAGAACATCATATTGGGGGAATATGGACAAGTGAAGGGGAAAGGATAACAGAGACCAGGGTCTGAGGAAAGTAGAATACATTGGAAAAGGAAAAGTTTTTTTCTTAAACTAACTAATGGTGTAATTTAATTTTTAAACTAAGAAAGAAAAATGGAGCAAGACAGGAAGAAGAGAGAATAAATAAAAAGAAGAGAGCGAATACTAGATGAAAGAAAAGGAAGGAACATAAAAGGGGGAGAATGAAAGAGAGAGATGGAAAGAGAAGAGTAAAAATCTGGAAAAAGGGAAAGAGAAACAACAAGAGAGAAGTTTTAGGATTGTATCTTTAGCGCCCTTGCGGACAAGATGGAATCTGCTCTGGCCAATAAAAGGCACACGCAGGAATGCAGCAGGGAAAGTCCCTTCCATCCCAGGGGCACCTGATCCAAACCCTCCGAAGTGAACACACACCGGAATAGTACAATGAATATAGGAAAGGGAAATAATTATTTACAGAGGGATGAATGGAGAAAAACAATGGGGAGGGACAGGGGGGATAGAGGAAGCAGTAAAACAGGGTCACATTCAACACAAGGTCCCACAGGCCCAGTGGTACCACAGACTAAAAGGGCAGACATCAAGCAATGCATCTGCACTCAAGAGTGCAGGAGTCCTGGGCAAAGCTCCAGTCCGGTGGGGAGTCTTAGGTGCTCCTGGTAGTCTTCAGCACTAATGAACTTTCCCCAGCAAACCCCTTCGGTGCCCACTTCTGCCGCTTTCTGCAAACCCCCCAGAGCGACATACTCCCCACTTAACTAGCTACAGCCTCCCTCCTTATTCCCAGGGCAAAGTTACAAGCTCAAGTACTCACGGTCACATAGAGCTCTGGGCGACAGTGGTAACGGGTCCAGCTCCAGATTGTCCTTCTTGGGCGATTCCTCCCTGGCACAGTGCTCTTCCTGGCTCCTGTTCTGGAAATGGGGCAACCCCAGTCAGCAGCTCTGTTCCTCCCAGGCTTCAGGCAGGTTTTCAGCTGCTTCACTCTGTGAGGGCCTGCTCGCTGTAGCCCTTCTATCTGGAGCTCCAGCCACGCATACCCTTTTACACTCTCTGCTCACCCCCTGCCCAAACACTATTTCCTTTTTCTGGAACAATCAGCATTTCCTCGCAGGGCAAGATTTAAAGGGACCATGCTCTCTAAACCCCAAAGAGGTTACAGGATAATGAACAACATTGATTTGTTTCTATTCCTGTATTTCTTATATTTTCCTGAGAGATGTCCCATAGCTCTGGAAGCCAGTGAGAAAGTGGATGAAAAATAATTTTATATTGATGACTTTAGTCTTAGAGTTGGCCATACATTTTTTTAAAAGTGTAGCATATTTTCCCCTATTTTTCAAGCACTGATGTAGCATTGTAGCTATTTCTCCATCTCTAAAATGAAGTTAACAGTGAATTAGTAAGTGTGACAGAGCCAGACCTGATAGCTACAGGAGAGTACTGGAGGGTATCTATATTAGCCCTATGATTAACAAAGCCTTGTTCCCTGGGTGATTCATCTGGGGCTACTCCAGGGCAGTTAGGCCATTTAGGCCAGTTGAGGCCAATCAGGGAGCTGGCCCCAGCAGTTAAAAGCCTCCGGGCCAGACAAATGGGGGTAGTTGAAAGGGAGTTAGGAGAAGGAGTGACTACAGTGCTTGGAGCAGTTGCTATCACAACCCAAAGATACTGGAGGCAAGGGGGAGCCTGTCCAGGCATAGCTAGGGATCTTAAGCACAGAGGCCTGAGGGAGGACCCCTCCCACAGTTCCAGGAAGCAGACCATGAGCAGTGGGGCCAAGGACAGGTGACCCAGGGATGGCAGTAGCTCATGGACAAAGCAGTTAAGGTTACTCCTCACAGGGTCCCTGGGTCGGGGCCTGGGGCAGAGGGCAGAACTGGGGCCCCCCCTGCTCCCACCCAGCCATATTGCTGCATAGCCGAAAAGGGTGCAGGACCCACGGAAGGGCAGAACAGGCCACCCTTACTGCATAAGGTACTTAGGGGGAGCGTTATAGTAACTAACATGTTCAGAACTTTACAAATTATAAAGCACTTTGTTTTAATGGTAGGTATAATATTTCTATCATAAAGCAAATGAAGGCTACAATATTGACTCGCACCAGGCATAGTACAGGCAGGATTTGTGAATGCTTCTGCCAATACACCTCACTTTTCACCTACAGCTTACTTAATATTCCAATCCTGTATCTGTCTGAAGCAGGCACTGCCAGTCATGCCAAATTGTGTGCTGTATAGAAACAATGACTAGAATGAGACAGGTCAAGGTTTCATTTCCACTTGTGAGAAAAGGCAGAAGTCTGATCTCCACGGGTGAAAGAACTCAAATTCTATTAACCCTTTAGTTACTTGAACTAATAATCTAGTTCAGTGGAGGATTGATTTAATTTAAGTTGTGAACTTTTGGAGAATAGTCTAGCATTCAAGTCACTTACTAACTATAAATCAGCAGAAAATAGCATCTTCACTATGACATATTAATCTTAGTTTGCGTATGATCAAACAGACAAGTTAAATGAAGTTAGGGAAAGGAATGAAGGTTGTTGGTACCTCCTCTTAACTCTCTATCTTCAATAAAGCTATTGGGAAAAAAATTCTATGGCCAACTTTGACAAAAACATTTAAAAAATCATTTTCACCTAAATTTTCTATGGAAAATTTTGATTTCTTGGATGAAATAGGAATACCAATTAGCCGTAAAGTGAAATATTTCAATTTAGAAATACTGCCTGGGTAATTCATAGCAGTTGTAGTTAAGATGCCTCATGCTTCTATTCTCTTCCATATGCCAGTTTCTCTGGTTGGACTACATCTCCCATTATGGACTATTGTTTCCCATCTTGGAAAGGGAAGGTGGTGCACCATGAAACTCCCTGGCTGCTGTGCATCATGAGAGATGTAATCCAGCCAGGGAAGGCAGTCCATAGAGGTAAATGGTGAAATGACACACTGAAACTATGACCTAGGGTCCCATGAGGCATCACAAACATATACATTGGAAATATTTCAGTTTTCAGGCATTTGTTTTTTCCACCAAAAAATGGAAACTTTTTGTGGAAAGTACATACTTTTACAAAAAGTTCTGTTTGTTCAAAAACTCAATTATCCATTTGAAAAAAAACATATTAATAGAAATGTATTGTCCAGCCCTTGTCCTGCTAGAATTTTCCCAGAGTGGGGAAAAAAGAACATACCATTTTCTAATTGGATGAACTGCCTCTTTCAGGACAGGCTTGTGTCTAGCCTCACCCTCTTCCAAGATCTGGCCCTTTAAAGATAAAAGAAAGGAACTGAACACAGTAGGACAGTCAGGTGACTGAGAAGATCATGAGAGGGCAAGTCTAGTAAATTACTGATTGAGGAAAGCAAGATATATATGGGGATTAGGTGTAGTATGTTTGTTTCTTCTGGAAAAGGACAGCTCAAGAGTTGAGGGAAAATACCTCAGGAAAGATATGATATTTTGGGCTTGAAAGTCAGAGACTAGAAGGGATTTCTGGAGCTGCTATTTGTGGGTCTCTACCAAAGCACCAGCAATAAAAAATTACTTGTGAGCCCTGTTCCTGTTTGTGGATGGCTAAATAAAAAATAGGCACTTCATTGCACTGCAGTGCAGACTTGGGCACCTAACTCTGAGGGAAAGGAGGAGCTAAGGACACCCTTCTGGTTGGCATCTCCGATTGGCCAGTTTAGCAGGCTTCCTGCCTAGCATGCTGGCTTTTGTGGATAGCATTCCTGAATACCTATTTCTCCCCATTTGTTGTATAGAGAGCCTAGATGCCTAAATCAGACTTTATGAATTGTTCCAGTTGTCAGAAATGTAGGTGCTGTGATGCTCAGCATTGTAACATCTAAGCCCCTTCATCCCACCCACAAAATTTATGTGGAAATGGCACTAAAAGTAAAGGGTGTAGATGCTGGTAAAATAAATACTGGTGCACCTCTTAAGAACCACTACATCTTTCCTTCTCCACTGTTTTAAAGAGGGTTTGAATTTAGAGAGGTTTTGATTTTTGCAATAATTTAATGAATGGGTGTTTTTAAAACTTTTAAGAATATTTAGGACATACTTTAAAATAGCCTTTGGGAACATCTTAGTGATCATCCACTAAGCAAGAATCACATACTTGTTTTGATTTCTAGAATATCTATTGGAGCAGCAAAGTCCACTCCACAGATATATCAAAATTTCCCAGCGAGGGAAGACAACCCCAGAGCTAATAACAAAACTATAAAGCTAAAAACAGTCAAAATCCCATTACTCACAGTGTCCATTGTGTGCTTCTAGCAATGCAAGACCCTTTAATACACATGAAAATAACCTTAGGTCTAACTTGCAGTCTGTCTGCAAATAATTTCATGTGTATTTTTATTTTTAGGTAGACACAGCCATGACTTCTAGATTCTACATTTGTATAGGATATTCCTTTGCCAAGCCAAGTATCTTTCCGAAATCTCTGAGTTCAGTCAGACAGTGTGGATAAGACATGGGCTCTACCCAGCTCTGCTTAAGGTAATCTTTGGCAGCCTCTGTTACCCCATCTGTAAATGTGGAGAAGGGAATGATGCATTCCTGTCTTTACCACATAGGGCATGACTTATTGCTCAGTGATAAGGGCTATGAAATACACAAAAATATACTTCAGTCAGAGGTCGACAGAACTCCTGTTCTTAGCTCAGTGCACTTTCTCCTAGGCTAAAGGGTATTTCCGTGGGATTTCTGTGGAGAGCCTGATGCAACTGAAGTGTGCAGTTAATGGCAAAATCCAGTACTTGAGAAACCATGGGCCTGACTTTCAGAAGTGCTGAGCATTTTCAACTAAAGTGAAAGAGAACTGTGAGTGGTTAGCAACTCTGAAAGTCAGGCCCAAAGCTGTTTGAAGCTGAGTTACTGAAACCAATGGCCACTTTTAAACAGGGCCACTGGGGAGGAGAGGGTGGAGGCAAGAGGGGCAGTTGGCCCCAGGACTCCTACTTGAGAGGACCCCCAACTAAGCGGTGTTGTGATCCAGCACACAGGGTTGCAATGATACTCACTGAAATCTCCAGCATGACAGGGGGCAGCTGGGCCAAACCTGAGTGACTTTGTGACACTATATGCCAGGCCACAGTGTCTGGAGCAAGAAGTTGGGCCCAGCCCTGCAGGACAGGAACTGACACTGCAGGGTAAGCGTGGTGCAAGCTCACTCTCCAATCCCTCCTTCCCCAGCCAGCATCCCATCAGTAGTAATTTTTTTTGGAAGGGGGAGTGACCCCGAAAACTGTGTGGCCCTTAGGGTTGCCACCTTTGTAATTGCTGATAACTGGAACCGTGGGGCCCTGCCCCTGATCCACCTGTTCTCCCACAAGGCCCCCATTGCTCGCTCCTTTCTCCCCTCCCCCGCATCACTCACTGGATCGTCTCAAGGAGTCTCCCTGCCCCCCGAAAACTGGACTTTTAGTTTGATGCCATTTAGGATTGCCTGGAAAACCTAAATGGCTCCTGGACACAGAAGCCAAAAACTGGACTGCCCTACCCCTGCTCTTGGCTACCCCAACCCCTTTGGCTGAAGGGCCAATTCTGCATCGGTTAGGCATGCACATGCTCATGTGGATTTATATGGGAGGTGCTTATGTGTATCTGAGAGCAGAACTGGGCCTGTTAACCACTCGCCTGAGTCTGCCTGAGCTGTTCAGCAGAACTCCTAAGACTTTGTGGGGGCCGGGAAAAGGTGGCTCCCCAGGCACAACTGTTGTTGGAGGAGTTCCTGGCAGGGCAAATCAAGTATTGGGAATGAGGCCTGGAGTTGGTCACTCTGGCCACCCAAAGAATCCCCAAGATAAATGGGTTCTGGGAGCTGAATCCAATCCACTACAAAGCATCTTCCTTCAGCAACCATAATGCTGGCTCCATCAGAATAAATCATCCACACTGCCTGAAGGACTGTTAGATGGCTTCACCACTCCCTCTGCTTACACGAGTCCCCTGTCTGCCTGCAGGGATTAAACTGCAGCATCCACCAGTTGTCACTGCAAAGTAAATTCAGTTTTCCTTGGCATGAAATTAAATGCTAGTATACTAACTCAGGCTGAGGGATAACCAGTTCTTGCCTCTTCCTACCCTGCATCTTTGGATTCTGTTATACTCTTAGGAGTGTTCCTCTGTTTAGGCTAGTCCCCAGCCTGACCTCAATGATTATGCTAAAGAGTCAACCAGTAGGCTATGTATCTAACCATATACATGGAGTTTTCAAATACACACAGTATCCCTGGCTGATAAGTGTCATTCTGCTCTTGTCAGAGCTATGGAGCTGTAAGACAACTTCTTGGCTGTGCACAGTGGATCTTCATTCTTGACCTGGTCAACCTTCGTCTTTTTGTTGAGTGCATATCCTTGGACAGTATTTAATGAACACCATGTTTTCTCTGTAACGACAGCAACTAATTCAAGCAGCTAGTCAAGCCTTTAGGCCCAGCTCAGTGTAGAGCCATTGTGAGTCTAGTGAGACAATATTGCCTTACTGAGGAAATCCAGGTTGTGGCCAAAGAAATGTTGGCAGTTTGAACAGGGATCCTGTAGTCTTTGCCACAGAAAATCTATCTTTTATATCTTTTTATGAGAACTTCCTTTCTTGTAAGCTTTCTTTTGCATATAGGTGGAAGACTTATGTAGAGTGAAATATTTGCTCCTCCTTCACAGTCCTGTGTTAAGTTTGTTAAAGATACACATTTTGTCCACTAGAGGATAAAGTCTCCTGATTCATATAGATAAACTGCAGTCAGTTCATTGCCTTTTATGTCAGTGAATGGGGCTGGGTGTGCTGGGGCAGTATTAGCTTGAATCACAACAATCAGTTTCTGACTAGCTCTTCTAACCTTGATTCTCTGGAAATTACTTGGAAAGTACTTTCCCATGGAGCAAGATCTCAGGATCGTTTTCAGGATCTAAGATACTGTCACAGTCCTGGCTGAGACTCCACCTTCTGGACTCATGCTCTGGATTTGTGTGCTCCTAAGGTCCCCTGGGCCTGGGCACGCTCCAGTCTCTTTCTCTACAGCTTGTTGAAGAGGGAGGTCAAAGGATTTCTTCACAGAATATCACTTTGTTTTTCCCTGAACCTTCCAGTCTTTTTTTTTTTTTTTTTTTTAAAGCCAGTTTTAGCACCCTGCTTTTTTTGTTGTTTGGTTTTGGGTTTTTTTGGTTGTGCTTTTTTCTCAGAATTTTCCATCTCTCCAATACCTCCAGCAGACAACCTGGGTAGCACTGGTTTTCCCTAGGTTGTAGCTCCCCCATTCTGCCACAGGGATGTCATTCCAATGTCAGGCTTAGGTTCATGACTCAGTTGTTCTTGGTCTGGAAGATACTGACACCAGCCCGGGTAGCAAATGGCTTATTCTATATACACTGAGGCATTCAACAATGCAGCAATTTCATAAAATCAACTAGAATTAATAAATTTCACATAAATTTCCCAAGCTGTCACAGATGAGAACTGTATAAAAACCTTACTAAAAGCCATGGAAACTGTTGACTTCCATTGCCTTTTCTGCAGTATCTTTTTTGATGTTTTACCTTTGATACTTGTTCATAATTTTTGTACCAGAGCTTACTTATGCTTAGTTGGAGGTTTACCACATTCTTTGCAATATGTTCTCAGGAAAGTCTATTCCAAGAAAGTCCTACAACTTCTTTTTCATAATTCACCAAAATAGTTCTACAGACACTTAACAAGTGGTCTGTGTACCATAGGGACTGGACTTGCTTCTGATAGATGCACTGACATCTCTTATTATGGATACTTTTATACTACTGTCCATATTAATATCTTCTTACTCTCCTCACTCACTGCAATTAATTCATACTATAGATCTTTCTCTTATGCTCAGATTTCTTTGCTGTTTAAATCTATAGCTATGTGGTTTAGAATGTCATATTGTTCCAACAACAGTTAAAATAGCACCAGAAATGCAAATAGAAATTAATCAAAACTTTTAACAGTGGCCAGAGTGCTGATGAGCACAGCAGAATAGTATCTGAATGAAGACCAAAAATAGCATTTTAAAAGTCTCTTCTGTGGAAGAAATAGAATGGACAATTGGGTGAAATGAAATTGGAATAACAAGGTGGGAAGGGCAAACAATGACAGAAAGAAAAGGAAATGAGAAATATGACAGATTACAAATCAGCAGAAAAAGTAGAGATAAAACTACATCTGACATATAGATGAAAAATGTTTAAAACTTTTTTGTCTGTTAGCTTTTATCCTTTTATTAAAAAGTACTCTGTTGCAGAAAGATGTGTTTTAAAAAGAGAAGCTAGTTTTAAAACAGTAATTTAAATTTAGTTATAGAATAATAACATTAAGATACTCCATGGTATGTTTTATCTGTCCACTAATACAAGCCCTGAGTGATGGAAAGCAATCAACCTCACAACACCTTGAGAAATGTATTAATAGTGTATTAAAATATACCCTGGAGTATACCGATGTTAAATTTATACAGGTTTCATAAGGAGATCATCTGAATGCCTAAAATGCCATACTACTTAGAATGCATCATATTGGGGTGCTGGATGAGGCTAATTATAAGTTAATGTTGCTTTAGTTCAATTTTAACCCGTTTTTTTTAATGGCTTATAAGTCTCTGATTACCTGAACACATACAGCTTGTCAAAGAACATGATGGGGGAAAAAATGGTACTTACGCAATCATATGCACGTAACACCTTTCACAGTTTGACATTTATGGAGTAGTACACAGCACTATCATTGGGTACACCTGAAAAGTGTATAGTAAAGCTTGTTTAAAAAACGTAACATAAAGATGGAATAGAACAGCTATAACTCTTCAGTTATCTAGCATTTCTCTGGAGAAGAAAACCCACCTTTGTTTGACCCAAATGAAATTGGAAAAATTTCAATGCCTTGAAAATGTCAACACAATTTCATTTTTGGGTCAAACAAAGCATAAAATAATTGTACATTCATTGGGCCAGCGAGAGGGAGAATGAGACTATAGCAAGACAATTAGGCCCCTCCCCTGGGATAGGAGACACCCAAGTTCAAGTCCCTGCTCGATAAACTATTTATACATAGAGGTACAGTTTCAACAGACTGATGCAAATCTGTCCTATCTCTTAGCCCAGTGGCTAGGGGACTGTCTTTCAGTGTAGGTTACCCAAGTTCAAATAATTTCTCTACATCAAGCAGAGCAAGGAATTGAACCTGGATCTCCTCTATCCCAGGTGACCGCTCTTACCACTGGTTAAGGTTATAAAGGACATACTTCCCAGTTCGGGACAACTGCATCTGCATTCCCTCTCTATTGTTCAGCACTCACTCCAGACTCCTCATCTGTTCCCATTCTTGGGTGAAGACCCGCATTTCTCTTCCTCCTGACAAGGCATTTCCAGGCTGCACAGTTCCCTGCCTACACAATGTATTCCCGAGCAAGGACAGACTGCCTAAGAAGGCTTTTGCTTACTCCTTGAAGCCTATAAACAGAGTAATTGCCACAAGTATAAGTTACCACACAGCTCTTTCTAAGAAAGCAAAACATATTAAAACAAAAAAGAATGCTAATAAGCTTACCAGAGCTCACCTTAGCTCCAGCAAGGGCTCTGGCCAATGAACAATCCTTGAAAACCCATCAGGGTTTTTTTCTGTGGTTACAAGTTCATAGCAGCCGCTAGCTCAGAACAAGCACACCCATGAATTTGTGAGTCACTCTTTTATCCAGTTCGGGTCTCTGGTCTGATCCTCAGGTGACAGGAGATCATCAGAAAATGAGTTTCTTCTCAGGGTGCAGCTTCAAAAGGATGGGTCTGGAGATAAGTTACCTTCCCCTCCTCCCAGGTAACTCTTACGAATCCCACTAAACTTTCTTTCTCTAGCCTATTGTTTCAAAGAGTCTCTTGAAGCCTATAACACTTCCTAAGGTTTACATTAGTCAGGTCTCTTACAGAAGTTATGTACAATTCCACAGTAACACATAAACATTTGCATTTTCAATACAATGAGCTCCTAAATATTTAAACGAGATGATGTTGGTAGACCAAGTCATGCTAGAGTGTATTCAGGTCAATTCACTTGTGTACATATATTTTACCTGCTTTAATCTCTTAATAACTCACATTCTTTTTTCTTAGCTAATAAACCTATAGTTAGCTTACTGTAGAATTGGCTGCCAGCATTATCTTTGCTGTGAGATCCAGAGTACCAACTGATCTAGCATAAGTGACTGGTCTCTTGGGACTGGGAGAAACCTGATGTGGTGTCATTTTTGGTTTAAGTGACCGTTATCACAAAGTTCAGTTTATCTGGGTGGCGACATAGAAGGGGACCGTCTGTGACTCCATGGCAAGATTGGTATAGTGATCCAGTTCACATTTGTTACTGGGTTGGTGAAATCTAATTATAGAACACACCACCAGCTTGGGGTGTTTGTCCTTATTTTCTGACAGTCTGCCCTGAGGTAGGCACTCACAGTTGTGAGGAGCTCCAGACAATGTGACAAGCTTAATTCAATAAGGTTTGTTCAAGATATTGCAGGAAGTTAGCATATCTGTCCACCACAAAAATGTTTCTGAATCTTCAGGTTTGGATTGAACCAATTTTTTTTTTAACTACTGCAGAAGCAAAAAAATCAGTTCATTCTATTCAGGCAGCTTTTTCCTTTTCCTTGCTAGTCAAGAGCTTTAAAAGCACTGGAGAGACTGTCTCCCTGTTTCGTTCTTGTGGGATTTGCTAGAGCAGCCTCTAATAACTTGGAGGAACAATTGCAGGGAAAGTCCTGCTCATCCCTTGGATGGTACAAAGTCCTGCTCATCCCTTGGATGGTAGTCTCAGTATACATGGATTTTTCAGAGAATTTAGCTGCCAAACTCTGACAAAGCTCTACTGAGCATGTGCAAATTGAGATTTCTTGGAGTTCATAACTTGGGCAGAGATTAGTGGACATGGTGAAGGGTAAACACAAGTGTGGCTCCCACCAGATTTGATATCCATGCTTCAAAGCATGGAGATTCCAGAACTTCTCTCTAAAAAGGCTATAGGAATTTTGTTAACAGTGGCAAAACACTTTTCCTTAATCTTATTCTGAGAAACAGCTAAACTGTTTATGCTGAAAATTTCCCCCCAAAATCCAACTTGAAAAAGACACCTGCAATGGAAAACTTCAATCCGCACTGTTAAGATTGAAGTTGTGTAACTGAAAACAGACTTACAATGGAAATGTTTTTTAATGGAGTGTGTACCCCCTCCTCTGACCTGGCCAAAAAAAAAAAAGGGGCTGTGCAGCACGAAGGGAGAGGGATGGGAACCTTAGTTTCCTGTTTAGCAGATCCATCACAAATCTATATTGCATTTGAGAAACAGTAAGTTATCATACACTGAAATCACTAGGCCTGATCCATCATTGTTACTGTAGTGTTTACAATGGAATTACAGGGCCTGTTACAACACTGAGTTACTCCTGTCTTACAATGGTGTACCAGACCCATAATGCATATTAACAAAAGGGTAAGTTTTTAAAGTTTTGTATAGGCAACCTTAAATTTTGCATTTTCAGACTCTTGAGTGCTTCGATTTGTAGAGTTAATGTTCTTTTAATTAAATGTTCCCCTGAGTAGAAGGCCAGACTGAGGCCTAGGCACCACAGCAGCCCTAAAAATAAGTTTTAATGGGGAGCTTATGTTCAACATAATAGGTTTTGTGTGGGTCATCTACACAGGGGGAAATCCAATCCTTAATGTCACTTTTACAGTGGCATATGAAGTGATTTTTTTCCCTTTGTTTGTTTAAGAGGTGTTCGTCTTATATAGACCTTTACAAATTTCAAAGTCCTTTTATTTTATCATACAGAAAACAGTTTGTTTTTAATGTTGTAGAAAAGTGGACAAGTGCATTACTTTGTTCAATAGAAGTTATATATAAATTTAATATAGCTAGAACTCTTGGTGCAAAGCTTGAACAATTGTTTCTGTCAAATGTATTAGTAGTGGCTTGCACGGCTTTGTTTATTCCTAAAGAATTTCAGCTGGAGTATATCTTGAACCATAGTGTGAACGAAGTGCTCCAGCAGAAGATTGTCATTTCTTTCAGTTCACTTGGCTGGAAAATGTACCAAACCAGAACAAAAAGAGCTTGACATATGAGCTCAAGAAGTGAGAACTGCTGACCATTAAAAATTGTTGATCCAGGAGTGTTTTCTACCTTTTAGTAACAGTCATAAAATGTATCTTGAAACAGTGAATAAAAGAATCACTATTGTAGAAAAACAGCGTAATGGATGTTTTAATAGATTGCATCCATTTCTCCAAATATTGCTATACTGCTTCAGTCATCTCTCTTAATTTAGAGACCTTTACTCCAGTTTTACAGATCAAACTGTCTTGCTTCTTTGTTTTTACAAGATAGAAGTATGTCACTCTACTATCTATTGTAAGTCACCCAATTAAGAAAAACAACCATGCAGGCAGTCTGAAAGCAGGATTCTATGTGAAACACTTGCACAACATTTTGTTCTGTTTTTAAAAAATTTTGCTAGATTTGGAACCCCAAGATGTATGTCACCTCATTGTTTGTAGACCTTTGAAATAGAAAGAAAATTCAGCACCCAACTCATCCTTCTATTCCTGACGCTAAACTTTGTCTTTCTGAATTTAAAAACTCATACCAATGTGTAATGAGGTGGTTTTATAAAGAATATACATTTTAATAGCCTACCAAGAAAATGCATATGCCAGCTTTTTATTTATTGTTATTATTATTAATAATAATCATCATCATCAGAAAAAATATTACAAACATAGGCCTGAGCCAGAGCTTATTGAAGTTATTTAGAAATACCCTTCTTGACTCTAACTATTTTTGCATCAGGTCTCTTGTGAAAATGTTTAGAGACTTTACTGTGAGACAGAATACTTGCATATATTGTCTCAGGAAGTACAATTTATGAATAAGTTGAGGTTATTTCCCAAAAGTACATTGCTAAAAGAAGTAGGTTGACTGACTGACTGCTTGGATGAAGAAAACCAACATTATTCTTTGTTTATTCGCTTTACAATGAAAAATAATGTTCAACTCCACTACTGGAGTTGCATTGTTACATAGCTTAACCATTCTCTCCAGTGTGATATATCACTTGCCCAAATCAACTGATTTTGAAGAGTTACTGAAAATATTGGCAAACCAACTAGGCAAACTTCCAAAATTTACTTTAACAAATCTATTTTAATAAAAATGTTTAGCTGTTGTATTTTTTCATATGTAGATCTCAAAACATGGTGCAAAGGAGTGTAAATGATCTCCCATTTTCCAAATGGAGAGACTGTAGGAATTTAAAACTCTTTTATCTATTCAGGATCTTATATTGCACCTCTTTATTATGGCATCTAAATGCTTTGCTTGTTAAAGTGAAAGTCCAAAGTTCTGTTTCCCTCTTTCAATCTTCCAATATGCAGCTTTTGGTAGCAGTATGAAATGCTCAACCTCTGTGGAATCTCTTATAAATAGTACGTCTGCGATGAGACACTATAAAAAAGTTCCATTTTGTAGTCAAGAAGTTTACTCTTGCAGAACTAGTTGGAGTTACTAATTCAAATAGAACTAACTTGGGTGTCTTTTAAGGTTCCTGTACTTGTGCATGTAAATGGTCATTTAAATGTCTAACCAGTCAGTGTAAGAAAATTTCAGCAACGGCATTCACAAATGAAGGTGCTAAATTGTGCATTTTCTAAGTGCTTTAAGAATGCTTTAATAAAGGGCATAAAATAAGTGGCATTTTTACTTGCATATTGAACTAAAACCACTATACAAGGTTACTTAGGTCATATATTGTAATGGAATGTTAAACTGTATTGTACAGTTCAGAATCTAGGTAGCATTGTGTATAAAATACTTTATTTAAATGAACCTCAGCCATACTTGGGAGGGCATACAAGAATCTTATGATGACCCCATCTGGTGTGTATGTGTATAAACAAGCTCTGTGACCAGTCCGTGTCTGGTACAGAGGAACATGACATACTGCAGTCAAAGTGGTAATCTGGACTGCTGAAGGCGGGTACGGAGGCACTTAATAATATAGTATATAGTGCTGACAGATTTTGCTTGGCTGCTGAAACTCTTGCAGACAAGTCCTCTGATAAATTAAAATAAACACTTTAATAGTGTATCTATTATCTAATATCTAATTATCTAAGTATCTAATTATCTTTGGTTAATTAAAAATACAGGCTTTTAGTAAATAAGTATCTGTTTCAATCATTTTAGATGCAATACTTTGTTTTTATCACCACATCATCATTGTAAGGCTTACTAAAAACCACATAATATTGATGATTTATTGTAAATTGATGTTAACCCACTTATTGCTCTGTTGGAGTCCTATATGTTATGTTCACAGCCCACACAGAGTAATTAAATAAAAAAACAGAAATATCCTTGTTGGAAGGCTGAAATATCACACTGCTTTATTTCTTATAATTCAAAAAGATCACACTCACAAGCACCTGAAAACAGGCTACTTTCTATTGCAGAGAGGCACAATCACCCCCACCTGCTTTAAGATGGTTCTTCCCATGATTACTCTGATTGAATGATTTCCAGAAAACACCCTAGCCTGCAAACATGACCAAGAAACACTGCCTCCCACCTCCACTCTTAAAATGATAGCTTGCAATTCCAACAAAATTCTCAATACATAGGGCTTTTATTCTTCTTCTTTTTTGTGGGGAGGAGGAGGATTGTAACAATTTTTCAGTTTTATGTAGATGTCCAAAAATCAGGGTTTTTCAGGGCTCTGATACAAGTAATATATTATATTTATTACTTAGTAGTATGTACTGTAATGAGTTATCTCTTTGTAATGTTCCCTAGTGTGTTTTAACATAGTACTGTTTCAAAAAGCACTATGTTAAAGTGCACTGGGGAACATTAAGTGCACACCAGCAGGGTCTGCATGGGCAATTAATACATAACACATTAGTGCGCTTTAGAAATCACACCCCTCTAGTCCACAATACTGCTTCATGTAGACAAGCCCTTAAATATAAATAACCACTTTTGGTATATTTCCAAGGTTGACTGGATAAACACCAATTTAATTTTTTTTTAAATATGGGGTGTTTCATTGGTTAGAACTGAAAATCAGTACACCACAATATAGGGCCAAATGTATTACTTGATACTCCAGTCAGGGGAATTCATTCAAGTGCAATCACATGGTTCTAAGATGTGTGTCTAAGATCTTGTCTACACAGGGAGCTATTTATGACCAAGTTCATGGGTGGATACTCTTATTCTGGAATGTGTGCCTTATTCTGAATTAACAAAATCTGCTTCGGAAGTGGATTGAGCAAATTTGGAATATTCAGGATTAAGAATTTCAAAATGTGTTGATCATCAGAGCAACACCTACTCTACACTAAAATCATACCTTCCTTTTTCCAGATTAATTTTCATGTGTAGATAAGCCTGGAGTCTTGTAATTTTCATGGTAGGTGCCATACCAACTTTGTTCCAGGAATATACAACAGCTGTGATAATCAAGCAGATGTGTGGGGGACATGCGGGGGTCACATACCCTCTCCCAGATTAACTGCTTGGCTTGTACTGAGCATGCTCACATACACTGAGCATGCTCAGTAACACTGCTGAAGCTGACTGTCCTCACTCTGCCCTTCCCCCCCCCACTATAGGCAGGCATGGGTTGTCTCTATTAAATCAAGAATTATAAGTAATTTACCAATATGGCTTTGTAAACTTCCCTGGGGAGGAGTGGTTAGCTAGAAGGTCTACCATTGTACAACTCAAGATGCCATTTCTTTGAAAATCTACAGAGACACTATTAAGGGCATGTTGAGAATATTTGATCTTGCTATACCACAACCTACCAATCTTGTCACTAGTGCAAGTGCTGTGACAAGTTCTGTATCACTGAATTTCATAACCATAAATTAAAATCAGTTGAGATACTCAATAATATAGGTTACATACCACAGCTATAATTTCCATCATTTAAATCAGCTTCTGGACCAGATAATTGGAGGATCACTAATGTGACTACAATTTTTTAAAAAGGCTCTAGAGGTGATCCTGGCAATTGCAGGCCACTAAGCTTAACTTCAGTACTAGACAAATTGACTGAAACAGTTGTAAAAAAAAGAATGTCAGACATATAGATGAACATGATTTGTTGGGGAACACAGGTTTTGTGAAGGGAACCCATGTCTCACCAATCTATCAGAATTCTTTGAGAGGGGTCAACAAACATGTGGACAAGCGTGATCCAGAGGGTATAGTGTACTTGGAAAGTCTTTAAAAAAATTCCTCACCAAATGCTCTTAAGCAAAGTAAGCAGACATGGGATAAGAGGGAAGGTCTTTTCATGGATCAATAACTGCTTAAAAGACAGAAAACAAAGGGTAGGAATAAAAGGTCAGTTTTCAGAATGGAGAGAGGTGTCACCTAGCAGTCTATACAGGGATCATTGCTATTCAACATATTGATAAATCATCTGGAAAAAGGGGTAAACAGGGAGATGGCAAAAATTGTAGACTATACAAAATTACTCAACATTGTTAAGTCCAAAGCATACTGCAAAGAGTTACAAAGGGATCTCACAAAACTCGTTGACTGGACAACAAAATGGCAGATTAAATCAATGTTGATAAATGCAAAATAATGTGCATTAGAAAACATAATCCCATCTATGCATACAAAAAGATGGGGTCTAAATTAGCTGTTACCACTCAAGAAAGCGATCTTGGAGTTACTGGGGATAGTTCTTTGAAAACATCTACTCAATGGCCAGTGGCAGTCACAAAAGCTAACAGAATGTTGGGAACTATTAGGAGAGGAATAGATAATAAATCACTGGTACTCCCACATCTTCAATACATTGAATACTGTGTGCAGTTCTGGTCACCCAATCTCAAAAAAGATGTATTAGAATTGGAAAAGGTACAGAGAAGGGCAACAAAAATTATTAGGGATATGGACCAGCTTCCAGAGGAGGGAGATTAAAAAGATTGGGACTTTTCAGCTTGGAAAAGAGACAAGTAAGGGGGGATGTGATAGAATTCTATAAGATCATAAATGGGAGGGGAAAGTGAATAAGGAAGTGTTATTTACCCTTTCACATACCACATCAATGAGTGGTCATGCAATGAAATTAATAGGTAGCATATTTAAAATGAACAAAAGGAAGTACTTATTCACACAATACACAGGTAATCTGTGGCACTCATTGCCAGGAGATGTTGTTTAAAAAAAGAATGAGATAAGTTCATAGTGGATGTGTCCATCAATGGCTATTAGCCAAGATGGTCTGGGCTGCAAACCCATGGTCAGGGTTTCCCTAGCCTCCGATTGCCAGAAGTTGGGAGTGGATGACAGTGGATGGATCACTTGATAATCACCTGTTCTGTTAATTTCCTCTGAAACACGTGGCATTGGCTGCAGTCAGTAGACAGGATATTGGGCTAGATGGACCATTGGTCTGACCAAATAAGCCCATTTTTAGTTCTTGTAAATAGTGAACCTTAAAGATAAAGGCCTCAGCTATTGTGGTTTTCTATTTTCAGTTGTAGTGCAGTTTCTCAATCATCAACCAAACCTCACTTAGAGATATGAAGTGATGGATACTATATGCTCCTTTTGTATGCTCTGTATTGAGATTTATTACATATATCTATAGTAATATGATGTTTCATATAACAGTATTGTCAGAACTGAATTTCCTTGTAAGAAAATTATTATGTTATTTAGCATGATCAAGGCACTGACTTCTGTCTCCTACTCTTTAAAATGTTACCCACGGGGCAATGCCTCAGCTACTGTAAATAGTCTAGAAGTTACATGTATTGGGAGCACAAATGCCAAAGGCCAGATTTTTATACATTTACTCATGGTGAGTAGCACCTTACTCCATGAGGGTTCCCAGTGTCTTACTGGGACTACTTATGGAGGTAATGTTGCTATTCAATATGCATATTAGTATCTGTCCAGATGGTAGCAGTATGGTATGGTAAGCAGTGTAATTTAATGAAAAACAATCTGTCCCTTAATTATTGGGGAGTAAAGAGTTTTAAAAGGAGTTTGAATTAGGAGAGAACTGTTAACATTATCGTTCTGACAGACCCTTTGATCCTATTGGGTCAGAATTTAACATACTTACTCTCATTTACTAGCACCTTATTCCATAAGTAATTCCATTGACTTTTATGGGAGCATTCCTGGATTAAAGTTCTATTCAGTGTAAGGAAAGGGTATCAGAATCAGTTCTGTTGCAAAAAAAAGATACTTTATTAACTTCTGTCTTTCCTTCCTCCAATTATAAACAATACATCTTGAGAATGGATCCATTAGTGAACACCTTTTGTTTCTTCATTGTGTGCTCTTCCATAGAATTAGATTGAGAAATCTGAGACTTAACTTATATAGTAAGAACATTATCTACTGTGTGGGTAAATCAACTGGAATGAAATAATTGGTTTTCACAATAGTAAGTTTCAAAACAGAAATCTTAACTTAAAAAAACCCCAAAACTTTTTTTGTTCTTTTCTTCACAATTTCCAGCATAGCTTCTCTTAACAGCAGCTTGATCCAAGTATCACTGTGTTCAATATCTTTCTTCAGTTCACTTAAAACTGAAAATTTGAAGTGAAATTGTAAGTGTTCAACTCAAGTAAAATGATTTTTAATAGAGACTTATAAAACACTGTTTTTATAAAACAACTGTTTTTGCACACGGCTGATTCTCAGGCCTTGGTATAACATCTGCATTTTCATGCAAATTTAGCTGTCAGGATCAACATAGTGCAGAAGAATAATTCTGCAATTCATGGAATACACTCATATCATTACTTAATCTCATTTTCATAATCTTTTTTATGGAGTGTTACACAAATTATTTTCAATGTCTCCAGACTCTGTTTATACAATATTGGAATTTCATTTAGACCATCCATCTTGAACTGTTTATTGCATTCAAAAACTATATAAATAGATCGTTAAGGTTGCATAGTCAAACACTCTGAAGTTAGTAACAGCCATATTTAAAGTTGCACAGGCAATCTTATTTCAGCCTCTTTGTACCCGTAGGGCTAGCTTGCCTTTCTTATATTCGCTGATCTCCATATGTTCAGTAGTAATGCAAGGAACTACAGACCTATATCCTGTAAGACATTAGTTTCAGCAAGTCAGCATAAGGCTTGAGGCTTATGAACTTTGAACTGATAAACTTTAAACAGATAAATGGCGTAACAGAAAACCCCAAATATTAGGGAGCTGAAAATAGAGTGTTTAAAGGGACTTTCTGACTACAGAAATATGACCCAATCACAAGAGTGTCATGGCAATGAGTTGCCATACATAACAGGTACCTGAGCTACATCTACAGATACCTAACCACAAGAGGGCCATAGTAATGAATTGACTATATGATAATAAGTTGAGATCATTGATATATTTACCTGGGAGGACACTGCAACATTAGTAAGGTGAAGAAATACAAATAAGGAAAAGGGGAAAATCCCCTACTGAATATGCCTCAAACATAGTAGGTGTCAGCTATCACATTATAAAAGTTACATCCCAACTTAGGGGCAATAGGAGAAGGAGATGTAGTCCTTGGGAATTACCACAAGGATGGCCACTGGTGATGAGGGGGAAGGAGATGGTGATGAGGAAGATGATGGCTAACAGGTTGTTCTACAAGGGATGGTGTGAGTATATGGATGTGGAGATGTACATTCTGTAGTATCTCTATCTACCTGACTGAGTTGGGGTATTTGTGACTGTGCTAAATGTATTAATAAACTATTGGTAAATATAGCAGAGTTCCTATAGTGTGAGTGTTGCAGCTCTGCACATCAGGATTCCCAACTATATAATAATTTGAATAATGCTAGGCCTGATCTTGGGACAAAAACCTGTCAACACTTTAAGTAATAACTGGGGATTCTTAAATAAACAATATAATCAATAAATTTATAATCTATAGATCAGGCTACAGTACATTTACATTATGATACAGTATTTAATGACATGAGCACAGAATTGCTAAATCTAAACATTCAGACAGCATGATTCCTCTCTTCCCCCACAAATTATGAACTGAGTAAAATATCATGATTTTAAAAAAAAGTGGAGGTTTTTTTATTATTTGTCATCTTGTTTTTGAAGAGTTAAATTTTCACACTTTTCTCCACAACCATGAAGGCTAGAAACTGACTTTTAAAAAAAAAATTATCATGTAATCACTCAACTCCAGGTGTTAGAGTTGTTAAGAGAAACACCAAATCCTGTGAGACTTAAGATAAAATTATGAGTTGACAACACCGGGCATTCATTTGCCAGCAGCTGTGCCTAAAACAATTTATCTGTATTCTCTTGGCTTCCCCAGTGAGCCAGGCTCTCGCCGCATGCATAGAAGGCTGAGTCCATGCTCAAAACCTTGTTTTACAGTCCTTGATTTCTTTAACTGCTCAGTCTTTCCTGAAAACAATCTATGTTTCATATGATTTGCCTCTACTACCTCCTACCTAATCTGCTTTCCCTGCTTTGATAGTTTACGGTGTACAATTCACTCACAATTATGCCATGTTTTTCCAGAATATTGATCTAGGAAATATTCCCAAAATGTGTAACTATAATATTCCAAACTTCTCACTAATTAGTTATTTACCATGGTCCATAAATCCCATTTTAAAACTACTTGCATTTTGCATTCACAAGAATATGTATCTGGTGGAAGGGATATAATTACTACTTTTTAAAGGAATTACTACATTTATCTAAAGCAAAGTTGACTCTGATTAAAAAACATAAGTATGAAATCCACAACACAGTCATAAAAAAACCCCAAAACAACCCCAAATAGTCTCCAGGGTCTGACAATTAATAAATCAATAGTGCTATTGTCCTAAATTTTCAAAAGATGATTGGTTTTTGTGGGTGCTTCAACTTTTGGGTGTTCAATTTCATATCTCTTTACTCTCAAAGTTCTGAGCACTTCTATCTAAAAAAAATAAAAATAAAAAAACCTGATCCTTTCTAGTCGGGCATTAACAAAAAAACCCACCAAGCTCTTAGTAAACTTAGACCATTGTCTCAAATAGGAGGAGTCTGTATGCAAAAAGAACTCTGGCACCTATTTTAAATTACCCACTACGGTATGTCTGCCCAGTAGCTGGGAAGTGTGATTCCTAGCTCATGTAGGTATGCACATGCTAGCTCTGCTTGAGCTGGCATGTGGACAAACTGCAGTGTAGCTGTGGCAGGATGGGCGTCAGCTTGGACTAGCTGCTCAAGTATGTATCCATGGGGCTTGACAGAATTGTACTTGGGCAGATAACATGAGCCACCCGCTGTGGTGCCATAGCTACACTACCAGTTTTAATGTGTTACATAAAACAGAGCTAGCATGTGTATATTTATACAAGCTGGGAGTTGCACCTCCCAGCTGCTGTGTAGACATACCCTTAGTTGCAAAGTTACCCTAGTGAAGTTTGTTTCAATGCGAAACATGGGGCTTCTCCACCTATCTTGTCATGGCTCCTGAAATGTTCTGTGGTCACAGGATTTTAAGTGTTTACATTACATTTTCCAGCAGTGACAGATATTGCAACCCCATACAGCGTCTTTGGGGGGCCATTATATTAAATCCATGAAGGTTTTATGTATGATTGTGTTCTACTCCATGGGAAAGGGTTACCACAGCTCCTCCAGGAACTAAAAACAGTAGAGGGTAGCGGTGATCAAGGCAGTCACCAAGTCTAAACAATGCTAGAGAGGCACTACCCCATGGAGTGGTTTGCATATTCTGGTTCAAACTGGATTTTCCAGAGACTAAGAGAATAAGAAAGAGATTGAACTGATCCAGCCAACAGGCAGGACCTTTTGTTCAAAGCCTTTCCAGAAGGATTGGAAGGACTTTGGCCTACTAGGGCTTATGGGTGACTTGATACGTTTAGTGTGTGTTTTAAATCTGTTGTTTTTATTATGTTTTCTCCATAAGGCTTTATCACAAGAATAAATGTGCTTGCTTAGCTGTGTGGTAAGTTGTAATTGCTGGCAAATATGCTGTTCATAGCCCTCGGAGAGAAAGGAAAGCGAAGATCCTGGCCTTTAGGCAGACTGGCTTGTTGTTGATATCCCAGTGTAAGGCAGGGAGTTGTGCAGCCTTAAAACCCCTGGTTAGGAAGGAGAGAGACACAGGTCTCCAAATGAGAGAGATGACGTATGGGAGTCAAAAACATTGAGTGGGTGGCCTTGAGGGACCATGGACAGGGAATACAGGTGTAGTTACCCTGAAATTGTGACTCCTGCTGAATTTCTGATGAGAAGGTTGAAAAAACTGCAAACATTAAGTGAAAAGATATGAGAGCTACTGTCTACAGAAACATTTTTTTTTATGGAGAATGTTGCATAATACAATTAGAAAGATACATTCAATTAAATGGAGAGCAACAAATTTAAAATGGAAAGAAAATGCTTTATTTTTCTACACAATGCATAATTACTTGGTGGCATTTATTGCCACAAGCTATAATTGAGATAAAGGTTTATTTGGCTAATGAGAACACACAATGCTAAATTAGATAAGATCTTCTCTAGAAGGAATATAAGCCATCAAGCTTCAAAGCACAAACCAAACTCTAACTTAAGTTTGGGGAAAAACTTCCCTTATGGATGGGTTAAATTTCCAATAGGGTTTACCCACTACTAGTTGGCATGATGATAAACACTATACTGTTTATACACTATACTGTTTATACACTATACTGGCATGATGATAAACACTATACTATGTCACTATACTGACAGATATTACGTTGAACATAACGTGTATTAACTCTTCAGTGTTGTGATCTAATATGATCTAATTGTCTAATGAAGACAAGTCCCATAGGGATTCTTGCACCTTTCTCTTGTAGCACTGGGTATCATTCACTGTCAGACAGGGTACCACCAGATCTGATATGGTCATTTCTGAATCATGGACAGAAGAATCTGAACTGTGCTGAAAAGCAGGAAGAAAGGTTATCTGAAGAGCATGCACATTTAGCACACAAGCCTAAATTATGGTAAATAACCTGTTTAAGATTTGGTTTGAATCATCCCTGTGAAAACTGCATGTAAATTGATTAGTATTAATTTAGTAATCCTGCATCCCACTCGTTTTCTCTCCTGCAATCCTCTCCTACCCTCCAACACTTCTTGGATTCCAGCAGGCCAATAGCTTGTCTCCCTGACAATATTTATTTTCAGTTTCTGTATGACTTTCTGCTTTCTTTTTCACTGAAAGCTGAGCATATTACTGTGGATTTGTTAGGAGTCTGATTAGTGTTATGACAATATTGTGAAAATGTGTAAAAACAGAATGAAAGAGGATGACTGGTCTGAGAACACTGACAGCATCTTCTAACAGGATCAATGTTTATCAGACATATTTAGTAGCTGGGTTATAGAAGTATTAAATCCTCCTTACAAGGCTTTTGGATTCTGCTATACTCAAAATACTCTATAGTACCACCTTCTGTTCCGCATTTGTCATGTGCAATTGATGACATTAAGCTCTTGATCATTCAGTGAGTCTTCATTTTCTTCTTCTGAAAATACCCAGGTGTATCTGACAGCAGGCATTGCATAGTTGAATGATCAAAGATGATAGTTGCTGCTGCTGCTAAGTGAAAATGGGGAGGATTACAGAATGCTGAAAACATAGTAGTGCATAATTTTAATTTTAAATTAATACAAATATATGCAAAGCACAGATTACAATGACATTTAAAACTGAATTAGTTTGTAAGTCTGACACAGTCTAACTGGAAACTCTTGTTATTTATGCACATAAAGCTAATGTTTATAACAGACTGTGTCAAATTTGAATCAGCAACTGTTTTTTTTTTCTTATTTTGGTTCTTTCTCCTGCCTCATTTAGTTTGAAAGTGTGACCTGCAATAATTCATTATCAACAAATAGATCTATATCCTAGTGCTCCTTTTAAAGTAATATTGCTATGAAAAAATCTGCACAATTTTTCTGGCATATTTAATTACTCCTGATAATTAGGTATAGACATTAAATTCAGCATGGAACTCAAAGCTTCTTTGTTAAAAGGTTAACATTCTAAATGAGGTGTTCTGAATACACTTAACAATGCATTTAATTTAGACTTAATAGACTAATTCATGCTAAGCAAATGTTAGCTTGTTTTAAAGAATATAGTAAATCTTAATTGTGAGGTATAAAAGGCACATGTAGGCTTGGTTATGAACAATTGGGAAGAATGGGTTTCAGGGGATTGGGTTTATTATCCACACAGACTCCTGGCAGAAAAGGCCTGGGGAAGACAAGTGGGAGGAATTCTTTAAGACAGAGTAGGTAAGAATGGGACACTTCTTACCAGTCCAATAGGTTTTTCTGAGGGTGTCAGAGTCCCTATTCAGTTTGTGAAGTTAAGTGCAGTGTCAATTGCTGATAGTTAGACATCTGTAATCTGATTACAAATGAGACCCTTCACTTAACTTGTAGAAAAGACCTAGCTGCAGGATGAAGAAAAGGCCTGTGTTAGCCCTGTCCTCTTCAGAAGGGTACTTGATTATGCACGGTATTAAATGAAGATATTGATATAATAGGTAACACAGGAAGTTGGTGGAATGATGATAATCAATGGGACACGGTAATACCAGAGTACAAACTATATAGGAATGACACAATAGGTTGTCCAGAATATGTGAAAGAAAGAAGAGTGTCAAGAAGAGTAAACATCTTAAATGAATCAAACTGTGCAATGGAATGTCTATGGATAGAAATTCCTTGCTTCAATAATAAGCGTATAACAATAGAAACACATTACCGCCTATGTGATCAGAATGGTGGTGGAGATTGTGAAATGTGCTGGAAGATTAGAGAGGCTGTAAGAATAGAAAACTCACTAATAATGAAATATTTCAACTATCTTCATGTTGACTGGAAGGGATATTGAGATAACATTTCTAGACACCATTAATGACTGCTTCTTGGAGCAGGTAGTCATGGAACCCAAGGGGAGAGGCAATTTGTAATTTATTCCTAAGTGGAGCACAGGATCTGGGCCAAGTCATAAATATAGCTAAATGGCTCAGTAATAGTGACCATAATATCATTAAATTTAACATCCTTGTGGGAGGGAAAACACCAAAGAAGCCCACCACAGTAGCATTTAACTTCAGAAAGGGAAACTACACAAAAATGAGGAAACTCGTTAAATGGAAATTAAAAGATAAAGTCACAAAAATGAAAGCCTGCAAGCTGCATGGGAACTTTAAAAAAACAAAACCATCATAGTAAGGCTCAAATTAAATGTATATCTTTGATGGAAGGGGTTAAAGGCTATATTGAGCCCAGCTAGCCCCACCCTTCCAATCCCACAGTGTGTGCTCCAACAAGAGAGAGGGTTGAAAAGGAAACAACTCAGCTCAGAAGAGGGAGGCTGGGGAGGAGTGCAGACCTACCCTGAAGGCTCCTGCCAAAAGGGGCTGGAGAAGCCTCCATGAAGGAACAGGCCTATATGTGGATCCCAGCTGGCGCTGGCAGTTTGATTTCCTTTTTCTTTTCTCCTTATCTGGGACCAGAAGCTGAAGGAGGAAAGCACTGGTCGGAAGCAAGGAAGGCAGCTCAGAGGGCCCCTTCCAGAGCCCAAAGGCTGCTGACCTTCCTAGGACCATAGGTTGGAGCCCAGTGATGTGATTGTGCCTGGGCTCCCCTACCCCTGCTCCACAACTAAGTGGATGCTAACCACTAGGCCCCTCAGTCTACCACAAATCAAAAAAACATAGTAAGAGCATCAAAAAAAGTATGACAATAAGTACACAACAAAGTAAATAAGTGTATTTAGAGGCACAAAGGCATCTTTTAAAATTGGAAGTCAAATTCTACAGATGAAAATAGAGAGGAGCCTAAATTCTTCAAGTCAAGTGTAATTAGGCAGACCAAAAAAAATGTGAAGAGCAACTAGCAAAAGATACAAAAACTAACAGCAAAAACTTAGTACATCAGAAGCTGGAAGCCTGCCAGACAATTAGTGGGGCTACTGGAAAATCAAGGTGCTAAAGGAGCATTCAAGAAAGACAAGGCCATTGTAGAGAAACTAAATGAATTACTTGCATTAGTCTTCGCTGCAGAAGTTATGAGGAAGATTACCACCCTGGAGCTATTCTTTTTAGGTGAAAAATCTGAGGAACTGTCCCAGATTGAGGTACCAATAGAGAAATCTTAGAACAAATTGATAAATTAAATAGCAATAAGTCACAAAGACCAGATGTGATTCATCCAAAAGTTCTGAAGAAACTCAAATATGAAATTGCAGAACTAACGGTGGTAAGTAACCTATCACTTAAATCAGCTTCTATATCAAATAACTAGAGGATAGCTAATGTGACACCAATTTTTGAAAAAAAGATTCCAGAGGCAATCCGGGCAATTGCAGGCTAGTAAACATTACTTCAGTACCAAGCAAATCGATTGAAACTATAGTAAATAACAGAATTATCAGACACATAGATGAAGATGATATTTTGGGGAAGAGTCAACATGGCTTTTGTCAAGGGAAACCATACTTCACCAATTCATTAGAATTCTTTGGGGGGAGGGGTCAACAAATATGTGGAAAAGAACAATCGAATGGATATAGTGTACTTGAACTTTCAGAAAGACTTTGACAAGGTACCTCACCAAAGGTTCTTAAGCAAAGTTAGCAATTATGGGATAAGAGGGAAGATCCTCTCCTGGATCAGTAACTGGTTAAAAGACAGAATACAAAAAGTAGGAATAAATGGTCAGATTTCAGAATGGAGAGTGGTAAATATTGGTATCCCCCGGGATCTGTTCGGGAACCACTACTGTTCAGCATATTTATAAATGATTTGGAAAAAGGGGTAAACAGTGAGGTGGCAAATTTGCAGGTGATACAAAATTACTCAAGATAGTTAAATCTAAAGCTGACTGCGAAGAGTTACAAAGGGATCTCACAAAACAGGGTGACTGGGCAACGAAATGGAAGATGAAATTTAATGTTGATAAATGCAAACTGGAAAACATAATCCCAAATACACATACAAAATGACAGGGTCTAAATTAGCCATGAGTACTCAGGAAAGAGATGTTGAAGTCATTGTGAATAGTTCTCTGAAAGCATCTGCTCAATGTCCAATGGCCATCAAAAAAGCTAACAGTGATAAGAACCATTAGGAAATGGATAGATAATAAGACAGAAAATATCATGATGCCACTATATAAATACATATTATGCCTATATCTTTACTTCTGTGCTCAGTTCCAGTCAACCCATCACAAAAAAGATACATTCGAATTGGAAAAGATACAGAGGAGGGCAACAAAAATGATTAAGGGTATAGAATAGCTTTTGTATTAGGAGAATTTAAAAAGACTTGGACTTTTCAGCTTGGAAAAGAGATCAGTAAGAAGAGATATGATAGATGTCTATAAAATTCTGAATGGTGTGGAGAAATGAATGAGGAAATGTTACTTACTCCTTTACATAACACAAGAACCAGGACTGACCAATGAAATTAATTGGCAGCAAGTTTAAAATAAACATAAAAAAGTACTTCTTCACACAATGCACAGGCAACCTATGGAATTCATTGCCAGGGCATATTGTGAAGACCAAAACTATAATGGGGCTCAAAAAAGAATTAGACAAGTTCCTGGAGGATAGGTTCATCAATGGCTATTAGCTAAGTTGATCAGGGACGCAACCCCATGCCCCAGGTGTCCTTAAGCTCTGACTGCCAGAAGCTGGTAGTGGAAGACAGGGAGTGGATCTTGCAAAAATGTCCCTATTTTGTTTATTTCCTCTGAAGCATCTTGCACTGGCCACTGTCGGAAGACAAATACTCAGCTAGATGGATCATTGGTGTGATCCCATATGGCCTTTCTCATGAGTTGAGGGAGTGATCTAGCTGTACTTTCTGTTGCAATATGTAAAAAGTACCCATGTCCAAAAATGGATTCCTGTGTGTCCATCTTGCTTTTGAGTCTTACTTTGAGTCATGAGTGGCAATTGGTAAGATTGTGGTGTACAGGTTATTCTGCAGCACTTCATATTCCTTTAATGAATTGACTGGATAAGAAATCAGTCAAGTACTGGTGATGTCCAGGTCTGTGGCCATTGCTGACTTCAGCATCCTTCACACAAGCATATACAAAGTCTAACAATGCTGGCGGGTGTTGGACAGCTTAGTGGATTTCGATTGTCATTCCTGGAAATAGATGAATATATCCAGCTGTGACAAAGCTTCAAACTTTTTGTGGATAAGATACTTTGGATTCTCATGGGATTCCTGGCATCACTAGGGACAGAATGATGTGAGGAGAGGAAAAGCTGCGTGTTGACTTTTTTAGCCAGCTGCATTCACTGAGTTAGAGGTACTGGGGAAGATTTGGGCATTTACCTGTAAGCTAGACCCTGGCCTCTAATATCTTTTGAAATGCAGCGATTATGATGGTTCACTTCTGCAAGTAAATGGAGTATATTTATTAGGATAATACTAATGTATTAATGGCACTAAGGCTGTGATCCAGTTCGGATCTTCTGATTTCTGTCAGTCTTCTCTACTACCTTGTTTCTAACCTGCACTTTCTGGGCTTCTGGTAAGGTGGGATGAATTGCTAAGTATTGTCATGGATCAAGAACTAGCTGAGAGTGTGACTAAATAGTAACTTTCATCATAGCAAACGGTTAACAATGCTGTGTTTCAAGGTTCTGCACTAGTTCTGGTGTTTAATCAATTTGAAAAGAGGGAAGAGAGGTGAGCAGTGAAATAGCAGTCTGCAGGTGTCAGTTATGTAGGTTATAATCAAGTCCAGAGAAGATGCTGAGAAAGTTAAGAGGAATTTAACTGAACGAAGTGAATGAAGTTCAGTTTTGCAAAGGCAAAGTAGTGCACACTGGAGGGGAAAAATATGAACTGTGTATATACCTTAGAGAATTCTCCATTAACTACAAGGTATCACTGTGGAAAGCTCAGGGAAGACTTAATATGCAGCTGCAGTCAAAAAATCAAACATTAGGCTGCATAATGAGAATAACACAAATTTATGCCACTCTATAATTTGATGGTGTGGCCCCATTGAGAATACTACGTTCAGTATTAGTCACCCAATCTCACAAAGTATATTGGAGAATAGGCCCAGTCAAAGAAGGATAAATATAATAATTAGGAACATGGAAAAACTCTCTTGAAGAATGGAAAATATTGGGATTATTTACCTTTAGAAAGGAGACAAAAATAAGGGGGAGGGCGCTGATAGAAATGTATAAAATCATTAATGGAGTAGAGAAGCCAAATGGGGAGCTCCTCTTCTCTCAAAACACAAGAACAAGGGGGACTTCCAGTGAAATTCCAGTGGCATATTTAAAACTGATTTTTCAAATGTAGCTTGAGAGTGGAACTTGGATATTTATACAGATAACAAGAATTCACAAAGTTCCTATAGATAATGTTAACAAATATTTTAGGTTTGGTTATGGTATGGAGAGAGGTGACAGTATTCTTACTGTCTGATCTCATAGCAACGGAAAAAGGCTGATTGCCCGTGCTTATCACTTTGGATCAACTGGTAGTCTCTGAAACAATTGACCAAGTTTCTGCTGATTTGACTGAGACCCTGGCAGGAGTACACAGAATTTCTCTGGAATAGTTCCATTCTTTCCTCTCTAATCCTAAATGGAGTCTTTGGGCAACTAAATGAGTGTTGAGGAAAGTTGAGTTGAGTTCTAGTTTCCCTTTCCCAGTAGCATGCTCTACAACTCAAAGTATGATGACCTCTTCTGTTGACCCACCTTATTGGGATGAATTAGAACCCTGCCTAACGCTGTCAAATTCTGTTGACTCACTATGGCAGGTGTGGTTTGTGAAATCCACAAGAATATAGAAGTGGGGGGTGTGACCCTCTGGCTGGTAGAAATGGCAATGTTCTGAGGAAGCTTTAGGAAAGAAAAAAATTAGGGAGATCAGCTTAGTTTAAGCTGAGACTAAATATGTTTGAGTTACTAAAAAAAGCAAACCCTTAGAAGTGAGGAACTTGATTTTAAACAGCACAGTAGACTCTGGTTGGTTCAGGTTGTGCATACCACTGGTTCACAGGGGGATAATGAGATATTCCAAGTAGCAGAGCCATTGATATACTGTTGTCACACAGCTCCAACTAATCTCTTCATCAGATCTGGATTCTGCACTATCTTAGCTTTCTTGGTGTCAATCCAAGATAGAGACTTTAGTCAGACCAACCTGGCCAGGGCTTGATCCAGATAGACAGAGGTCAAACAGGTTGGTTGGGGGAAGCATCCTTTCACCTATCTTTTTTTGTCTTTGGGTCAGGGATTGATTTTTCATGTGCATTTGTTTGTACATGTCTAGCACAATGGGCCCCCATCTCAGCTCCTCTAGGAGCTATTTTTATACTTTTGTCCTTCTACTAATTAGTAGCAGATATTTGGGTAAGGGGGAAAAGGAAAGGGGTCTTACAGGTAGGGTTTAGTGACCCATATTTTAGTACAACTCTTTTTTGTTTACTTTCTATGCACCAATCCTTGAACAGAGGTGAGCACAAAGAGAATGTAGGCAATCTTCTGTCTCAGAAATCTCTGCTCCAACAGCCAGTATACTCGGAGCAATTCTGCTCCAGTAATTGGCTAGTTAGAAATCAAAGGAAGAGAGCAAACTCTCAAGCTGTTTTCAACAGTTCCTCCAAAATAATCTGACTGCCAAAACTAACAATACAGGATATCTTCTAACTGTCTGCTTGTGTTCTAAGAATATATAAAACTGCTTTTTCAGCATCATCTGGTGACTTCTGCAGACTATAATTAATAAATAACCTATTCAAATGATCTTCTGTTGTGTTTTTATGAGGACAGAATGTAACTATTCTACTAGAATCTTACAAGGACACTGGCTCTTGTCAACCCCCATGCTCTTGTGAAAAGTGCCATGGCAACCTTAACTAAAAGTGGTCAGGAGCATGGTTTGAGGTTGCATCTGAAGGTGTCTCCACTCCCAGCTGTGCACTACTGTATCATGTGAGGCTGGTCATTCAATTTGGATTTACAGAGAAGTATCAAGCATTGATCATTCCTACTATTTTCTACAGAACACTGAGCTTTTTTTTCAGATGGCTCTTAATCAAGTATTGACTTTGCTCAGACTTTTATATCTTGTGAGAGCTGATGAACCTGAAGACCAAAATAGTGAAATATCTTACCTGAAAATGACAAATCTTAGGACCATGTTGGCAATAGCTTTTAATTAGTGAGATGTAAAATGCTAGGATGTGATGCAGTAAGTAGGAAAAGTTAATTAAAATATAATCAGAAATTAAATTCACTTTCAATTTAACAATGTAATTAGATAAATACCAATTACTAACTTAATAATCTTTATTTAATAAAAACGCAGCTAATCACAGTAAGGATAGATATTTTTGGAGAACACTAAGCTCAAAGCTTAAAAATGAGGTAAACAAACCTTCCTTATCACTTTTTTTAAAATTTATGTTATCACAAATCCATTGCAAATGCTTGCCAGCAATTAACACTGGCCCATTACTTTCTTCTTGCTATGCACCATTGGTTTATATACTATTTGAAATATAAAGCCAATAAAGCACTGTTGAAACTCCAAACAGAAAAGGAAATGTCTTATGAATAATGGATAAAGGGAATTATCATTCAGCCTGGATTTCTAAATTCAAATTTTCATTGTATAGCTTAAATGCATCTGTGATAAAGATATAGATTTTAAAAACCTACAAAAATATGTGAACTGAGGTTCTGTTACAGGTATTAGTAGCAACCTGACACAATACTTTAGAAATTTAGCACTTGATGAGTCTGATATGTGGTGGGAAAAAAAAGAGAAAAACTATTGGAGAAAACAGTTGGAGAAAAACTATTTAACTAGTAGGCTATAAGATCTACTGGAAGGGGTATAGCAGCAATAGGAAAGGGACATCAATGTCTGGCTTAATTACTGAAAGGAATTGTATTTTAAATTGCAAGTCTCAGAAGGGACAGATTCACTTCATATTTCAAACCAACATTTCACTACTTTGCATTTTGTGAAAGATTTAATCATTTATCTGTGATGCATTTGTTTTCTCTGGAAACTTCAATGCAGTTTTTAATGGGCTTAGGATAAAAAAGCTGCATCAAAGAAAGTGACCATGTCTTCATATTGACATTCTTTTTTTCACAAATTTCTCTCTAGTCTCTGCAGTTCAATCCCTGCTATGTGATGAAAGATAATTTTTGATCTGAGATAAACTTTGTATGACATTGTTACATTCTAGGATACAATCCAACCCAGTGAAGAGTTGCCCCCTCTTATCCTGTAACCCTTAAGTGCCTTAAAGCTTTGCTACTATAGCTCTCTGCCTGGGAAACCCACAGTCATCAACAAGCATGCATTCCGTGCCTATGTATTGGGCAGCCCTTCTCCAACACTTTAGATCCTGGAGCCTGCCTGCAATACCATAGACTTGTGTTGGTCTTCACCAGCCTTGGTTAACAACTGGTAAGGTGACTCCATACTTTTCCCAAAGCTGACTTTCCCCAAAATGTGTATTCTGAAATGTCCAGTCCTGTCCTGGAACAGTCAGAGGAATGTTAAAGTTTGTTTCTCCTTCAAAGAGTCAATATTCAACAGTTTGTTAGTTTAACTGGAGTTACCAAACAACTTAGTTCAAACATTGGTTGAGGTTAATAATTAAGCAAGTTTATTTAATTTCAAAGAGAGATTTTGAGTACAAGTATAAGGTTTAAAGTCGGACATTGTTACAGGAGAAATAAAGATACAACCCTTTTCAGTAATTAAAACTTAATGACCAAGACTTGTTTCAAGGCAAAATCCTCACCGCACATTTCCATCAAGAGGGCTGACCAAACTAGATGGATCAATATCTATTCTCCAAAGTCAAAGGACTGGTACCTTTGTCATTTTAAGTGAAAGACAGATCATTTGTGGTTTCTTGGCCCTTCTCTTTTACAGGCCAGTGAATCTTTGAAATAAATTATTCTGAAGGATACCTCCAGATAGAAGTCTATTTCCAGCTGTGAGGTAGGCAATTTTAAGGGATTAGAGTCTGTCTTAAGGGAAGTGTCCTGCTGCTTCTTCTCCTACTGGAGTTGTCTGCTAAGATGCAAATTATTTAGTTTCTGACCCTTTCAGGCAACTGAATGAATATTAGACATCCATAATTTTGCATCAGTTGCTTGCACCCACATTACACAATGATATTAATAGCCAGTGAGTTATGAGCTTTTCATTGATACCCTGTATGACACTTATCAAATACATTTCATGACATTAAAGAATTGGGGTACACTTGAACTGGTGATGCCTGATGAAATTCATAAGCAGATATCGGGGTGCCTTTTGCCCTTAGGCTGTTTTTAATGTCACAGACATGCAACTCATTTTATGTCTCATTAAGACTTAAAAGCCATACAAATATTATGGAAGTTCATTTCTAACATCACAGATTATTCCGAGTCCTGTAGTTAAATGTTAAATATGCCACTCTCTAAGAGAACAAATTCATAATCATAGTAATGAAATGAATATGGCCACAATGAGATAATCAAACTGAGCCAAATTTCCTGGTGGTTTAAGTGGGTGCATGGCTACTGCTTCATTATTATCACCTGCAACTCATTGCAAGTTACAGTGGAGAAACATAAGCTAAACCTGAACAAAAGAGTTTGATTATATTAAATAAGAAAGAAACCTAAATTCCATCACTATCTTATTCAGCAATGATGCTCTCATTATGCCAGAGCACTGTTATTCCAACACTTCAATTGTATGCACATCATAATTTGAGCAGATCACTTATAAATCAAACCCAGCAAAACTTGCCTCAATCCCTTTTCACTGAATCGATTAAAACTTTTTTTTCCTCATAAGGCAGATTCACAAATGTGTGCTTCTCCTGAAAGGGCTAGGCAAAACTACAGGCCTGTTTTCTCCTGAATGCGAGGACAGCTCCCTCCTAGCACCCTGTGGATGCTAGCCACTCCAGAAGGCCTAGGCAGGGAGGAGGCAGGCCATGACACCTGACTTGCTTCCTCCACAGAAGGAAGCTCAAGCCAAGCTGTATTCTCCTGAAAGGCAATGCAAGGTATTAAATCTCATTCTCAAAGTAGGAGTTCCTTTCTGAAGTAGTGTGGCTTCTCATTCACCCCAAATCAGGCCTTTGCCTTTAGGCACAATCTAGCCCATAGCTCATAAGTGAATAAATGAAATCAGGAAAACCTCCATTCATTTTAGAGCCATCAAAACAATTTTTTTTTAAATTGGAAAGAGGGCCTTTAAAGATCAGACAACAACACTACATGGGAGGCAAATTGTATACATATGAGTAGCAAATCTCGCTTTCTTTTTTTTTTTTTAGTCCTCACAGAGCAACATGGGTTTTGATATTGATTTGACAAGTAAATCACTTTATATCTTTGCAGGGAACGTTTGAATATCCAATTCTCACAATTTGTGATTTTGCCTGAAATGAAGAGGGAAGAAAACATTGCTAACCTATTTATGCATGTCAAGCAGTAACTCAGATTCTATTTTAGTGAGAGCTAGTCAGGATATTTTTCCTTTTGATACACAGCTGTAAAAACAAGCTATGCATGAAGTGTTGCTGATTCCTGTCAGTTCTGGCACCAAGAGTCATTACACATTACTTAGAGGGTTAGGTCCACCTCAACGGGAAAGGGGAAAAGTAATAGCACTCAGTTTCATGTTTGTGGAGTGTTTTGGATAGTACAACAAAAAGCCTAGAATCAGTCAACCAACCTAAGTTATCTTGGAGTGAGCTGAAGGCATACAAATAAAGTGTCTTATTTGTATATAAATGTAGAATACTCTTACAATGAGTTCCACAGGTTAATGTTGCACTGTGTAACACTGAGGCTGAGTTCAGGAGGATTTCAAGGATCAGAGATCTTCACTAGCTGTAGAAATATCTATAGTTACATTAGACAGCATTCAAAGTGTTTGTAAAAGATGTACTTTGTCAGGCTCCTTTAATTTAACACAGAATTCACTTTTGCTATTTAAATGAGCTCTTGAATCTAATTTTTTCAATCCATGTCTGTTGCTGAGTTTATGTTAAACTTGCCATGGAATACATTTAGGGGACCTTGGATTCTCAACTCCTAGGTTTCAGGAATTCAGCCAACCACCGTCAGCAGTGAAAAAGAAATGTCTGTCAGGGAGTAAATTATTCTATAATTGTCTGTTATGAGGTTTCACCTTCCTCGGAAGCATCTGCCAGTGGCCACTATTGGAGGCAGGATATGGGGACAGATGGACCATGTGTCTGATCCAGTATGGCAATTCCTGTGTTTAATTTAAAAACAAAACAAAACAAAAGCTTCATCACATATACCATCCAATACTGTGTTTTGTAATATCTGATTTACAATATCCCTAATGTGTCTGAATAACTTCCATAGACAGGCTTTGCCATTTTGTCATCAAATTAATGTGAATACCATTTGAAATTCAAATGACAGATGTGCAATGTTTTTTTTATTTTTATTATTAATAAGTGATTCCATGTGAGATGGTCACCAGGAAACCCCTCTGTTCATATCTCTGTTCTGCTCTCCCAATCTCCCTGTTCTGGGTCCAAGAAAGAAACACGGACTGATGGAATTGCATTGTCATGCAGGTTTGGAATGACAAGCAGTAGCTGCAGAACATTTGGATGCGCAAGACCACCTTCCTGGGTCTATGTGCCAAACTCACCCCAGCCCTCCAGGACAGGGACACCAAAATAAGAGATTCACTAACGGCTAAGAAGCGAGTGGTGATTACATTGTGGAAACTAGCAATGTCAGATTGCTACCATTCAGATGGGAATCAATTTGGAGTTGGGGAATCCACTGCAGGGGCTCTTGTCAGGCAAGTGGGCAGGGCCATTAATTGTTTCCCACTATGCAGGGCTGTGACTCTGGGCAATGTGCAGGATAGAGTGAATGGTTCTGAAGCAATGGGCTTCCTGAGCTGCGGGTGGGGTGATAAATAGCACACATATCTCTATTTTAGCCCCAGACCACCTTGCTACAGAGTACATGAACAGAAAGGGTTACTTCTCTATGGTTATGCAAGCACCAGTGGAACACCGGGGATGCTTTACCAACAGCAAATGTGGGTTGGTTAGGGAAGGAGCATGATGCAAGCATCTTTCAGAACACAGGCTGTTTAGAAAGCTGCAAGTGGGGACTTTCTTTCTTGACCTGTAGATTGCCATTGGGAATGTTGAAATGCCAGTAGTGATCCTGGGAGACCCAGCATACGCCTTGCTCCCATGGCCGTGAAGCCTTACATCAGCTACCTCAACAGCACCTTCAGTTACGGGCTCAGGAGGCGCAGAATGACAGTTAAATGTGCCTTTGATCATTTGAAGGGTTGCTGGTGTTGTTTACTTATGAGATTGTCCCTCAGTGGAAAAAATATCCCAAGGGTTATAGCTGCCTGCAGTGTCCTGCATGAGATCTGTGAAGCAAAAGGAGAAAAGATTCCATGCAGGTGAAAGGTGGAGGTGGAGCAGCTGTCTGCTGAATTTGAACAGCCAGAAACAAGAGTTATTGGAAGA
Organism: Emydura macquarii macquarii; assembly: GCF_026122565.2. Lineage (NCBI taxonomy): Eukaryota > Metazoa > Chordata > Testudines > Chelidae > Emydura > Emydura macquarii. Next base: position 1,181,789 of record NW_027130457.1, read on the forward strand.
GCTCAACGCAGAGCTATATGGCTCAGGACATTTTTGAAAGAACATTTTAATAGTGATTCAGAGTAGTGTGTGTTGCTGTAGTATGCTCTACCGAGCCTATTTCTTTTGCAGCCCAGTATAAGTCTTGTAGTGATTTCCTCTGTATGTACAAATATAACATTGTCAATGCACCTATTAATATTGTCTGTGGCAAAATGAAGTAACAGGAAGTTGGTGTGTTAGACCTACTCATCACCAGCCAGCACACGGTGTGAACTAATAAAGATGAATCTTGATCCCAAAAACAGAATTTTATTTGGCAACATAAAACAGGAAATTAACACACAAAAAAAAACCATTTAAAACATAATAACTTAAGGTAACAGAACTTATGAAGGGGAAAGAACAGTCATTTCCATTTCAAGTGCACATACACCTACCATGGCTTTTACAAGTCAGTGTATGTGCAGCTGTGATTGTCTTTAATATTGAGTTGTGGTGGAGTGGTGGGAATAGTTCAGTGGCCCCTGACACCATGTTAAATGTTGCGGGGAGGAGATGTAGGGAGGTCCCAACATTGAGTTCTCTAAGGGTTGCAGAGGGAGGCGAGCATGAGATTGTTGAACGTGCAGGTCCACCAGAGTCCTCAGCATCTCAATTTGCTGTCTGAGAAACCCCATTGTGTCCTGGGGTGCAACTCCCTTTCCTTTGGACTCCTGCTTGTACTTCAAGGCTTTTCTGTGGTTGACTGTCAGGATTGGCTGTACTGTGCTGGAGTCAAAAATGAGTCCTGGCTCATTGCACAGCTAAATCCCCTGGTCGCCTGTTCTCCATACTCCTCCTCCTTTTCCTCCTGCACCAACTCTTCCTTACTGTTCATGGGAGGGCTCTGTGACTCAGGCTCTTCCAAAGTAACCATGGTGCTCTTGGGAGTGGTGGTGGAGTCTCTGTTGAGGATCGCCTGCTGCTTGTCCCTGTTGTAGCCCTTCTCCTGCATCCCCTGAGTGATCTGCTCCTAGATGTCCACATTTCTACAGCTGGATCAGAGCTGTGCCTGCACAACCTTTTCTTCCCACAGGCCCAGGAGATCCAACACCTCCTGTGTGCTCCACACAGGAGCATTTCTGCAGCATGTAGCTGGCATGGTCATCTGAGCAGTTGCACTCAACACTAGAGAGCTGCTAGGTGTGCTTGTCAAGCCGGGCAACCAGGAGCAAGAATTTAAAAAATTCACTGGGCTTTAAAGGTGGGGGGGAGGTGGCTTCCTGTCCACTGACCCCTGGGCAGCAGAGTTCACAACAGTGCCCAGAGCAGTCAGTGTGGGGAATTTTGGGACAGCTCCTGGAGGCTCATGACAGTCAATGTGAGTAACACAGTGTCTACACTGACACTGTGTTGACCTAAACTACATTGATCCTGATTCTATACTGCTTTGGAGGTGGTGTTATTAAGTTGCTATAATGGGGCACTTTCATCGGGGGGAGTGAAATTTAAGTGTAGACGCATCCACAGCTAGGTCGACGTAAGCTGCTTTGCATCGACTTAACAATGTAGTGTAGACCAAGCCTTAGTGATTGAATACTCAAAGTGCTGAGGAGCAATGTCATTTTCTTAGAAGGAATTCCCATATTTTGTGTGTGCTCTCCACTCCTGGAAAAACAAATAGTGCTGATTTCTCCCTGCCCACCAGCTAAAAGAACAGAAGGTAGAATTGGGTGCCAGATATGGTTGGTGCCATTCAGCTGTTTCTAGAAGTGGGGAGCATAGACCTAATAGCTTGCTAGATGCCATGGCTGGTATTTTCTAATATTCCCTTTTCTTTGCATTATGGTTGTGATAACGTTACATGCAAACCTAGCATATAAAAATCTTGTCTATAATCTCAAAATGAGATGAATCCATGGAAAAGCTGAGTTATTCAGTGAATCATTGAATCGTAGGATTGGCAGGGACCCCAAGAGGTCATCTAGTCCTGTCCCTTGCACTTATGGCAGGACTAAGTATTCATCTAGAAGCCTGTACTGTTTTGAAATATAGGGCTTGCAACCCTCTGGACCTCATACAAACCAAACCTGGAAGCTTTCAGCCGTGCTTTAGTTATATTTATTTTTTAAAATGTATCTATTTTTATCCTAAGTCTTCAGTCAAAAAAATATTACAGCCATGTAAAACTTGCCACCAAAGCTAACAAAAACTGAGGCCAGTTAGTTATACAAAATATTCCCTCAGAAGCCTTATCCTACCAGTGGCAGGGCTAGAATCAAAGAAGTGAGTGCTCACTACAGGTTTAGATTTGAAGACAACAGCCAAGGTTTTGGTTTAAAGTGATATGAATGTGGCCAAGAGTCTTTGGTTGTATTCTTTTCTGGGAGTTTTATGAGCAATAAAATCCAAAATAAAGAGAAAACTAAAAGCAAAATCTGCAAATAAAATGGGATACTTGTGTTTTCCCCTGCTACTCCCGGTTTTGGCATCTGGTTAACATAAACTCTGGCAGTTATTTCTTCATCTCTCTACATGGAATTACATAGCACCTCTTTAAACTACTGATTCAAAAAGGGCTTAACTGCACCTTTGAGCTGGGAATGCTTTCTTGAATGTTTTCTTTGATGAGAGACAGAATGGAAATCACTTCCATTTTGTCTCCTGCCAATACAGATATCGATTCAATGTATTTTTCTATAAAATTAATAATATGGCTGTTAGAAATAACCAAACAGGTTATCCCGGGGGTGGATTGGGGAGACGGAACCCTTTATTTCCTGCTCGTTCCACCTTGAAGCCAAGAGTGAGCAATGAGGGGTTACTTTACAATTCTTTTATCCATAACAATATGTAAATGTATACATTTCCAGCAACTCCCTATAGACCCTTATTTGGTTACATTGACACCTATAAAATGAATATTAACAACAACATAATGAATATAATTATACCCACCACATTTGTTGTTTACAGGATTACCATACAGAGGACAGGCACATCATCTCAGAACCTATTAATTTTACCCTAATATTCTTTGAAGTAAAGGCACGCCAGGGGACATGGGGGGGAGGGGTATGGAAGGAAGATAATGCTTTCTTCCCACCAAAGGCCTTGTGCAGGATTGGCGATAGTCTCACCCCCTGCTCAGATGGCCAAGAAGGGAGTAAAAGAAGAGAAATAACAGACGCCAACCAGAATTCATACCAATTAACAGAAACAAGGTTTGCCTGTGCCATGACCCCGTTCCCTGTGACTTAGGCCTGGTCATTTGTCCAGCTTTTAACTCTTTACTCTCCTATAATGGTTCTTTCCATGTTGTATAATAATAGATCCCAAAATTCTTAAAAGTGCATCAGTGTTCTCTCAAATCTTCTTACAAATATACAAACCAGGTGACCTGAAGAAGTCTGTCCGTGGTAGATCTTAGATGGATTATTGATTGGCTGACTACTATAGTCATCCACTCTGGTCAATGAATCATGCTGACTCCTACATGTGTCTTGGGAGGCAGTAGCATGGTTTTGCATTTAATTAGAGGTTAAACTGGGATGGGGGTGGGAAGAGAAATGTATGGATATATTCAGGGTGAGCCCATAAACCAAAGTACTTGCAATGTTTCTTGGAGTAGATAATGCATATCTTCATAATGAAATAATTCCTCTAATTTCCTGTGATTACTTGATCAGCAATGAAATAGCTAACATTTAATATTTAAAGTTATCTTTGTTGGACTTCAGAGTTAGTATCCCATTAAGATGAATAGAAGCTGTTCACAGCTCGAAGAACTATTCTGTTTGTAGTCTCCATAAAATTACTGCAACACTTAATCTTCAACATAGCAATGGAGTGTGATCTTCACAACTGAAAGAACTAGAGAATAGGTTTTTTTTAAATCAAAACTTATATTCTGAAGCACAAGATAGTAGTTTCCAAAAAATGTACCAGCTTGCCGAACTGCTGAGGACTAGCCTGACTGAACCCTTGCTTCTCACAATCTTCAGTTAGTTAGTGGTTCTCAGTTCATTTTTACTTAGATTATACTAGCAACCAGAATGTTCTATGCGAGTTTTAGACTTGGCCTGCTGATCTTACCATCAAAGATATATGAAGGATATAACAAACAAGCCAAGTGATTTATATTTTTTAATAAAAAAAAATCCATTAGGCTTAACTATAAGTGCTAATAGACTGATGTCCTTTAAATGTCCATTTTCTACAGGGAGTAAAAATAAATTTTCTAACCCAGACCAAAAGCCAAACCAAATCCCAACTCTTAGGCAAGATGATTCCTTTTCCGAGAAGGATGATAGCATATTTCAACTTCAGAGATCAATAAGAGTATTTATTTTATGCTAGGAATCCTTTTAGATTTGTTATAAAACAATGTTCAACAAGACATTCTTAGTTGCTTCTTAGTCAGGACAGTTCCCAATTAAACTGTAATATTCTCTCCCTCTTCAACATCTCTTCAATATTAAAGGGCTAGGTCTAAATCTCAGTTCTCCATCTCAGTTCTCCTTGATTCCTAGAAGTCTCACTTAAATTGCAGGAAGGCTATTAATCATGATGCACTCAGCCTTGTTGTGGTGCTTTTTATAAAGTCAAAGTTCCTTGGAAAGAGCTCTTTATGATTTTCTTAGTTGGTTGACTAGTTCATTAACACACTGGAGCAGGAGTTGGCCAGTTGGTGGTCCTGGTCTCAGCTCTGCCACAGAAATGCTGTAGTGACCTTGGCAATTAACTTAACCTCTCTGTCACTCCTTTTTGAAAGGTGGATGATAACACCCTGACCTCAATGGGGTGACATAATTGTTTGTAAAGCACTTTGAAAGACTCCACATGGAAAGTATCATAGAATTTGATTAGTGATTCACCAAAAGGGAAGCTAAATTTGGGAGTGGTCAAATAAATTCAAAATAAAACAAAAGTGGGAGTTGGCAAACCCCCATTTCCTTTATTCAACTCAAGTGTTTTTAAACAGCATTGACTATGCAATCTCTTGACCATGGAGATAATGCCCTTAGCTTAAGGGGGGAGAATCCTCTATGACAGGACTCTGTTTTACGTACACAGTAAGTATTTTCATTGTCAAATTTTAATTTGCTTTCATTAGGTTTTTTTTTTAGCTTGTTTATTTGCAGTCTGTCTGTGATCCAACAGTCACTGTGTGCAACACATTTTCCTCTATGCCCAATCCCCAGAAGGAAGGAATCTGTTATACTGATCTCATTTGAAAAGGACTTTTGGATTTACTTTGGATTAAAAGTGTTATATAAGAGCTAAATTGTATTTTTATAGTCCTCAGCTATACATGCTGGTCCCTTAGCTCCAGCTGTAGAGACTTATGTTTTCATGCTGAAGGTCTCTGGTGTCAGCCAAGATGGCAGTCATCAAACTTTTTCATTTCCCTATTTATGGCTCTTTCACTTCATACTTTCATTCTGAAGAAGAACAATGCCATTGTCATCTTTACATCCAATAAAGACTCTTTCATCCTGAACAAATTGTAACTTAGGAGTTCACAGGCTTTTTCTGTCTAAACATAAGATGGAGTTGCAGATTGATGGTACTGGTAACAAACAAACTGCATGAAATAGTAATGAAATAAAAATCTATAAATCAAAATTCACTAAGACCCCTGTGTTCAATTATATGCATCTAAACTGCACTCGCCAATATGCACACAACTGTTCTGCATACACCCAACATACTTGTAAGAAATTGCATACAAAAACTGGCTTGCATTCATAAAACTGCATAACCTGCTTATCCAGCGGGTGTAGTCACCTATTTTGCAGATATGTTTTATGCACCCCATGTTTGACTGTTATTCCAAAATCTAAATAGTGATTTAGATATGCTAGCAAGATTCTTCTGACTTAAAAAATATACTCAGGAAATATGATCATTTAAGATCCATAGGATTAAATCTTCAATGTGGCATGGCCAATTTGCAGAATACCACCACGTAATCTGCCATTAAATGTGTATTTTATTTTTCTATTGCAGTCAGAAAGGAACCAAATTCTTTTTACATCTAGAGTCTATGTAAATAGCCAAATATTCATTTTCTTTCCTGTGCAAAAGAGGACAGAAGATTGAGAATGTCCTAAAGTTTCCGAGACTGCCTTATTTTATATACGTGCATATCTCGTGTATATCGGATCGAATCTAAGACCCATTGTTAATTGCTCAGGCTCTGCTTTTGTTTATAAAGTTTGAGTCATCCAGTCAAAGAATAGAAGCATCACCATGTGGTTTAAATGAAAAATAACAGAGCTGAAATAGCAAATTCCAAAGAGTGAATACTCAAAGGAACACACACAACCCTTAGGCTTCCATATGTTCATAAAAACCCTTCACTGCATAATTTCAAACTTATTTTTTAAATGCCTACTCTTTTCAGGAAATCCATTAATAGAATCCAAGGCTGCAAAATCAACCCAGAGACTGTCAAACTCACTAAACTGGGTGACTGGGCAACAAAATGGCAGATGAAATTCAATGTTGATCAATGCAAAGTAATGCATATTGGGAAACATAATTCCAACTATATATGCAAAATGGTGGAGTCTAAATTAGCTGTTATCAATGTGCAACAGGAATCAAGAAAGCTACCAGAATGCTAGGAACCATTAGGAAAAGGATGGAGAATAAGCAGAAAATAACATAATGCCACTATATAAATCTATGCCTTGAATAGTGTGTTTAGTTCATCTCAAAAAAGATATATCCCCATCTCAAAAAAGATATATAAGAATTGGAAGAGGTACAGAGAAGGGCAACAAAAATGATTAAGGTATGGCACAGGTTCCAAATGAAGAGAGATTAAAAAGACAGGAACTTTTCATCTTAGAAAAGAAATTACTAAGAGGGGATGTGATAGAGGTCTATAAAATTGTGAATGGTGTAGAGAAAGTGAATAAGGGAGTGTTATTTACTCCTTCACATAACCCAAGTGCCAGGGGTCACTGAATGAAATTGATTCGCAGCAGGTTTAAGACAAAGAAAAGGAAATACTTATTCACACAATGCACAGGCAACCTGTGGAACTTGTTGCCAGGGGATGTTATGAAGGCCAAAACTATAACGGGGTTTAAAAAAGAATTAGATAAGTTCATGGACAATGGGTCCATCAATGGCTATTTAGCCAAGATAGTCAGGGATTCAAGTCCATGCTCTAAGTGTTCTAGCCTCTGATTGCCAGAAGCTGAGAGTGGATGACAGGGGATGGATCATTTCCTCTACTGTTCATTTCCTCTGAAGCCCCCAGCATTGGCCACTGTCGGAAGACAGGATATGGGCTAGAGGAACCATTGGTCTTGGCTCAGTATGTCCATTCTTATGTTCAAACTGATAGCTAGGAAAACAGGGAATGTTAGAAAATGCCACCACTAGAGGATGATTTTGTGGTTAAGGTTCATGACTGTTTGGCAGGAAACCTGGTTCTGACTTTTATACAAACCTGTAAGTCCTTGAAAGTCACTTAGGATCCATGCACTTGTAAAATAAGGATAGCGATAATGCTTAACTTTCTCACATTTATGCCAATGGAAGTACTAATTAATGACAGTTTATAAAGCGCATTGACAACATTGGATGGAAGATGCAAATGATTAAATACTGGAAAAAATCAAGGCCATCTATAATGATGGGAAATCATACAAATTAAACCAAAAGTAACCAACACACTCCTAGATGCGTAGCCAGAAATTAAAACAAAGATTACAAAGTGACAGTGTATATTAATGAGATCCTCACATACTCTTTTCATAATCCTTTCTCCACTGCTCATGAATCCAGCTACTTTACAATATACTATATCAAAATGAAAATATGAACAATATTATTATCCCCAGTGTTGGATCTAAACCCACAGCGAGAGGGATACATGAAGAGAGAGCTCTTAAACTTGAATTAAATGGATTGAAAATTTGAGATTAGGAGTCAAAACATCGAGAAGAAAAACTATAAAGCAGCAAGGTCAAACTTTCAATGTTTATATAGCAATATCCTACCTATATCCAACCTCTTTTAACTGTAATTTATCTAAATAAATAGCAAAAGGTGGTAACTAAATTGACAGGACACCTCCTGTCAACCTAGTGCTGTCTATACCGGGGGTTAGGTTGGTTTAACTGCATTGCTCAGGAGTGTGGATCTAGTTATACCGACCTAATTTCCCAGTGTAGAGCAGGCTTTAGATAACCTTGATTTGGTATCTTTCTCATATACCATACACAGGTTAATATTTAACACTTATAAAAAGGAAAACTAAAACAAAATAATGACTTTATGACAGAAAATGTAAAAACTAGTCTTGTCTTCACATAAAACAAAAGAACTTACAGCCTTGTCCGTGTACAGTATGTATGTGATTCAAGTTCTATGTCACTATTGTCAGTGTACTTCTATCAAATGCTATTATTTAATACACTCATGTCTCTTTCTATGTGTTGTTTTGACTAAATAGACTCTAAAGCAATTAGCTATTATTGCTTTTGTCTGTTGTACACTGTCATAGTTTCTCTTTCATGTGATTCTTCTTATCCACTTGTTTTAGATGTTTGCAAATCTCTTTGCTTTGGGCAACAATATGAAAGCTATAATTAGGACTAAAACATCTGATGCTGCCATTCTTCCCCCCATCTGCTACATTTTAACTTAGCCAGTACACATTATAGTTTCATGTACAAATACATGGAAAAAGTGCCATGGAGTCTCCAATACGGATGGCACAAATTCCTGAGTCACGCACAAGCTCCTTACTTCTAGTCCTAAATATTCATTTCTCAATACTGTCCTTGATCAACATGATACATGACTCATTAGTGTCAGTGGGAGCAAATACTGCAGAACAGTAACACAGTAGAACACCAAATATTCATATAGGCTCAGATACAGTCAAGCATTTAAGCAACTCCATCCCTTATTTTGCTCTAAAGAGTAGGACTTAAATTGGATTAACTTAAATGTTTTACTGAATTAGAGCTTCTGGTGCTATTTTTCTACCTGATAACATTTCTCAACTACAGTTACAGTTAAAAACAAAACAAAAAAAACCCACCCCCCAAAAACCAAATGGTTTCTTCAAAACTTAATTGGCCATTGAGTTTTTAATACTTACTGAGACCAAAATTTGAACAATGATTTGGGGTACACTTAAGGACTCACGTTAGACATCCCAAATCACTAGTCACTTTTGAAAATGTTGACCTGTGAGCATATATAATCATTCATAGAACTGATCCTGTAGGACTTACTCAGGGGAAACTTCCGTTGAATGCAATTTAGCCTTGAGCAGAGGGTCAGAACATTGTGTGTGCATTGCTTTGTGCTAGCCATCTGCACTGTAATGCTTTTTAGCCGTTGACTTTCCCAGGAATTTTATTTGAGTAAGGACTTCAGGACAGGGTCCTTTGTATGTAAATAAGAGAGCAGAGCAGAATTTGAACTATGGGATTCATTTCTTTCTAGGCAGAATTATACTAATACACCAATTATGAGCGGTAATATTCCTGGGGTCAAATCCTCAGCTATGTTAAGTTTGCTTTGCAGCAATCCATTCTACTCCACTCCTCCTATAGCTCCCTGTGATGGGACATATCTGTAGAGTGTAGCCAGATTGTCATTGTGTTATGGAGTATAGATCTATGAATATTTTCTGGGATTTTAAAAAATTTCCCATTCCATATTTGGATGAACCCTAGATTTTTTAACAGTTCTCATAAAAAAAAAAGCATGTCTGAGAAAGATCCTTCTCCACAATAACAAATAGCCTGGTGATTAAGGGAGGATATTCAGCTGGGAAAAGCAGGTTTGAATCCATTCGCTGCTTAATTTGGAGCAAGGATTTTAACTCATGTCTCCTGCATCCTAAGTAAATACCCTCACCAGTGGGTTATAGAGTCAGTGTCTTACTGAGCCACTGAATATATAATTTTTTATACATAGTGGAACAACTTCAACAGGAGAGAGAGAGAGAAAGAGAGAGAGAGAGAGAGACTCTCTCATTTCAGAAAGCCCTAGAGCTCAGTGGTCAGGTCAATCCCTGTGGGTGTAAGTGATCTGGGTTCAGTTCCCTCTCATTTTGATCAGATATTCCATCCTGGACCTGAGAAACCTCTCTGACAGAAGTTTAGTTGAAACAGATTGTCTCCTGCAATAATATTTGCTCTTGATGATAGTTGGCATATTTTAACAAAACCCTTTCATTAAAACATTCTTGACCAGATCTAGTGGTGATCCCCTGTGTCCAGAATGGCTCTGTGGGTCACTGCAGTCAGTGTAACCTAGAACAGACTCAGGGCTGCCTTGAGTTGTTTCTTGGGCCCAGAATGGTGCCTCTGGATCCAGAGATCAGGCAGTGTCTTTTTGAAAACACTCTATCCCCATAACACCATCACCACAACAACAAAACTTATGCTGGGCACCACATAGCCAGTCCTAAGTATCAGACTTCTGATGTCTTGTTTCTGGGTTTCTCCTGAGAATTGTACAAAAGGAATGAATCATAAGAGGAATCATACCAGAGCTAGTGAGTTTGACCAGAGCTTGCTCAATTTCAACAGAGTGGCAACTGGCCTCTCCTTTCATTCTGCCTACTGCCTCAGGAGGAAATACCTGAATTCCCTCTGAAGAGGAGGTCCTGGGAAAAGGAACAGAGACAATGGCTACTTGACTTTCCCTTGGAGTAAAATAGCTACTCTGGTGAAAGCAGAAGCAGACTGTCTCTTCCACCAAAGGAGGACTTGCTGCTACCATAGGTGAGGAGAGGGCCACAGTCTCTCTGAAGATTCTATATCAATGGTTCCCCTAATGTGGGGTGGGAGCTGTGACCTATTAGAGGATTACTGAGGGGGTCTGTGGTAACATCTGAATGTCTGTGTAAACTGTGTTTAATGCAGCCAAAGTTTCGAATGCTTTTCCAAACTGAACTAAGCTGTCAAATCTTTTGAGGTTGCGGGGTGTTCAGAATGACTGTGCAATTATGTTACTAAAACATAAGCCTTCAAAAATAAAAATCTAAAGGTGCATACTAAGATATCCTTACTGCCACATCCATGCTTGCTGGTATGGTAAAAAAGAAAGAAACAAAGAAGATTAAGGGAAAACTGCTTCTGGCTTCCATCTCTCGCAATTTCCCTTTTGATTACGTTATCAATCCTACAGATTCAGTCAAATGGCTGAGAAAAAGCATTATGAAACCCATTACAGAAATGTCATATAGACAGAGGCATAGATGCTTGATAGTAGTTATCAAAAAGAGTTCATGTTTCTTGCTTCCTATAATTTCTTTGTGTACTTCAGAAGGTATTGGGAAATTTGATGTTTTTCTTTTCAAGCTAAATACACTTATTAACACACTAGAGAGGATAGAATTAATGGCCTCAACTTTTAAATAAATCCTCCATGACCCCTTCATTCATAAGTATTCTCAAACTATATTCTGTCTGTTTATCACTATTGAGAAACAACCAAATAGCATTATAGACACATTTAAATTAAGGGAAAAAATAATCATGTTCAAATACATTAACAGCCGGTGAGGTGAATAAAATATGTACCATCTTTGAAGAAAAAAATATAACTTTCCATAAATGTTTATTAAAGCAGCATAATATTTCCATGTTTTCTTTCAAAAAACTCTATACTTGATTAACTTTGGAAAGCTAGTCTTGCATTGAAATTGAAACCAAATATGTTAGTGAAATTTTAATAAGCAAAGGGATGCTGGGTGTCAATATAAAAAGGAAATACTGCTTTGATTAGCAATGAGTGAATCAATTTTCTTTTCTTTCTTTCTTTTTTTTTTTTTTTTTTTAAATCAGCTGCAAGTAAATGTTTTGTGTCATACACTTCTGTATCATTGTCTTTTAATCCAGTCTAAGAAAATAATTATTAAATAGCAATTAAGTTAATACTAAGGGCCCTGGTTATAAGGAAGGTGGACTGTGCATTTTTACAAATCCCCACTGAAAATGAGTGGAGTGTTGTGCATAGAAATTAGATAGCCTCTAATACTGCTTTAAATTGTGTTTGAGCATCTAGTGACCCTCACTATCTTCTGTGTTTCACAAGCCACCCGAACTCTGCAGATTATGGATATAGGTTTTGGATGTTATATGTAGTTTTAAACATGGTCACTTGGACCCCACTGTACTTCTTTGCTTCCTTCCCACTGTATATTTTGGATATTTTTGCTCTTTACATAACTGTGGATATCTCTGTGGGGTGCAGCAGTCTGTCTGCACAGCTCAATATAGGATTGGGATCATAATAATAAAAAGGCATTTTTTTATTTTTTTCAAGAAACTAGAATAATCATCTTTGCATAATAAGGCCCTACTCATAAAGAGAATACTGGATAATTTTTTGCCTTGTTTCCTACATTATATTATATTTATTATATTTTTGCCTTGTTTCCTACATCCTATATTACATATAACCAATATTAATACTACCAATGTTCAGTTTTCTACCATTTAGAGGATATGAAAAATACAACTAGATCAAATTTATGTGTGATCAATAACTGTAAAAGGAAAAAATAATTAAATATATTGGGACCGGAGTGACTGAGTTTTGAGTTTTGAAGAATTGATCTACTACAGCAAAATAAAATAAGGATGGTGTTGTTACAGTTCTTCTCTGATTCACCCAAAGCTAGTTGGGCCAATTTCTGCCCTTTGTTAAAACCAGTGCATCCTCTCTGAATTCAGTAGGGATTCATGGATGTAATTGAAGGTAGAATTTGTCCTGGTATAAGTAACCAAAGTGGAGCAGAATAGTTCTAGTGCATTAGCCACTCTGATACATAGTATATTCACTAGATAAATTGACTGAGCCTCTGTTTGCCATGCTATTAGAATTGCTAGGCTATGTAGATGAGTCTTTCTAGATCCTGAACCCTCTTCAGATTTGGCTGGAGCAAATGGTGTCCATAGTCATGGCACTTGCTCAAGTGTCTGCAAATTCATAGCAGACATATTCTTCTGAATTCATTGGGTTTATGGTCATTTACACCAGCAGACTACTTAAATGTGGGCATAATTGTACCCTATTTTTGAACTGGTAATAGTTATTGGGGGGGTGAAGACTATATGTTTGTCAGGACTTGCTGTAGCTCCAAACAGGGAAATGGATATATTTCAATCCTCAATATATGGAGATTGACAAAGGACCCACATCAGCTACAGATGACGCTCAGAGCCAGTGGGCCATTCTGTTAATTGTCTGGTAGAAAATAATAGAGTAAGTTAAGTTATTTATAATGAATAGTTTATCCAGGCAATGCAATATAATTTTCTATACAGGAAATATCTAGAAAAAGGCTAGAAGCTGTACAATTTTTTTTCATTTCTCGTTGTTGTTGGAATTATGTAAGTGAACAAATCTATTCCTATGGATTTAAAACAATAAATAGAATTGTTTTGGGTCAGATTTTTAAAGATGAAGATATGTGCCTAGCTGCATCTTTAGGTGCTTAAATTCCTTTGTCTGTATAAAAAGGGCCAGATTTTTAATCATAGAATTTAAGATGATATAAAATTTACAGTCTCACATGAGTGGCCAGGGCTTTGTTAGTAGCAGTGCTGTGGGTTCTACGGATTCAGGGTGTGTCTACACAGAGACTTGTGTGTGTATGGCTGTGATGCTGTACGATTGAAATATGACCATGTATATCATTGATATTGTCATTGTTAAACAATTGCAACAAATCTTATACAAAATGTGTCATGTAAGGTGTCAATGGCAAAGTTATGATGGCTAAATAAGATTATCTTGTTTATATGCATGTATCTTCTTTATATCTAAAGTTATGAATATTGGCTATATATTTGATCCCAAATATGTTTGTTCCTGGGTGACATCCACCAGATAAGATTTACATTTGAGTCAAACAGCTATGTTTTGATAGCTCATTAAGGACATTTCACTCTAACAATGAGCCATCGAAGAAATTCATCCCACTAAGCAAGCCATCCCTGAGGATGCTTCAGAAAGAATATGAACAGTGGCTGCTCCTGAGTCATCAGAGCATGTAAGGACATGTGATATAGTCCTGTGACCCTGGACTCCATCTTGTGCCTGTAACTTTCCACAAACTGAGGCTGTGAGCTTTGTTTGAAACAGAACATCATCAGGAACATAGGAAAGGGTATAAAAGACAGTGGAAACATCTCCATCTTCCTGCTCTGATTCTCTGGACTGATGATTTCCAACTAAAAGGAGCATTTGAACTATGGACTGAGGACCTTCCAATTACAGGTGATTATTGGGTAAGATCTGAGTTATATATTGACTTGGCTCTGTGGCTGATTTATCAAGATCAGGAGAAACCTTTGTGTAATGAAATTGGTTTTCAGTAACCACTCATCACATAATACAGTGTTTGGGTGGTGAAATAAGGGCTGGAATGCCTAAGGAGACTGCATTTTTTACTTTTTATTAAATAATGTGGTGACACAGAAGGTTAGTTTTGTTATTCGCTTGGTATAATCTAATAGAATAATCACCAGTTTGGGGCGAGTCTGACCTATTTCTTAGCAGTTTGTCCTGAATCTGGTATTCTCAGTTGTGACCCACTGAGACCTGATAACAGTGGCAAGACAGGGCATGAACATAAAGTACACTAGCCTGTTGTGCAGTATGGAACTTCTAGTGCACAATTGGAGGATCCACATGGTGATTAAATGTGTAGAAGGCTAGTGCGCTATACATTCACTCCCTAGTTTCTCCCGCATGAAGTATGCATGTAGATAAGCCCTTACTGGGTCAAATTTTGAAAGGAGTCTAAGAAAGCCAAAATGTCTAGAGAGTTTAATTTGGGGTAAATTAAACCATCATCTTATTCTTCTGTGTGAACGTTACATTTGTGACCACTGTACTTTAACTTACCTAAAAGTAGTCTCTATTGATGTATCAGAGTGCGTATAAGCAGTTGTAAGAGTGATCTAACTTAAATGTAACTTAGTGTTAGCATGGCTAACTTACACATCCTCTCTGAATATGGTCCTGTAACTCCAGAGGACAATGAGGCTGCCCTACAGATCTCAAAGGATCCAATTTGTGAACAGCACCATCAGTTCCTACAGAATATCTTGACTAATACATACCATGTAGGTCACAGCTGAGACTCTGAAAATAACAAGAGTCCCTTTCTAAGTATGAATTTTTAAAAAAAACCTCTAAATTTTTCCTTGTCTCTTATCAGGTTTTGAGAGATTATTAGAAATCCTATTTACCTGATTGTCCAATTTTAAAAATGGTAGTATTAATAATTTTATGATACAAGAGATTTTTTAGCTGCTGTAGTTCACATAAGATGCTCAGCACTAGAGATAGCATTTAGCCATACAGTTGAAAAAGCAAACAGAGAGGGGTAAACATTGGCAAAGATATTACCTGCCTTAATCAGAGAAACAAAAGTGGTGATAGTATCATAATGATTAATCATGAATAGAAATATAGTTTGATAAGTAGTAATTAATGATAGTTTTGAGTAAATTTTAGTTAGAAATCCAAAATGGTTGCTGATGATATCAGCTGGAGAGGGAAGAGAAACAAAATGGAGGTATTAAGAAACTGACCAATAACAGGAAGGTAGGATGGGAGTGAAATAAAGGTCATTCCTAATACCTAAAGGGAGTGGTCTATAGGTGAAAAGGTGGAACTAAGGAGGAATCAAGTTTGGAGTAAACTAGTGATGCTAATTAGCATATCAGAGAGCTGATTGGTTAAAAAAACTTGGAGGCGGAGCAAGAGGAGGATTGAGTTTGAAGTAAACAAGGTAAAACTGATTAGCATAGTGGGCAGTTGATTAGTCCAAAATCATCTCACTCTTGGCATCTCACTCTTGGGTGGGAAGGAGTTGTTGACTGACATTAAGAAAACAACCAATCAGAAAGGATCTGTAAAGGTCAGACAAGTTGTATATAAGGTAGATAGGCTTGGGTGTGAGTGATTGTGACTGCTGAAGAAGACCTGGGTAGCAGCAAGAGCAGTAGGAGATGACCTTGGTGGTGGTGGTGATGATGATGATAATGGCAGCGACAGCAGCAGCAGCAGCAGCGGCGGCAGGAAGAGGAGGGTGACAATGATGATGACAGTAGCGAAACTGCCTTCTGACAGAGCAGAAGGATCCCAGATGAATCAGAGGGACTAAATTAAGGAGGCGTAAATATTATTTTTCCTTAAAAATTAGGAATATGGGAATGACTGAAAATAAAAGTGGATGCCTGTGGCTTGAATGATCTCTCCACCCATTCTATCACTGTGTGATCTACACTCATAGAATGTTAATTGGTTTATAATAGTATTAATAGTATTGTTAAGTATATTACTGTAATGTTACTGTATATATAGAGGTATTTCTTACTGCATTGTAATAAGATTGATATTGCAATGTGTTAAAGATTTATTCATATGTATGCAACATTTCTTTGTCATATGCTGCTACATTGTATATTTGTTTTGCTGTGCCGCAATTAAGTATTCATAACAATGTATCTTATGCTAAGGGAATACCATATTGTGTTATGAATGCTGTAATGCAATTTTAGAATTTTATATTATGTATAATGGCATAAAGTATATAGTTTATAGTGTTTTGTGTTGTCTTCAACAGCTTTTTTCTATATGTTTTACTGTATTGATTTTCAATTTAAAAACCAATTGTATTAGAATTAGTAGTTAACAAGAATTTATTGTCTACGTGTCAATCCTTTGAGTGGAGTTAATCCTTTGGATGTCAATCCTTCAAGTGTATCCGTGTCCTTTCAAGGGTAAACACAGGCAGGCAGGTCTAGGGAGTTTTTCTATGATTTTCTATTATTTTTAAAATAATACCCTGGTAAAACCCTTGTAAATCTAGGGTGGACCACTGTAATTACCCACCTATAGAAGTAAAGCTGTGAGTAGTATTGTTAGCATACCCAAGCCAGCACAGGGCCTTGTGCATCCCAGAGTTTTAGGGTAACAATTCAGCACCTAAATGCTGATGTAAACACTAAAATATGGAGGCTAGGCCAAAGTTCTATAACAAAAATGCTGAAAAATAGGAACACAAATAAATGGTGTGATTGTTTTTCAGAATGAAACCAGTAGGAGTTTCAGGTGCTCAGCACCTCTGAAAATCAAACACTTGTGACTAAATATGGATTAAACAAAATTAACAGTGAGCCTTTAGATTAAGTTTACCAAACTAAGATAAAAATTCTGCCCTTCAGCTACACCTAGTATCCAGCCGAAGGTAGAATTTGGCATTAAATAATTTTTAAAAATGTTAGATAATGGCATATCTAACTTTTTCCATAAGAATCACAAAGTGAAATTTATAAGATGATATTTAGGGCTTCACATTTTCAAAACACTAATATTTACTTAATAAAGGAGTTAAGGAGAATAATGTAAAATTTTTAAATAAGACTAATCCTAGGTTTTGTGGGGCCATAAGAAAGTTTAGGAACATGTCAATGTTAGTGTACCCATGAACCTTCCCTCTTTCTGCCACCTCCATGGCTCCAAAAGTGACCTTGTGTGACACAGTTTCAGAAACCCATGCATTTATTAAGTCCATCCCTCTTCTGGAAAACAGCTATAAGATTGTGCTCTGTGGTCCATTCACTTTAGGCACAAACATATGTTCCATTTTGAAGTTAAGCGTGTACTTAATTTCATTTCTGAATTGCTGCCTTTGGTGGCTCGTTATACATAGAAGCAAGGGAAAACTACTATGCTGTGGCCTACTGGCATTTGGGTTAGACAGGATCACAGCTGTCAGAGTAGTTAGCCAGTACCATGGCATGCATGTGTATGTATATACATAATACAGAGTTCCTGGTGGAGTATATCACCTGCGAATTACCACAAATGCTGGCTAGAAGGAGAGCATGCTAATAAGTGTCAATTTCTCTCTGTGAATTTAACACAAATTTGTCATAAGCAGAATACTGAAAAACAAATTGGTAGGATGATAGATTCTAGTCCACCAAAAATGTTATCACAGCACTTTATATTAAGACAATTAAACCTTGCTGTAAAAAACAACTGTACAGGTAAGTACAGAGCAAGCTTAGACTCTATTATGCAGAGTGAATAGAAATGTAATAACAACTTTTTAGAGCTAGATCAATAGTAGGGCTGAAATGTAAGAGACCTGAACACAATATACTATAGGGAAGCACTTTTCAGTTATAGACTTTGAGAAAAGCCAAAGTTAATTTGTTCTCAGAGTTCAAAGTACT